>NC_072800.1:64547500-65172500 GCF_028583425.1 Eublepharis macularius | reverse complement strand
TGCAATCTCACACGGGCCCAACATCTCATCAAAACTGGGCAGTTGCTGGCACAAAGCAGCCTTCTGTACTTAGTTATCTGTAGCCCAGGTGGATGTCCTGTTGTTGTGCTAACTGCTTTGCGTGGGTTCCAGCCTGTTTAAATGAGATTTCAGCTGCTCGTGAATTCGTGAAACTGCTTCAGTACCGAGTCAGACTGTTGGTCTTTCAAGGCCAGCATTGTCCGCTCTAACTGGCAGCGGCTCTCCAGGATCTCAGGCAGAGGGCTTTCAAGTCATCTGCTACATGACCATTTTAAACAGGGCTCATTTCAAGGGGGAACGAGCAGGAACGCAGTTCTGGCAGTTCCCCAAAGAGGTCACATGACAGGTGGCCCCGTTCACTTTACTCTCAGCCATTTTGGGCCCATTTCAGCCTGGCTTGGGGTCGAAACGGCCACATCAGGCCTCTGACAGATGGTGGATCACTCTCCCGCTCAGCAGTGGCCCGATCCTGAGCATTTTGGGCCCCTTTTCAGCCATTTTCAGCCCCTTTTTGCCATTTTTGGCCCAATTTCGGCCCTGAATGGCCAGGATTGGGTACAAAACAGCCAGGATAGGGGATGTTAGGGGGTGTAGCATATGCAAACCCGTTATGCTAATGACACACTTCTGGTGTGGCAAGGGGCGTGGCATGCACTGTTATGCTAATAAGTTATGCTAATGAGTTCCTCCCGCTCTTTTTCTATGAAGTGACCCCTGATTTTAAATTAAAATGCTGCAGATTGAACCTAGGAGTTTCTGCCAGCAAAGCAGATGCCTAGCTGTGGAGCTGCTCCCATGTTTTGATGGGGACAAAGTTTGTCCATCTGTAAAGTTCTGCAGTCCAGCCAACATCACAACAGGTATGATATAAATTCACCCCCTTGAGAACAGTATAAAAGTCATCCCGAACATTGGAGCCAAGAGGTGGTCAGACAGGAGGGATGATATATGGGTACGTTTTTTTGGATTGATGGGCTCCCAACCTGCAAACTAGTTGCCATGGTATGGCCTATTTAGATGATATCAGACATTTTTCTTTTATGACTCATAAGAATGTATGGATGGAATGGAATCTTGTGCGTGTCTTTTTTTTTAATGCAGTACCTTCAAAACTTTAACATTAACATTTGTGCGTGTCTTGATGCTCCACATTACAAATTGGTACTGGGTCCGTCCAGAGGAATGATGCTTTGGGCAGACTGTTGGTCTGCAGTCGAACACCAGGATCTCATTCCAGCGGCACCCGAGAGACCCTGGAAACCCGGTCCTTCCGGACTCAGTTCCCGCTTTGGACCTGGCTTTGACGGGAGAAGCGTTACCTCGCGATCCAGTTCTCAATTCGGACTGCGGACAGCAGCCAGCAGGTGGCGCTCCCGGCTCCGGTCTGCTCCGGCATCGAGAGGCGCAAGAGGAAGCGGGGAGGGAAGGGGTTAAGCGGCAGAGGATGGTGCTGGAGGAGCCTGGGCGCCTCTTCAGCGAGACCCACCCGCCGCCCGCTCCCCTCCGCAGCCCACCCAGCCGCGGCGGCGGGAGGAAGCAGCGCCGGAGGCTGCCCGGGCGCGGCGCTGGGCCGAGGATGCAGCAGCCGGGGAGGGCCGGGGGGGCACCGGAGGGAGGCGCGGCGCGGGCCAGCCCCTGACTGCGGCTCTGCCTCCTCCTCCTCCGGCGATCCCCTCCTCCCTCCCTCCCTCCCTCCCTCCCTCCTCCTCCTGGTCTCCCGGCGGCGGCGGCTGCAGCGGCGGTGGAAGATGAGCAGGTCTGCAGCGGCGGCGGCGCTCCTGCTTTGCCTGCTGGGCTGCAACGTGTGGAAGGCGGTGACGAAGACCTTGGGGGCGGCCGACGCGGCTCAAGGTCGGTGCGCGGAGCGGGCGGGCCGGGCCGGGGCCGCCGGCGGGGCGCGCTTGGGGGGCGAGCCGCGGCAGCCGCCCTTGGGCAGGGGCTCCGGGGCCTGCGTGGGGCCGGGGCCAGAGCCGGCTGGCGGGGCCGAGCCTCTCCGGGAGAGGGGGCGGCGCGCGCTGTTGCTAGCCGCGCCGCCGAAGGAAGCCGCAGGGGCGCCTGGCTGAGGAGCAGCCTGGAAGGGCTTTTGTTACGGGAGGCTGCGCGGCGCTTTGTGCATGGCTTGGCCGCCCCCTTTCACACGCGCTCCCATCTCGCTTTTCTGCAGAAGGGACAGATCCCGTCCCCTTCCCGCACCGGCATGCCCCGGTGATGGGCGCTGCGCCTGCCTCTGCTCTTTGATCTCGTTCAGGGTTCCAGTTGGGGTCGATTGGCTTGTGCCGCCCTCCTTCGGGATGGATCAGAGGGTTAAGGAGACGGTGGGGGAAAGGCTGTTGCCCGCCCCTTCTGCCCTTAGAGCTGTGGAAAGGACAGCCAGTCTCTGCTTGAATAAAAAGAGGGGCTACCTAGCGGGGCGGGGGCGGGGAGACAAGGGCCATCTGGCCAGCCTCTGCCTCTCGGGCCCCTTGCAAACTGCTCTTGGCTGCTGGCGACATTGTGCTCCCTCCTGAGGAACCCCGAATGACTGTTCCTCCTTTGCACGCTCCACCAGGTGCCTGTATTGTCTCTGCCACTGTGCCATTTTTGCCCTTGTTCCTCTCTGCTGTTCTCCCCACCTCCCACACGCTGTTGTCAGTGGTATTGCTGGTGGGTTGTGGACCTGGCATGGCAGCAACACACTCTCTCTCTCTCTCTCTCTCTCTCTCTGAAGCATGCATGGAAAGTTTCTGCACTCCCTTGCCTCCACTGGATTCCTTTGCAGGGAAAATTGCCTGGAGAGCTACCCATTTTGTAATCTTAACCTTCCATAGAGCCTTTTGTTTAGCTTAGTTTTGGTTTTATAGCATGCCATAAAGATACAAAGCACGGTGTCTCCAACCAATAATGCTTTGTGCTCATTTGTCTTGGAAGCTGGAGAAATGACCATAAGTGAACCTCTCTCCTGTTGATTTCCCACCCCAACAGGAAACTAATCCCGCATTCTACCACTTGTTGTACCAGTACGAGGGATGCTCAAATAGAACATGCAGAATCGTTTTTATTAACCATTTTATTAGGAAAAATTCTAAGAAAGTAAAAACAGTATTCACTAGATCTTTCCCTCCTATGATGTCTTTTCATCAGCAAAATGCATCTGTGCGCTGTACATGAGACACCCCCCTGGCAATACTGGAGGTGGGAGAGAGACTCCATCACCATTTCATTATGATTCCATGTTGCATTTCTAGCCTTCATTGTTGAAGTAAATGTTCTTCTCCCCCAGGCCTATTTCTGCATGTTTCAGAAAAGACACCCTTTCAAAAATGTCTAATAAAAATGTAGGAAGTTAGGCTTTGGGGGCAGTGAAGAATTATCTGCTGCAAGGCATGACATCTCCAAAGTAGTTGATACTGAAATCTCTGAGAGATGTTGTGGTTGGGCATGAGAGCATTTCTTCTCAAAAAAAGCCTTTAGCAAAGCAACCTAATAATGTGCATCCAGTATGGGAAAGTAAATGTTCTGTGGTTGCAGTCTCAACTTTTTTCGGGTGTAAAGGCCAGTGACCTTTAAATGGCATAGTTTTGCTTTCAAAGCAAAGGAGAATGACAGTTATCCCCCCCCCCACTAGATCATTGTTTTTGAATCCACTATTACACACATTTCATCCCTCCCTCCCAAGCGTTAGCTCTCATCCTGTGGATTGAATCTTACTTTAATAAGCTAAATTTTCCTTAAAAGCAAGTGATGC
Source organism: Eublepharis macularius (assembly GCF_028583425.1). NCBI lineage: Eukaryota > Metazoa > Chordata > Lepidosauria > Squamata > Eublepharidae > Eublepharis > Eublepharis macularius. Next base: position 65,168,755 of record NC_072800.1, on the reverse strand, counting down.
TATATTTGACTTTTTGGATTTATTTAACCCCCCGGTTTTTGGAAGTCTGCAATCTGGAAAAAAATTATTTTAATGTTGAAAAAAATTGATCACTGAATTAAAGCAGTTTGTATACTACTATCCCATTTTAAAATGTGGGTATTTAATTGAAGGTGCCCTTGTGGATTGGTATTTGACTCCTTGTTTCATACAATGGCCCCAATCCGGTATGGAGTCAGATATGCTTAAGTCCCATTGATCACAGTGGGGCATCAGTGTATATAACTACCTATGGAACTGCAGCCATTGTAGAACAGAACTTCCCTCCTTCTGTTGGGACTTGTGGTGCTCCCTCAAATGATGGACTTTCGGGGACGACATGGGATGCAGCATAGAGGTCTGGAGTGAGAGGGGGAATTGGTAGAGGTATAATCCCTCTTGTGTGAATGAAAACATGATTGTATGAGTGGAAGAAGAGATAGGATCCGTGATCTCTACAGTTTTCATGACCTACCAAGCAATAAATATGTTACATATTGCTTTGGTGAAGAGAAGCCATTATGATCATTAAGTACCCACAAACGATGACCTGTATTGAGATAATGTAGAGGTTTGGAGGAGAGTTAAAGATGCAGAAGTACAGTACAGCATTACAGCCATCCAAGTCAATGGGGTTACAAGGGTGTAACTCAGTTTAGGATGGTACTTTTAGTCAATTTTTCAAAAGTCACTAGTGGTTAACTAGCGGTTAACAGGTCTGTAGTTAGCGAGTGAATAAATTTTGTACTGAAAAGTTTATCGTTCTTGGTAGCGCTGCATTATATCAAAGTAGGAATGGTGGTCCCCATTGCAGTACTTGTATCATTTCAGGTTGTAGGACATCACACCAATGATATTTTTGAATATATATAAACTTTAAGTGTTAGCTAAAATTCGTAATATATTAGATAAACTATTTGTATGTTAATGTCATGCTATCTGTATGTTCTTGGGGCTTTTTTTATAGCTAAGAAAATATGGTTTAGGCTGACTTAATGTAGTACTTGCAAGGAGTGCAGCTACAGAATGGCTGGATTTGTAAGTCGGGAGAGGTTCAAAGATGGAGAGTGAGCTATTATTATACAGCTACTATATTGAGGACTCCCTTTATCTCTCTTTGGAAGTTGACCTCTTTTCTGCTTGCAGCGGTGTCACCCTTGAGTGAACAGAGAACATTGATTTATGGTGAATAGAGTGGTCAGATTCTGTCACAGCATTTGAAAATGCAGGGTGTGCTGCTGGATTTTTTATCAAGATACCAAACCCGATGGATTATTTGGGTGATTCTTATTCCTTACAAATTGATTTTATAAATCCCAGCAGATTACATGCAGAGAATGATTTAGTGTTTAAAATAATATATTGGCCAAGTGTGATAGTCCTAGCGCGTGATGTTATAATCTAGTTCCTGTGGGTGCATACCTGTATCAAAGAACTCAGTCATTCGGTATACAAGCTGGTACCCATGTTGAGCTTCAGAATGTGAGGGTCACCATTGGAATTTTTAGAAAGACTTTTGTCCCCTTTCAAAGGATGGTATAAACTGAGGGATAATCTTGGCTGATGGGCAGGGGCTTTTTTCTTTTTATTTAATAGCCTGGCTTTTTGAATGAGTAAGGGGTGCTCTAACCTGGTTGGTCCAAGTAGCCCAATCTCATCAGATCTTGGAAGCTAAGTAGGGTCAGTTCTGGTCAGCATTTGGATGGGAGATCACCAAGGAAGGCCAGGGTTGCTACACAGAGGCAGGCAATGGCAAACTACCTTTGAATGTCTCTTTCCTTGCAAATCCTATGGGGCTGTGGTACGTTGGCTGCGACTTGACAGCATACACGCTCATGCACACACAGACAAGGGGGTAAGAAGAGTATTGGATAGGAATTCTAACAAGAAGAAAGTTGAAGAAGCTGCAAAAGAGAAACTGCTGTCTTTCTTATAAAAGAATATTCTGACTATTCGTGGAATAAAATCTGAAATGGAATTAAAACAAAGAATTGTCCTCATTAGGTTTCAGTGCGATGCTGGCCAAAATAACTAATGACATGGGTCTCTGTCTTGGGGGCAAAGATAGAGAGATACATATCTCTTGATTTCAGGGTCAGCAGGGTGTCACTATACTAGTCCCCCTACTCCATATCATACCAAAAAAAAATCATATGACTTGCCTTGGTCCCCTCCCTGGCTGATTGGGCCTTGTGAATCCTTCCCCCCCATCTTAAGTCCCCATCTAGTCCCCATTTTTATGGCTTATGTTAAATTCTGTGATTATAAACTGCTGTGTAACAAGAGTCGCAAGGCCAGAATCATAAGAATCATGAAACTGGGGCCTAATTATGACTGAGGTGATTGACCATTATCTGATCTGACCACTTCAGGCTGCATTTGAGCAACTTCCATAATGGAATGCTCCTCCATTTTAAAAAAATCCCAACACAGGAAAATAAACCTTAGGGGGAAAGGTAGATTATATTTTTGTGTGGAGGAATGTCAGTCCTGTGAGCATCCACCTAAAATCTGAAGTGGTACAGCCTAGACACTGTTTAAATCCTCAGCAATAACTAAGGCTTGATTTAAATGTTATGATGGTGGGGCAGAGAGCTTTCTTTTGTGACTTTGTACAGGCTCAGTATCTCATCTATATTACCATGTGTCACAAAAAGTAGCTACATCCTTAGTTTCCATACCAGCATAATATCAACTAGAGCTAAAGATCTCTAGTGCACAAGCTAAGCACTTGTAGTTGCTTTGCATGGCTTGCAGCAGAGTATAAATGTGAGTTAAGTCCGCACAAAGTTGCACGAAGAAACACTTTTTGCCTAGTCAGCATCCCATTTTTAAGAAGTTCTGGGAGACCAAGAGGTGCTTTGATTTGTTTTTCTCAAAGAATGCCCCCCCCAGTTACATACTAAGCTGCTTTTGAGATGGAGGGAATTTTCAAAACAATAGAAGGGTGGGGAGGGGGAGCCATCTATTCAAATAAAAACAATTTAAAATGTTAGTGTAATGCAAGCCTTGTGTGTGCCCCTATAAAGGTCTTTGTATTCTAGCCAAACAAATAGTATTATATGTGCACAAAATATTAATTATCAGCTGTGACATTTAAAGGAAAAATTTTCTCTTTAGGCATATTGTCCATCAAGACAATGTTAATGTGAATTTATAAATGGAGATCAAGCAAGAATGCTTTGGTTAAATATTTGCTGGTATCTGCTAGGATAAGTTTAATGAAGTATCTGCATATGTTAGAACGTATGTTTGAATGCGTGTTTTCTGTCTGTCTCCCCAGAGCCTGTATTCCTATGGGGTTAAGAGTGTTAGACCACAGCATGATGGAGAGATACTTAGCCATGAAACTCTTTGGTTGATCTTAGTCCATGATGGAGAGAGACTTAGCCATGCAACTCGGTTGATCAGTTGCTTTCTCTTCGCCTGTATGACCTTGCAGTTATGTACTCCGTTCTGAGTTTTTTAGAAGAAGAGTGGGATAAAAATATAATAATATCTATATTTTAAGGTTTTCTTTGAATTCTTGTTGAGTTCTAAAATGGTTTTGGTGGAATGCAAGAGTTGTATACCGCAAAATATACACAAACCTTACGAACTTGCCTTTACTTTATGACCACCCTGTCAAATCCTATTGACGTGATATTTAAAAATACTAAAACCAAGTACAAGATCTTAATGTAAGTACCAGTTTAGAACGTTTCTGTGTTCTGTAGAGGTGTTACTGTTGCATCTTTACATGTTGGACTAATGCAAGTATTTGGAATTTTTGACATCTGTTTTAATTTTTACAGGGATTTTTTTGATATTCATTGCAATGTCAGTCCTTAGTATGGGGTCGTTCTGATACTGTAGTTGACCTAACTTGATGTGCCTTGAACACACTTAATGATAATCTCAAAGAATTTCATTCTGCTGCACTGGAGCCTAACATACTATTAACAGACATGATGAATATATCTCTTATCCTGATGTCTTGGTTTTTTCATATCAAGATATTGGACGAATTGACTTCTAGGTAGAATGTGGCAGCTTTTGTAAGTCAGAGCTGTCTTCCTGTGATGCATAGAAGTGTACATCCATTAGGCCTGGTTAAATACTTACTGTAGGGGTAGGGAACTACAAAAAGAGGCTGGTGTAAAACAAGATCTCATCAAAAGAGATATTAGTTTACCTGAAACTGGTGTGAGACACTTTCAGCCAACAACAGCAGAGCAGAGTAAACATTAAATCAAGGATGGAATGAGAGAATGGAACCAATTAGCATCTGTAAGGGCTGGGACATGCAAGATGTTAGCACCTTTAGTAGCATAGGTGTTAACAGTGGTACCTTCAGCTTCCAAAGAACTGCTAATGATTAAGGGCTATATCTGCACTTGTGTGGTTTTATCTCTCTGAGACTAGTGTAAATGTTAGTAAGATGAATACACAGGAGTTGTATCTTGAAGACTAAGGATAAACTTTTGTGGACTAGAGTCTACTTATTCACATGCAATGCTAGTAGGGTAGTGAAGGAGATAGAGCCTGTTCTTAGACCTCAGGTTTTTCAGGAACCAGGCTGTCCTCAACGGTATTGAACATGCTGGTACAGTCTTGAACAGGACTGAATAAGAAATGTTTCAGGAGGTGGTATTATATATCTACGAGTGGGGGACCCGCAAAGACTTGCAGGGGGCATCTCATTTTTCCTCCCCCATTATTTTCCCTTACCCTCCCCTGAAAGCTCACACAGCTTCACCTGGTGGTCGTTGGTGGGTGTGACTACTATGAGTCCTCCCTCAAAACAGCCCTGGAAAGGGCCCTGCCCCCTCCCTCTGCCTTTTGCTGACAGACACCCAGGTTTGAAGGCTGGCACTGCTGTTGTGATTGCCTAGCAGAGGCTACTGAGAACATTTGCTTCTTAAAGCTACAGGAGCTCCTATCATTTGGGGGATGTTAACCCGCAAAGCATTTTTGAAAAAAATGATTTCATCCTTTTCTGTAAACTTGGATCATTTTTCAGGTTTGTAGAAAGGTTTGTATCTGTCTTAGCCATTCATGGCTCCAATCTCTTGGTTTTAATGTCCATAGGATTTGGCCACATTGAGGATTAGATATATTGATGATATTTGACTGGCAACAATATTCCTGGTCCTGAGATCCCTGATAGTTTATAGAGGTCACAATTTTAAAGGTAGCAAACTTCTTGAGTGATGAGATTTTGCTTAAACAAACCAGATAATCCATCAGGCTATACACATCAGCTCCTTCCTTCTGTCCTAACATCAGAGCAGTTACAATGGTCAGATACCAAAGAATTGCAGTTTTGCCTCTGTCTGGGCTGTCACTTTAAATGAATCCCAACTTCCTTCGTGGCAGCATTGTTGTTGACTTTCTACTGTGTAAATACTATTGTTAGCGGGCTCAAGGATAAAAAGGCGATTTTAAATACACTTACATGACACTGCGTGTGACTTTAAGAAGGAAGCTTCTGGTAGCCTGGATTCCAAGCTTGCTTACCGCTTTAAGCCATTAGTTAAACCCTAATTGGAACAGACTTCAGAATATTAAGCTATTAGGAAACAGAAAAAATGTAGTTCCTGAGGGGGAAGGAGGATTTGCAGTAACATTAAAGGACTTTTCTGAAAAGCTTTGAGATTTTTTTCACCTAGGCAAGGATTAACCACTGAAAAAGAGAGCTGATTTCTCAACATTTAACCTGCAAGGGTATGACCCTCCTATATAGCTAGCTCCTACTGACATCATTGCCTCTTGTGTAAAAGGAACCAGTGCAGAATTGAATCTAAATCAACAAATTGGCTTCAGGTTGTCATACCATAAGCATCAACACAGGTCGTATAAATGTCTGTCAAGAGGTCACTGCCATCAGAATTCATCTCCCCACTCTCCATTGTCTACAGCCTGCTAAGTGCTTTTTACTCAAGAAAATGACCAGGGCCCTCTGCCTGCTGGTTTACAGGATAAAAGGGAAGCTTTATGTTAAGATTGATAAGGTTGCCATCTTGCACCACTGCCTTATGCAGCAGCCTGGCACATATATACATTGAACAGGCATTTTCTTCACCTCATCTCTAGGCCAGGAAAAGTTTTACCCACTAAGTGTCAGACAGTACAGTACTAAGCAGAATTAAGCCATTCGAAGTCCATTGAGATCAGTGATCTTAAGAAAGGTGTAGTTCTGCTTAGGATTGCGCTGTGAGTGTTGGGTTTACTTTGGGAGGCACAAGGGCTGGACAAGTGAAGCTCACACACGCTTGTGCTATGCTGGTGAAGGAGGGGAGAGACTTGTATTAGGTCAATAGCCACAAAGTCCACAATCGTGAGGCAGTCCAAAATATTTTTTTTACCCAAGGCAAACAATCCAGGCAGAGCCCATCCCCATCAAGTAAAATAACTAAAAGACAGCTTACTTCGCTTCACCAATGCCCCAAATTTGCTGCCCACCGCAGCCCTTTGTAGAAGCAGCCTCCCGAAGATTTATGTTTACTACAGCCCTGTTCTTTTTATGAAAATATTTTCTGAACAATTCTGTTTTACACATTCTGTGGAATGATGGAAGCACGGGGGCCTTCCTGACCTCCTCAGGCAGGCCATTCCACAATGTGGGGGCCACAACAGAGAGCGGTGAGGTCTGGGCAGCTGCTAATCTTAACATATTTGCAGGTGCCACCTTTGGCAGAAGTTGCTTAGATGATCACAGCTTTCCCAGTGAGTGAGTCGGTCCTTTAGATATGTGGGTCCTAAGCCATAAAGGGCTTTGTAGGTGATAGTCGAACCTGAGAACTAATTGGCAATGGTGGCCAGTGGAGCAACTGCAAAACATACATAGAATGCATAATTTGCCTATAATAACTGAGCTGCAGTGTTCTGTACCAGCTGGCGTTTCTTGGTTATCTTTCAGGGTAGACCCATGGAGAGACTATTACAGTAGTCTAACTTCAAGGTTCTTGGATCTACATGGCCAGATCAGACTGGTCAAGAAAGGGAGCTATCTTGGTAGATGATAGTAAAAAGCATTTTTGCAGCTCAATTAACCTTCTTCGCCAGCAGTAATGCTGGGGCCACTTCCAGGCTTTCAGAGCGGGACTACAAGTGACAAAAGGCACAGATTGGACACTTGTCAGCTTCCCTCAAGTTTTGATGGGAAATGTAGGCAGCTTGGCAGAATGTTGGACAAGTGACAGTTGAAAAGTCCATTGGACAGCAGTCAGAGAGTCAAGCTTCAAGACTAGGATGCCTACAGTTCCCATCAAAACTTGAGGGAAGCTGACAAGTGTCCAATCTGTGCCTTTTGTCACTTGTAGTTCCGCTCTCAGTGACCCGCAAGACATAAAGTGTGCCCTTTTGTTTTCCAGTGCCACAGAGTTCATTGTGCTGTGGTTGTGATGCTGTCAGTCATTTTAATGCTTGAGCACCTCCAGGATATTAATACTGTTGTCTTCCTGTCTCATCCTGCTTTTCCGCAATTTTTATAATCCCTACTCAGAGCACATTTATTGTCTTTCTGCTTTTTCCTGTGGAGTACATTTAGTCTTGGTCTTTGACGCTCCTTTCTGCATATTTTCTCCCTCTGGGAAATGTAATTGCTGTGTTTGGACGCGGGACTCATTTCCTGATTTTTTTTTGGCCATCCTCAATATATTCTTCTAGCTCCAATTGCTCTGAGTGCCTTTTGGTCTCTGTCAGATCTATAGTTTCTTAATTCCTCCTTTTCCAAAGAATGAAGTAGGCTTTTATCCTTTGCCTCTGCCTGTTCTGCTCATGTAGCGTGTTCCTGTGGTGACAACCTCTTCTCTGAATGCTTTTTTTAAAGTGTTGGGAGAAATGCAGAAGGGAGTTCTGATGGTACAGTGAGAGAAAACAAAACAGCTGCTGTGGAGTAGTACTACTGGCAAAACTGAACCATTATCCTGGGCAACTTATTTGATGACCAGATCCTCTGCATGTGAGGAGAGTTCGCTGAGGTCAATGGGATGTATTCCTAAGTATGTGTGCAAAGATTGCAGTTTTAGCACTTTAGACTGTCTTGCAAGATAGTTACTTCTCAGCTGTTTGGCTAAACTTAGTTTGCATATGTACTGCCATTTACTGTCCTAACTTGTAATGTGAAACATTCTCTAATTTGAAAAGTCTCTCTGTTCTTATGAGATTAGTATTTGGAGGGATTGGAGGGATTACAACATCTAAATTCAAAATGTACCCATCTGCCTTTTGTTTGGAGTGAGCATTATTCTCAGATTTCATCTATTTTACGGTCACTTCTTTGGCTGTCTGTTGGTTTCTGGGTTCAAAGGTAATTTACCTTTAAAGCCATTCATGACCCGGGAGCTGTATTCTTGCAGGGCTGCCTGTTCTTGTATGTTCCTATGCAGTAGTCACATTTCTGATCAGAGTTTGTTGAGTTGAGGGTTTATAGGATAGGAAATGTGATTTTAAACTTTTGTGGAGTGAAATGTTTTTAATTCCATAACATCTTAAGCTGTTTTGCATTCAAACCGAATGGAGAAAAACAGGTTAAACGTCCCAAAAATACAGTGTGCAAAGCACTTGAAATACTTGAAAGCATTATAAAAACACTAACTTTTATGATTAAGCTAATATTTTAGAGAAGTTGCTCTGCAGATTTAATTGTTTGTTGCCCCAGTCCTTTTAGAATTGCTTCAAAGTTGATTCCCCAAGGAAAAGTTGGAAGCAATGGGGTGTCTCTCTCTTAGTGAAAATTTATTCCCATGTGCTTTTGTGGGTTTCCTGTTGGAATAAAGCCAGGACAATATGCAACCTTGAGCAAGATTTGCTTATTTTATTGTGAATTGGGAACTTGAGAAGAGGAAGCCTTTTCATTCCCTTAAGAAGCTGTTAAATCCACTAGGGCTTTGAGCTATGGGGGAAAGTGGGAAAAAAGTGTTTCAGGTTGATAGCTGTGTTGGTCTGTAGTAGAAGAGCAAGATTTGGATCCAGTAGCACCTTAAAAACCAACTAGATTTTCAGGACTCAGAGTCTGCTCCCTCTGACTCTTAAAAGTTCACACCCTAGAAATCTGGTTGGTCTTTAAGGTGCTACTGGACCCGAATCTTGTTCTGAAAAAAAAAATTGTATCCGAATTTTCAAGCAGTGATAAATAAGGATAAAACAAAAAGAGGACATACACAAGTTTTTATAACGGTTCAGTAGTAGCTCCCATTATCCACATAGAATAACTCTGGTTAATTTTATTAAAGAAGGTGGAATAATGTGTGGTACTTAGGAAAATATTAGATGGATAGACAGATCCAAAACAGGATGAGTGAATGAGTGAGTGATAGTTAATTCTTGGTTTATCTCCTGTGCCTAATTTCTTCTACTTTAAAGCTAGTTCTCCTAAAAACATGTTCTATGTAAACCAGTTTCATTGGGTCTATAGCAGAGCCTTTATAGGAACCTAGGTTTTATGAACAGAAAGTGACTCTAGAGTTGATCTTGAAATAGGTAGGTCAAGTTCATTGTCAAAGTTCTTTATCCCTTAAGGTGCCATTGGGATGTTCTCAGATGACAGTCTTATAATTAATCTAATAGCAGTCTGTTGACGCATCATAATGCATCTGGTCACATCTGCCTCATCTGTTTAATGTTTATGACAGTGACTTAGAAGACACAGTTGTGCAGCACTAGAGCCTACCACACAGCGCAATCCTCAATAAACTTCAATGGATTTAGAAAGATGCAGCTTTTCTTAAGATTGCACTGATAATACAGGAATGATCATATTGGTTGGAAATGCTAAGCCATGTTTTATATGCACTAGTTAATTTTCTATTCAAAATGAAAATGCTGCATTTGAGTAAATTTGATTTTAATATAATCTTTGGTTTTCTAAAACTGATTGCATAATGGGTGGGAAAGGACTTCATGTATTCCCAACCATTACAGAGAAATGAATATGGAAGTACATAACAATTCTTCTTTTCAGAAAAGATGTAGGTTCCAGCTGTATGTCTTCAGCAGGCAGACTTACCCTGAGACAACACTTTAAAGGAGTAATTTGTAATTGCAACCTCAAAGCCAGTCAAGCATTGTTCGGGAATAAAGGGAAATGAAGAAAGGCCAGTGCTATAGAGAAACATGGATAAGATACTAGGTAACATGCATGAGATTCTAGCCTCATCGTGAAGGAAAGATGATCAAATGAGCTCATAGGACATAGTATAAAGAATGCACAAATGGACAAAGCACCTGTTAGATTAAAGCAAATGGAAAGCCTACTCTGTGGTAGGGGGCTGCTACCACAGATTCGATATGGTCATTGTAGTTTTGCATCTTTGATGGAAGGGATTGGAGCAGAAAAGGGAACTATTTTAATATTTCTCCTAGGGAATTCCTTTGGGTTGAATCCAGCCAGTTTATTTCACTTAATCTCACCCAGTTTCCCTCTATACTATAGTATCTATCATGTGGATTTTGATCATGCAGGTTTCATGAGTATCAACACAGCAGCACAGCCTTTTTGGAGGGGTATCTAAAAGGACCCCTCCTTCTTTTTCACCAGCAAAAAAAGCTGGCTGGATCCAACTCAGTGACTAAAGCTCTTTCAGTGATGTGTGTTTTCTGTTTGTATTAAACAATGGTGTTTCATGCCTTGAGTTCAACTACTTGAAGTCCATTGCTGACTCCAAATTCTTGTTTTGGTTCTGATGCTGAATCCTTATCCTGTACTTGAGTGCGCTTCCTGATTCTGATTTTGCATTTGTATAATAACAGTTTGTTAAAGATGGCCTTATGCAAACCTTTGCATGTTGCTAATTCTTAACCTTACTTAGGCCTGGACATTGGTCAAACATTTCTGGACCCTTTCAGACAGCTGAAATTAGTTATAAGGTTGATTTGTTCCTAAAATCCTATATCTTCCTTGCCATATTCCTTTTGTGGTGCAGTAATTAATTGGTGTGATCCACGTGACCCTAAAACAGCTGCTATTTGCAAAAGTTTTAGCCCTATAAATGTACCTCTGTTGCCTTTGCAACAAGTGGCAATAATTTCTTAGCATTGAAATGAAAATGGTAATCTTGGGCACTTTTCCCAGTGGTTTGTTGACACTATATGCTGTTCATAAATTTAACTAATTTTTTTAAAAAGCCAAACAATGAGCCAGATGTTAGAGATAATAGCGTGCAGGCTTTCACTTTGTCAAGCTTACAGTGTCATGCATGTTGACGTGGTGTGCTTATACTAGCAGTTCTGCAGTTACAATCCCATATGGATTTTGCTCTATATTTGGAAGTACAATCAAATTCATCTGTGAGACAAGACAGCCAGTTGATTCACAATTCCAGTTGAGCCTTGATAAAACTGACTTGGTAAACCTGATTAAAATTTAGAAGATTAAAAAAAACTGATTTTTTAACATTTCAAGAAACAAGGATCAACTTTCGTTGTTAAGTATTCATTATATAGTTGTATGTTCACAATCAATGAATGATTCAGTTCTCTGCTTCATCTCTAGTTCATTACTTTCAAAAATACTGTGCCATGTGGATAGCCCAACTCTAAGCCCCGGGCACTGGCACATAGCCAGTGTAGTGCCAGCATCACTCTTCACTATCCAGTAATCTCTCAGTAGAGAGAAAATATATACAAGAAGGGTCCAGCTCCAAGATGTGATGAGCCTTTGGACCGGAGTCCATCGCAATCTCGACCCAACTGATTAGTCACAGAGTGGCATGCTAAGGACACTCCCCTATCAGCTGTATACAGAAGCAGCCAGCCAGTGTCCACCAATGGTGCCATGCTTTCCTGGTGTCAGTGTGACACTGCCCACGTACAGAACACAACAGGGGAGGGAACAAAGCTAATCCAGCTTTTCCCTACAATGTGCAGGTAGAATGTAGAATGAACACTAGGAGTCGTGGAACAAACACCCCCCCAGTGAGATCTGCAGAAGGGGGTTCAAGTCCCTGCCTGCAATATTCTCTCTGCTTACCAGGAAGAAAGACACACAAAGGGGGAAGGAACCGTGACCATTCCAACAACATCACTCACATAGCTATACCATTTGCTTGGCGGAGTCTGTGCACTGCTGGTGGGAAAGGGTATAGTGGTTTTAATATAGAATAAACCTTGACAATTTTTTGCATGCTCCCAGTACCAGTTATACCATGCACATGCTGTGTTAATAATTGTTAATGTAGTCCTATCAAATTTCTTCATCAATAGTTGTTGCCAGGATGTTTTGCAAAAAAAAGAAAAAAAAGAAAAGGGTTTTTTTTTGTCCACTCAAAAGTTCTTTTCCAAAAGTGGAAAAGAGCACAAAACAAACATCCCAGACAAAGTAGATATCCCTAATATTAGAGAGAAGTTGCATTATAGAGTAGTCAGGTAGTGCCTAAAAAGAAGCCTACCCTCAAACTCCTGTAAAACTCTCAGGGGAACTAGTAAAGCACTAGGGCAGTGCAAATATTACTCCGTCTGGAGTTTCCAGTTGTGATGGGGTACAACTTACAGGAGCAATTTGGAGTGGAGAAAGGAGGAGGGAGAAAAAAATCCCCACTGCTCAACCAGCTTCTCTGCTCCAGATCCTCCTCCTGAAGTTGCTTTTTGCTAAGGGAGGTAATCTTGTTTCCCCAAGAGAAGACCCTTCCATGGGTATTGATGCCTGTGGTTCAGTCAATAAAGATGCGGCACCAACCCACTTTAAAAATGCATCGGCAGCCATAGCTGTCTCTTGATGGGGTTTCTTTTTACAGGTCTTCAATCAGCTGTCACTCCTCCACCCTTGCATTACCTCAAGCACCTTTCAGTGTCCACTTTTCAAATACCAATATTTTTATTTTTATACATAGAATTGAGAAGCTTCTCTGAGTGTGAGTATAGAAAATGATTACAAAATGATGGGTACCATGATTTAGAATAGCTAATTAACAGCAAAAAAAAGAGAGACAGTCCTGCCATTTCAGCTGTTTTGTACAGTGCATGTAATAAAGAAGCTTGGGCACAATGGCAACAGATTAAACAGGTTTGTCAACGGTAGAAAATGTAAGGTTTTGGAAGTGGTCCCACTGTATCAAAAGTTTCAATTAACTGTGATCTTGCAACCACAGCTTCTGTTCTTGGACAGGCCACAGTCACTTTGTCGATGCATGCCTTAACCCAACTTTTTGTTCCTTTGTGATACCAACTAGTCAGCGAATTAACATTTTGTCGAATATTGGAGTTAAATTTTCCTTTGAATTCTGGTCTGAAGTCAGATTTATTTCTGTGAAGACTTCACTTTGAGCAGCATTAGCTAAAACACCTTGGAAGAGTTTTTGTAGTCAGTCATCCGCCCACTTGAAAAGTGATTTCATAACAAAGGGGTGTTGGGCTGTCTTCCTCTCCGAAAGAGAATTGCTGAGAAGTTTCTGGGCTTCTTTAATATTAGTTTAAAAACTCTTCTGTTATATTCTTCCGATACTGCACTTTTAAATAAAATACGAAGAGATACAGATCCACAGGCAGATGTATTATTCTGAAAGAGCAAAACAAAGCAGAACCTGAAGGAAATGGGAACACCTCTGATAACAAAATTTCTCGTTCATGAACAAATAAGGCTGAATATTCTGACAAATTCTGTTCAACACAATGTAAATGTGTATATGAAATGAATACATTCAAAAAGTACAGAAGTAATGGCTCTTTGTTTGTTTGATTCACACTGTAGTATTCCATTTCATGGATTGCCGAAAAAGATTGTCATAGAAAATCAAAAGTAATGTTTTATTTCCATAGTTTCCTTTTGTCCTTTTCTGGAAAGTTGAGCCAGGAGTGATCATAGTGAGGAGTAAGCTGGTAGTAAACAGGGTGGAACAACCTTGGAGGCTTAAAAATCCCTCCAAGTTGGCAAACGAAAATCTCCTTTGTGTGTGTGTGTTTTCTGTGTTTGTGCGTGTGTTAAATAAGCATGGCTGAATTCTAACCAACCCCCCCAAGGGAATTCTGACCAGTATTCATTGCACCCTTTTGTGGTGCTGAGGAAATAAAGTGCTTTTGGATGGCCTTTGGAAGGTTTACAGTAAAAGATCTGCCTCTTTTTTGTTGAAATTGCCTTCACCAGATCATATTTAGTCTGCAGAGATCTAAAGCTGAGTAACCCAAGCCTGTTCAAACACGGAGTATTATTAAATGAATAAAGGATAGTCTTGGATCATATTGTCACAGAGAGGTCATGCTAGCCAATAGAACACAAACACTGTGTGTATTTGCATTGTAGCTTTCCCAAATTCCAAAGCATTAGTAAACAACAGTGACATTTGGGTCTCAATGGAAGCGTAGTCCAGACTTCTACAAAAACTTGTTTAACTGCTCTCTGTCTGTATGTTACCATTTTATTAACTTTTTAATTATCATTCCATAGAGAGCATTCCATTATCATGCTTGAATCAGGAATATGTTTTGATTCACAAGAAAACCATGCATCTAAAGAAGTTTCTGGTGACACTTTCCAAAATAGCTTTTATGCTGTCTTTTTCTGAATGCCTGTGAGCTCCTTTGTCTTGCAGATGTATAGGAATGCAACTTCTAGATGCTAGCTCTTATCTAATTTTAGATAATGAACAGTGCATGGCTTATGGACAATGCATGGCCCCCGGTCAAGAGTAATTCTTCTCTTCTGAGCCTTCCAAGTCAAACAGTGCAATTCTAATCAGAGTTACTCCGGTCTAGGCCCATTGGTTTCAATGGGTTTAGATCGGAGTTATTCTGTTTAGGGTTGCACTGAAAATCTGGCAGTCTCTTGTAGACTATTGTATGGGAATTTGTTTTGTTCCTTTCATTTTGTTACTAATCCCAAAAGGGACTTTTCCATTACTGGATTGTTTCATGTGGTTTTATCTCATTACTGTTTCTTTTGTTGTTATTTTTTCATTTTCATACTGCTTTTTCATTATTATTTCCTGTCAGTTTCAATGGAAGACGCACACACACACACACCCCTTCTTGGATTTACCTTCATGGTTTTTATTGCAAATGGGACAAAAATTAGAGGAGCTGTAGTACTTCCCAAGGACATCCACGCTGCTGTGTTTTGGATGGATATAATAAAGGAGTCCCCCTTTTTGAGGCCATGAAAGGCCTCATGATTAGCTTTAAAGTCTATAGGAGAATTGAAAGGAATGATTCCAAACAGTGTCATAGACAGCATTGCAGCCACTTATCTTGAAGATTAGTTGCATGAGGAAGAGGCAGACTGACCAGGCAAGGGCATTTTGTGGCACAAGGAGGGCAAGCCATTTGGGCAGGCGGGCAGCAGAAGGAGGGCTTTGAGGTAGATATGCTTGGTTTGGAGAGCAGCAAGCTAGCAAAGGAGAGCAGAATGCAAGGGAAAATTTGGCACTGCAGGGCAGACATTGGAGAGGAGACAGGAAGGAAGTCCCATCCTATAGCCTTCAGGATTGGAATCCCTCACACACGTGTCGTCGTAGTGGCTTCTGCTTGCAGTTAATCAAGAAAGCCGCGAGCCTCTCTTCCCCCTCCCCATAAGGAACACTCTGCTGTCTTTGCCTTTATTAGAAAATGCCTGCCTGGTGAATGTGAAACCAATAGAGGCACAGACTGAAATAATGAAAGAAACTAGAAAATAATGGGCTTTTTTTTCATTGTAGGCTGTTTAGATGGAGGATTTGTGTCATTTTTGTATTAATTAAGATAATTACAAAACACCCAATTTTCATAATTATTGTAATTAATAAAAAAGTCACATGTCTAATCTCTTGGGCTGGGATATATATCATGAGCTTTCTCTGTTACAGTTTTATGGAATTTCTTCTCAAGGAAAGCCCCTAGCTGCCCAACGTTTTTTGGCCCTTGGGTCTCTGGTCAAGGCAAAAGAGCTTTTAGCCATTTCTGAGAGTTTATTTACACGAGACCTCTTACACAGGGACGCTCAAGTGTAGGGTGACACTATGTTAGGAAGTGTAGTTTAAAAAGACAGAGCCAAAGGCTTTGTCAATTTCACCTCCGTACATGAGGGTAGTTGTCAGTCAGCCTTTATTGGCATCAGTCAGCACAGTATACACAATACAAAAAACATAGAAAAACAAGGTTTAAAGAGCCCGGAGAGATGCCCGAAGTGGTGATGAAATTGACAGAGCCTTCAGGGAGACAAAGATGAAATTAATAAACTCTCTGAGAAGCGATCGCCCCAGGCCTTGTCTTTTTAAACTACCCTCCTGTAGAGAGGTGAAATTGACAGAGACTTTGGCTCTGTCTTTCTAACACTTCACAGGTAACATTGCGTCTCCCTACATTTGAGCGCCCTCGTGTAAAATATCTGATGTAGAGACACTCTGAGTGGCAGCAATAATGGATTTGAGGTTATATTGATATTGCATTAAAGTCGGCTTTGGGGTATTATGGAAAAATTAAATACATTGCTGGTTTGTTTTTTTGTAAACAGATCAGAATACAATAAGAAAAGCACTATATAAATAATAATTGGAACAAAACTTATTATTACAGCTGGTGAGGGTTGCAACATTTATATTTTCAAAGGGAGAGATTAATCTCGGAGCATCTGGTACATCTTGAAATCTGTCTTGCTGTAGAAAGTGTAATCTGGCCTCTGTTTCTTCCTTAAGATACAAACTGCAGACTGTAAAACACCTTTTCCCCTCTCATTTTCTACCCCGTTCCTGAACTTAACATGTAACCTGGCAGTGAGTTTTTGCAAATCACTGTTTTGCAATATTTTGGTTGGTCCTTATAAAAAGGTGTTAGGCTACTCTTGTGGAGTTTTTTTTGGTTGATCAAATGAAAAATTTATTAAACAGGAAAGACAGCCTGTTGCCTACAATGTTGCAGTTGTTGCTTGGGTAGCAGCTAAAATTAGAGCTGCCTTTTTTGAATACCATTATTAATCTCTCATGCCGTAACAACAGTAAGGTGTAGTTGACAAGCCTCCGCAAATCTGCTTGGCATGGGCAGGGCTCTTTTGCTGCCCAACAGGAGCATTTATTGCCCTCCCCCAAATACAGATGGGAAGGAGGCATCTCTTATAATGTCTGAGCTTTGGAGCGGGCAAAAGTAGTTTGTGGTTCCAAAGCTCAGGAAAAGAACCTGAAGGAACCTACATGAGAGTCTGTCCCTGCCTTCTCCAGGTGAGAGGGGGAAATCTTAATGTTGCAAGCTTTGGAGTTTGCAGGCTCAGTGTGAGAACTGAGTGTTCGTCCATGCTCTGCTGTGATAACTTCCCATAAAACTTCCTCCATAAAACTTCCTGCTCCTTTGAGTTCTTGGGTGGTGCATGCCAAACACTTGGGGAGAGGGGCAGCAGCAACCACCGATTACAGCTGGCTAATATGCCTAGCCAAACTTTGCAGAGCCTTTGTTTGTAGCATGTGTAAATTTAATGTTTTTGTTTTATTGTTGTTTGACATTGTTGTGGGTCAAGAATTAACTTTGTGAGTGGAACTATAGCACAGTATTCTTCTTATGGGGAGTCTTTCCAAGAAGAACTTCAGTGGGCATGTTTAAAGTGGTAGTTTAATGGCCTGCTCAAATATGGTTCGCCATTAGTGAATCAATTTGAAGTGACCAGGTACTGTTGCTAATGAGCTAGTGGGCCACTTGATGAATTTCCATGTTCTGACGTTCTCAAATTTACAGTGAGAATATGGTAGAGAAAAGAGAAGCTGTTGGGACAGTTTCTGCAATCATAATCTTACAGTGATGGTTCTGGAGAGCATTCATAACTTGGTTGATTTATTTCATTCTAGAGAGGTTTCTGATTTTCAGTTTTACATTCATTGTAGACATTCTTTGTTCTGTATCATTCATTCATACATACAGAATAAAAAGAGATGAACAGCTTATTCTGATCTTCATGTAGGGCTGCCAGGTCCTCCAGTGGGGGTATGGAACCCTCTGTTCCCAGCCTCTGCCCCCCACCTCCATTTGCCTTAGTGACACCATTGCACCCGTTGACGGACATGCACATGTGCTTCACAGGGGCCCAAGTGGGCCTCTGTGAAGGGCAAGAGCATGCCCACCAACGGGGCGCGATGACATCACTTCTGGAAGTGAAGTGCATGCAAGAGAAGACATACCCCCTCAGTAAGTACCAGCTTACCCCCCCCGTCCCGCTGGGCAACCTTGTCTTCATGGTATCTTCATGTAATGCTGAGGATGTCAAGGAAAGTTCACCACTCGAATCTTCTGTAGAGAATCAGATTTGTTTGCCCAGTTGCTAGAAAAAATTTAGAAGGGCCAGAAAGATTAAGTTTCTTCCTGTTGTCATCCTCCAGTACTGAACATTTGGAGATACCTTTGAACATCAGGTTTCATTTAGACCTCATTGATGGGCCTGTTCTCTATTAATTTATCTAACCTCCTTTTAAAGCTTCCATTCTAGTGGCTCTTAGCGCATCCTGAGTTGAGTGCAGAAGTGTTTTCTGACCCCAATTAAAGCATTTAGCAGGGATAGAATAAGAGAATGGTTCTTCATCCATTGGCAGGGAGCACAGTGTAGTGTACTGGGTGTGTGGTGCCCTCAAGACAGAGTTGACTTATGGCAACCCTTGGTGGGGTTTTCATGGCAAGAAACTATCAGAGGTGGTTTGCCATTGCCTGCCTCTGCAACCCTGGTCTTTTACTATGCCAGTGAAAAAGACAATTCCAGAGTTGGAAATTAGGAAAGAGATTAGAACACTCACTTGAGATTGTTTAAATTAGAAGGAAGGCAGCTGGGGGCATTATAAACAGTGAGCATAATGAATTTCTTTCTCTCAAAGCAGATGGACTTTGGGCCATCCAGTGAAACAAAATGTCAGCAGCTTCATAATTAACTTTTAGAATCCATTACAATGGGATGTTGTGATGGCTACTAGCATAGTGGGCTTTGAAATGGGATTTGAGGTAGGGTTGATTTCTCAGTGGCTGTTAGTGACTGTTGGTAAATGAGAAACCCCTCTGGTCCTAGGCAGGACCAGACTTCTGATGCTGTGGACATATAGTTTGCCCCGCTCCTGCCTCTTCCCTGTTACACTACACCAGCTCTTTTTCTCTCTGCTACGTCCAGCTGCTGATTTGCCACTACTCTGTCAGGGAGAATATGTTGAGTTCAGTGGATGTGCCAGTGGCACTTCCCCTTGCATTGAAATAAATGGGCAGTGTGTGTGCATAGCAGTTTCCTGTATGCACCTCACTGGGCTCATGACCAAGGGGAATGAATGTCATTGAGTCTGCAGAAGAAGCTGCATTCGTTGCCTTGTGCAATGCTTTGGTCATTTAATTTTTTACAAGAAGCTCTTAAGTAGTTACTAAACAAGACTCTCTTATATGATGTGAGTAATACATACTTGTGTGTGTAAAGCACCATCAAGTTGCAACCCACTTAAGGCAACGCCATAGGGTTTTCGAGGCAAGAGATGAACAAAGGTGGTTTGCAATATATAGTTAGACTTCCATTACTATTCGTGGATTTGTTTAATAAGTGATGCTAATTTCAAAGTTCATTGATCTTTTGTTTGTTTTAGTCTGGTATCTTTTTCAGGGAGGTACTTATAATTTCATTGTTTCATTTTGTTAATTACAGCCTACCATTATGTCAGTTTACAGTAAATTGTCCTTTCGATTTAAAAATTACTCGTTTGGCTACCAGTCAGTCAATCTTTATTAAAACAGTCCTAGATCAGCATAAAACGTAACAGCATTCTTATTCTCAAAAGATCATTGGTAAAAATTATTAGTTCTCACATTACTAAAAATATTACACAAAACTAAAACATAATATCAGTATTTCATCACATATTTATGTATCTTCCTTAACTGGAGGATTTTGCAAGCTGCCATGAAAAACTTCACGCTACATGCTGTAACCTTTGGGTTTTCATCTATTAACAGCATTTGGGTATAGTCAGATTCTGAGTGGCCAGGGTGCCTATTGATTATAGGGGAGCCTTTGGCTACCATGTCGCTGTTGTTCATTGTATAGTGCCCAGCTTAACTGGAAGTCTTAGTTTGAAGTATAATTCAGAGTGATTTGAAGGATAGCAGCGGCTTGCATGACATTGAAAACTGGATGGAACAATAAATGATGGCTATTATAAATGACTGTGGGTTATGCTAGAGGAGTTTTATTAGAGTAACTGCTGAAGAGGTTTTCTGTACTAGTCTTGTAATTTAATGGCTCTATTAATTATCTGGAAAGAGGCTGTGTTGAAGTTTAATTAAAATTCTGCAAATGATATTGAATAAAGAGACATAAACTGGATGCAGAAATAGCATAAAGGTCTAGAAATGTTGGGAGAGAGAAAGGTGATTGTCGGTATCAGCACACTTGCAATATTAGGGCAAATTTTAGTAAAAAAAAATAAAGCGTTTGTCTTCTCTTTGTAAGTTCCTTCCTGCAACATTTTGTTTCTGATGGAGTTGTTGTACCAACAAAATGAGCCTTGCATACCTATTTTTTTATACTTAATTCTCAGGGACCAAAATGGGAGTGCTTGTTCTGTAAGTGATGAATCACTCCAGATTAGATATAGTCACAAGCTTTGGGGAGTTATGGTTAAATTGCTGGGAGAAGGAGATGTTAATTTTGTGGACTGTTCCTTGTATTGTATAATTATTTGGTTTCTCTTTCTTTGCTTCATCTAGTTGCAGAAGTTTTCTTAGAGATAATAAACTTAATAGCTAAATGTTCTCACTTCTTAGGAGTTGTGGAACTTCAGTAGATGAGTTGCTTTTGAGTAATTATACACTAGGGTATCACCTACACTTTCTTAAAAGCTGCTTTTCTGTTTTTACTTCTACAGATATGAAATCTTGTAAACTTTCATAATTTTGAAAAGAAGGCTGGTGTGTCCCCGTCTCCTCCTCTGTAGCTTGTGACCCAGCTTTGCTTATTATATTAAGTAATCAACATACGCATGACTTAACTCATGCGGAAAGTCATGTGCAGATTAATTATTAATTTTTTCAACAAAGGGAAAGTCTTATTCAAAGAATATTCTGTAGAAGTAAACTGCCACCAGGACTACATTAACAGTTTTCTTAACTTAGAATTTTCAGTGTTGCAATTTAGGTGGACCTTAAGCACTATCTTAAACACATTCTAAGTGACATTCACCTAATGTAACTTTCTTGCCTCCTCTTTTCCACTGCAGCCTGCTGTGATCCCCAATTTCTTACTTGGTGGACCCTCCGGAAGAATGTGTGGAGATCTGCCACATGAGTAGGGGATTGGGTAGAAATCTCAAGATGGAAGTATCACTTGTGTTGTTGAAACAAGCCATGGGTCATTGTATTGGATTCAGACAGTTTTTCTGCTGGTGAGAAAAGAGGAGACCTCTGACCATGAAAAAGGCTATGCTGGGGATTGTGAGACCTGCATGAATGAAAGGCATTTGTGATGAGGGGCTGTAATAAAAAATGGAATTGAACCAGTGAAAAAGCTGACCAGATCCCATCATATTGGGCCATTATTGCAGGTTGCAGTATGTCATGACTGTGTACAGCCCTGCCATGATTGTTATGTCCCTGAGGCCACTGTGTAGTGAATGTCTAATGCTAACCTGCTGTATTCTCTCCTTAGCCATGTTCTTTCCCTGTTATCTGCTATTCCTCCAGACAGGATCCCCGCCCACCCCGTGTTTTCTCACAGAACTATGCATCTCTGAGCTAGAGACGACCTTGGAGACTCCAGGCGCCTGCTTTTGTTACTTTTCACAGATGCTGGGAATCTAGTATTGTCTACTCACTGTTTAACCATAACTATAATGGGTTCTCACAGAACCAGTGTAACCCTGCATGCCAAAACGTAACCGTTGCTGGAGTGCAGGAAAACTCAAGTATAATATTATTAACCTTTTGTTTTGAATTGTCAATTCTACCAAGCTCCGTGATGGAGTTCAGACCTGAACTGTAAAGAACCTAATAAAAGCTTTTCTACTGGAATCAATATGTATGCACTGGAGAGGGGCTGAGGGATCTACCTGGCAGGAATTGACACAGTAGCTTTCTTCACATTTTTTCCAAACCATTTTCAAGAGACAATTGTGAAATTGACAGCTTTTTCTAGATTCTTTTTTCCCTCCGTACTGTAAAAAAAAAAAAAAGCTTGACATGACAGGTTCAAGCCATTAAATTTCAACTAAATAATTTCTTATTAGTGTTAACATTAGTATAAACGGTATAATGCAAAACATTTTGAAATGAAATTATGGTATGCTGTGTGGGGCACCTAGAAAGATCAAAGTCAGGGTCACTAATGTAGCGATTGCTACAATATTGAGTTTCGGGTTAATTATAAATACCATCTTAATCACTTAACAGTGGGGTATTGGCAGTCTGTGCCACACATGCATATATACCACCTCTGCTTCTATACATTAAAACAGAATCCTGCTGGGTCTGCAGTAAATTAGCTTCAGCATTAAGCTATGTTAGTTCAGGGTATGGAAATCCCTGTCTTAAATACAGGCCATTGAGCGGCAAACACTTTGATTTCAATATTTTATACTTCAGCTGCAAGACAATGTGGCAGCTGGTTGCCGTTGGAGATGATGCAGGAGTTCATAAAGTTACTGAGGATGTAACCCTAAGCAGAGTTGCCCCCTTTTAAATCCATTGACTTTGATGGACTTAGAAGGCTGTAACTCTGCTTAGGATGGTACTGTTAGAAAACAATCTCTTCGTTTGGAAAGAAAAGCCATGTAAAGCCTTTTATTAAGACTCAGCAAAATAACACAGAACTTGGACTCTGTATTGTGTAATTGGTCTTAATAAAAGGTATTAATGTAGCTTTTGTTTCGGAATTTGCTATGGACTAACTTGGCTATCTACTTTTTTGTCCCTTATTTTAGGTAGCAGTTATCTGCCAGGGGGATCCCTCTCCTTCCATTGTTTAGTTGTTTGGAGACATTAAAGTTAGTGGGATTCTGAAAAAAAAAGTGGTAATATCTGTAAGGAACTTCAGTAGTTTGTCTTCTTTTCTGCTTCTAACTGGAGTAATGGCTCCATCATTGTCTTCCATCCAACTTTTTAGCCAAGCTATTGGTCCGCCTGGAGGTATAAAGAAAAGCAAGGGAGGAGGAGTTAATAGGCTTTATTAAATATGGGTCAGGAGATACTGCCAGCTCCCCTCCCAACTGGGAGGCAGAGCCAGCAAGGCAGTTCCAGAGGGGGAAAATGGGAAAGGCAAGGGCTACACAGGAAACCATTGCAGGTTTGTTGGCTGCCTTTGAAAGCAAGGAGTGTCTGCCCGCTTGTTTCCAAGGCCAATAGGGTGAGACTGACATTGGTAGCCAGTGTGGCGTAGTAGACTAGGATCCGGGAGGCCCAGGTTCAAATCCCCATCCTGCCATGCAAGGTCACTGGGTGGCCTTGGGCCAGTCACACACTCTCATCCTCACCTACGTCACAGGGTTGTTGTGGGGATAAAATGGAAGAGAGGTGAATTCTGTAAGCCCCCTTGGGTCCCCATTGGGGAGAAAAGGTGCAGTATTAATAAAGTAAACAAAGAGGCTGACTACAGGGAGAACGTGCACGGTGGGGGGCCCAGTTCCCCCCATTACATCGTGTAGGTCACACCAGACAGTAAAATTCTTTCCCTTCAGTTGCCTAGCAAGTGGAGCCCAGAGCTGACCCAAAGTGTTGAAAGTATTCATCGTCCTGCAATTTACATTTCCACTGACCCATGTTACTGAAAAGAAAACGATCTGATCATTTCAGACTTGGTACTGTTTGTCAGTATTGATACGGGCTTCTCCGTGTGTGAAGCCTAGGGCAATTGCCCCCATTCTCTCCCCCCTCCTTAAAAAGAGCCTGATCATAAGAAGCCTTCCTTCCAAGCTGTCGCCAAAGAGTGCGTTCTCTTTTTAGTTCGGATTGCCAACAGGCCTGCAGGAAAATGTGCTATCTTTTTTTATAGAGGCTTAATGTGTGGAAATGGGCAGCTGAAACTTTTCGTGATAAGGAGGAAAATAATATCATCTGGTAAGTAACATCCCATTATGCCTCTATTAAACACACAGCATTTTTCTCCAGGCAGTTAACAACCTTGTCTTTAAGTTGTGCAGGAGTCAGCATCTCCTAACATTCAATGCACAGTTATACCATTGTTCCTCTACATAATATAGAAAGATCCCTGGAAATCAGTCTGTTCCACCTGGAAAGTCTTAAAGCAAACATCACGTGGAGCATTTGTTATCCAAACACATTTTGGACCTCTATGGAGACCCAATGTCTCAGTCCTCCATACATCAGCACTTGTATGGCAGCCAGGAAATCCAACTGCTTGCCAAGTGGCTGTTTCAGGTTGCTACTCTGGGACCTTTCGTTGATGAGCCTCAGTTTTTAGGGAAACATGTTTTTAATAGGGAAAAAATCTCAGTTTGCCAAACAGATGGAGCAAAGAGGATTCCTCTAATCAAATGTAGGTTTTGCTAAACTCTTAAAAATCAGATTAAGAATGCAGAAAGGATTGTTGGTTTTGGATTTCAGTGTCTTTCCGATTTGGTTTTTCCCGAATGAGTTTTCTTTATATAACAAAAACAAATTTAGCAATAGAAATGAAGAGCTATACTTACATTGACTATATTTCACCCCAGCCTAGAATTTTGGTTTGTCCTCAAAGTTGTGAAAACAAGGAAGGTATAATTCAGGGTGAAGGAATGTTAGCATGAAGAAAGTGTGTTGTTTGAGGGACCACTAAGTACAACATGATTCTGTGGCTCTTCGCTCTATTACAGATTTACAATATTGCTAGCTACTTGCAGTCCTATGTGGCTTGGTATGTTTTTTAAGAGCTCCTGGATTTGAGACATTTTACAAGTGCATCGCTTCCCTTGGCAGTCCTAGGGCATTTAAGTTACTTTCCTTTCCCTTGCCTGCTGTAGAGCTTTAGAGCCAGAGATCAGATACAGGTCTCAGTTCCCAGACCCCCATATGCAACATTATGCTTCATTTGAGGAGCGTCTATTCCATCGATATATCTGATTCTCAGTGTGTGGCTAAATCTATGGATACTTAAATCCAGAGACTGGAGTTGAGAACAGAAGCGATTAAAACCCCTAAAACAATAAAAGCTGCTAATATAGCTTCAAGAAATGAAGGCCGTCAGTGCTTGTTACTAGGCAACAGTATTGCAACCTTCAAGCCTTGGTTTCTTGTCAGTAAAACTTAGAGAGAGGGGACAGGATCTTTTCCAGAGCTGTTTTGGCGTTTGAAGGTGGGACTCATTGGGGCCAAACCTGGCAGCAGCCAATGGGTGACTTGCAACCACATGATATGCATGACTCACCCAGGCCTGGCTGCTTGCTACTGTTTAACATCAGCAGCCCCGTGAAAGCCAATGTGATGT
The DNA here is from genome assembly GCF_028583425.1 of Eublepharis macularius. Taxonomy (NCBI): domain Eukaryota; kingdom Metazoa; phylum Chordata; class Lepidosauria; order Squamata; family Eublepharidae; genus Eublepharis; species Eublepharis macularius. The sequence goes on along the minus strand of NC_072800.1, from coordinate 65,143,434 downwards.
GGTGGTTAAAGTTTAAGATTAAGATCTGAGAGAACCAGGTTCAAATCCCTGCTACTGAGCCAGTCGCACACACTCAGCCTAATCTACCTCACATGGTTGTTGTGAGGATAAAATGGAGGAGAGGAGAATGATATAAGCTACGCTGGATCCCCATTGTGGATAACAGCAGGGTATAAAAACAGGAAATAAATAATAAATATATCTGAAGAAGGAGCTGATAAAAGGTAGGTTGCTTGGTGGGTGGGAAAGAGAGAAGGACACGGAAAAGTGATGGGGTGGCCAGGAGGAGCAAAAGAAAGAATAATATGGGGAAGAGGAAACAGAGGAAAATGAGGTACCTTATACAAATCTTTGCTGGTTCCCCAAGGTACAACTGGACCCAGCCAGGCAGCCAACACTGCGCAACTGGTCCTGGCCCAGCTCGGCAGCAGGCTCAGTGCAGTGTTTTCCCAGAGAGAGCCTAGTAGGGGGAGGGAACAAGGGAAAGCTGAAGAAAGGCAAATAAAAATAGATCGGCTGGTGGGTAGGAAGGAAAGAAGGAAGCAGAAAAAGAGGACAGGCTGTGGGGCTTTCAGGAAAGGGAAAGAGGAAATAGCAGGGGATGGGAAATGAGCTGCCCCACACAAGTCCTTGCAGGCCTCCCCTGTATTTCTGTATACACCCCCTGATGACTGGCACTATCAATCCATCATGCCTAAGTGCAGCTCCAGCTGAGAGCTCCTTTCTTCCCAGTTGCCAGTTGCTGTTCATAAGCCAGAAGAAGAGGCAACAGCCCATCATCCTTCCATTATGCTTGGATCCAGACCTTCCCGAGAAGTGAGACACACACTTCCCACATAGCCAGTTTTATATTTGTATTTTAATTTATGTTTGTAGTGATTTTATGCTGCTTTGGGAGCCAAGTTTTGGCAGGAAAGCATGGTTGAAATATAAGAAACACTTGCAGTGGAAAGTTAAGGAGTCTGCATTCAGGCTTCTCAATCCTATCATGTAATGAATGCGTGCAGAGCATGCCAACATCCTTATGTTTGCATGGGTCCAGATGAAGAAAAGTAGGTTGACGCCACAGAAATGCAGTTCTGGGCACAGATTGCCTCCCTTAGATTGGAGCAAATGTACATAAGCTCTGTATGTTCTAGTGTTCTCCCAAACTTTAAAACCTTGAGCAGTATTTTTCCCTGGGCAGACGTCATTCTGGGGGGGCTCCTTGCAAGAGAGAGAGAACACAAAAATATGAAACATAAATAGGGTTACCAGGTCCCCTGACCGCCCTGGTGGGAGATTGGATTGTTTTTTACAGAACTCAACCCTGGCTAGATTATATTACAGCTGCCAAAGCATCACCACTGCACAATTGTCATGGAACCATGGTTCACTGGGCAACTTGGAGGGTAGTAAAGGAGTTGTTGATTGGTGGTAGAGCATGTTCTTTGCATACAGAAGGCCAAGCTCAGTCTCTAAGGTGGTAGTGTTCTAAGAATTTGTTCTTTGAGGCGGGCGTGCTGGGGTAGTTGTTTCTTTGCTTTAGACCCTGGAGAGCTATTGCAAATCAAAATAATTACATCAGGAGTGGGAATTTTGAGAGGTGCAGTTTAATTCCCCTCTCTTCCTGGTCTAATGCCTTGTGAAAGGTAGAAGACCATATGAGGCAGAATAATGCTTCTCCACCCCTTTCTGTAGATGAGGCCTACAGTATTTTGGTACAGTAGAAGAGGGAGGAGAATGGCCCCATAACCTGGCCCTAACCCCTACCGGGTCCCCTAAGGCACCCATAAAGGGGCCATGCAGGACTGAACTCTGACTTCTCCGTGCCATCTCATTTTTCTCTCTGGCCAGGGCTTGTCTTTGTGTCTCTTTGGTTGGGCCTGCTGTCACCCAAACCATCCAAGCCTTTCAACAGTCTCCTCCTTCTGTCTCCTACAACCTACCATGCCACTTCAAATGATTGTTCTCTTTCCGCATGCTGTCAGTGATGCCCAAGAGGCTGCAAAAGGCAAAGACTACCTAGTATGTGAGCATGATTAGAAGAACCCTGGGAACCATGATTTATGTGGCCACCTGTGTTGGGTCAAGAGCCATGGTTGAACTGTCTCAGAGCAACAGGTGACTCCTGAGCCACTTATTGAAGCATGGGCTGGGTGGGTGTGAGGCAAGACCGATGACTGTCTCACAGTTTGAGTCACTGGATTGCACATCAGTTATTGATCAGCAAAGCTTACCCTATGCCAGATATGCTCTCTTACATCTCTTCAGCTAGTTCAGTATCATTAGATCTTGGAAGCTTAAGCAGAGTTGGCCTTGGCTTGTACTTGGATGAGAGATTCCCAAGGAAGTCCGGGGTTGCTACACAGAGGCAGCAATGGCAAACCACCTCTGACGTTTTTTGTCTTGTTGGAAACCCTATGAGGTTGCCATAAGCAGGCTGGAACTTGATGGCACTTTACACCCCCACAAATGACTGGAATTGCTGGTATCCACTATGGGCAACTGTGTAGTGCTTCTACCGTTTTTCAGAATCTTGAAATTATGTCCTGGAACTCACTGGATCTTCACCACCCACTTTCCTGAAACTTCAGTGTATAAAATAAATAAATATGCCTGCCTTAGTCTCTGCCACTTTTGACTGATTCATCTCCTTGATTCTGATACCATCCCTTCAAACAGTTTCTACCACCTACCATCATTTTTAGCCTGGACCCCCAGTACTGAGAGACCATTCCGATCCCAGTGGACCTGCGACCCAAAGCCTAAAATCCAACGATGTGCAAGTAGAAACATAAACAAGATTAGCACAGTTCCAAATCTTGTACAACACCTAATGCTTTCTTCCTTATATGTTATAGTGCCCCGCAATTGATTGCACAATTAATTGTGCAGTGGGAAGACAATTGAAGATTGAATAAATTTGACATAGTGTGGTACAAGTGGCTACTACAGTCTCTTTCTTGCAATTCTACTTATACAGGAGCTGTAGTTATTACTTGCTAATACATGTGACACTGTTTGGATCCATCTATTGGTATCCCTCACCCCCATAATCATGGCTTGAGAGATGTATATATAAACGTAATGCATTAAATTCTTCAGTTGACATATTCGGTGTCTCAGCAATTCCTGTCAAATTGAAAAGCTGCATATATGGAAGAGGGACTGTGCTAAATCAAAGAAGACATGCCTCATGGTTTGTATTGTACAAGTGGCAAAATGAGCTTTCATTTTCATTTTAAAAACTGCATGAGATACAAGTTCTTAGATCTGAGAACAAGATAGTTACATTGCAAGATGTGGCATTTGCTTTCCTTTGACTTGACTATCAATTTAGGAGAAGTGTAGCAAAGAATAATGAGGCATGCAGGAAAAGGAGAGCGAGGCAGTAAGGAAGGGAAGTTGAACATTATGGTTATAAAAAAGACTGTTCTGAAGAACAAATTCTTAAACCTTTTACATGTGTAAAGGGAAATAACTCTGAAGGCAGAATATACCAATAGATCAAACAAGTGATGAACAAAATTACACAGATTTTGAACAAAAAAAGTGAGAGTTACAGAATGGTCTGTCTGAAAGGATGAAGAAAGGGTACAATAAGGTAGGAGCTCCATTCAGATGACTGACTTCTTATCATTCTCTCTAGATAGTGGTAACATCACTGCTTCCACTAGCTCAAAGTCCAAAAATAAGTCGCACTGCATAGCAGACCAAAGTGCATGCTGATAGTATTTCTCCACTTCTACTGACAACCACCAGTTCTCTGCTTTGGACAGTTTAATGTCAAATCTGTGGACTGGTGTATCTTTGTGTGTCCCAGTGTCTGATATCTCCAGAGTTGGCTCCATGGACCCAAATCCAGAGAAACTTTCGGTTTGAGAAAGATACTACTTTTGTGATAACCAGAAGAGTTGTAACAGTGACCAAAGGGTGTGCATGAGTTTGTTCCCTTCCTTCAACCCAGAAGCTGTCATGGGGAATTGTCTAGGGTTAAAAGACAGAAAGTAGAACTCTGAGCCTAAATAGGATAACCTTGCTGTCACTCACCTCTGGCCTCAGAGGCTTTAGTGGAGGCCAGTGCCTGACTGAAAGGAGAGAAGAAGTTGGCCTCAGAAGGGGAATTTTATTGAGTGCCATTTACCATTCAGTCCTTCAAGCTGCCAGAGAGCAGTCACTTGGGGCTGAAAAGAGAGTTGAATCTTGGATTTTAAATAGCGTCACCAGTCGAATCAACCTCACTACACAAGACGGTTTGGTATTTTACTGCTTAATATGCTACAATAGATAGAATGTCTAGCAGCCTGTGAAAAGCTCCTGGTGTGTATGATACTTGGCTATTCTTTAAACGATTTGGGAACCCAATAAATATCCCAGATGTGTTTGAGAAAGGAGTGACAAGTGGATTAGGTTGGTGCTGTGAGCACCCCTGATGAGAAGATCATGGGTATGGTGCATAGCAAATTGAGTTGGCTTCACGGTGAAAACGTTTCTGTCACTTAAAGCACCAGGATGTGGATAGTTAATCATACGCTGTTGCTATGGTGGTATTATTGGAAAATGCTGTGTGTGTAGGAGGCTCAAAGATCAGGACAGTGAGTACTTGTTCTTAGGATGAATGTTGGATCGTGGCTGACGGTGGAAATTCAGCATTAACATTTTAGCAAGGACAAAGTTATATAATACAAACTCAACTATGCAGGAGTTTCAAATAGGAATGCATATTGAGCACCTGGAAGATATATATAAACAACTTATTTAAAACGACACTGTTTTGTGCATTAGAAAAGAAGTGTTCAGTAACTTACAGTGGTTGTAATTTAGAAATGTATAGGCACAGTATCGATATGCACACTGAAGGTTTTCTGGGACTCTTGGCGACATTTTTGGCCGGCTGCTTTTTAAACTCCTCCTCCTCCCCACCCCCTTTTATAAAGCAGTATTATGTCTGGGGGAGCACAGTAGCTGCTAAAACAATAGCATGTACACATGGCAAGCAATTTATACCTTTGGCATTCCAACCTGCTTTTAAAAACCTCTCTTTATAGTGAGGGGGAAAGTTTTAAAAAGCAGTTTGGGAATGGGATGACTTGCATAGAAAGATCTGGATAGGATTTTTAGATATCTCAAATAATGGATGACTTTTTGTTGGTACCAGCTATAGCTCACAAGCTGTGCCATCGGAAACAGGGCTGCATCCTTCTAAATACATTTAAGGCTTGGAAGGTTATAAGTAAGTTTAGGATTACACTTCAAATTCAGTTGCTTCAAAAAGAGGAGGTCCTCAGGCTATTATCTCTTATAACTCCTGTGGGGCAAAATGTCTTTCTTTTATAAGAGCTCGTCTGCACAGGCAAAAATCTGAGATGTGGATGTTGCTGTTACGCTTATGTTAGAAACTGATTCTATGTACTTCTAGCTTGCCAAATTTGTACTGACCTCTTGTATTCCAGACAGATATGATTGTGCTGTTAATGCAATGGATGCAGCCTCCACAGTTACTGTTGTGATTTTTTCCCTAAGTAGAGTCCCACATTATTTCTTCAAAAAGAGGATTGCTTTTATCCTTGTAAGTAAAATGGAAGCAAGAATGGGAAGTATCAGTGCAGGCGGATGATTCCCTGAAACTTTTTTGGATTGTGTTCAGCTGCTTGGTCTGAGACACACAGTGCCTTCCTATCACTGCTTCTCAGGTCACACCACATTCCTGCCTTTTGAACTTTGTCTTGCCTTTTCTAATCTTGTTTATGTCCTGCTCATTGCCACGTGCCCAGTCAATCAATCCTGGGTCCTAATACTCAAGCATGTGCGTGCCTCTCTGTGTCCTTATTTGGGGCTTATGGAATGGGTTGCAAAATGTTTGGGCTTTAACATACAACTTAAGGAAAACACATAATGTCCTTATCAAACTGTGGAATAATCTCTCTAGCAGGGTGGAAGTACGCAGGGTATCGATGGCTGGCAACTTCATAGTCTTACTGCAATCCCTCTGTGAAAAACAATGCCAACGGATAGATGAGAAAGATGATGGTTAGTGAGTGGCCACCTGACAGATGTTATCACCAAGGTTGCTTTCACACATTTTGGATAATACAGTTTTGATGAACTTTTGCAGTGGTTTCCAGGTGGATTTTCCTTTTACTGGAAGCCCATTTTTTAATTACCTGAGCTACTTTGGTTACCTCTGTTGTAACTCAAGTAGTGGATATTAGGACTTCTTAAGGTCAGCCTTTCACCCATATGAACCTAGGTTTTCTCTCAGGTCGTTGTTGGAGACCCTGATCTGTGACGTTCTGCCATCTGAAGTACAGTAGATGGCTAAAATGAAACAGGTACTTAGTGGTGATTCCTTGGGGAGTTTCCTCCTCCTCTACTGCCTTGATGCACCTCCTCTTCCACTAGGAACATTACAGGTGAAATAAGGACTCATAGCATGTTTGTTGCGTTGAAGCCTCTGTTTATGTAAATGGGAAACTGCAAAGATTACCTCAAAATTAATTGCTGTGGTGTTTTCATTGCAGAAGTGACGCTGAAGGTCCACGTAAGCGATGCCAGCACACATCAGCCAGTCACCGAAGCCTTTATTGAGATTTTTACCAACCAGATTCCTATTGCCTCTGGAACCTCAGGAGCAGATGGCACTGCCTTCATCAAGTTTCAGTATAAGCTGGGCAGTCAGCTTATAGTTACTGCAACTAAACATGCTTATGTGCCAAACTCTGCACCATGGAAACCTATAAGATTGCCTGGTAAGAGATCTTTATTTTTGTTCTGAGGTAAGATTTTACTTCTAAAGGTTGGGAGAGGGAGGATACAAAACTGTGATTTGTTTTTCTTAATGCTTGTGGTTCTAACTTACTTTTAAAATCAGTAGAACGTGGATGCCAATAACTCCCCTCCTCTAGTTTCCTGAGTGAGGACTTGCCCATATTTACCTGACAGGAAGATGGCCCAGAATGCAAGATGATTTCACCTTTTAAAAAGTTGTACATGAAAAGTTTTTTATTATTATGCATAATTGTAACATCTATGTGAATTTAAGATGGACCCCTTTTTTCCCTGATAACACATGTGGGGGGGGGGGGACCTAATCTTCCTTTCAGGTAATACGGTAATTTGAGCCTGTGTAGACTAGGACATTTTGTAATACAACATGTGAAGCAGTATTAAACAGAGTACCTCTCGCCATATACTTTCTTCTCACTATAACTGAAACGCCTCACAAAAACCGGTTTTCAGGTTGGAAAAAGCTCTCATTTTAGAAATTATTGTCATGGTTTGTGGCATTTTGTGAGCTGCATAAATGTTATCAGAAAGAAGAAGTTGACTCTTTTGCTCTGTTTACTGGTTGCTGTTATGTTTCATCCTACCCTCCCCCTAGTGATACTATTTCCCTCCATTCCTAATTTCTCTAACAGCCTAGGTGCGTTCATTTCTGCTACATACTCCTTAAGGAGAAAGGTAATCTGAATTTCAATCCCACTACCCCTGTGTTTGTTATTATCATCAAATGGGGAATATTATGCCTTTGTCAGTAAATTCACAGTCTGAAAACCGGAAAAATAAAAAACCAAGAAGGAAGGGAAGGAATAAAAAGTAAAAGGGTAAATGCATAACTGTAATCCTTCACATTTAGATGTAAATAAAATGGGATTTGCAATTATAAGGATAAATTATTGGGAAATCCTGCTCCCAAATTTCCACTTCTGGGATACCACCAGTTCAAAGTCTGAGCAGAGCAGTTTCCACATCTTCCTTTATTTTTTCTCCTTTCCAGTGCTTTAAACATTCCATATGAGTTCTTTTGAAGGGGGTTTCAGTTGGAAATTTAAAATACAGAATTTCCAGCATTTCTGAAGAATCCCTCCCAGAAAGCAGAAAACCTGCCTTCTCTGTGGGTGGCTTTGGGGGATAATGAGGGGCAGCAAGGGTAGGGTTGTACCCAGAAGTGATAGTGACTGGCTCTGGGAATCGCTGGATTCCTAGCGCCTACCCATTTCTAGTGCTACTTACCCATTGTCACTTCTAGGTTGTATTTGGAAGTGATGTATTGGCACAGAGACCAGCAGCATTTTTATTTTCCTCCAGCAGCAGTGGTGATTGGCAGGAAGCAATCCTAAGCGGGGGAAGGGGGATTATTTCGAAATCCCCCCTTTCCTACACCCAGTTGTCTCCTTCCAAAGGTTCCAAGTTCCCCTTCCAAGGTTCCAGGGTTCAAAGAAGTAAATTCTCCCCCCACTTCCTCATTCTCTTAACTGTTGTCAATATTCTGAGTCTTGAAGCATGTGCAGTCCTCATCAAGCTATTTTTGAGGTGGGGACTTTTTCTTTTACTTAATGTACAAAATAATATTTTTGTTTATTATTTATACTCATCTGTTATATTATATTGAGTCCCCTGAGTATGTAGAAATTTCTACCATCTCTTTAGGCTGGCCTGGGTTTTCTGCTTAGCAATTGGCACAAACTAACCAATTTACTGTTAGCTACAGTAATGACTTAAAACCATAGTTTAGAATGGCAGGCATTCATGGTTTAATGTGTAACATGCAAAAAAAAACACCCCAAACCATTTTTGAGGGAAGCAAAAGAAGTTTATTATCCTATTTAGTTATAAATGAAACTGCCTGAAATTGTGTCGCTTGGCTTCCTTGAAAGCAGAAGCCCTGCATTAACTGGACAAGGGTTTCAACTGATATGTAGCTAAATCCACAGGTGAAGCCAAAGAAAATATGTGGTAAATGGCTTTATCCTATAAAACTCAGTGGGGCAAATCATTGTCTTATTGGCCACTCTGAACCTTTGAACTAGATCATGTGGAAAACCATTAATAATCTCAGCAAGAGAGAAGGGGGAAAGAGTCAAGGTGACATTAGTGCATGGCAAAACATAATACTTCTTGTTTTAGGCTCTCTTTTAAATAAAGCCTGTCATTATATGGCATGTTTTGCTTTTAATATTGATTTTTGAATTAGGAACACCAAATTTGTGGTAGTTTCAACAGGTCATTGAAATCTGAACAGGGATTGTTTCATATCCAAGTGTTTACAAGAGAGAAGGCACTTGAATTGAGTGTGTTTCTGAAAGCATTGCTTGTTTGAACATTCTCCATTGAGTTCATTAGGCAGTTTGCCACTTACTTCCATGAGAAGGAGCCATTATATTGTCCCTTGATTTGTACTTGGTTCCTCCGCTAAATGGCCAAAAGGGACAATGGGGGGGGGGTGGAAGCCAGGAGCTTTAATAAATTAATTCAGTAAATCTAAACAGCACATGGTAAAATATTTCATTCCTATCAATGCACAAGGTTTCTTTACTTTTTCAGCTGGCTTAGGTACTATTGGCAGGGAATATGTTTTAAACTGAAGTAAAACAAGGCAAGTTCCATGAATAACCATGTTTCGTTCAAGGAAATGTTACTGAATTGGGAGCCCTGAAATGTAAGGACTGATAGAACAGCAAATAAGCTTTCAGGAGTTCGTCTAACTTCACTGATGACCGAGAGGAAAAAGGGACAGCTGTGAGTCAGTCGTGAACGTTGTTTATATGGTTTGTTCCCTCAGTAAGAGATAAATTAATTACCTTACTCAAGAAACATGATTTTTTTCATTAATTATTATTATTATTATTTTAATAGACATATATCCCCTCATTCCCAGCAAGCTGTGGAAACGAAGAGCTCAAAGGACTTATATTAAATCACTATTCACAGAGGCTATGACAGAAACTTGCATTAAAGCCAGCTTGTAAAAATATTGGAACAGCATTACAGCCATTGCTCGTGTTAACATTAGCCTACAGGTGGCACATGAGGAGGTGGCTGGATGAAAGCCTCTAGAGCACAATATACTTTTCCTTTCCTCATGCCATTAAGATTGAACATAGCTAGGAGGAGCTGGGGATGTTGGAAAAGTCAGTGATGAGATTTCTGTGCACTGACTCATCCTGATGGTAAGTCAGGGGTCCCGTTTGGTGTTTGGAGTTTAAAAAATGAATTTTAGCTGATTTGGTATAATAACGGGCATTCTGGATCAAAATAATGAATACTGAATCAGGTTTGGAATACTGATCTCAGTTTTACCAAATTACTTTGATAAAATTCGGTAACACAAGCTGGGCTGTTCCTTTGCTGTTTCCCTGCAAAAAACAAACAAACAAAACCAGCAAAGAGACAACAGTTCCTGCTTTTCTTTGCAAGGAGGGGTCATTTTTCAGCCAAATGCCACCATTTTTGCAGGGAACGTATTCCTGTCCTCTAAAGACCCCACAGTTTGAGGAAGATTTCACCCTGGGGGCCAATTCTATGAGTCCCCAAAGAAGGTGCCCCTAGCCCTTCTATTGTTTCCTATGGGGAAAAGTCAAAGCTGACTTCCGTTGCACGAACACACTGGGACAAGGCTGCCACGGCCAAGCACATGCCCAAATGCAAGCTGAGCTCATCCCAGAGAAAGCTCAGCAGAAGCAAACTGAAGCACAGGAATGGAGTTCTTAATGGGAAGGGCACCACCAGCAGTTTGCACACCTGTCACTTGCCACAAGAATCAGCCCTGAGTCAATGTAATGCAGAAGTAGAAGCATTAGGTGCAAAATCAGTTCAGTCCATAACAAAATAAAACCCAGTTGGTGTTTTAAAACCAATAGCATACTTTTCGGAAGGAAATTAAGAGATGGCAGGCCTTGATAAAAGGTTTAAATATATGATACAATTGTATTTTCATGTATTTTTATGCATATACCAACTGTAGCACTTGTATAAAATATAATAGGTGTTTGCATTCTAGTTAGATATCCCCTTGCATCTTAAGCATGAACCTTGTCAATCTGTTTCTGATCAGATGAGCTGTCCAGTATTTCTTCATGATGTGGTCATTTGCTTAAAAGAGATTGTAACAGACTTTTCACAGCTTCCGTTTATTACCAATTGTATAGAAAATGTTCTACTGCCTCTCCAAAGAACTTGTGTAATGTAACATTGTAGTGACTGTATGTTAATTTTTACAATTCATGAAAACTTAACAAAAAGAAAACTTAAATTGCTATTCATAAAAATTCAGGGAAGTTCATAGCTTATCAGTTAGTTTTGGTTTGGTGAGTAATGGGAAAAGGCATTGGTACACAGTTTTCATCTCAGGCTTTTGTATTGTTTTCATTCTAACAAATAAAATTATATGCAAAAATGGAATTAGTTATTCTACTTGTATTCTTCAACACTATCGCCTTGATAATTTATTCTGCTTGGAATGCTCATTTAGCATGAGTGTACATGTAGAAAGAAATTATTATGATGGAACATCTGTAATTTGAGAAGCTTCTGATTTACAGTGTGAATTAGTTAATGTTCAGCAAAACACCCAAGATACGTTATAGCTGTACAAGGGGGGAAATTCCTCATACATATACATTGCTTAAGTGAATCTTGATGGTATATCTGCTACTAGTTCACTGTTGTGGACTTTGTAGATAAAGTTTGAAATTGTTGAATTATTGATTTTTGAAAAATATAAAATCATCATGCAAGTTAATATATAGTTGTTAGACATCAAGTTTTGGTAAAAATCCATTGAACAACAATTTCCCACTACTATGGAGGGGGAAATCATAATTTGTTTCAAGATTAGTGATTACTGAAGTTGAACCATTCTGATAAAAATTTTGAAGAAAAGCTGCTAACCATTTCTCCAGATTTTGGATGATATTGCTCCTGGTTATGAGGGTAAACATAATTTCCTTTGATATATATCGTCCTTACAAGCACGCTGCTTCAATTTCTCTCCTACACATTGTGGTGGAGTGAGAGCATGTCTGTCCTACCTCCAAGGTCACCAGACATCCATGTGTGGATGTAATGTTTCAAGAGGGTGTACATGCATGAAACCCAAAATGCATAGGCATAGATTGTTGATTCTTGGATTTGTGGGGAGAAAGGGGGTAGGTCACACAGTTCAGATCTAAGTACATTTATGCATGTACAGTATTTAAGCATCACACTTATGAGCTATAGAGCAGGAAACATGTCCACATGATGGCATGGGAAGGCACAGCCCTTGTCACCACTGTGGATAAGAGGGAGAGCAGGGGAGAATATTGGCCAAACCAGGCCACTGAGAGTGGTTCGGAAATACAGAAGCTGCTTTTCCAAACTTGGACAACAGCATGCTTTATGAGAAAGAGTGGTTTTCATTGTCTACAGGACAAAATCATCTGATGTTGCAGTTTCTGAGCTGCATGTTGCTGTGTTCTCAGGCAGGAGAATCTTGACCCTGCTCAGGCTTGAATAAGGGCATGGGAGTCCCTTGCAGTTGTACTTTTGCTCAGAGCCAGTTTAAAATAACTTGGTGAAGTGGTAAAAACACGTTGAAGTGACTTATACACGACCTTCATTCTGTTGGAATGTGCAAAGCGGGGACCTGATAAAGCTCACCTATGAGGATCTGAGATGAATTCAACTGCTGAGCAGACTGTGGCTTGCTCATGACTCTGCCAAATAATATGCTCTGCACCCTTTGGGCGTGGGAGAGTGGAGCAGGGATTGGGATACTAACAGTGCAATCCTAAACAGAGTTACTCCAATCTAAGCCCATTGGTTTCAATGGGTTTAGACCAGAGTAATTCTTCTTAGGATTGCACTGTAAATATTGTAATAGATATACAAGTTGGCTGCCAAAGGTAGAAAAATATTTTTTAAAATGTGTACTACATTAAAGCGTTACCTATCCAGACCTCTGCTGTATAACCAGACAATGGATGTAGATGTCACAAATCCTGGCTTTTGTGTTTTTAGGGACAGTAATGCTGTTTGGTCCTCAAAAGCAATCCTACTTGGTGTGTCGCTAATCAGATGCTCAGTCCTTTTCCACTGCCTATGTATCTAAGCCCCTTCGTGCGTGCTCCAAATTGTTCTTCTTGAACACATAGACACAAATGCCTTCATGCAAAAACAGTTCAAATAAATGCATCTGATATAATTGGTAGAGAACAGTAGGGTACGCATTATGTTGAAAGGCCATGTGTTATCAAATATTGGAAGATTGGTTTGTTTGTTTTTTTTGAAAAAATAAATCTTCAGGATTAGCATATATCCCACTTAACCCACTTTCCTTCCACAGTGTTTTCTTCTCTGAGCCTTGGCCTTCTTCCTGAACGTTCTGCTACTCTAATGGTGTATGAAGATGTTGTACAGATAGTCTCAGGATTTCAAGGTATGTAAGATGTTTGGATATGAAGAGACCTTCATTATGATGTCATGATAGTTTCTCCCACACCACTGTTGGAGCATTACTCTGAAATCAACTTGAAGGAATCTACATTTGCAGAAGACATCACAGTTATCAGACCATTAACTTGGTTTATTCTAAGTTGCCTCACCTGTGAATTCAGCACTTGCCCCCTGTATCACTGGTGGAAATAAGTTGGTCTAATTTTTTGGGCTACAAATAATGGTGTTTGAACTATAGTGGTCAAAATTCAGTATTCTGTCATCTATTCATGCTACTCATGAATCATTTCCATTGAACCCAAGCAATGCCATGTGTATAGTAATCTGATATAGTTAAAATGTATTGGGAAGGTTTCTTTAGTGTGTTGCAATATAATTTTAGAGGTTTTGGCTAGAGAATCTCACTCAATTTCCTAGGTGACCTGTACGGCTTAAAGGGGCATCAGTGAATATTTTGTTTATTAACATTCTTTATATATTAGCTGTCAAGGTGTTTTACAATTTAAAATAGTGGTTTACAATCAAATATACATAATATAAATGAGAGAGGGAGGGATGGAGGAAAATAAGTAAATTTAAATTCCAACTGTTACGTCGTGGGGGTATTTTGGCTCTCTGTAATTGAAGTGGTGACATGAAGTATCTGTGACAATTAGATAATTAAATAAGATACTTAGAGTTTTCTGGGTGTGTATGTGGAGTAAATGTAGAACCCACCTTGAAACAAATTGGAAAGGGGGAAGATAAAAAATTTTAAGAAAACTGTAAATAAAAGCAAACATGTAAACGATTGTTTTAGTTTTCTTTGTGAAACAAATCTTGCTAACTCTTGGGTAATAATATTCACCCAGGATACATTGTTCTGTGAACAGCAATCAGAAAAACTTGACTGTTATTCCAGAGTTATTAACTCCTTTACTTTGCCCTCTATGTCATTTATACAGTGTTTAATTTTAATAAAGTCCAGCAAAGCCAAGAAATGTATCTCTTTTGCCCGTAGTTGCCCTTGTCAAATGCCCAGTTCAATTTAAAACATGTCTCAAAGACTACACTGTGCATCTTATTGTCAGGGCTGTATTTATTTTATGCACACACTAGGGAAAAAATTGCTGAGTGATTAAAGGGTTTGAATGCAGCATTCTGAAAATGTAAACATTCCTTTAAAATGCATAACTTTATGGCTAGTAAGATGGAAAATGGCAAATATATGGAAGATTTCTGGGGTCAGATGGATCTCTAGAGGTCACAAATGTATTGAATTATTCAAAATACACCTTCTTATGACAATGTATTTAAATTGCATCATTAATACATGTTAGAGAATTCTCCTTTGATTGCTAGCTTGTCTCAGAACGTTGATTCTTTTTACATATAGTTCATACTTCCCTGCTTATTACCAACTCTGCCAGTAATCCTCCTGAATAGTGAGCATGATTAGACTTGGTGTCTATAAAGTGAGTTTGCCATTCCTTTCCCAGGTCTCTAGTGAGTACTAAGAGTGTGCAATTCAGGTTTCTGATTCAGGAAAAATACCTGAATCAGACCCGATTTGCAAAGATTCAGAATTTCTGAAACAGCCCCAGAGTACTGGGTCCGTTTCGGAAACCCCGAATCAAGATTCTCGAAGTGATTTGTATCGCTTTGGGAAGCTGTGGGTCAAGGGGTTTAAATTTCCCTTTCCGTGCCACTGAACAGCAGCATTGAAAGGGGCATTTAATCCCCCAGATCAGCTGCTTGTCGAGGGTTTCCCTGACAAGCGGCCAAGTCCAGCCTGTGGGATTGAAATGCCCCTTTCCGAGCCGCTGCGCAACATACCAAAGCTGGTCAATAAGCAATTTCTTATTGCTTATTTCTGACTTTTTTTTCCCCGCTTCAGAAATCCTTTTTTTTTTTCTTGCACACCCTTAGTAAGTACAGTACAACTCCAAGCAGAGGTATACCTTTTAAAGTCTATTGAAGTCAATGGGATTAGAAGGTGTAATGCTGCTTAAGATTCCAATGGTACTTTACCACATCTCAACACAGTGTTTTGCCTGCTGTATCATTAGTTGAGTTAATTTGTCTAATTATTTGGACTGAGCTACAGTGACCCAAACTCAATATTTGGTTATCTTCATCTCCACCAGCAGCAGCCAATGACATGGAATGGAGGAAGGGAAACTCACTGTATATAGGATTTGGGTGGCAAGGAATGGGGTGGGGTGGATGTCATTTGAATTTCAGCTCCTATGATAAATGTAATATGTATTCCAGTTGAATGACACTCAATAGTTAGGACTGCCATATTTCGCTTTTCCAAATTGAAACAGCCTAACATGTCCATAACGCAATCCTTTGCTAATTATACAAATAAAGGATAGTTTCTTTGTGTCTGATTCTCCACAAATAATTGGAGAAAGAACAAGGAAAAATAACTTTTTACCTGACCTGACTCATATCTGGATTTTCTTATGCTTTCTTCTCAAACGTTAGTAAGATTCACTAGGGAGAATTGTAGGAAGATACCAGTCCTTGCCGAGACGTCAGATATTAGCTAGAGCATGCGAAAGTGGGAGCAGACTCATTTTTTTTAATTAAATAGAATACTACTTGCACATTTTGCATTGTATCTATAAATCCAATTTTATACAATTCAAGAGAAGCAATGGAAGAATGAACAGTTAATAGCTGAAATCAGAGAAAAAATAAATTAGTGACTTAGTGTTAACCTTAGCTAGTAGTCATAGTGCCCTACGTTTACAGATAACAAACAAAATTGGTACCAGAAATCTAGTATGAAGCTCTAATGTCCCCAAGGCCCATTTGGTCCAGTCCTGTGAAGCAGCCAGTCTTAAACTATAGCAGATGCTCATCCAGTCTCCTCATAACTACAAATATTCCTCAATTCTCTTTGGCAACCACTCATAAAGCTAGGAATTGTTTTGCTATACCCACCCTAAAGCTGCATGTCTGTTACTTGATTCCATTGGGAGCGGGTGGAGGGTTTTTCCCTTGGTGTTAAACTGATTGGAAGTATTTTTGTTCAATTAAGATAAATGCAGTTTTGCCAATTGGTATTGCTCTCTGTAAACTAAATGCTCAACTTCCTTCCTTCCTTCCTTCCTTCCTTCCTTCCTTCCTTCCTTCCTTCCTTCCTTCCTTCCTTCCTTCCTTCCTTCCTTCCTTCCTTCCTTCCTTCCTTCCTTAAGTCCTTAATGATTGAAGTTGTTTTTTATGAATTCTCTACGGTTTTGCTCGTACCACAAAAATGTAGAATCAGAACCTACATGTAACAGCTTCAGAAGATTCATGGCCAGTTTGCATACAATATCATGCCTTGCTGAAACACTTCTACTAATGCAACCTAATAGTGGATCTGCGTCCAGGAGACAGTAAATGCCTCTTTGAGAGAGGGGGCCGTGACCCCTACCTTGAAGAGGTCAGTGGTGCATCCACGCTTAAAGAAACCTAGTCTGGACCCAGGAGAGTTGAATAAATACCACCCAGTCACAATTGTACTATTCTTGAGCAAGATGATGGAACAAGTGGTTGCTGGACAACTTTAGGGGATTCTAATTGAAGTGAATTTTTAGGATTCATTCCAGTCTGGTTTCAGACCTGGTTATGGGAATGAAACCGCCTTCATCGCTCTGGTGGGTGACTTGTGCTAAGAAATGGTAAGAGTGCAACACTTCATTCTCCTGAACCTCTCGGTGGCTTTTGATACCATCAGTCATGGTATTCTTCTGGACCACCTTTCAGGTTTGGAACCTGGAGGCACTTATTTGCCGTTTTGGTCCTACTTCAAAGATAGATTTCAGAGTGTGGTGCCAGGGGACTGCTGCTCAGCCTCTTGGCCTCTGATGTACCTCAGGGTTCTCGTGCTTTTTAACGTTTATGCTCAGAGATTTGGGCTGAAATGCCACCAATATGTAGATGATATTCAACTCTATCTTGCACTTCCAGCAGATCTCAGGAAGTCTGTGGAAACCCTGAACAGGTGCACAAAGGCAGTCTTGAAATGGAGAGCTAAGAATAGAAATTTAATCCTGACAAAACGGGGGGAAGGTTTGATCCAGGAATTGGGATACTTCCAGTCCTCCCTCTATCACTGTCTTCTGCCAGTTGGTGAAGCCTTTTTTTCACTGCCTCTTTGCTGTGGCAGATTTTCTTGTGTATACTGAATAACTCAGAGTGCAATTTATGGCTTGCTATGTCATTGCATGTAGGAATCTTTGGCTAAAATAATGGGATATAATCCAAATTTTCAGTCAGATTTGGCCAGCTCTTCCTTTGTGATCAGTACGCTGCGTAAGGCTTCCTTTAAAGTTCTCCAGATTGAAAGAAAGACTCAGACTCTCCCTGTGGCTAAAAAGACAGACTTTCAGGCTGTTGTACAAGCCCAGGAATCTAAAACCTTCACTTCCAAGTAGAATCACTCCAGATCCCAGAAAGGAAAATCCAATCTACTTCCTTCTCTCAAGGCCATTCCTCCTAAAGAGGAGCAAAAAACCACTCACTTAACACAATACTTGTCCTCTCCCCCATGTAGCAGATAAAGAGCCATCTTCAGCATTTTGTACCTATAACATAATGTTGATTACAAAATGGTTAAAGTCCTATCTTGTGTTGAAATTTCCCTCCCCAAAATCCTAAAATATGTTATTAGATACTCCATCTAGAAGTACTATAACCCACCTACCCTTTCTTTCTCTTTTTGTAACAGAATAATTGAAGGACAGAAGTTAAAGTATGATATTAAGTTGTGTTATATATTGTGCTTACATTTCTTAAGCTCAAAACTGTTTTGTATAAGGTTCTATATCCTTTCTATTGTTGTTGCAATTTCTTTTCTTAAATAAAAATTTATTTTAAAAAAACCCTCAGACATCTGAGGGGCCCTGTCACTTAAAGAGATTTAACAAGCTCCTATAAAGAAACACAGCCATCATATCATTGCTGCGAGTGGACAGTTTACATAGCATTTACACTTTTCCACATTCTGATGTGACCAAATTAAAGGACATTTCAGCAGTTCCCATAATTCTCATTGAACCGTGGACTTTTTCAACATGGAGCCATTTGTGTTGGCAACACCTTCCAGATTCACAAAAATGCCTTCCTTCAAGTCCAAAGTATGGCAAGTACCATCTCATATTCTGATTCGGCCCCCCAACCAAACTACAGGCCAAGGAGGATGTATGGATAATTGTCAAATGATGGAGGAGCACAGCTTTGTTATACAAATAGAAAATATTATTCTTCTGTTGATCCATCTAGGGGGTCATCTTTGACACCTTGAGAGTGGTGGTAGAAAAGTACCATCAAGATACAGCAGACTTCTGGCAACCCCTGCTGGGATTTTAAGGCAAGAGTCTTACAGAGGTGGTTTGCTATTTCCTGCCGCTGCATAGTGACCTTGGTCTTCCTTGGTGGTCTCCCATCAATTACTAACCAATACCTGTAGGCTCTGGTATATCTTAGGAATGATCTTGAGTCTGATTAAGGAGTGAATGAAGAGAGTTTATTCAGGAACTACAACTTTGACAGAAAGGAGAGAAACAGAATAGATACTAACTACCTCAGTAAAAAGGGAGGAGGGACTTCCGGGAAGAGGCAGGAAGCAGCCTAAGAATACCAATATGGAGACATGCAAGAAGGACAGAAGAGAGGAGGAAAGAAGAATCCCACTCTGTTGCCATCTATCTAACTGTCAGACCCTCTGCCCCTTGCAGGTATGCTGTGTACACAAGACACTTGTGTACCTTCTCTGTACACAAGACACTGTATTTCCAACAATACCAACCCTGTTTAGCTTATGAGATCTGATGGCATCAGGCTAGCCTGGGCTATCCAGTTCAGAGAAACACCTTTAGAGACCAGATATTTCTTCCTGGTGGGAGAGAAGGACTTTCCCATGCTGGAGTTCCCCAGTTCATTGGTAAATGCCACCAGTAGTTAATAATAGATCATTGCTGTCTGTAGAAACCATCATTAGATGGTGATTCGAATTCTCTGAGAGATTGCTCAGTTCCATGAAAAAACTAGTTTATGTTTATATTGTTGTATTGGTAGGAAGATGCTGCCTACGGCTTTTGGTTTTGCTTTTTGTCCGTTTGCAAGACCATCACATTCTGTTTTGCTTTTTTGTTTTGTTTTGCTTTTTTTTAACTTTTTTGTTGTGGAGTGCAAGTCATATGCAAAGCAGCAGACAGATACTTGTTGGTTTGAGCAGAACTACTCCTGAGTTATAGCAAGTATTGCAAACCACTGGGGAAATGAAGCATTCCCCTGAGCTGCTCATAGTTCATAAAGTATTTAGTTTGTAAAGCTGCTGTTTTCAATTTAGGACTGGAAACTAGTGAAGAGGGATTCCTTCCTGTTAGACAAATATGCCATGTTTGCTGTTATTAACTGTTTGTGCTTATATTATTTCAGTATGTTGTTGTTTAAAGTGTTAGCTTGACTCTGTTTTAAAATTTAGAATTGCAGGAATGTCTTATGGCCTGACGATAAGAACTTCTATGTAGCAGATCATTTTTTTTTATTGGACAGTGCCAGACTACTGTGCCAGACTGGATGTCAGTGTGGTGTAGCAGCCTCCAAAGACGTGCTGTTCCCAAGTGCTCACAGTCAAGCTCAGACAAGGCTGGCCAAGTAGTTGTTCCTTACCCAGTGGCTTAGTTGCAGAGGCCATGGGAAGTGAAAAGGGGTTGAGTGGTTGACCTGAGCCCCACTAGATCTTTGTGGCCAACCCCACAGTGGGAGGAAGATGCAGCGGAAGAACCAGTGGCTGAAGCCGAGGTAGCGAGAGGGAGTGGAGCAGAAGCTGGCAGGTGAGATGAAGGAGAGGACGAGACAGAGAGCAGCAGCCAGTTGAGTTGTACGGCGTGGGGTAGAAGAACAAGTAAGAGGGGAGGAATTGGATAGGGGGGTTAGAAGAGAGAAGGTATAACATATGGCTTTATCTCTGCAGGAGAGGGGAAATGAGAAGAGAGAATAAGGGTATACTAGAGTTTACCAGAGTTTACCCCTGGTTGGGACTGAGAAACTCAAGCCTGGCGAATAGAAGACAGGCCAAATGGAGCTAGTCAGAAAGGACAAACCAAGCTCATGGGAAAGCAGCCAGTTAAGAGGGGGAAGGCACACTTCCCAGTGAAGGGACTTGAGATCTTAGGGGAAAGGGTCAGAAAATGGAAAAGGAGCCCTAATCTCATCTAAAGGAAACTGCCACTGGATATCTAGGCAGAGAGTGTTGACGCCACTTTGAGGCTCAAACCCCTAGGGAAAGGAGTCTTACTGGGATCCTTTTATGTACCCAGAATCCCTTTCACTCTAGGAGCTGCTGTAGCTACCCCTTGAAGCCAACAGAAACCACACTTGGGGATAAATAACGTATACATTCCAATATAGTACTTATACAAATAATTTCTTTTATATATGAAGTTCTCTCTGTGCAACAATAATCAGGTTATAAATGCAAAAATATTCATATAACAGTACAAAAATTCATTCTTCCATCAAGCAAAATGAATACAGGAGTTGAACTTATTAATCAGATGGTGCACCTCCACAAAGTCCCTCAGCATTGGATAAAGTCTCTCACATAAATGTTCGTTGAATCTCAATTTCCATAATGCTCCAGACGCCAGAGAGTCCCGCGTAGCCATCAATTTAAAGGATATGCGGATAACGAAAGTCTAGTATGAGTTCCAATGGACACCTAAAGTCTAGTGCTCTTCTAACAGATGCAATTCACAAAGAGTATGGGGACCCAAAGATCCCTAACTTTGCCACGCTGATTGTCGGAAAAGGTAGGTGAACCGTAATGAACCTGAATAATAACTTCAATCTCACGTGCAGTACATTCAATGCACCAAAAGGTCGGTTGTACTGACCGACCTCTTGGTGCATTGAATGTACTGCACGTGAGATTTTCTTTCTGAATATTTGCAAGTATGATTCTTGATTGGCCCCTGAGGAAGTTCTTGCGGGATGAAACAAGCTGAATAACACTGCTGGTTGCTTGTAGGGCCAGGCCGGGGATCCTTTGGGGTCCCGTGTTCCATCTGCTTCATTCCACCTACAGAAAAGAACAAAAGAGATTGAAGTTATTATTCAGTTTCATTATGGTTCGCCTACCTTTTCTGATGATCAGTGTGGCAGAGTTAGGGATCTTTGGGTCCCCATACTCTTTGTGAATTGCATCTCTTAGAAGAGCACTAGACTTTACGTGCCTATTGGAACTCATACTAGACTTTTGCTACCCACATATCCTTTGAATTGATGGCCACACGGGACTCTCTGGCATCTGAAGCATTGTGGAAATTGAGATTCAACAAACATTTACATGAGTGACTTTATCCAATGCTGAGGAACTTTGTTGGAGGTGCACGGTCTGATTAATAAGTTCAACTCCTGTATTCATCTTGCTTGATGGAAGAATGAATTTTTGTACTGTTATATGAATATTTTTGCATTTATAACCTGATTATTGCTGTACTGGGCACTATATATAAAAGAAATTATTTGTGTAAGTACTCTATTGGAGTTTATGTTATTTATCCCCAAGTGTGGTTTCTGTTGGCTTCTGTGGTTGTTCCTTGGGGATGCCTCTTAGTATTTTTTGAGTAGCTACCCCTTGGACAGTTACAATCTGTGATAAAGTGGCATTGCAGGCAGATCTCTTGGAACCAAATTTTGGGACTAAGATACCTGTTAAAATTGACAGAAATCATAGATCATCAGAGGGGAATATCCTTTCTGTGGATACTTCTTTCATATTCAGTTCCCTGTATCACAAGTGAAGAGATTTTTGGGAATAATAACTTGGAGAAACCTCTGCTGGAAAGCTGCCCTAGTTAAAAGGTAGTTAAAAGTTCACTGTCATCCAGGATCCTGAGTGGCTACCGGCCACAAGGTTTTTCCATTCCTTTCTTTATACAAAGCTGCTGGTGGATGGTAGAGCTACATGTAAACTCTGAAGTTCTCATAGTCATTTAGTTCAAGGTGTATGCATACCTTTGCTGAATCTGATTAGTAAATAATTTCCTATTCAATCCATTTTAAGACACAATCTCTTGGTCAAAGTTCATGGTCATATGGATCAGAAATAGGATCATGCCTTGCTCAATACATTTAAGGTTATGTGTGACACAAGCACTACATGCATAAACACCTAGCCAAATTCATGCAGCCTTTCCCCATTTTGTGGGAGGCGAATCATATGAGTGATGGCTGTGTACCATACTTGTGTCATATGGTATTTAATGCATATGGCAGAGGGGACAATAGACACTGCTCTTCATAAAGAAAATCTTTGACTAGGACAGAGTCCTTTTTACAGACACATGCTTGGCTTGGAGCTTTTTGTTGTTAATTGTAGAGTTTCATTGTAATTCTATTGTAAATGTCACAAGATGGTAGTAAAGAGGTTCTTCTGGCTAGAAAAATCACTAGAATTAAATTGTGGTTTGTTACAGGTGATCTTATTTTAAAGAGATAACTTCATTGGTTTTGACTATTGAATGAGCAAACACAAATAGTATAACCAAGCATTCTGCAGTTACAGTCCATGTTTTGTTATAAGAATGTGGATGAGGTTGTAATCTTGATTGGAAAGCTGTTTTGGAGGCATGCTTGAAAAAGGAGCTCTTGGGAATACGATAACAGCTGTTTCAAATCTCCGTTTGCATATTATGGGAAAGGTTACAGACAGGACCTTGCTGCGTTTGTTGGAAGGCTTTGTTAATAGTACGGATTTATGAAGAGGTGCTTTTGTTTCATAAGTAAATGTCTAATCAGAACAAAAATGACAAATCCTGCATGAAGTTGTCTCTGACCCTTTCAAGACTCAAATTCTGCTAATAATGTTCAGTTGTTTAGTTAAAGTTCATCATTGGCTGAGTTTTCACGTGAAAGCATAAAATACTAAACAGTGTAATAGCTGTCCATGAAAGGGCTGTTCAGCTGAGATCCTAATATGATGGACTGGCTACTTCAGTTCCACAGCTGAATCTAGCCACCTTGCACCTGATCTGTCCCACAGTAGAAGCTGTTTTGTTGAAACTCCAGACTCCGTGGAGTCTGCATGCTGCCAAGGGTCTAGTGGGCCATAGATTACAGATGAGTGCTCCTGCAGCTTACCCACTTGTTTCACTTATGAAAACCATGATGGCTCAGGGGACTGGTGGCTCCCTAAAGCAGCAGTTTTCCTTAGATGAAGCATGTGCCAGAACTGGCTCAGGAAGAAGACTCATTTGATGACCTGGGATAGATCTTGTTAACCACACTGTTGGGCCTGTTGTCATTATAGTTCCCAGAAACTGCTTTTGACCTAAAGGCTACCCTAGAGAGATAGGATGTCATTTTCCCATACTGATGTTTCTTCAAGAGACTGCGCTCGATCTTGGGACCTGGCAGTTTTATAAAAGGGTTTAAACAATATGCACAAGTGTGGGTCTTGCAGCACTTCCACTGCAAGGGAAGGCAGAGGAGAGAGAGGAATTGTAGAGCAGACTTAGAGTGCACAACAAGCCTTCTCTCTGCTTTGCATTGCCCAGGCGGCCACTGCCCCATATGTCTGACCATCCACCTTTATTCAGACTGGCACACAGCGAAATGTGTCTTATCTACATAAAATAAAACCGTAGTTTAACTCTTAAAAGATAATAATGTTATTTTGTCATTTATGATGGAAGACGTAGGAGGCAGAATTAAGATTCTTTTTTCTAGAGACAAGATTTAAAATTGAAAGGTGGAACATCCCAAAACAGCCTGTTGACAGCAGCTGATGACTTGATGTTACTTTCAAGAATTTTGATTGGTAACAGTGAAGGGGAAATGTCTGAAAACAGCACCCGTAATAGGTGAACTGAATTAAGCGCCACAAAATTTAAGATTATCTTAATGTTGAATTATTTTAAACTTTCACAGGAATGCATTTCTGAAGCTAATGATGAATACATACGGAGTCCAACAAAATCCCTAAGTCTGATCTAATCAGGAAAATGTGAAATGATCCATTCTTTTTGGTGCAGAAGTATTATAGTGTTGTGGCAAAGTTAGACATCAATTTATAGAAACATGATTGACATAGAAGAAACTTCTGGGTCATTGGATAATACTTGATTTATATACTGTATTTGCTTGTTTGTTGCCAGGTGCACGGATTCAACCACGAGTTCATTTTCAAAGGAGAGCCCTCAAGCTGCCAGAGAATACCAGCTATAGTGACCTCACAGCATTTCTTACTTCAGCTAGTTCACCTTGGGAGGTGGATAGTTTTCCTTATTTACAAGGATATGATGGCAATGGAACTGGTAAATCTAGATTATTTTTTTAAAATAGCCAATGCCACCTTTATTAGTTCTTTCCTCACCTGAATTGCTAAAAGCAACAAAGGATGTGGCAGTCTCAAAGTATGTTAACCGAGAAAAGTTGTCAACATGGTGAAAATCCTAAAAAAAGATGCATTCATTGATCTCTGTTTATTGTAGGGAAAGAGTTTTGAAATTAGTGTTCTAATGTCTTTGTGGGCAGTGCTGCTCAGGCTTGCAAAATGTGTAACCTGCTCGTGTGAACACATCCACCATGTATCTGTTGTGGTCTGACAGGTGTTTGACGAACGCAGTGTTTTTGCAGGCCTGGCAAACCAAAAACCCAACAAGCGATTTATCAGCCTAGTTAGCTGCCTTCAGCTTAATAAGTTTCAATAATTTGTTTGCTTACAAAATGTATAGGATTTATAGACTGCCTCCAGGGTTTTTTTTTTCAAATGGTGTTTTACAAAATAAAGTAAATTTTAAAATGCTGAAATAATAACAATATAATAACATTTGATTTATATACTAACATTCGATTTATATACTGCCCTTCAGAACAACTTAATGCCCACTCAGAGCAGTTTACAAAGTGTGTTTTATCCCCGCAACAATCACCCTGTGAGGTGAGTGGGGCTGAGAGAGCTCCGAAGAGCTGTGACTGACCCAAGGTCACCCAGCTGGCTTCAAATGGAGGAGTGGGAAATTAAACCCGATTCTCCAGATTAGAGTCCTGCCACTCTTAACCACTACACCAAACTAGCTCTTGATTTTAAACCTATTCAAATCAAGCAATATTAGGGAAGAAAACAGATAAAAGTCAGTAATAGTCAACAACAGAAGACCAGTCGCAGAACCAGTCATCTAGACTCTCAAAAACCTCCATCCTGTGCCTCAGTCCTCAGAAGTTTGGTGGAACTGAAACATTGGCTTCTGATTGTAAAAAGAGGCAAGAGACTAAGTGAGCTTCCCAAGACAGGAAATTCTGTACTATTGGGCACCTGGTGTTTGTTAAACAAGCATCTACAAAAGATGGTACCCTTAGCAGGGCCTGATTGGCAAGGGATTGGATTTTGATATATGCCAGGAATAGAAAAGAAGTTATGCTTTTACTTGCGGACAGCATGAAATGTAATAGGCCAAGAAAGTCAGCTTATTACAAGGTATAATTAATATAAAATTGTTTTTTTAAAAAAAACCCTGAAGATAATGAGTATACCTTGAAAATAATTGAGTTTTCGTTCATAGCAAACTTCCATGGCTGAATAGAGCCTCCTGTGTTTCTACAATAGGTGTATAAGTTGTATAAGCTTGATTTACAAACTGTTTTAAATGAGTCCCCGCAATAGTAAGAGTGCTAAGAGTAGCACTTCATTCCCCACCTGACTTCCTACAAATGGGTACAAAACATGTACAAAACATTCATCCGTCGCTGTAGAAGTTAGTGCTATTCCTCTGGATGCAGTTTTCCTGCTACCATTTCCTCCTGTTGTGTAAAGAAACCTTAGAGGATTGTGCATAATGCTATCATTGTATTCCTCCTTTCAACAATTATAAATTTCTTTTGCCCTCTCCCAAGATTACAGAACACAATTATTCATATTAACAAGACAAGTAGTTAAGTGTAAAGGGAGTTCCTGTTTATATCCTTTGGGAGAGGACTGACTTTTGTTCAGAGGTGTACTATCTTGAAAACCTGCATAAATTGTAAAAGATGTCCCATACGTCTAGCTGTATAGAAGCAGGTGGTAACATTAGTATGTTACTGCTGACTGTGTCTACCCACAAGCTTGCCTCTAATACATGTATACCCAATTATTATTTCAGAAAGGCAGGGAATATTTGTGTAGATCCAAACTACGGCCAGGATCCAAAGGGCTGTGTTTGAGACTCCACGTAGTGAGCATCAGCATTTTTCCAGCCACTCTTTCCACGAAGAACCCCTTGGGCCCATCACCCCCAAACTACTCATGAAGTTTTGTTGTAGCTGTAAAGAAAAATTGACAGTCTACTCATGTGAAAGCATTTCTGCTCATGAACTGGGTTCTTTGTGGATTCAGAAAACGCCGTCCTACAACCACATGTCACTGTTATCACTTAACTGCCACTGGCTGCTTTTGACGGGAGAAGCCTTCTGTGATACTTTTGTTTACAATGTGTGGGGAGGCTTAGGAAACGTGAGGCATAAAGTTACAATCTATGTTAAGTTAACCCTCTTGAGAGGAAATTAATTGGAGCTAACTGGATGGAGCAGGTTGAATTTGCAAAATGCTATCCAGGTCACTGTCAACCTGGAGGAACAGGAAGGTATTTGTTAATGAGTACAATGGATGATTGTGTGAGATGCCTCTGTGTTAATTTAACTTGGAACGTTACCTTTTTATGTATTTTCATAACCTTGTTCATTTGCTTACAGGGAATAACACTAGGTATGATCTTACTCCTGTCACTGCAGTTAGTGTTCACTTACTCAGAAGTGATGGGACACCAGTTCCTGTGAATGGGCCCATCTTTGTAACAGTGCCTCTCCCAACCAACAGCAACTTGAAGCACAATGCCCACGTGCCGGCTTGGAGATTTGACCAAAAATTTGGTAAGCATCTTTTGTCTTTGTCAGTTGTAACACAGCTAGGAGGTGAGGAAAGATAAATGAGCTTTGATGGTTCTGATCTGTGGTAGCTCCCTTTCCGTTCCCATTTTGCAATTTGGTGTAGACTTTGAAAGGCCCTCTGGTATTCTCTGCCAATTGAGACTTCAAAAAGAGTAACACATTCTGTTTTATAAAATCAAACTATAACTTAAATTGGTCATTAGCTTTTATTACAATTTATTCACAGCACATGCAGCCCACCCCAAGTTCTTTTGTGAGAAAGTTTGGTTACTGTGTTATTTAAAATCACAATAAACTCATTATGGATAATAACAGTTAGAAATCCATTCTTAACCCTGCATGCATCTGACAAAGAGAACTGTGATTCTCGAAAGCTTATGCTACAATAAAGTTGGCTAGTCTTAAAGGTGCTACTGGACTCTTTTTGATTTTGCTACTACAGACTAACACGGGTAACTCCTCTGCATCCATTCTTAACCCTGTAACTGAACACCCCTATTATACAAAAAGAAAACCCTTACCTGTCTAAAAAGTTCAGTTTTACATAGACTTTCAAAAGCCAACAATGTGGGGTTTCCTGACATCCTCAGGAAGACCATTCCAATAGGTAAGAGCTGTCACAGCACATGGCCTGGAAAAGCAAACAGAGCTCTTACTTGTTTACAAGATGGTATTTTTAAAATACTTCATTGAGCTAAGTGGAGCTGTCATCATGGAGCAGATGGCCCAGCAGATACAAGGCACAGGCTTTCTAATGTTTAACATGCAGCTTAAAATATTTTACAGTATTTTAAAGACATGGGGCTGGATTCTGTGCTTTATTCCCCTCGCGCAAGAGGTGCTTCTGTTCATGCAATGTTTTTATTGATTCTCCTCTCACATTTCAGGCCCCCCATACCAACCTTCAGGAATAGGATATAAGGTAGCACTGTAAGCTGCAGTAGGAAGAGCAAAAGTGGCAAAGTCCCCTTATAGGAATGCTGCTTAGGATGTGGTGCTTCAGATTCACTCCGTCCCGAGTAAAAGCTCTGTGATATTATGATTAGATATTACGATTAGATATTAGATATTACTGTTAGATACTATTACTATTTGCCAGGCTACAGCCACCAACCCTGAGGAGCAAATGGAGCACGGGGGCCTGGGGCACTGGCATTACAGCGCCATGCTTATGGACATTTCCAGTAAAATCTGGACGTTACATGGAAGACAGTGTTCTGACTGGCAGTGTTACTTCCAGTTTTTACTGGAGGTGATGTACACGTGCCAGCACAATGCCAGTGCACGTTTCCCCCTCCCATCCGAGGCGCCAGCAGGTAATGAGATCAGATATCAGGAGGCCTCCCGCTATAGTGGGAGGTCTGGAACCCCATGAGTGGACCTCTGTTAACAGAACTTGTCTTTGCCTCCTTCCCCTTAATACTGGAAGCCCTTGAAAAAAGCCATGGGAACTGTCTGGGATGTATCATGGAGACTGCTCTGGGACAGGGGAATTGGCAGGAGTTAATTTCTCTCTTTTCTTGCTTCTGCAGGCTTGGATTCAATCCATTATATACAATTACTGTAATATAGATCATAATCTTCTGGAAAGTTGGTAACTTTGCCATGTGCCTTTGAGCTTAGGTAACTTAATTTAATTCTAGTATATAGGCACCATTAATTCAAACTCCAATTTACATCTATTTTTGCTCAAGATCATTCTTGGACAAATTGATTCCTAATTACCATATCCTACAAGAAGCAGCCCATGTCTTTCTTTTTCTGAATCCTGTTTTAAAGCTGTAGGGTGGTATATATATTTGCAAAATGAATATGCAAAAAAAGAAATTTCTAGATTGGATCATTAAAGTTGAAATCCTAAAGACGGTTTCCTGGGAGTAAGCCCCATTGAATAAAATTCAGTGTATACCTGTTTGGATTTCACAGTGGTCAGATTCTGCAATCTCTATCTTCTTGTTGTTATGTTGTTCCTTTCAGAGTATTTTTTAAAAAGCTACACGGCAATCAGAGATATTCATTTGGTACAACTGAATGAGGTGAACTCACCCCTATGGTATTTATTTACATCTTTGTTTCAGCTCATACAGATGAAAATCCAGGTTTAGCCTTGTTGGCATTCCTTTGGGTCCTTAGTCACCAATGGCATAGGGCACTTTTAAATCTTTTTAAATCATGTATTGGATTTCTCACATATTGGTTACCTGTGCAAAAATCTTTCTCCTCAACAGCATGTTAACCTGCCATTTATTCAGGGTTCATTTTGCAGCTGATGAAATAGACCCTAATCTACAGCATTTATCATGTCACAATGAATTAGTCTTTCAGTTGCCACAGATTTCTTGTCATTTTTGTTTGAATTTCTCAGCTATTTAAAGTTTGAGAACTCGCTAATTTAAGCCAATTTCCAAATGTATAGGGCAGAAAAAAATAACGTTTTTCCAGTATGGCTTTAATGTTAACCAAGATCACCAGCTTGTGGTTTTGCTAGAAAAAGTGCAACTTATTTTATCTTTAACTTAGCAAGTCTGCTTTCCCTTTTCCTACATCCCTTCCCCTCACATCAGGCTCTGATTTTCCATGGCTAAAGATGTTCATTCCCCCCCCCTCAAAGCACTGAAGTTATATTAATGCATAAAAAATGCATACAGCAGCAATAAAATGGGAGGGAAAATTCTGTTCTTTTAAAAGGTTCATTTGCTTGCCAACTGCTGTCTGTAAGCTTAAGAACTGAAACTAGAAAGTGCAGACAGATGTTTACTTTAGCCAAAAATTGCTCTGATGCATGCAGCCACTTCCAGGTTAGACATGGGCATTGGTCTGTGCCTAGAGATTTTCCCATTGCATCTCTAAACTAGAAAGTTCACTCAGCAGCTAAAGGTTCCTTCCTAGCGGTTCTTTATGTTTCTCACCTTAAGGAATAAGTTTTGTTTATCAAGTTCTGTCCTAAATAAAGAAAAGTACATGAAGTTACCATCTACAGAGTTAGACCCAGGGCTTTTTTTCAGGGGGAACGCGGGGGAACGCAGTTCCGGAACCTCTTGAAAATGGTCGCATGGCTGGTGGCCCTGCCCCTTGATCTCCAGACAGAGGGGAGTTTAGATTGACCTCCGCACCGCTTGGCGGCGCGGAGGGCAATCTAAACTCCCCTCTGTCTGGAGATCAGGGGGCGGGGCCACCAGCCATGTGACCATTTTCTCTGACGGCAACCCACTGAGTTCCACCACCTCTTTTCCCAGAAAAAAAGTCCTGGTTAGACCATTGGTCTGTCAGGGTTAGTATTGTCTACTGTGGCTGACAGCAGCTCTCTGCAGTCTCTTGGGGGCCTTTCATGTCACTATCTGTCTGATCCTGTTAACTGGATTGAACCTGGGACCTCTTGCATGCAAAACAGATGCTCTGGCACTGTGTAATGGCCTTACCTATTGATCAAATCTGAAAGCTAATGTGAATCCTAAATCTTAATTCAGTGTATAATGGGACAATCCCCTAACTGATATGGCACAGGTTGAATCAGCACAGGATTGAATGGGGATGTCATGCACTGAAATGTTGTGTGAACTGCCTTACCCCGATGATGATAAGATGATAATGCTCAATGGACATGCATGGCTTTTACTTCTGCATCTCCCAACCCAGGCAAAGTATCTTACTCTGTATATATTTGTGCAATCTTGGGGGCAGTTTTTTGGGTGGAATTCTGCAGGGGGCAGAAAGAGAAAGAAAGAAAAATGCAACTTTGAATTGAACGAGATTTGATCTTTATTAAATGTTCTTTATTGAAAGAGTGTAAATGGAAGGCACGCTGAAAGGCCTTGCTATAAAATACTCCAAGATTGGGGAATATGCTAAAAGCTAATGAATCATGTGAATTTGGGGATGTGAGCATATCATAGGGGAACAAGCAATTTAAACAGTATCTAATGAAAACTGTCGTATTAAGTTAGTCTGTATCTACCCATGTCTAGGTTATACAGAGCCCACCCATGAACTGTTTGTGTACAGCATTCCAAGAAGGGAGCTGGGTAGGAAGGATTGGGGAGAAGGAAGGAGAGGAAGAGTTATTGTGGGTGAGGGAAGGAGCAGTGGGACTGGAAGTTCTGTTGAGCAGAGCTTAAAGGAGGGGTTGCTAGAATGGGGATGTGGGAAGCCAAGCTTAGGCCAAGGAATGCTGGGGAATGGAGGGGAAAGGTAACACAGATGAGCAGGGCAAGGTTAAAGAAGGAATGGAGAAAGATTCATATGTTGCCTAATTCCTGTAGCAAGAGCATGCTATTGGAGTTCCAGAGCGGCAGGGATACAATCTGGGTAAAGTGGAACCTTTTCTGTCATAGTGGTGAACAGCCTTAGGGTGTGACTGGACCGAAAATGCTGGCATACGTGGGTCTTTGTATAGCAGAAGTTCATGCCCTTTTCTGGCAGTGGCAGGAACCAAATTTTCAGAATATTTTGGTTTCTTCAGATGAGGTGCTGATAGAGCAGGGAATGAGCTTACCCTGTTGATGAGTGGCCTGATTAAGTTACTGAACAGGTCTATATCTTAAGGGGTGCTTTTGATGGTGAGGGAATGTAAAAATTATCGTAGTGCAAACAACTGTTGTTCATTTTTGCCTGAATGTGGCGAGATCCCAGAGTCACAGAATAGACTCTTGATTTGGGTGTGTGACAGTTTTCCCACAGGAACTTGGCTGTCTCATCAGGTGCACTTAATTTCATGTAGTCACTGATCGGGTATAAGATGAAATCTCTATCTCTAGCTGCTTAGGGACCCAGCATTAGAGGAAACTCCGTGGAGTCATAACAAGGAGGGGTCGGTAGGTAAGGGCAAAGGAAACTCCACTGAGGTCAGTGGATCTCCATTACTATGTATGGGCATGAAAGTTGGACAGTGAAGAAAACTGACAGGAAGAAAATTGATTCTTTTGAAATGTGGTGCTGGAAGAGTGTTTTGTGGATGCCATGGACAGCCAAAAAGACAAATAAGTGGGTAATAGATCAAATCAAGCCTGAATTCTCCCTGGAAGCTAAAATGACAAAAGTGAGGCTATTGTACTTTGGTCACATCATGAGAAGACAAGATTCTCTGGAAAAGTCAGTAATGCTAGGAAGAGTGGAAGGCAGGAGGAAAAGAGGAAGACCTAAAACGAGATGGCTTGACTCAGTAAAAGAAGCCACGTCCTTCTGTTTATTAATGACAGGGCATTTTGGAGGTCTTTCATTCATAAGGTCATCATAGGTTGGAGGCAACTTGACGGCACATCACACACACACAGTGGATGTTATTTCCATATAAATGTCTTAGAACTGGGATAGTGCAGCAAAAAAAGGATCATTCATGTGGTTTGCTTTACTTCGTCAGATTCTGTCTGTATGCCATATTGCTCCAACCAAGAACCATGCATTACAGACAAAACTTACTGCCTTGGATGTAAACTAAAGCAGTGGTACCTTTTGAATAATTGATACAATTAAACAACATAATTATGCCCTGGAGACATTCTTAAATTTATTCTTGAGATGGAGATACATTCCACATCCTATTCAGCAGTAATTACTCGCATTGAGAATGGCAGGCAGAGAGATGCACAAACAGTATGAATAGACGTGCCTTTCGGTGAAGCCCTGAGGTATGCTTCTGTCTTTCAGTGTGGGATTGGTGTATGTAGACAGACCCATGGGTATCCTGCTGAATTTCCTGTTACAGTGAAATTCACAAGCTTCTTGCCTATTTTAAATCATTTCCAGTGTTTGACAGAAGTTCATCACTGGCCTTTTGCCTTGCTTCTCCCCGCCCCCCCACTTCCTGCTCAGATCCCTTTGTCACTGTTTCCTCTCTGGGATTTGCAGGCAGCTTAAAAAAATGAGTTTTTCCTGGATTGCTCTGCATACTTCAACTAGAATACATTTTATGTCCACATAGAATAGACTTCAGTTCCTTGCGCCTTCAATGACATTGTTTATGAACCTTTTCATAGCATTCCTGTTCAACTGCAGAAAAATACCTCAGAATTTGCCTTCCTATACAGTTTTTGGTCCTTTCTGCAGTGTGGCTTGGCTCACTTCCAAAAATCACTTGAAGTGGTTGGCCTGGTTGTATCTTTTGTACCTGGTCTCTGCTTGTGACACGTCATGACTGAAACTGAATGACCTGGTTTGTTGGGAATAGTGGGGTGAATGGTCTTGCCCATGGGTGGTCAGACAAGATTTCATTTTTTATTTTATTTGCTTCATTTGTACTCCACTTTGTTCACATGAAGCTGCCTTATACTGAATCAGGCCATTGGCCATCAAGGTCAGTATTGTCTACTCAGACTCGCAGCGGCTCTCCAGCGTCTCCAGCTGAGGTCTTTCACATCACTTATTACCTGATCCGTTTAACTGGAGAGGCCGGGGATTAAACCCAGGGCCTTCTGCATGTCCAGTAGATGCTCTATCACTGAGCCACAGCTCCGCCACAGCGGTGACCCAAAGTGGCCTACAACATTCTCCTCTTCTCCATTTTGCCTTCACAACAATTCTGTGAGGTAGGTTAGACTGAGAGTACATAACCTGCCCTAAGTTATCCAGCAAACTTCCATGGCAGAGTGGGGGATTCGAACCTGGGTTTCCCAGACTGTAGTCCAACACTTGAACCACTGCACCACACTGGCTGTCACAATGACCTTGTGGGTCTCATCCAACTCTGTGAAGAGATGTGGTTTGTTTTCTTGGCTCAGTTGGTCAGGAAAGAGCTCTTATCTATCCTGACAGTAGCTTGCTTCAGAAACTCCTTGCTGTTTCAGAATAATTGAACTAAAGTTCAGTGCTGCAAATTTTGTTGTGTGTGCTATTTCTACCCCTGTTTACCTAAAGTTGAATAGAATACAACATTTCCTAATAGGGGCCCTGTTAGAGAAGTGTGTTGTTCTGACCGAGAGAAGATCTTAGCTTTGTATGGAGCTTTAGTGGCAGGGGAGCACATTTGTGAGAATAGGATATAATTTTACATCTGTCAGAGGATCTGGCATTGCTTGGCTTCCTTGACCCTTGGTAGGAAAGGAAACTTTTCTTTTGCTTTTTTAAGCTGTTTGTTTCCAATTTAAATTATATGCCATTCCTTGTGTACCATTTTTAGCTTGCATCCGCCTTTCCCCGAACACTTACTTAGCATACATCCTGGACATAGCTTTGTTGGCTGAATTCCGTGCAGAGGGACCATTCCACGTCTCCCCTGAATAAATTCAAACCAACCATATATTAATTCAAACTGATTGTAATGTGCCAAGCAGAAGAGTGCCTCGAAGGATTATTTTTAGCTTTACAAAGCAAGGTGCTCCTCATCTACACTCCTTCAGCACTAAGAGTTTGGGACTGAATATTGGTAAGTGCTGAAATTATGTTTGACATTTGTGCAGTTAGTAGCTCACTGTTAAATGCATGTAACCTACAAATGTCAACTATTTACTTTCCATTTCTCAGGATTCTCACAGCAAAGATCAGGAGGTGACCTCCGGTGGGGGGATGGGGGGCACGTGGATTCTTCCTGTGGTGGAAAAAGCAGGAGAGGGAATATTCAAGATTCTGTGTGCAATGCCGTCCGTCGTGAACTTCATAATGATAGCAGTGCAATAAGATTCTAGATAGAATGGCACTTAGAATGCCATTCTGTCCTTATTGCCTTTGCCTTCCTATATGGTGCCCTTGCATCAGATTGAAACAGATTATTGTTATTCTTTTCCGGAAAGATTACTGCTGAGGGTGTGTAGATTCATTCCAATTTGAAGATTGTTAAGACTGTTTCGAAAAACTTTGTTTGATCTGCGCTATCATAGGATAATAGAAATATTCTTGTATACCCTGAGAAGTGATGTCTCTCCCAGACTCTTTTCAGTTGTCTGTTTTCAGCCCAAGAACTCTGTCATAGGTGCACAAATTTAAGGTGCACAAATATCCGAGAAAAAGTAGTCATGGAAGGGGACAACTGAAGCAAAGGGCAGCAGCAAAAGACCACAGATGGGATCTGCATCATGCAAAATATAGATTAAAGAAACTATTTTTGTATTCTTGAATCTTGATCAGCTAGAGCTTAATTCACTCAGTGTATCTGCAATGTAGCCAAATTGTTGACTGTTCAAAGCACTATGGTGAACAACAGATCAGACTGCTCATTATGCAATTATTGTTTTCCAAGCTACAGAAAGGAAATCAGGCCTCTACAAAGTCCTTACTTCTTGCTGCTTATTATTTTTGGATGCAGTTTAAGAGGCCTCTGATAGTTGACTTTAGACATCCTTTTCTGCTTTAAAAACAATGTCAAGGTTAAATGCTTCTCTCGGAAATTTAATAAAAAATACCTACCCAAAGAGTATGGTGTAATCGCTTCCAAAGAATTAGCTATGTGTTGCTATAGAAATGACAGATACTAAAAAAGTGTAAAGGACACATATAATTGTGTAGAAGCAAGCATGCCATAGTAAAGAAAGTAAAGGATCTGCTTTGGGGTTGCATTTTGTTATTGCAGCATGTTAGGAAAAGGATAAAAGCAAGGAATGCAGGCATGTCACTTTGCTTTGTTGCTGAATAGAATTTTTAAAAATTGTAGTTGTGTAATATCAATTATAATTGGGAGGTTTGCCAGAATGACGCACAGAGGCTCCATTCAGACATCACTCTAAAACATAGTTAAGACAGTCTGAATTGGCAAACTGTAGCTTGTGATTGGCTTGCGAACCAGAATCAGAAACCTTGTGCTGAAGCAGGTTTCCAAGTCATGGTTTACTATAATTTGAAGTGAAACTTGAATTGTGATACCTCCAGAGGCTTTTACACCGTGGAAAAAGGAGTGAACATATGGATTTAATCAGCTGAGTGTGGAGAATGGAAAAGAAAAACAGAAATGCTCTTTTATCAGTTGTACATTTGAAGGCTTAAGTTTTGGCTTGGCACAAATCGTGGGTAAGCATGTTGTCTAAAGTGAGCCAGCAAATGCAGAACGGCACCAGAACACAGCCTTCATGAAGAGAGTACTGCAAGTAAGGGGGTGAAGATATTCTCACGATTGGGTGATTTCCTACCCACTGCCCCTGGAGGCAGGAAGTAGGGCTGTTCCTTCCATCTCTAGTGGGGAGGGAGTACCCACCATCCTGTTTCCTCCTGAGAACAGAGCAAGGAAAGAGCAATGCATTCCTTCATGTCTTAGACTGTTTCTTCCTTTGTAAGCTTTTACTTACTCTCTACTCTTCTTCTCTGCTAGCAAGAGAGAGAGAGAGAGAGAGCCTGCTTCTTTTCTACCACTTTCATTTTATCTTTCTCCAAGCCCTCTGCTCAGCCATGGCAATGGCCTCAGAGCGGCTTCCTCTCCTGCTCTGTCAGGTGTTGCATTGACTTCCAAGAGAGAAATGGAGGCAGTCATCTCTTGGCAGCAAGGACAAAGCTTGTGCCTGTGCCTGTCCTTTAGCTACAACTTAGGTTCATTGAGCCCTGCGGGCTCGGAAATGGGTGGCAGCAGCGGCCATTTACATGTTAGAGGGAAAACGCACAAACAGCATAGGGACTCTACCAGGGCTCATAAAGCTGGGAAAGGGTATGCTGTGAGGTGGTGAGTAAGTAACAGGTGGGATCTTCCTGCAATATTTCTGAATGGGAAGGGGTCTCTCTCTGTTCCCATAGAACTCCAGGCCTAGGAGGCACAGTTTGTTAATGCCCTCCATTCACCCTCCCATGTCCCCAGGAAGCATCACTCTTCCCAGTGGGATACCAGAGAGTAGAAAAAAAATGTTCTGTAACTTACTCAGCAGATTCTGACCATGACTTGGCCTGGGAGGAAAAGGAATTATCTGACCATTAGGATCCTCCTCCTCAGTACACCATACAGATCCCAACTACCTCCACTCACCGAGGAATTCCCCTTGTTCCTCTGTAAAGCTCTTAAGATGTTAACACTCTTAGCTCCCAAATCAGGGCAGCCACAGGATGTGAATGAGGAGGAATCAGATGAAGGGAATCTGAAGGGGCCTCAGCTTCAGTTTTCCATTTCCCAGGTTCTTAGCCATAGAGATCAAGGAAGATTGGGCCACCCCGTTGTCTCAGAGATTTCATATTGGGAATTCCAAAAGGCTTTATTCCTTTCCTCCTAAGGTTACTTAACGACTCAAAATTCCACTGGTGGACACCCCGTAGCTAACTTGGCCTCTGGAGTACACCTCCCTAGAGAGAAACACTCCCCTTAGGGACACTGCTGACCACAAGAGTGATGCGGCGCTGCACCAATCCCATGAAACTATGGCTCTAGGCAATTAAATCTTCCACTGCCATGTCTGTCATGGCCAGGCGCCAGTCTTTTCGCTGTGCATACTGCTCAGAGAGGCTTTATATCTTAACACTCGCCTGTCAGCTTATCTCAACAGATTGGAAAGAACAGCATCCTTCATCTCAGATGCCAGCCCGGACTATGTGAAGTTATCAGCCAGGGCTGTGGCCACAGCAGTGTCAGCATGGAGGAACCTATGACCAAAACTTTGGAACATGGACACCCTAGCTAAGGCCAACTTGGCTATCTGGCCTTTTGTAGAAGGTAAGGTCTTTGGAGACCATCTGACAAAATTCTTGTGGAAACAAAGGATAAAAATAAGGCTGTGCCCTTCTTAAGCAAAAAGGAAGACAAGAGAACAAAACATATGGATCTTCATCTTTTCATATTCATAGATCTCTCTCCAGATATAGAAATGTTCAAAGAAACATCTTGGAATAAAAACAGACAGAGCTACAGACCTCAAAATGAAAACTGTTTCTCTGGCAAGTCTTCAAGACCTGGAAAATCCAACAGGCATCAGTGGACCAGCTCACACCAGGAACCCGCCAGTCAGAACTTTGCCCAGTCCTGGGTATGGTCCACATCAAATCAGTGGGTGCTAAGCACAGTTGCTTACAGATATTCTGTTGAGTTATCTACTGTGAGACTAGTTCCTGATCTCCCTGATTTCCAGTTATCAACCAAGATGCAATGCACATGAGCTACAGTCAATCACCTGACAAAGATTGGGGGTATTGAGCCTTTGCCTCCACAGGACAGATATTACAGCATATACTCCATTTTTTTACAGTGCCAAAAAGTACAGGGATTGGAGGCCCATGTTGAATCTCAAGTTTCTATTTTGAAAGTTTTTTTTTAATTATTTTTTAATATCTAACATAAACTACAAAAGACTACAAAAGTATAAAGGGGAGGGGGGGAAAGGGAAGGGAGGACTGGGAAAAGGGAAAATCAACATACAAACAACAAACACTACACTACATGTCTTGTATTCCCTTCATGCTGCAATTTTTCTTAAAAGTTAACTTTCTAATATGCTATCAGATTGGTAGGTCTTATACAATACAGATTATATTCAGGATCAGGACTTCTTCCCCCCCCCTTGCGTCTCGGTCTCAATTCTCTGCACAGCTGGAGCAGCTGTGCCCGCTCTTTCCTCCCCCCCCCCACTTTCCCCTTCAGACTTCGAACTTTCTTCTTCCTGAAACTCCTGATGGTTGAACAAAAAGTCTGTCAGCCGCGCGTCCGATGTGATCTTGTAAGTTTGATCCTTATATCTGAACCAGACGCCTTCTGGAAACAGCCATTTATATTTTATATCACATTTCCTCAAGAAAGCCGCAAGTCCTTTATACTTGAATCTTCTTTTACGAGCAGTTGAATCTCAAGTTTCTCAACAAATTGGTGTGGTCCAGACTTTCTTGCATCTGTAGATTTGATGGAAGCATACCTCCAAGTCCCCATTCTTCCCTCCCACAGGTACTTGCTCAGGTTCTTTTATGGAAACCAACACTGACAGTTCAGGGCTGTACTCTTCGATCTGACTTCAGCTCTTCAAGCTCATAGGGGCTTTGGTAGCAAGTCTCTTAAAGGGCATTCACATTCATCCCAACGCTCACAACCTTCTGAAATGATGCTGTTCCAAGACCAAGGCCTACAAAGACATTGATTTGACCATCTGCTTCCTAGAGTAGCATGTTTTCCTCCTCAGCCACTAGGAGAGTCATCAGACTTCCTTATAGTCCATTCACCTAGGGGCAGTCATAGATTCCACCTAAGGCATGCTGTTCTCAAGAAGGGACAAAGGATTATGCACGCCCATCCAGGAGGTGCAATTGGCCAACCTGATGTTCTTATCCCAGACACAGGGCCTCTTGATTTCTGCCACTGACACTGCGCCATGGGTGAGGGTGTATTCACAATTATACAAGTGGATGCTTCTAATCCCATGACTGCCCGTTGAATTTATCTATTACCTTGCAGGCAACAACTGTATGCGCATAAACTTTATGCTAGTAAATAGAACACCTGTTGAAAAGATTAAATACATGTGAATAAAAATCACAAACCATTAGAGTATTCTCATGTAAAATTAGTGCAATGTTGTACATTTTCTGGCTATAAATATCATCATACCTCTGAGGTACCCCCCCCTTTTTTTTTTAATTTGTAACGAGTTACCAGGAGTTGAGCTGGAGAAGTGCAAAGTGGATGCTCTATTAGTAAACTGTCGTCCTCCTTTAGATTTAGATTCAAATTAGAATTATATGAATTGTGAGTTTAGGCAAAGAACTCTAACATTTGGACTGTAAAGAACTGTAGGCTTTATTTAAAAAAAACCCTTTGCATATATATTTTTGTTTTTCATTAGAAAAGGAACAGGCAGGTTTTATACCTACCATAAAGCAGTAATTTTCAGAATAATATATAATGTCTCTTGAGTTCTTTCTGTAATTCCTTTTTTAAAAAATAAAAGGCAGTATAGGGAACAAAAACAAAGGAAACTACCTGTGTGTGTAATTTGCCTTCCTTCTTCCTTCAGATGTAATTAGAATTACTAAGTACAGAAAAGAGATGTGTTGCTTTGTTCAGGATTAGACAGGTAATTTACATGTACAATAGGGAAGTAGACTAAAATGACAGCAGTGACAAA
Source organism: Eublepharis macularius (assembly GCF_028583425.1). Lineage (NCBI taxonomy): Eukaryota > Metazoa > Chordata > Lepidosauria > Squamata > Eublepharidae > Eublepharis > Eublepharis macularius. The sequence continues at coordinate 65,103,385 of NC_072800.1, read as the reverse complement.
GGAGAAAAAACAAAGTTCTGCTTAAATTTTAGTAATAAAATAAAGCAATTACTCTCTCAGAAGGATTTTTTTTCCTAGCGAAGATCATATAGATTGCATGTCAGAACCACATGCATGTGTGTGTGTCTTGCCCTTTGTTACCAGCATCCTAAAAGATACTGCATCCGTTTCTTCTTGCCAAACCATGGTGTTCTTACTGTAAAACAGTAGCAAGTACAAGTGTTCAACCGGCCACAGGCTATGCCAAAAAAAAAATAATAATAATAAAACTCACACACTCAGAGAATGGAGGAGAGTAACAAAGAAATGGCCTCTGACCATGTATGCTTATTACTTGTGTTGCCTAGTGACTTCAAAACAATAGTTAGATCCCCTGGGAATTTGCGAGGGGAAGCCTCTAGGCTTGAACTTTTGGTTATGGCCTCCTCTGATATCCTTCTACTCTAAACAAATGCTGCCTTGTGAAGAAAGCTTTCTCTTGCTGATCAGGCAAAATAATGTTTACCAACCTTTGACGATAAATATTACTTTTAATAAAAACATAATTGGCACATCCCAGAGTAGTTAATCATTTTGATCTTGTTTTAAATGGCAGTTACGGAGAAATAAAATTGACCATTTTAATTCTGCTGCATAAGGAGAGTGACTTTGAAGTTCTGGGGGGGAAGCAATAAATATTTCTAATTAAGCATACAACTATTTTATTTTGATGCATTCAGCTTGAGCATATCTACTTGGAGTTTATTTATTTATTTACTTAATTTACCGCCCACCTTTTTCACTGAGATTCAAGGTGGATAACACAATTAAAAATGCAACGGGGGCTGTGTAAGGCATACAATCAACAATGAAACAAAACTGGATTACAAAACTAGAGGAATGATGCAACAGTATATTGTATAAATTGAACAAACCAATGACAACCTGAATTAACATGTCACCGTGACCTAACAATAGGAGCAGAGGCTAACACACCCCTTTCTCCTTATTGCCAAATAACCTGGCTTATTTTATTTTATTTACTTTCTTGTGCTGCAGATCATCAAAGTTGTCAGTAGCGATCAGACATTAAAGGATGGTGTGATATAGAGCGGAACCACAAGTGACAAAAGGCACAGATTGGACACTTGTCTGCTTCCCTCAAGTTTTGATGGGAAATGTAGGCAGCTTGGCAGAATGTTGGACAAGTGACAGTTGAAAAGTCCATTGGACAGCAGGCAGAGAGCCAAGCTGCAAGACTAGGATGCCTACAGTTCCCATCAAAACTTGAGGGAAGCTGACCTGTGCCTTTTGTCACTTGTAGTTCTGCTCATAGTTTTCATTAGTTTACTACCTTGGAAGACAACAGGGAGATGGGGGTAACCAACTCTCCATCAGCATCTTCTTGCCCCCCCCCACACAAATGGTAGTAATTCCACTAGTGATTCATAAGGCATTCTGCAGTGGTAAAGTCACATGCAGGAGGCTATACCATCTGTTCCCTTTTCTCCTTCCAAATATTTAAATTGGCTCTTGTATAGCCTGGGATTGAAAATCTCTATTTGTAAGATTTCATGACAGATTCTAATGAATAAACCAAGAGTACTGGCTTAGCTGTTATTGGCAGTTTGCTTTTATTAATTTGCCCCAAACATAAAGTAATTAGACTATTTTTGTTGTAGGAAACCCAGTGTTGTGCTTTGCTCTGTACCTTCTTTTACTGCATCAGATTAGTTTGTCCAATTATTGTATACTGAAAAAAGTACTACTACTTAATTATCAGTTCAATCAGTAATGTTCACTTTTAGGGAAAGTAGAAGGTAGAATTGAGAGACATTTATACTAAAACAATAACCTATATTGTGATTACAAAAATCATGTCAGATCTTAAGACAAAAATACCTAACTAATACAGTGTCAGATTTCTATTCCCAGTATTCTGAATAGTACCAGTTTTCCTGTGTATCAGGCAGGTTTTAACTAGGAAGGTCTAAATGCATAACGTGATCTTCCACACAGCAATGACGTCTCCCATAAAATGCAATACATCTGTGATTGGAAGACTTGTATGCAGAACAGGATGGATTTCTCATTATTTGCATTCATTTCTGTGCCATCTCTGTGCATGCCCTACTACTAAAAGTGGACACCTGCTGACTCTCCGTGTGAAGAAAAGTAGATTTTGAATCCATGCACTCAACAACTAAACTGGTGCAAGCTAAAGGCATGTGTGATAATGGGATTTAGATACTGATTTTGGTTAATGATTGGAATAAAGCAGGTTCATACTGGAAAAGACAGGAGTAGTAATTTATAGCATTAGTATATATTTAGGATTTAAATTTTTGATATAATAAAGACTTGCTGAAATTGCTGGGACTTGGAAGTACGGGTCCTGGGTTCGGTTGATGGGTGTTTGATGGCATTTGTGAGCTATGACTCTTAACACGGTCAAATCATAGCTGCTCTTGTAACTAACACGTCCCACTCCCTTCTCCTTTTTTTGCTCTTGTCCTCTCGATTTTTCTCTTGCTGTTTAGTTTTGCTCGAAGTTTCTGTAACAAATATGCATCTCCTCTTTAGGGACTACCTTCCACTTAGAGAGCTGTGAGCTCCTGGCTAGATTCCGGAAAAATACAGTAGGAGCTGCTGAATTTCACCTGAAATTCCTTTGGGCATAGTGTTATGCCACAAAAGTGTTTAGTAGCTACCCACATGCGCTTGCATAGAGTTCTGCCCACTCAGCTTTTTGCAAGGCCCTGCAGGGAGAACATTGTTACTCAAGAGGTTCAGTCTTCTTTTCTGTAGCAAGCGTTACAGCTGTTTGAGATCACCAGCACAGCTGAAGCTGCCTCTTTTTAAAGAGCTGTAACCTACTTAAAGAAATCTTAGTTCATTTAACTATATATGTCTCAGTCAATTATCACATTTATATATGATTTGCTATAAATTTGTTCAATTGAGCATGCAGAAATAATGTACTTATCACTCTAGAGTAGACTACTCTTAAATAAAACTTACTATGAAGCCATTAATGTTTTCCAGCTTTGGAGCATCTAGTTCTTGTACATTTTTTGTTTTAAACAGATAAATATGACTATGTGACAAAAAAACCCATCCTTTATTTGTTTCTAGATGCTTCAGGAAGCATCTTCTTTGTGAGGTGTTTTGTCCTGAATGAGAAAAGCGGGAGGAGGTGCCAAGATGGCGCCTGCCACCAAAATCTCTCTCTCTCTCTCTCTCTCTCTCTCTCTCTCTCTCTATATATATATATATATATATATATATAAAAAAGCTGCCTGAGTGGGGAGACCCTCTTTAGTTAATCAAAAGGTTTTAACTGAACAGCATGCCAATCAAGATGGTTTTTTTTCTTCAGGGTCCTTTCTGTGTGTTGGACTATAGGAAGACCACCTCAGTGTAAACAGGTCTATACAAGAAGGCAGTCTGCAATTATTTCCATTGATATAGTGGGCAATGTTCCCATTTCCCTGTCAGTGCACTTTGTAATTGGATTTTACTGTGTGAAACAGAAAAATTTATTTGCAAACGATTGCTAGAATGCATTGAAAGTGGATTGAAAGTGCATTATTCAGCGCATGTGAAAGTAGCATAGGAGACAGATCACATGGTAGGGGAAATGATAAGTTTGAACACTTCCAATGCAATCCTCAGCAGAATTACTCCAGTCTAAGCTCATTGAAATCAATGGCCTTGGACTGGAGCAACCTTGCTTAGGATTGCACTGTGAATTGTTGCTGAGCAATTATGCAACTGTAAGACTGCAAGCCTCATGACCTGTGTTGTGCCCAGAAATGAAAACGTGTGAAAACATCTAGATCATTTAGTTGAAACAAGGAATTGACGGTATGAAGGAATGGCAACAAAAAAGGTCCAAATGATTTTCGAATAGGAAAATAGATTTCCCTCAGAAATTTGCTGCTAAGCTTTGGAAAATTGAATGAGAAATATAATTCCATGTAAGTAGTGATATGCCAAATCTATGTATCTGAAGAGCTCCTCCTAGACACAAGCAAAAAGCCTTCAGTGTACCAGGATTGCTAACTACAACATTATAGTAACCCCCATGTGGTCTCCAGACAGTCTCTGGACTGGAAGTAACCACGGCAACAGCAGCAGCCATACTATAATGAAGTTTTGTGGCCTACTACAGTAGCTCAGCCAGGCAGATTATTATTCAGAGACTTTGGTCAGATCATAGTGATAAGATCTGGGAGAACCAGGTTTGAATACCCTGTCTGTCATGCATGGACAGCCAGAAACATACTCTCAGCACTCTTTCTACATCATAGGATTGTTGTGAGGATAAAATGGAGGCGAGGAGACTAATAAGCTGCTTTGGGTTCCCTTTGGGGAGAAAGGCATGGTCTGAGTATAAATGAAGTAAATAATAAATACAACTGAATAGGGGTGGGGGGGAGGCAGATAGAAAGGAGAAAAGGAATCATGGAAAGGTAAGGATATAGAGGTTGCCAGGAGGAAGAAGAGTGGAAATAGTGTGGGGAGGAAGTATATAGGAAAAAAGGAGTATGAAGTTCCCACGTCCTTAAACAGCAGAAATGGCACCAGAGACGTTCTTAAATTAAAAAATAACTGGCTAGTTCGTTTACTTTAGAGGGGAAAGGTCAGGTGAAATCAGGGGTTGAAAAACTTCTGAGGTAATTGGTAAAATCAGAACATTCACAGTCTTCAGTTCTTAGGATCTTCACAGGTACTTAAAGACTTCCATTTTGAGGCTTTGGTTCCCTTGTTTTTTCTCAAGCACTCTTGTATACTCAGTATACTTTTTTATTATTATCTTTCTCTTCTGGAGTTAGGACTACTGGCACCCACTTTCTACTACCCCAATCCCCTTCTCTCCAAAAACTGTTCTTCAGTTGTTAACTGAATCTGAAGATCTCCGCAGGCAGTTTCCAACCTAAGGTTGTCAGGTCTATGTTGGGAAATTCTTGGAGATTTTGGGGGGTAGACCCTGGAGAGGGCAGGGTCTGGGGAAAGGAGGGGCCTCAGTGGGGTACGATGCCATACAATTCAACCTTCAGAGCAGCCATTTTCTCCAGGGGAACTAGTCTCTGTGGCCTGGAGATCAGTTGTAATTTTGAGAGATCTCCAGCTACCACCTGGAGCTTGGCAACCCTATTCCAATCACACCCAACCAGGGATCTCTTCACTCTCCAGAGCTACTGCCCAAACCTCCTTGCCAATTTTTTCTAGTTCTCCAGCTGGTGTTAAAACTGCTCTCCATTAGAACTTCATCTCCCAACTCTTCACACTTCTCTCTCTCTCTCTCTCTCTCTCTCTCTCTCTCTCTCTCACACACACACACACACACACACACACACACAGAGAGGGGGGGGGATTCCGCATGATTGACTTTGATCGGACTTTCTGAGCAGTCGTACTGCAGTGGAGTCATAGAATCCACCGCTCCCCGATTCCACATTAAGGCTTTTGTTTCGCATTGACATTTCATTTCATCATGCTCCATTGTGTGGAATTTGCCAGTATAAAAATTGATTCCTCATTGCTTTTTCCGGGGGAAGTGTCAACAGATGTGCATCATATTAATTTTTAAAAAAAAATTCAAAAAAACGTTGCTACGTATAAAGGTTGCATCAAACAAACACATCAATTTTTTTCTCAAAACACAAGTTGCTACGTATAAACATTGCATCAAACAAACACATCTGATAGCTCAGAGCATTTCCCGCCAATATCGTGGAATGAGTATTGGTTATTGACATTTGGAGGGGAAATTGTTACCGATGACCCTGCTTTCCCTCTGCCTCAGAAGCTGTCAGTGAGCAACAAGTAACAAATTTGGCAAGTTGAAAAATGGACCTGTTATTGGGCAGCTGTCATCACATGACACAGGATATGTTTCTGCATAGACATGTAGAAACGTTGCAATGTTTTTTATAATTTTTTTTTTTAAAAAAAAGAAGGGAAGGGAAAGGGTAGTGGGTGTGGCTTGGAAAACGTGATCAACCAATCAAATTTAGTTGATTCGAAGGGCAGGAGAAAAGGGCAAGGGTGGGGAGAACATCGGATAAAGAATTTTGCATGACTAAAATCCCTAATCTGCAGCGAATGGAGAAATAAGTCGGGGGGAAGCAGGAAGGGAAAAAAACGGACAAAACCTGCAGTGACTTCGAAGCTGCTGCTAGGATCACCTTCCCATGCAAAAAAAAAAATCAAAGTCATTTGGAAGCTGAACCACGGAAAACCACTAGTGGGGAATCACCCACTCTCTACTAGTACTGAAAACAGACCCTTCTCTTTCCAGCTCATGCTACCCAATCAGATCCCTTGGAGTAGCTTGTCAAAGCTCCAGGCTTTTTAGACCATGCCGTCTGTCGCAGTGAGGTGCCTTCCTCAAGTCGTTGTGGGTTCCCCACCATGCCACTGGCCCAGGCCAACAGACTTTTTCTAGGAACTGACTGACAGGGAGGGAAGACAAGAAAGAACAGATAAACATAGGTTGGACGGTGGGTGGGAAGGAGAGAAAGAAGCAGGAAAGGGGAAGAAGCTATAGGGGCTTTCAGGGAAGCGAAAGAGAAAATAGTATGGGAGGGGGAAATGAGCTCCTCCCCCACAAACCCTTGCAGATCTCCCACTTGTAAAGTATATTCTCAAACTTCTTGTTACTATAGAAAACATTTAAAGTAGGTTTCAGTGGAATACAGCTCCTTGTATTGTGACACAGGATTCCTGCCTCAGTTTACTTTTCTCCCAGCTGCTAAAGATCTTCCTAGGCCTTCAATGGCAATGGTACCTAATAAGCATAACCTTTCCTTCTTGCGAAGTAAGAAGAAATACCCTGGCTGGAAGTTATCTGTTAACCCCATCAGCTCACAAAAATTATATCACTTTTTAAAAATGTATCCTAATATTGATAACTTATGTTTGGAGCAGAATCAGAAAGCATTGCCTCATCTGGGTACTACAGAAGCCAAACAATCATTGGTGTTGAACTATTAAATACAGCTGCAGCTGTTCCATGGAAAATTCTATAAAAAGCAACAAATCCATATCAATTAAATACATTTTTTGACCAACAAGTTTTTGAAGCCAGCATTAGGACATTAAAATGACAAAGAAGCATCTTGGTTCAAACGTAAGTGTCAGGTGGAGATTTATAAGGGTTTTTTAAATAGCTCTTGCCCCACTTTATTTTTCACTTTGCATCCATTTTCTGGCATGTTTTAAAATAAACTTGGTGATGATAAAAAAAATTCCATCTTAGGTTTTGGCAGAAGGAGGCTCCCCACAGGAACTATATAGACTTAATTGGGATGACTGATTATGCAGCTTACTGGGAGCTGGGAGGAAGTGACTTGCCCGCTAGTGCTGTCTGTGATTTATCCAGTGGAGTATCTATGGAAGACAGAGAAACTCTGCAATGGTATATTAAGAAGTATAGTTTGAAGAAGGGCTCAACTAGATAGTCCTAAACATTTTGGCATCTGAAGCAGAAGGTAGCCCAAATAACTTTACAATATCTGTACCACCATGAGTTAATATTCAGGATTATAGGTTATGGGTTCATAATTTATAAATAGCTTCTATATAAAATGACTTCATGCCACCATTCTTTTGAGTCCTTCCATTTATTCTATAATGATTTCTAAGGGGGCCTTTTATTGGCTAAGTAAGGTTAGAAAGCAAGAATAGCTGTTTTCTCAGTTGCTTTAACCCTCAACTTCCTCCCCGATTCATTCTCTAGATATCTGATCAATCCAAGCCCAAGTATCTTTCAGACTCAATGTCATATAAAAATTAACTGACTTCCAGGCCTTTTTACTTGAATTTTAGCCAGTAGCAGCCAGATAGCCTAATCCTATGCATGCTTTCTCAAAAGTAAGTTCTACTGAGTTCAAGTAAGTGTACGGATGGCAAGTCTTTGATATCATGTTACCTGAAATGAAAAGTCAAAATTACAAACACGTTCTGCTTTCTCTGGTCTAGCACTCTTTTTTTCTAAATTAGCACAGAGAAATGGTGATCAGAGGAAGAGGTGCTGTATTTGAAATCTGCTGCCCAAAGCAGCTGCTTCACAGCTTGGACATGTCACAATACCTCAGCCTAAGCTACGTTAGAGAGTTAGGTGATGAGGAATAAGAATTATACAGCTTTTTGCCCCTGTTTCATAGAAACAATTCCCTGTTCTGCTCCCCGTGCTTTTCCTTTGTGCCTGCCATCTCCCCCCTCCCTAGGCTGGCCTTTTTGCTGATTTTTTAAAAAGTTGATTGTAGATACATTGCTATAGTGTTAGGATACTACAGCATATCTGCTACTGATAAATAAAGGCAAAAAGCCTATTGGTGGGGGTGGGGGGTAATGGCAGGCACATGGGGAAATGGCACTGGATGTGGACAAAGTGATGCGGAAATCTATACTTTCCCATCCACACTGACCTCAGACCTACTTTGAGCATGATCTTCCCCAAAAGATCATGCCACAGCAGGTTTGGGGAAACCCACAGCGGAGCTGGGGAAAACCTGGACCAGGGACAACAGCATAGAAGTGTCATACGGAAGCCTCAAAGACAACCAGGGCAGTTTGGGTGGAATGCTGTTAAAACCTTCCATGTGAAAGAATCCTTTATTAGTGTTGGCAGGGTATGTTTGACAGAAAAGATGCTTAAAAGATTCTTGAATAAATAAAAAGTTGGTTTGAGACTTGGAGAAATTGCCCTTACTGCTCTATATAAGGAGTCTGTATACTGTACTTTGTAAAAGATGGGATGGGTGGATTCAGCCAGGGTTTTTTGCTCAGTTTCATCCAATTCTCTTCCTTATGACAGTTCCCATTCCACTTGGCTTTTGTCTATGCAGGTCCCACGATCCCCTACACAGCCTTTAGAAGAACAAAAGGGACCCATATTTCCCTTATCATCAGAAAAGCTGATTAGCTATAGGAATGACTGCAGGAAAGATGGACAATATGGGGGGATCAGGTTTCAGTACAAATGTTATATTAAAATAGCTAGCATATTAATGCTTTCTTTTATCTTTAGATTGGTTAAGTTCAAAATGAATTCAGTGGCAAGAGCTAATAGATAGTATCAAGTAATTACCTGATACCTTTCTGAGATACTTGTGGCTGTATGAAAAGTTTATCAAATTCCATTTTGCTTCTCTGGCTGTGCATACTTGTTGCTTTTGTGATATGGCAATTAATTTAGACAAGGAAACAGGTTGCCAGATGCTGGAAGCTGCTGAGGGCCCAAGTAGACATGAAGCCAGGGGACCTGCACATTGATCTCCACTGGTTTTAACAGCATGTAGTCACAGACCCCCCCACCCACACAGACACAGACACCTTTGGATTTGGGGCTAATGCTTTCCCCTGTGCTGTTTTCTCGGCCTTAGTTCACTTTCACTGAGCTACAGTTTCCCTTTTTTGGGGGGGGGGAAGTGTGGTGGAAAGTATCAAATCATAGCTGACTTATGGCACTCCCTGCTGGAGGTTTGAAGGGAAAAGACAAACAGAAGTGGTTTACCATTGCCTGCCTCTGCAGTCCTGGTCTCCTTTGGAGTCTCCCATCCAATTACTAACCAAGGCCAACCCTGCTTAGCTCCTGAGATCTGACAAGATCAAGGTTGCCTAGGCTATCCAAGTTACAAGGAGGGGTGCAAACAGGTCTCTTAATGGTGCCTGCACGTTTTCTCTGTGGGGCAAATAGCAGCCAGCAGGAAGCATATGAGTCATGAGAATGACCTGTGAGGAGGAGCTGACTCCTTGATCAGAGTTGGGGGCCTTCTAAGCTTGCTTCTTACTCTTTAAAGGGGGGGGGGTAATCCATGAACGGACCCCCCACCATGAGGAACACATAACAAAAAATCTCCCCAAAGTATATATGAAGAAAGTCTTGTCTCTTGACCAATTTGGCGTTGTGCTTTGAGGAGCAATCCTGGAGGACAGCCGCTAGGCTGGGCAAGCAGCAGTAGGTGAGTGAAGCAAATGAGCACTGGGCAAGTCTAGGCTCATGCCTGATTGGAGCATCTTGTGTCAGCCTCCGTTGCCAGCACAGTGCTCCCCCTTGTTGACCCATGCAGAGCGGCTCGGAGCTGTGGTTTGTTCGGCTGGAGTGACAACTGAGCTCTGCTCGGGCAGTGAGAGAAGTAGCCTCAGCTGTTTTGAGGGCTGCTTTATGCAGAGACAAAATTTATTGAGCAAAAAAGAGCTCTTAAAGAGGCATTACAAGGATGTTGTTTGTACTAGTGAAGTGCAACGTGAGTCAAGCCAGCTGGACGCAAGTCCCCCCTGCAGAAGAGCTGCAGCGAGGACTCCAGCCATAAACACAAATTTGCCAGGGCTCACAAATTAACCATTCGCTTCTAGTTGTCCAGGAGACTTTATCAGCATACACTGAGGTCAAGGGAGGGGTTGGCTTTTCCTCTATGAATTCAAATTTTCCTGCTTTTGTTGATAGTAAGGATAATTTTATCTGGAGTGCAATTGCTGGGTGTAAGTCTCACTTTAAACAGGCCCTTGGAAATGTTATGCTGGTACAATCCTTTTTTGTTCACAGGACTGAAGTGAATAGGAGTAAACTCACTGTATCCTGTGTATAATGTGATATGCATAAAAATACCAAAGAACTTGAGCTGTGCTGATCTCCGGGTTCTCCTTACCTTTTCCTTCTTTTTTCATTGTTATCTCTGGTGCCCACTGGTGGTGGGTAAGAGGAACAACCAGTATTTAACAAACTATTTTTAAAAAACTAATGTTTGTGGTTATTTCCACTTTGTGCCTCCAAAAATAACCATGGCTGGTTTTTATCAAAATAGTGATCTTGGGTTTTTAATTTTTTTTTAATATAGTACAATTTTTAATTCTCTTATGTTGCTGGCATAGGATATGCAGGTTCTCCAGCAAAAACATCCTTCTAAGCTTGGGACTCCGGAAAGCTAAGAAACATTTTAATCTGTGTTCAGATGTCTCACCAGGCCTTAACCACATCAACATTTAAAGATCCCCTTTAAAAAAATCAGAACAACTGGCATTCCCATAATGATAAGGCTTTACAAACCTCCTCTAGCAGAGTGTTCCTGAGAGTGGGAATAGCAGAAGAAAAAATCTTGATTTTTATTAGATACCAAACATCCCTGACTGTGGACAGGACAGATTAAAGGCCCGACTGGGATGATCAGCTGGCACATGGTTTGTGCCAGAAGAGGAATTTGCTACTGACATATGCGCTGGGGTGGAAACGATCCTCCTCCAAATAGCTGTCCTCCAACCTAAGCAGTTTTCCTTCAGCGGAAGTAGCTCTTCCTTCAGTGGGAAAAGCAACTTAAGGAAGAAAGCTCCTTAGAATGGAGGAAGGCTTCAAACTTGAGCAAAAAAGAAAGAAATATATAAATCAATCAAGAAATAAATATATAAATCAATCAGCTTTGCTCAGTGGAGTGGTAGGATAGGAGTAGAATCCATCCCACAGGCTCAACATGCTTAGGAACTGATTGCACTGTAAATATTAGAGGGGTTTTTCTCCCAAGGGAATCCCAAATGGCACTTGGTAGTCTGGCAACCCATTCTAATAGCTGTTAATTTCAGTCCATGGAATTTTTTTAAAGCCAAAAAAAAAAATCTCAAACAATGTCAACTTTTTGTCTTTATTGGGCCTGTTTTCTCCAAGCACTCTCACAGAAGTGTTGAAGTTTGTTAGACTTACTTGATCATACTACTAAATGCATTCTGTTTTTACAGGGACATGGTTGAAGAGCACTTTAGGTGCCATACAACAAGAAGGAAATGAGATGACCTGGTCATACATTGCCCCTCAGCTGGGGTACTGGGTTGCAGCCATGTCACCCACCAATCCAGGTAAAAATTCATTCCAGAAATAACAACAAAAATTCACAGTTAAAACGTTTGTATATTTTAGGATGGTTCATCCTGTTTCATCAGTAAATTCTGAAAACAGAGTTTAAAATCTGGTTAATATCTTTAGTGGAGTTTAAGCAGACCGTATTTTCAAAGAACATGAATGCTTTTGTTTTAAAATAACTTTTTGCTTCTTATTTATTAATTTATTTGTTTGTTTGTTTATTTATTATATTAGATTTTTAGTCCACCCTCCCTGCCAGGCAGACTCAAATAAACATGACCACCTTTGAATGAATTTCACTGCAGACAGGACAAGTTTTTTGTCAAAAAAGAACAGTTCCTGTTTGAGCTATTTATCCACTACATGGTCCTCTGCAGGTCATGCCATTGCTGCAGAATGGGTGTGATGTTCTTTAGGAAAGATGTGTAACTAGTTTAGAAATTTTAACCTTTTCAGCCTTAGAAAGGCAAGCAGAACTTTTCCTACTTACCAAGGACCCAATTTTAGCACAATACAATAGGTTGGATCCAGTCTGCTGATGGGAAAAAGGAGTATGCTGACAATTATGGGACCTGCATGTACAAAAGCCACATGGGGCAAGGGCTATAGTAGGGAGAGGAATTTGGCAGGATTAGTGAAAAACCTGGCTGGATGCAACTTTATGTCAGTACACATAGAACAAACTTTTCCACAGGCATTTTTGTAGAAGTGGGTTAATACTGAAATAATGCCAGTATCGGTAAACATTGGTTTTGAAGGGCTTGGGGAGTGGTGACAATCCTATACCCTTAGCACTATACCAGCAAAACATGGAGATATGTTAGCAACAGAATCTAAGGTCTCGGGTTCCAACCACATCTTCAAAGCCTGTAAAACACTAGGCTGAATAGGACCTACCAGTCTTGTATGGTGGTCTGCCCATTACTTGACAAGCCTCTTGTGTTTTACTCTCAAGCAGGCAACAAAAATGGAATTTTTATCAAGCCCTTGGTCTGCCATCATTCATGGCTGGATGACTGAATTCTGCCTGGAATCTACACAAGCTGAACAGGACTAGCCCAAATACATTCCAATTAAAAAAAATTAGAAGGTGCTGATTTGATTTTCTTTTACATTTTTCCCCTCTTCCAGGCCCCACTGTAACCCAGGACATAAGCACTTACCACACAGTGATTCTTTTGGCAATTCTAGGCGGGATGACCCTTATACTTCTTGTTTTACTGTGCCTCCTTTTATACTATTGCAGGTAAGATGTCTTGTTTTGGTCTTTAATTGTATAACTGCAGTGTATATAAACAAGCTCATTAAAATTCTTGAACTAGAGAAACCCTAATTTTAATGCTTGTAACGTTTTAAAAGAACAACATTCTTGTGGACCTTTTAGAAGTCAGATATTAAAATTATAATATATTACTAAAATGATAAAAACAGAAAACAAAATGAAGCAAGTCCTCATAAGTATTCCATGTATTTTTGCAATACATCATAGTGGAAAATGTAAATCTGAAGAGGAAGTTGCCATTGCAAATGAAATAGCAAAATCTTTCCTTTAAATCAAAAACTAGTAAAAGTTTACTCTTCAGCATGGTGTCCAGTCAGTTAACCAAGTGCCTGACTGTAACCTGAATGCTAAACTATGATGTTATTTGAAGTACAGTATTTACCTTCCCCATTTATCTTCAAATCATTTTCTTCTGTGTAAAACAGGTTTGTTGTTCAGGTATCTTTACCATGCTGAATAGACACAAGTTAATTTTAATTTTGAAACCAAGCATTGGAAGTTTTGGCTTTCTTCTACAAATAGAAGTAGTTTTGGCTTTCTTCTGCCATTTATTTAAAACATTTGTAGCCTGCAATGAAGCTGATTGTAACCCCAAGAAAAACAAGGACTTTATGTTAGCCTCACGATCTCCTGCTTCATCCCTGGAACATGGCATATGCAGTGTCTCTTTTCCACTGGAAGGAGTCACATCCCCATTTCATATGAACCTCCCCATCCACTCAGGTCACCTTTGGGGGCCCTGCTTTGGGGGCCCCTATTATTAGAGGCTAGACAGGTGGCAACTTGAGGAAGGGCCTTCTTAGCCATGGTGCTGAAACTCTGGAGCTCCCTCTCCAGGGAGATTCAGCTCTCTCTCTTTATCGTTGTCTTCCACCAGCGATGAAGAGTTTTTTGTTTAGTTTGGTATACTCCCAGTTACTCTAATTGTCCCTCCTCCATGGTTATGTTATGTGTGTTTGCATGTCTATATGTTTTATTGAATTATTTAAATATTTTGTGTAGACCTTATTTTAATGCTGTTTTATCGATTTTAAATTTTAATGTTTTGATGTTTGCCACCTTGGGGACTGTATTTGGGCAGAAAGCCAGCATAGAACTGTTTAAAATAAATAAATAATAATAAAAAACAATTTGTCCAGTAGAATTTCACAAGCTTTAAGCTTTAGTGTTTACCTCAGCAATTGACTTTAATTGTTTTATTTAATAGGAGAAAGTGCTTAAAACCACGTCAACACCATAAGAAACTGCAGCTTTCTTCAACACTCGCTGGTTCTAAGAAGGACCAGTCAACCTCTATGTCCCATCTTAACTTGGTATTTTCACGGCGTGAATCAGAATTTCCTGGTGGACTGTCTGCTGCTAGCCATGGACGCACACAATCCTCAGACCGCAAGGAGCTGATGGGGGCTGTCCGCATGGAGAAAACGTGTTCAGGTGGAGAAGCAGACATGCACACCCCCATGCTCAAACATACATACAGCACCTCACAAGAATTTAGTTCCCGAGAAGAACTGCTTTCCCACAAGGAGCAGGACCAGAGCAGGATGTCTCTAGAGAACATGACTTCTAGTGGCACTTTGCGAAAAGACTACCTTAAGTCAGTGGACACTTTTGGGACCAACCCAAGGAAATCAATGGAAACATCAGAAGGGTATGACACCACTAACATGGAAGATCACAGGAGGAGTTATAATGCAATGTTGTCTCGGCCTCTGTTTGAAAAGCAAGAGCAAGCTTCCATAAACCATATTTCTACAGGAAGCAAATACAATGTTCAGGAGCAACTGTACCCTATCCCTTCGGCGCCTGAAACAGAACTGCTCGACTGCAGACCTACTGAATGTATGATGTCTCGCTCTGTTGATCATCTTGAAAGACCCACTTCCTTCCCTCGGCCAGGTCAGCTGGTCTGCTGTAATTCTGTTGATCAGGTTAATGACAGTGTTTACAGAAAAGTGTTGCCTACATTAGTCATCCCCGGTCATTATATGAAACTTCCCGGGGAACATCCTTACATTAGCCAACCTTTGGTTGTTCCTGCCGATCAACAAATCGATATTGAAAGACTCCAAGCAGAAATGTCGAGCCCTCATTCCCAGCTTTTCCCACATTCCCAACAACAGATGCAGCCTCAACAGCTGGCTGCCCAAGCGATATCTCAACAACATTTGCAAGAAGCGGGTGCAAGTGAATGGAACCCTCAAAATGTGTCTATGTCTGAATCAGTGTCCATTCCCGCATCACTTAACGATGCCTCTTTGGCACAAATGAATAGTGAGGTGCAGCTTCTTACAGAGAAAGCTCTAATGGAATTAGGAGGCGGTAAGCCTTTGCCTCATCCTCGAGCCTGGTTTGTCTCTCTAGATGGGCGTTCGAATGCTCATGTTAGACATTCGTATATTGATCTGCAAAGAGCTGGAAGGAATGGAAGCAATGATGCTAGTTTGGATTCTGGCGTTGACATGAATGAGCCAAAATCTGCTCGAAAGGGAAGGGGAGATCATTTGTCAATACAACATCTTCATCAACAAGTGCAAGAACATCCGCAGAAAGAGCAAAAAGTTCCAGAAAGCTCCTATACACAACTTGTATATTTGGATGATATGGACCAAAGTGGCAGTGAATGTGGAACCGCCGTGTGCAGCCCAGAAGACAGTACTCTGCGCTGCCTGTTGGAGGGAGGGGGCAGAAGAACAGGCGGCCAGTTACCCAGCTTACAGGAAGAAACAATAAAAAGAACTGTAGAAACCTCACCAGAGCCTTTAACCAGTCCAGAGCATGGAATAACTATCCGCAGTGAAGTTGAAGATGACGACGACGACGACGACGACGATGATGATGACCAAGGGGAAGATAAAAAAAGTCCTTGGCAAAAGCGAGAGGAAAGGCCACTCATGGCTTTCAATCTGAAGTGAGCTACCATAAATCCAGTTTTTTCCCCATGGAATATAAAATTGCCAAATATATATATTTTTGGGTGGGTGTTCTCAGTTTGACTGTAGAAGGAAAAAAAGAAGGGAAAATAAATCCCTCTGGTGGACTGCGGAGGAAATACACTCAAAAGAATTACTGTTTTGATGGTTGCAAATAACTCTTCAAAGCGATTCAAAGATTACTTCTGAAAAGAGTTTATAAGAGCATTGACTATTACTTCGTTTACTTGACTTCAGCCATCAAGGGCATTTGGACATATTTGCAAGTTGTATGGCAGATTATGACCTCAGATTTCCCTGGAAAGGGATCTATGTGAAACTTTATTATGTTTTCTTGATTCAACTCTATCATGATGATGCTACTGAAAGGGTATCTTAAATTAGAGTTTGACACTTGATTCTACAGATATGCATTATCTCAAAGGAAGGCTATGCATTGCTGCTTTTTAGTAAACTTTTTGCTTAAACTATGCTTTTCTTACTTATTTACAAAGTAGTTGTAAACATTTTACATCTTAACTACAGCCTGCTCAGCAATTCAGTTTTATCTCCTTGAAGCCTGAGTAGCAGTTCTTGGTGTTGAAGAGCCTTTTTATGAAACCAAACTGAATTTTAGGTCAGCTGCAGTTCCTCCAGTTCTGGTCCCCATTCACTCCAAGTGCCTTTTTTACAGGAAAAATTAATAGCCCCTTCTTTTGCCAATGCCTTGAATAGTCAAATTTTTAAAAATTTCTAAAGCTGTACCTTTTCTTTAAACTGCATGCCATCAAGTGTCTGTGCTAAAAGACTCCTCATTTCACTACAATGTATTCTCTAATGAACAGTGTGTACTGTGGTTTCTGTTTAGCAACATAAGCTAGAGGACACCTTTAAAAAACCCAAAGTAGCCAAGAAGATCGTTTCACTGACTGTACATACGATGTATATAGGTTCAAGTAACATGGACTATGGACCAAGCAAATGGACTTATAATGTGTTTTAGAAATGTCGGGCAAAGTTATTATGTACTGTCCAAAAGTGCCAGATACACTTCTGTGCTTTCTCTATATAGAGTTGCTTGGTTATACAAAAATTATAATTGAAAAATAAACTTTTTAAAAATTGAGGATTTTTAAAATTCCTCGTTGGTGTCACAGCATCCTTATTTAGTAGGCAAATTAATGTTCACTGTACAAAGTCAGGATTAACATCAGTTTGTCTATACCTTCACTTTCATAGAATTATAGCTGATACGTGCCCAGTGGTTTAAAGTAAAACAAGACTGAAAGCTTATATATTGGTTGCTATATTTAGTACGCAAGAGGTTCCCAACTTTGTCACAGAAAGAGTATGTTTATCAACAAAGTCCTTCACTCTAATGAAGAAAGAGGCCAATTTTTTTTTACTAGTTTGACTTGCCCAATCCAGGGGACAGCAAAAGGAAGAGAGAAGTATTTGGAATAGTCAGAAAGGCGTTTTCCTTGTTGACACTAACCACGTATTAGGTGGTTGCGCACACATAGATATGTGCATTCCACCTTCTGTGGTATATAAGCATCTGTGAAGCAGCATCAAAGACTACAGGATTTGTGCAGTTATAAAAATGAAAGAATAATTTGAGATTTGGGTAGAGATTTTGTCTCACACACAAACTTTAATGGAGGGCCAGTGTATGAAAATAATAAGTCATCAAATGTACCAAATGTTACAAGAAGTCAGTACTACAGGTTTAACAGTGGTTATCTGAGGATGTTCTTTTTTAGTTTGATTCCAGAAAAAAGGTTATTGTGCTACATTCTCTGGTTTAAGACGGACTAAGCAGCATCCTTTCTATGCCAGTTTTGCATGGAGGATTGAACTGGCCATGGTAATGCACTTGGATATATTTCTTCAAAGGCAGATAAACACAGGTCGTGTAGCAGATACACAGGTAGGGGTGGCCAGGTCTCTTGTTATAACTCCCCCAGCTCCTACTACTATGGGCTCATGGAGCAGCAGAGAAAAATGAAGGAAAAAGCGGTGCTGTAGTAAGGCCACTTCTAATTGCATACTTGGAAGTGGCATTGTGTCAACACTCTAGGAATTTCCCAAATCTTTATAGTTTTTAACGATATGTAACCATGATGTCCCCCTGCCTTCTCTCCAAAAGAGTTGCCAGCAGACATCAGGCAACCCTATACACAGAGCAAAACTACCACAGATAAAAGATGGAAAACCAATAAAAATCTGTAACATGACTGACTGGATTTCTACCACTATTTCAGTACTGAGCCTGCGAAAGCGGGGAGGGCGGAATATAAATATAATAAATTAATCTCCTTCAGGTCAAACTCACCCCCATCTTAGGGTGTGGGATCTGCTACCTCCAAACAGCAGCCTCACTGCAGCCCAGCTTTGCGGAATGATCATCCTTGCTTCCTGGGCATATAGTATATATGACTTTTCAATTAATTTTTTTAAAAAATAATTTTATAAATATTTTCATAATTTGTCTTTAACTTAATACAAGTAAAAAGTTTAATACTGGGGAATCTAACACAAGTAAAAGATTAAATGAAACCTTGAAGTAGTAATAACTGGGTAGGCTGGACCTACCCTTTAGACTAACCAGAGAGGCCAGTCCTTTCCCAAAGGTCACCCCTGGATAGGGTTGCCAGCTCCAGGTTGGGAAATTCCTGGAGATTTGCGAGGTGGAGCCTGGAGTGGGTAGAGGGGCCTCACCAGGGTATAATGCCAAAGCATCCACCTTCCAAAGCAGCCATTTTCTCCACGGAAACTGATCTCTGGCCTAGCGATCAGCTGTAATTCCAAATCTCCAGTCACCACCTGGAGGCTGGCAATTCTACTCCTGGATCAATTCCAAATAGAAAATTCATGATTAGCAAATATGACTGTGTGCCTGTGTCATTTTATTGCTTGCCTCTTGAAAATGTACATTAAAAAGGATCCTGATCAGTTTCCACTCATCTAGGATGCAATGTGTATGTTCTACAACTGGATATCATACCACAAACCCAAACTTTCTTATGTAAAGTACTGCAGTCTCGATCCCCTGTTGATGGCTATTAGCCAATGCTGAACAACAAAGTACAGTATTGGCCCACCCCTCCCTTTCATACGGTATAAAACATGGGAGAGACTGCTTTCTTGAACATAGTCACAAGTATTGGGATGTTTTGATAATGCCACCAGAAAAAAAGATGTCAAGGGAATCTCCTTACACATAATGAAAGACACTGAGCAACATGTACGCTATCTAGCTTGTGCTTTCTTGGCACACCTGCAACCCTCATATAGTGCTCTGACCAGCTGTTTCAGATTGGGAAAGTGGCTCAGGGTGGGGTTTGGGGGGGGGGCTGAAGCCCTTTGTTGCTGCTCTGATCCAAATCTGAGCCCCCAGCACTTGGAGAATCAGTTCTCCACAGGGACATGTCTGACCGAGTGATTCACAGCCAGGTAGAGGAACAAGCGCACCAAAGACGCATTGTTCAGGTCTTCAAAACAAAACACCATTCCACATCCGAACTGTATTTGGGAGAATACGGTACAAAGAAAAATGTGGCAGAAATTAACTAGTTAGCCATTCAGACAATCGCTGTTGGAATACTCTGTAATGGACAGACCGGATATAAATGTAATCACTTATAAGGAATGAAGGGTTGAAGGGTTCATTCCTTATGAAGGAATGAAGGGTTGACGCCTGCCATCTAGTGGTGAACTAAAGCAGCGTCCCAGTATCTCTCACTACCTCTACAATATTTTCAAGGGGGAGGAAGCAGGATAGAAGAAATCTATTCTGAATTGAATGTTTTCAGACAATTCAGCGTGGCCGACTTCAAATTGTACGTGAGGAAGATTATTCTACCTGTCCAAACTCCAACTTTCCACTAATTTTCCACATGCAGTTTTAATCACAATAGTTAGTAAACAGAAATTCATCTCTATTCTCCAACATAGTCTCTTCATTGGGGAAAAAAGGGCTTTCCGCTTTCATTTTGAGCTTTAAAAAATGCTGTTACTAGCATCATTCTTAAAATATGAGTTCCCCAGGGGAATGAGCGATGGGGAGACAGAGCTGCTTTCTGCAGGCAACTTCAAGTCCAGATCTGGCATGCTCGGGAAGCCGGTTACCAGCCTACCCCATTCCCCACAATGCCGCTCGGTGAGGATTGCATGTTCTTCCATTACTGCTGCTTTGTCATAGAATGGGTTGCTGGAATGATCCCTTTCCTCTCTATATTTTTAACCAGGCTTCTTGCCTCCTCTACTTCAGACCGTTTGATTGTATTCCATCCCACCCTACCAAGGTCCAAAGTGAAGGAAACCTAACCAGGCAAGCTGCCTTTACTTAGCTTCTCTTTGTGAAACAAAGTATTTTTACAGAAATCTACTTTTACCTTATTTCTTATTTCCCCTTATATAGCACCCTGCCATGTTTTAAGGGTAGATTCTGACCAAACCATTTATATGGCATGCTAACCTTTGTTCCATTGAAGGCTACGTATGGGGGCACATACAGATGCAAAGTTCAAACACATTTCATTTCAGGCTGCTGTCTGCATATTGCAGGTACAAGGTGTTTGTGTATGAAAGTTATCCCCAGTGTGGGATTTTTCAAATTTGGTGTACTGCATAGGATTTTAGATGATTGCATCACAAATGTTCCTAAACCCCTGCACCATAGAGCAAAATGTTTCCCACTCTCTGTCACATAACCTTCATTCTTCACTTACACATATTCGTGATTAGTGAGGGACCCCTAGGGCTTGCTAAAAAAATGATTGTTCGACTGGCAACGAGCGTCACTCTCAAGCACTTAAAAATCTCTGGTCCTTCGACAAGTGCTCAGTATGGAAACTTGCACCCTCACACACACAGAAAGAAATGCGTTATTTCCCATGCAACAAATCTTAGCTTTATAAGAAAGAAAAAACAATTGTTTTTTCTCTTAAAAAGGGCTCTTAAAAGCAGCAGTCCCAACCTTCCCTGGCCATCCATTGTAACTGGGATTGAATTCATTTGAGAGGCCAAAAAAACTACAATTCCCATCAACCTAAGGAGGAAGCAATTAATGGGCAAGATTGACAAAAGTAGAGGTCAGGTTGGGAAGGCTGCATAATGGCTGCCAGGTCGGGCAGATGCAAGCTCCATTTTGAGTCAGATCCAGACAGGAAGGAGGCCTGACTTGAAAATGGGTAAGATTTTTATTAGTTGGGATTTACACCATGAGCCTTCCTCCTCACCATAACTCATCCATATCACTATTCATAATGAAATACATGTCTTCTAAGTGAGTGGTGTTACTTTTAGTTATAAACAGGGCTTTTTTTCTGGGAAGAGAGGTGGTGGGACTCAGTGGGTTGCCCTCAGAGAAAATGGTCACATGGCTGGTGGCCCCGCCCCCTGATCTCCAGACAGAGGGGAGTTTAGATTGCCCTCCGCGCCGCTCAGCGGTGCAGAGGGCAATCTAAACTCCCCTCTGTCTGGAGATCAGAGGGCGGGGCCACCAGCCATGTGACCTTTTTCAATAGGTTCCGGAACTCCATTCCCCCGCGTTCCCCCTGAAAAAAAGCCCTGGTTATAAACAAAGGGAAAAATACATTGTCAGATTGCTGGACCATGTTTGGAAAACAGAATCAACATCTAGAAATGACAGCCAAATATTCCACGCTATTTATTTGTTTTTTCTTTTCCTTTTGCGGGAAATGACAGATGCATCTTCCTATGAAATCGAGGAAGAAAGCAAATCAGAGATACTGGCAGGAAAGTGTGAATGCAGTACATATATGGTCAGATACCGAAGGTGGGTTTGTACTCAACCTATAATGCTATTGTGTTTAGAACGAACCAAAAACCCAAAAAGAACATCAGATCCCACTGTTTTAATAATTAACCATTTTTAGCAGCATTTCCCCAGAAAGCAAATGTTTGTAGTTCAGGAGTACTTCTTGATCTAGACTTCCTTCTGGATTCCCAGGTTGGGCCAGTGGCCAGAAACATGGCCCACTGACTCCAGTTGACTTGCCAACTATACTCCTTCCTGAAAGAGGATTTAACCTCTGCAGTGCATATCCTGACCTTCTCTTTATTCTCCTATGATTCGCTGTACTTGGGGAGTATCCTTGAAAGTTATTCAGAGCACAGTGGCCACGCTGGTTATGGAGAACATGGAACAATTTACTGTGAGCTCTGCTAGCTGCCAGCTTGTTACCAGGTCAAATTCAAGGCATTTACTTCTAGAGCTCTGTATGGTTTGGATATAGGATGCTTCTCAGCCAAACACGGAAAAATTAGTGGCTATGGCTGACAGGGTTTTTTTCCGTTATAGCCTCAAGACAGCAGAACCACAAGAAATCCACCAGGTCTGGTTCATTGAGGTGAGCCTTCAATATTTTGTTTCACTCCAGTTAGCTTTTAACAATGGAATATACCCATTGGAGTGGAGATTACAGCTTGCCACTGCTGCTGAAAACTATTTTTTGTATTGACTAGCCATGGTGACTAAAGGCAACTTCCAAATCCAGAGGCAGCAAACCACTGAAAATCAGTTCTAGGAGGGAACTTCAAAGCCATTTGCTATCCCTCCAAAGGCCACTGTGTAAAACAGGATGCTGCCCTAGACAGACTACTGATTTGATCCAGAAGAGCTTCTCTTATGTTCTTATGATATATGACTATTATGTTATGGATTCTATTATTCCCACCATTGGGTTAAAAAAAAATCTAAATAAATACATTTTGGTAAGACAACTTTTTTTGTGGTTGTTGTGGGTTTTCCGGGCTGTATTGCCGTGGTCTTGCCATTGTAGTTCCTGACGTTTCGCCAGCAGCTGTGGCTGGCATCTTCAGAGGTGTAGCACCAAAAGACAGAGATCTCTCAGTGTCACAGTGTGGGAAAGATGTTGGCAGGTCATTTATATCTACTCAGGAGGGGTGGGGTTGAGCTGAGTCATCCTGTAAGAGTTTCCCAGGGTGTGGAATGCTCATGGCGGGAGGCTTCACTGTATCCTGAGGAAGTTCTTTTGCATATGGATTGGTACTTGATGTGCTAATCTTCTCTGCAGGGCTATTGTCGGGTATTGTTAGCCTGGTGTTTTTCAGAACTGGAAACCATGCTCTGTTCATTCTTAAGGTTTCTTCTTTCCTGTTGAAGTTTTGCTTATGCTTGTGAATTTCAATGGCTTCCCTGTGCAGTCTGACAAAGTAGTTGGAAGTGTTGTCCAGTATTTTGGTGTCCTGGAATAAGATACTGTGCCCTGTTTGAGTTAGGCTATGTTCAGCCACTGCTGATTTTTCCAGTTGTCCAAGTCTGCAGTGTCTTTCATGTTCTTTTATTCTTGTCTGGATGCTACGCTTTGTGGTCCCGATGTAAACTTGTCCACAGCTGCAGGGTATACGATATACTCCTGCAGAGGTGAGGGGGTCTCTACTGTCTTTTGCTGATCGTAGCAAAAGACGATCAGCAAAAGACAGACGATCATGCTACGATGCAATGCAAAACAATGTTTCTGTATGTGAAGTGCCTGCACTGCAAATATATCTAGAGAAGGATGCACAAAAGACACTCAGTTTTCTATAACTATGCCACTGAAGCAACGCATTAGGAACAACCCTAATTCTTACTGTTGTTGCCTATGACAACTAGACACTGTAGAAATCTGAATGCTGCTTCTCCTTTTTCATCCTGGTACTTTGCTTCTCCAGAGAGCCATTTGATTGTTTCACATGTTGCCTTTCTGACCTAGATGCTGGCACCAGGAGCATCATTTGCAGTTAACTGAACCTCCTGCCTTTTGATAGTTTTGGCAATAACGTTCAGTTATCCACCAAGGACCAGGTTACTGCTCAATAAATGGTGGCGCTTCTTCTATTGTGCTTTTGTTAATTCCATTCTGGCAATGTTACTGTTTCTACTAAAGGCCATAGCAACTGGCAGAGAATGAAATTAATGTGCACCTATGGGGACAATGATCAAGAATAAAACAGTTACTGACAATAAAAGCAAATTATCCAAATTTAACACATCTGGCATGATATAGAATAAACAAAGAGAAAGAAAAGTGGTGTGATGTTTTGAATGTAACATTCCAATGAATTTTTAAGTACAGCATGGGGGGACACAAAAAAGCCTGATTTATCAAAAAGAAAATGCAAATACTGCCTTTAGTCTCACAGTGGTCAGACAAGCAAGGCCACCACTGGTTCTCCCATGGAACCTGAACTTCATTGTTAGTGATGGCCAATTCTCATAACTAGAGAAAACACATGTAATATCCGACAGTCTCCTAATTAAAATTAATGACAAAACAGGGATCATCTGGCAGATATCCCAGTATCTCAAAACGAGAATTTCCTTGTTTATATAGCACCTTTAAACAAAGTGAGGGATAACAAGACCAACGATTTTTGACCGCCATGGATAAAAAAGAAACCTGTTATCATCAGGTTAGATTCTACTAGTTTTCCATTGGTGGAAACGGATGGTTCCACCCAGGGCTTTTTTTCTAGGAAAAGAAGTGGTGGAACTCAGTGGTGGAACTCCCCAGCACAGGGGGAAACTCTTGGCAGGAGGTGGTGCCCCTGGTACCACATGCGCGTGCGCAAAAAGCACGCATGCTCCCAGGACCAATGACATCACTTTGGGTCAGCTGGAACAAGGGGGGAGTTAAATCACCCTCGGCGAAAATGGTCACATGGCTGGTGGCCCCACCCTGATCTCCAGACAGAGGGGAGTTTAGATTGCCCTCCGCGCTGCTCCAGCAGTGCGGAGGGCAATCTAAACTCCCCTCTGTCTGGAGATCAGGGGGTGGGGCCACCAGCCATGTGACCATTTTCAAGAGGTTTCGGAACTCCGTTCCACCGCGTTCCAGCTGAAAAAAAGCCCTGGTTCCACCTTTTCTTCCCTGAGTGGTCTCTTTTGACTCCCCTCCCAAAGCCTACAACCACAATTAGGGGGCCTATGTGGACAAAAAGCCACTCAGGACATGTGACATAGCTACAGTGAAAAAGGGAACCAGATGAGCTAGCCTCTTCTCTTTCTTGCGCCAGTTCAAAGCTGGTAGGATCCATGATTTCTGGGAAAATATCAGGAAGAATCAGCAGGGAACGTACAAGAATTAAGGAACTATCAGGAGACAGCAAAAGAGCATCTGTGTTAGTCTGTTATAGCAAGTCTTGTGGCAATGCCTTACATGGTCCCATGCAGTGATTCAGTTTTCCATCTTTGTAAACTAGTATGAAGGAACCTATTGCTTTGTCCTCCGAGAGAGGGAAAATAGTCATAGTTCAGTATTAAAGCACAAACTTTTCAAGCATGTTGAGTCTCTTGTGTCTTCCATTAAAGGACCTCAGGTATCAGGGCTGGGAAAATATCACTGCCTGGGACATTGGAGAGCTGCTGCCATGCCAAGTACACAGTACTGGGATACATAAACCAATGGTCTGATTTGTGGTAAGCCACATTTTCCTTTAAATTCATAAATAGAACTTCTTTCAATGTTTTAGAGCCTTAAATTAAATTAAATACAGAACACCACCTTACAGGGAATGATCTTCAGGCACCAGTGAAAAATTGTTACCTTGTAGTCACAGGTTTTTGTGTGGATATGATGAGCCTGATCTTGTCAGATCTCAGAAGCAGGGTCAGTTTTGGTTAGTAATTGGATGGGAGACCTCCAATGAAGACCAGAGTTGCAGAGGCAGGCAATGGCAAACCACCTCTAATAGTCTCTTGCCATGAAAACTCTGCCAGGGGTTGCCATAAGTTAGCTATGACTTGAGGGCACCATACACACTCACATGATTAGGTCAAGGCTAGTTGGGTCTGCAACCTACAGCTGTAGAGTGAAAATATGGGTCTTTTAAGAAGAAAATCAAATCTGGTATATTGTAGATGAAGGCGGGACGCTAGAATTAACAGTATGTGAAGAGAATGGTAGGCAAAGGTTTTTACGGGACTAAAGGGCTTCTTAGAGTTGCTTTACTGAAAGGGAAATGATAAAAGTGAACAATTGCCGGTCATCCAAGTGCAAACCATGCACCCATTCTTACCAGTGCACTAAAAGAATCATACAGGGTGCTCCTATGTGTATTTATTATTGTGAGATCTTGTGCATGCTGCTTTCTCACAACAACCAGTCTCAGGGCTGCAGAAACTCTATGGATTATTAATCAGCATATCAATTATGTCAGTCTCATGTCAACATGTCAGTAATGTTCAATTATATATTTTTAGTTATGCAGACAGACTTTCTTATATTGGTTCTTTGTTCATCTCTTGCTCTGAATGTTGGTGTATTTGAACTCTAATTATAAAAGGTTGCTGCCCCTGGAGTAGTTCATACATACAGAAATATGAGGCTGCCTGATGCAATTTCTGTATTGCTCCATGAATATGTGTATCGTGCATGTAAGGCGGATAACTTGGCTCTATTCCACATCAACCCTCCCCTCCTGGCTGACACTGAGCAGGAAGAAACTATCATATTGGCCTGACCAACAGGGCTTCCCAATAGATACATTACTGGAACAGACTGAGACCATTCCATTAGGTCTCACACCTCTGCAGGGAAGTATAAATCTAACGTCAGCGTCTACCTTCTGCTAGTGTGCTGTGCTAGGAACTCTTAAGATTTGAAATCTCCTGTTAAAATTTTGTCTGTTTATTATACTGTAAAGTATAGAGCGGCAGGACTCTAATCTGGAGAACCAGGTTTGATTCCCCACTCCTCCACTTGAAGCCAGCTGGGTGACCATGGGTCAGTCACAGCTTCTTGGAGGTCTCTCAGCCCCACCCACTTCACAGGGTGATTGTTGTGGGGATAACAACATACTTTGTAAATGGCTCTGAGTGGGTGTTAAGTTGTTCTGAAGGGCGGTATATAAATTGAATGCTATTATTTTATTATTATTATTATTATTATTATACTTGCCAGTATGCTGAAGAGGAAGGTGTTAGCTGTAAGCTGCCCAACACATACCGTCTTAGAAGATACTTTTTCCTTATAGTTTGGTCTGGATTCAACCACTATAATTCAGGAGGCTTAACTATAGAAGGATATTGATATCTCTGTGTTGCTTCAAGAGAGGAGGGAATTGCTAAATTACAGTGGTCCATGTGCTGGAAACCTCAAATGGGTCACAGAGCCCTACTTGATGGGCTATAGAACCACCATTTCTGGTTCTTTTTGGAAGGACCTACTGTCAGTACAGATGCATAGACAGCTATGGCATCATGAGTCTCTCTATGCAAGACATCTTACATGGGGACGCTCAAGTGAAAGATCTTACACTTGTTCTCCCATTGTGGATACACGTGCATGGCTCAGGAGACAGAGTACACTTGAATACAAGACCACACAGAAAGTAAGTCACTTGAGCATCCCCATGTAAGATGTCTTGTGCAGAGAGACTCCCTGCAACTCATTGAGTCCTGTGCTGCTGGCTGGGAGTAAAGGTGATTGTAGGTCAAGAAAGGTTCAGAACCATACCTGTAGTAGACTTTAATTGCCAGTGGGTGATCCTACCTTTCTCCAAGAGTTGTCAAATCCTTCCCAGTGTGACTTTAAAATTCAGTAAAGTCCTTTAATTTCTATGGTTGTTGTGGGTTTTCCGGGCTGTATTGCCGTGGTCTTGGCATTGTAGTTCCTGACGTTTCGCCAGCAGCTGTGGCTGGCATCTTCAGAGGTGTAGCACCAAAAGACAGAGATCTCTCAGTGTGTCCAGTGTTCGTTCTCCGGCCGTGAAAGCCTTCGACAATACATCCTTTAATTTCTGTCAGCTCTTGAAAAAAAACCTGCTAAATACCCAGAAGTTTAAAGACTATACTCCAAAAGTTTTAATTTGGGCAGGTTATTTTTAGCATCATGTAGCTAAAACACACACAAATTGGCCCCATGGGAACACAGAAAGACCGGCCTACTAAAATAAAAAGCATTAGTATCATGAGCTTGCTCCAAAGCTGCTGAGGCTTCAGAATTTATTGCAACTGACCTTCCGATTGCTGTATGATTGTGAAGCAAAGAAATGCAATCTTTCAAGCACAATTAGAGCATTATCTTGAATACAACTAGAAAAATAATAGCTTGTTTTTATTTGCTTAATGTAATTAGAATCAAGCATCCCAAAACATACTTTTTTGTGCTTGATTAGAATGATAATTATAGAATCATCCAAATAGCAGAATAAAGTAAAATTCTTTCCTCCAGTCTAGAGGGCAAGAAGGGATTCACAGCAATAGATACAAAATAATGATTAATAAAATTATGCCATTTGCAGACACAAAATGAAATCAGTATGAACAAATTCCAGCTGTGCAGAACACTGACACTGCCAATAGATGAAGTTACACCCCTTTGCCAGAATTTCTTCTGTCACTTATAAATGCTAATTAACTTTTCAGACAAGACTTCTTATCACATTTTAATGCAAGTAAACAGTGGGGGATTCCGCATGATCAATTTTGATCGGACTTTCTGAGCTGTCATGCCGCAGTGGAGTCCTACGAATCCACTTCTCCCCGATTCCACGTTAAGGCTTTTGTTTTGCATTGACATTTCATTTCATCGGCTCAAAGTCCATCGTGCGGAATTTGACAGGATAAAAATCGATTCCTCATCGCTTTTTCCGGGGGAAGTGTCGAATGATGCATGTCTTCATTTTTTAAAAAAATTTTCTTCAAAAAAAACGTTGCTACACATAAACGTTGCATCAAACCAACACATTAGAAAAAAATTTCTCACAAAAAAACGTTGCTACACATAAACGTTGCATCAAATAAACATATTGGATAGGCCAGAGCACTTCCCGCCGATATTGTGGAAGAGTATTGGCTATTGACATTTGTAGGGAAAATTGTTACCAATGACCCCGCGTCTATCTTTCCCGCTTTCTTCGTGAGCAGTGTGGTTTAGTGATAGGTGTTGTGTTGAGGACGGTCTCTTTCTCCCTCCATGAAATGCCTAGACCACTAGTTGAACGCTGAAGTCCCTCCATCACACTTTCACTCTACCTCAGAAGCTGTCAGCTGTCAGCGAGCAACAAGTAACAAATTTGGCATGTTGTAAAATGGACCGGTTATTGGTCAGCTGTTGTCATGTAAGACAGGATATGTTTCTGCATAGACTTGTTGCAACGTTTTTTTACATTTTTTTTTTAAAGAGGGGAAGAGAAAGGGTAGTGGGTGTGGCTTAGAAAACATGACTGGCCAATCAAATTAAGTTGATTCGAAGGGCGAGAGAAAAGGGCAAGGGTGGGGAGAACATCGGATAAAGAATTCCGTATGATTAAAATCCCTAATCTGCTGCAAATGGACAAATAAATCGGGGGAAAGCAGGATGGGGAAAAATGGACAAAATGTGCATGACTTCGAATCTGCTGCTAGGATTGCCTTCCCAGGCATGGAAACACAAGAAAAAATCGAAGTCATTTAGAAGCTGAAGCAGGGAAAACCACTCGTGCGGAATCACCCAGTGACTTAGGAATTACTCCAGATAGCAAGTGGAGGTATATAAGCAAAATGTTATGTGCATCCTTGTCCATAGATTCATGAGACTGCCACAATCTCCAACATCAAGTACCTGTGGTCCTGTAAAGAAACCTTATAGGCAGACAGTTTTTGTATAGCGTGGTATTTAAGAAAATGTTCAACTGGGAAAGCTACGCATACTTAGATGTGGAATTCATATCATAATAGTCAAAGTTTTGACAGTGCTCTCCTAAGCAGAATTGGACTTAGATGGGTGTAACTCTGTTTAGGATTGTGCTTTTATTGTGTTGTGTTGCATTCTATGATTCTAAAAGATCTGTTACCATGTTGCTCTGGGAAAGGGATTTTAAAGTTTTTGGGGGATGGGGGATACTAGGAATATCACAAACATCATTTAGAGATTGGAATAATCTTTGGAAATCGGAAAGAGACCCTGCGAAGAGGTTGGTCTGAACATTTTGGTGCTAAAGTCAGATGATCTAAATGACCCCTTTCTTCCTTCCAAAACTAACATGGGCCTCAATGCACTGATAAGTTCTCCTGAACTAAACGGGTCCAAACAGTACCTGAGCAAGAGTACCACCTTCATGGATCAAATCCATTGCCTCCCACTTTCAGCGCTGGTGCCAATAATCTGTGAGCAGAGGTAGCCGTGTCTTGCATCATGTTAGGGTAGCCTTGCTAGGATCCACACAGCATACCACTGCATCCTCAGCTAGCACCTAAGGTTTCCAGCAGAGACAACTAGTGTTATCCCACACCGTGTATTCTTAAGAGACACAAAACAATTTCACGAACCTTCCCCCAAAACAAAAAACTATGAAAACCATCAGTGGAAATGGAGACAAATTCCTACCTATCCCCCTTTAGAACAGACATGCTCCGCACACAAATATAGCTCTATCCAACTAAGTCTTGACGGCATTCCCCACCACCCTTCTGTGTTCTCTCTCCAGATTGCTTGAGGGTGTCTTGGAGATTATTTATCTATTTAAAACATATTAAAGCCATCTTTCCATCCAATTTATAGTCCCCCAAGGTAACAAACATGTTAAAAAATTGAAAGACTAAAAACACTTATAAAATATATAAACAATTTAAACAAAACAGATGAATGTGAGGAAGGGCCAGTGATAGAATTCCAGTCAAAAACGATAGAAGGGGACAGGCTAATCTCACTCTGGAGGGAATTCCATAATTTTGGTGCCACAACAGATAAGGCTCTTTCTCTCGTTGCCACCCATCTAGCCTCATGGTAGGGACAACTGAAGAAGGGCCTCCAAAGGGAGTAGGTGGTCTTTAGAATAATTACACATTACCTTAATTACATATATATGAAACTATAAGGCTCCCTGCCCATCGGTATTATTGTCCCAGAACTCCAAAGGTTCCATCAACATTCAATGCACCCATTCAATGCACCCAGCCATCCAAACTATCAGTCAGCTGTTTCTGACTGGCCAGAGAAAAGAACAGAATGAGATGCAGCAAATATGACCCGAGCTAATATGGTGTAGTAGTCTGTTGGTTTAAGGCTAGGGAGAACTGAGTTGAAATCCCAACCTTCCTCAAAGGGTTGTTGTGAGGATAAAACGGAAAAGAGTGTAGGTCACTCCCACCAACAGACGGACAGTATGCTGTAGGTAGGCTGAGGGCCAAATGCAAGAGACCAAATTTATCAGTCCCTTCATAATGGAAAAGCACTCCGAGTCTGAACATGATTCCTTCGTGTACCTCAAAAAACATTGAAGTTTATTGTGCATATTTGCACATACTCAGAGGCACACGACTCAAGTTTTTTTTTTTTAAGTCTCCGCCCTGAGGAAGACAGGGCCATCCTTAGCCACTGAAGTAAACTCCCAGAATCCAATTAAGGAATCCCACGAAAGGCGGGTTTTGGAGGTGGGGTCTCCCTAGAAACCTCCTGCCAGTCAGGACAGCTAACACTGCGTAACGGACGGTCGCAGCCGATATAAGGCGGCTTCACCCGTCCACATAAAACGTGGTAGTAATTCCGGCATAATTAACGCAGAGCCGACGAGGTGAATAATTATCCGCGCTCGACTGAGGGACAGGGTGGCGTTTTTTCTTGGGGAGGAAGCATGATTCGTGTTATTACTCCTATTAATAGGCACCAGAGCGGGCGGCTGCCGCCTCAGGAGGCAAAAAAGGCGTTCCTGAGGCGGGCGGGCGCCTCCTCCGAGAGGTGGGCGCCTGGCAGGGCCGCGCCTGGTCTCCAGCAAAAGGGAGGCCGGCAGCTAGAGGGAGCTCCTCCGGGCCGCCTCTGCCCGCGTGCCCCGGTTGGTTGCCTTTCATAGGCTTTTGCCCGGGAGTCCCTCCTTCTCTGCCCCCTCCCCCGGCCGGCCGCCTTCCCCCCGTGATGGCGGAGGACAGCGAGTCTGCAGCCAGCCAGCAAAGCCTCGAGCTGGACGACCAGGACACCTGCGGCATCGACGGCGACAATGAGGAGGAGACGGAGCACTCCAAGGGGTAGGGCCGGCCGCGGCGGCCAGAGCAGCCGGCCTTCCTGCCTGCGCTGGAGCTCGGGGTCGGCCCGGCCGGGGGAGAAGGAGCTGGTGGGCAGCCCGCGCCTCCCGCCCTGAGCCGGTCCCTGCGGCGTGGACGGGAACCAGGAGGCGGCAATGCGGGCGGTGGGCGGAGAGGCCGTGGCCGTGCAGGGAGGCTTTTGTGCTGGGCGGGAAGGGGGAAAAGAGGAGCCGCTCCCCTTGGCGCCGCCACCGCCTCCGTGCGTTTCCCTCCCTAGTCCCGGTCGGGAAGCTGCCTGCGCTGGTCGCCTGTCTCTGCTCGTAGGGGCTTGGAGGACACCTTCCGGCTTGCTTGCATCCCCCGAGCCAACACCTCTCGCCTGTCCTTTGAATGAGGGTTGCTGTAGCAGGCGAGCATGTGATTGTGTCTGTGGGAGGATCTCCTGCTCTCCCCCCTTCCTGGCTCTTCCACCCCCAAGGTTTCCTTTGTGGTCACCTACCATCTTCTTGCAGTTAGTTTCAGGTGGGTAAGCCGTGTTGGCCTACAGTAGAAGAGCAAAATTCGGGTCTAGTTGCACCTTAAAGACCAATTCGGTTTCTAGGGTATGAGCTTTGGAGAGTCAAAGATCTCCTTCTTCAGATACGGGGAGGAGTGGAGATTCCTGAGCCCTTCTATTCCTTATACACCCCTCGCTTCTTCTGACTGGATTATATAGGCTCAGGGATCTCCATTCCTACTTGTATCTAAAGAAAGGAGCTTTGACTCTGGAAAGCTCATATCTTGGAAACCTAGTAGGTCTTTAAGCTGGACCGGAATCTTGCTCTTGTATTTTTGTTACCTTTTCGCCATCTAGAAAGTGCCTGCTCAAAACCACTATGCAGATTGGAGCTGTCCCTTTAGCCTCTGGTCTGGAGTGGTGCTAAGTCTCCCCCCCCCCATTTTTCTAAAATGAGGGTGCAGAGGTGGGTTTGTACCATAATGGTGGGACCAGCTGTGGTAGCAATTTCAGGTGAATTAATGCAGGGGGTACAGGTGTGGGGTCTTCTGTGCAGTGTGTATTCCTATGCCCCCTGTCCTGCCTGGTGTTAAGTAAGCCAGAACCTTGTGGTACTTGATGCAGGTGAACTATCATATTGTTTGCCAGTGCTCCTCATATTCTCCAAAGGCTCTTGATTTACATAAGCTTCTATTTGGGAAGAGTGTTTAAAGGAGTTGCATGGGCCAAGAGTCAGACTCAAACTTTGAATTAATTTTAAATTCCAAGAGTCAGTTCTTGTGCAGGTAAAGTAAAAAAGGGAAGTGTGCACATAGTATATTAGATTAGAAGTCTTGTAGATCAGGCAGTAATCTTTAGGCAGTGTCAGTATCTTCCTTTTAAAAATAATAACCACCATGCAAGCATTTCAGTTCAGAGACTGGAGGATCCAGCAGGAAGGACTGTTAAAGGGAAAGGGGTTCCTTTTCCCTGTTGATAACTACTTAGAAAAAAAGGATATTGGGTAGGGTGCCAAGTAACATCTGAACGTGTGCAGATTTTGTTGAATCCACTAGGCTTGGATAATAAAGCTCTTTGTGGCATTGGGTTTTGTGCAACATGAAAGGCATGTAAGTGTGTAAGCTAGTTTTCGCTGTACTACTATTGTATAGTAATTGGATGGGAGATCTCCAGGGAAGACCAGGGTTGCTATGCAGAGGCAGGCAATGGAAAACCCCTTCCATTAAGTCTTTTGCCTTGAAAACCTCACCAGGGGGCACCATAAGTCAGCTATGACTTGACAGCACTTTCCAGCATCACCATTGTTGTATAGTTTGGAGAATGAAAATATTTCAGAGCAGAAGAAGGAAGTGTTCTTAAAAGTTACTCTATACTTTGAAGGATCAATTCTTTATGCTTTTTAAAAACATAATAAATATAACATCCAAGTTCCCTTTTCTTTGAAAACCCAACACCTTCTAAGGCGCAAATGAGACATATTTGGATTTGCCTGATTATATTTCTAAAATCAAGGGCACGTATATAAATATCTCAGAGAGAAGAAGTCATTGTTCTTTTGTTAAGCAGCAACAAAAAGTTTGTCAAGGAAATGTACTTTATTATCAAAACAAGAAGTTAAGCTGGGGATACACTGAGTCTATTAGAAGTGATTGTTAGACTTAATGGTAAATGCTTTCTGAGCCTTAAGTTAAAACTATTGCATATAATATGCGAGACAAACTGGATTTGCTGTGAAGTAAATGTTCAACATAGAACTGCAGCCAGTCCTGGCTCCTTGAGGTGTATACTTGCATGATATTCATCGTTGTTGTATTTATATGTAAAATATCTTAGGTGTGCACCTAGCAGTATAATTTTAAGCAAAGGTACACCCTTCTAAATTTATTGACTTGTGGGCATGGTAGAGTATAATTCATAGACTTGTACTGCAACTTCCTTAGATGCTTGGTTAAGGTGTCTTTAATCAGTGATGTTGCAGGAATGTAACTACTAGTCTTCACAAACATGGTATATATTAATAATCTTAAAGATTAATTTCAGCTCTGCATAGACTCCAGCTATATTTGTCAGTCTTCACTGCACTTGCTGAGATAACAGAACTAATTAGAGTGACACCAATTTGGATACTAAGGGGAGAAATTGTACCAAATTCAGCTGAATAAAAATGCCACCCTTTGAGAATATACTAGTAACCTTACAGCAATGATTCATTTGTGTTTCTGGTCTCTCTGTGACTCGCATGTCAGTCTGTGATTGTTCTGTGGACTTTCTAAGCCATCTAAGATAGGAAGCCATTTCACAGAATTCTAGTTATAATAGACCTGGAAGGCCATTGAAATTCCTGGGGATCAGGATAGTGCCAGATGCAAGCCATCTCAAATATGTGTACATGTGAAGGAAATTAATTTGTCCTGATTACATTCTTAACCACTTTCTAAATTTCCTTTTCTTCCTTTCTAAACTAGTTCCTGTCTAACTCTGGTTTTCGTTTTCCCTTTTCTTTCTGGTATCTTGTTAACTATTTGATTAACTATTTGAAAATTATCACATTCTTTTATGTTAAGTATCAGCCTTGCCTTCATATGTCACCTTTTCCTCACTTTCTTGCTTTCCAAATCCTACGTGCTTTGTAATGTTCTTGAAATGCCATCACCAAAACCGGATCTTGGTTGGCTAGGCTTCACTAAAGTTCACAGATGGTCTTTGTCATAAAGCCAGCGAAAGTTTTGCATTGGAAGTTAAGATTCCAATTTGGTGTTCCTGTTCCCCATTTCAAAATGGTCTCTCTGTGTGTTTTTGTGTGTATGTTTGTGTGTGTGTATAACACAGGTGCTTGCAGTATGAGGCTTTTTTGTGTGTGAAATTGCAAGCGAGACTGGGCAATCTACTCTTGGTTTTGTTTGTAAATAGTCACTAGCCTGGTTACCTGCCAAATTGCTCCTAGGGGAAAATA
This sequence comes from Eublepharis macularius, assembly GCF_028583425.1. Taxonomy (NCBI): domain Eukaryota; kingdom Metazoa; phylum Chordata; class Lepidosauria; order Squamata; family Eublepharidae; genus Eublepharis; species Eublepharis macularius. Next base: position 65,067,930 of record NC_072800.1, on the reverse strand, counting down.
TTATAAAATGAAAGAAAGGTGGACTTCTGTTTCTTCTAGGCCATTAATGTGTCCCATATGCATGAACAGGTTTATTTAAAAAAGGGAAGACTTATAGTAGTCTTTCGTAACATACTATATACAAAATGTGGGTTTAATGCTATTTGTTGGCTGCCTCTGTCTCTGTCTCTATGGGCCTACTGGAATACTGCACATGCAGCTCCAAAATAGGGCAAATAACTCCCACCCAAGCCATTATGGCTTGAAAATGGTGCTGGGAGAAGGCAGAAGCTCTTCAACCACCATCCCATGTCATGGTCCTGAACCAAACTGGGCCCCTGTGAGCCTTTAAAAAAACAGTTCCGTGTCACTGCTGTGTGGTTGTGAGGAAAGTGGGTTTGCTCTAGGAAAGCCAGACTCAACTTGTGAAAACATGATGTGTAATTTGACCCTTAGTCAAGCATTCATTTGGAGATAACTTATTGCTAGCAGTGACAAAGCCATCATTTCCTATTGGGATGCTTGCAGTAAGCAATGAGAATAGTTATAAAGCTTATAGTAACTTTTATCTGTAGCTGTCCTGATGAGATATAGAGCATCCTTTTCTAAGGCAGCCTTTTCTGTACGCCCTTACTCGATACAGGGGAATATGACATAAGCATAGCTTCCTTCTCAACATTGGGATAAAGCAAAGAGTAACAGAATTGAAGTGTGATGTCTTAACTATAACAGAAGTGAAGGAATTATTGTGGCAGTAGGTATGTGACTAGGCTAGCTGTCCTTGGAAAGGTAAACACACCTGGTGCAATCTTGGAGATACACTTTTCCTTTTTCTTAATTGATCTTCCTTTATTTTTGCATTTATATATCAGCAGATTATATGGGCCTCTCAGGCAGTTTCCCATTCAGGTGCCAATTAAGCTGAGAACTGCTTACCTTTAACCATATGACACCATTATATGTTCTTGAGCCAGTCTAGAAATGCTAAAACGTTTGGGGCTTTTTCATTAAGAATAAAGATGACCAGGGTTGGGGGGAGGGAGGAAGTTAACCTGATGATAAAGACTTACAAAAATATTCATGATGGTTGGAGAAAAATGAAAATGAGAATCTTTCTCTTCTTTTCGTGCTTAGGGTCACACAATGGAATTGGCTTAGGTTAGGTACCAGGCAAAGAAAATGGTATTTCTCAATGTGCTAACTATTTAGTGCAAGTTAATGGCTATTGACCTTGTGACCCTGTCATATTCAGAGCCACTGAACACTGGCTGCAGAGGGACATGTGTGCGGGATGGTTATTGGCCTCCTGGGAGCATCTGGGTGGCCCCTGTGGGATTTGGTGGCCTCTGGTCTGATCCAGCGGGACTGTGTACATGTAGGCCCAGGGAAGAAAGCTTTGCCAAGTAGTACATGGCATAGCTTGGATGTATCAAACAAGCACTATGGCTTTGACTGAAGGCCCTTAGGCTTCATCACAAAATGGATTTGGGAGCATCCTTAAATCTAGCTATGTGATATGAGGAATTGCTGTTCAATAAAGGGGAGTCTAAATCTCCTTGGCAGTATGGAGCCAATTATGGAATTCCTTGGGTCCTGAACCCAGTTCCTTGATTGCTTACATTTCTGCCAATGTACGCAGCAAGATGCCTTGTTCTGTTAATTACGTAGCATTACATGACCATGAATCATGCCATGTTCTTATTGAAATTTCTTGAACTTTATGATGCATCCTCTGGGAAAAAAGCGCTAATGGCAGAAATGAAACTAATGACAAATGGGACACTGTATTAAAAGCTGTGGTGAAACTGATCATCTGTCCCTCCCCAAAAGACTATTTGATGTAATTATACGTTGTATAAAGTCAAAAAGGAACGAAATTATGGTGCAACTGTTTCAAATGGCTGCTATTTTTGACATCTTGAGTCTTGAGAGTGGGTGGGAGGAAACCTTGGATTCCTAGGCACCAACATAAAACCTTTAGGTTCCCCCCAGACGGCTCGACCACTGATAGTTTTTTCAGTTCTGGCTAAATGATCAGATAAGGTTTATCGACCAAGACATAAGGTGTATTAATACTGTTGGTTTAAAATGGACTAATAGTCCTGTTTTCCAGAGATCTTCAGACACTGTAGAACTATTTATGAAGCCCAGGGAGAATTTTCGATCTTCACCAAACTATAATTCCTAGAATTCTTTAGAGAGAGACATGATGGATAAACTGGTATAAAACCAGTATCAGTTTGTGGTGTAAAAAAACCCCATGCCACAAGTAACTTGGTATTCCATTAAAAAGCTGAAAATGGGTAGCTTACAGGTATTTTAGTTTCAGGTGGGTAGAACAGCAAGATTTGAGTCCAGTAACACCTTAAAAACCAACAAGATTTTCAACATATAAGCTCTCAAGAGTCAAAGCTCCTTTTGTCAGATACTCTGAAAAACCTTGTTGATCCTTAAGGAGCTACTGGACTCAAATCTTGCTGTTTTATAGCTTTTATGCTTTTTAGTATTTGAAATTTTTGCTTTTTTTGCTTTTCAGTTTTCAGAGCATTTTCTCCCTCTGTGGTAAAGGGTGAACAAATTAACTGAAAACTGATCGTGTCAACTGTCTTGCTGTCTCCAGAGTTGCCTGATTAGGTGGTACTATACACAAAATCTTTTTAGATTTCAAGCTTTGCTTCTCATGCAGTGAAGGGTGTCTGTAATGCATCTTTTAGCCAACCGTATAAAGGAAGTTGTGCTCTTTGAGGCTGACATTTAACACTGGGTTATACACCATTGACCGCATATAGTCCTGTGATGTAGTGCTAATGTGTTAAAATAGTGCTTTGAGCGGCAGAATGCTGCATAAACTTACTGCAGAAAATACCTCCTGGGAGATGCAGAGATTCATATAGTCTTAACTGCTGGATTCTGGAACGCATATAAGGTGACTCCAATATGCTAGTCTGCGGTGTTTTCTAGACTTGACCCTTACCCTCTGTGGCAGTTATCATTGAGCCAGACTGGGTTGGTCAGATTTGTCCAGGAGGCTATAAATCCCTGTCTGTGGGATAGTGTCGTTGTAAATGGTTGGTGGCCATGCAACTTCAGGCGGATTATCTAGACTCATTTCGAACAGGATTCGGGCCTGGGTTTGGGACGAAAACATGAAACCATTAGGAGAGATCATGTGATTGGAGTGACATGCCACCAATATGCAGACAGCACCTGGCTCTACTTCTCCTTAAAAATGGAGCCTGGTGGGTTTGTTGAAGTCCTGAATTGGTGCCTGGAGATAGTAATAGGATTGATGAGGGCCAATAAACTGAAGCTCAATCCAGACAAGACTGATGTGCTGCTGGGCAATAGCAAAGCTGCTCGAGCACTGAGGAGTCTGCCTGACCTGGAAGGGGTTGCAAACCTGAGGAAACAGGTTTGTAGCTTGGAGGTACTGCTGGATCCTGGCCTATAGTTGTCAGCCCAGATCTTCTTTGTGGCACATAGTGCTTTTTATCAGCTTTAGCTGATAGCCCAGCTATAACAGACAAGGAGTTCTCCCTGCTATAATCAAAATATTTCAACCTCTACACAAAGTGATTATAAGCAATTTTTATGTATATAAAGTGCTAACAGTGAACGGTGCAAAGTGCTCCCAATAAATACATTCAATGTAATAAATACAACAATACAAACAGTCGATATATAAATCCTCCAGTCAATAAATAATCCAGTCAATAATTAACAACAAGATACCCGATGATTCTTTCATAAATAGCCCAAAAGTTCATCATTAGTCATGTCCATAACGTATTAAATCTCATACAGTACACAAGGCTGTCTTTTAAATATATGAAAATCAGTTCTCAATTTCCTATTGCGTCTCCAATGTTCACGGTAGACTCTCTGCTTCGATATCGGCTGACAAGCCCAAAAATTCAAAGATGTGGTCATACTTCCTCCATGCAGAGTTGCTTGCAGCTTGCCTGACAAATCACTAGCTATATTTGTTTCACATAGATAGCTTTTTCAGGGGCAACAATATCTAAATCAAATAGAAATGATTTTGTTGGAAGCAACTCTGTTAATAATTTCATAGAAAAGTATTAAACAAATATGCTATACTTGTAATCGGAGAGAGTCACTAACATATGAAGTATCTGGTCTGCATCCAGTACTTAATGTACATAAAAATTTGCTTATAATCGCTTTGTGTAGAGATTGAAATATTTTGATTATAGCAGGGAGAAGTCTGTTTCAAAGCTTGCTTCCTGCTGTTTGGTGATATCCCAGCAATGCCAGGTCCAAAGTGTGATCTGGCCACTGTGATCCATGCTGTGATTACATTCAGGTTAGATAACTGTAATGTGCTTTACATGGGGCTGCCTTTGGAAATGGTCTGGGAAATTTTGTTGGTCCAAAATGCAGCACCCAGGCTATTGTAAGGGACAGGATATAGGTATTGTACCACTCAGGTGCTGAAAGCTGTGCACTGACGGCCCATTTGTTTCTAGGCACAATTCAGAGGGGTGGTTCCTATCTTTAAAGCCCTAAATGGCCAGCCAGGATACTTGAAGGACCTTCTCCTCCCATAATGTCTAATCTGCCTGTTAAGGTCTGCCTTACAAGCCCTGCTCTCTGTGCCCGTCTTCAGGGATGAGGCAGGTGACAACCAGAGTGATACTTCGCTTGAGAGATGCCCTTCCCCTGGAGGCTTGCCTGGCACTTAGGTTGCTGTCTTTTACGCAGGCCAAAAAGTTTCTGATCACCCAGGCTTTTAATTGAGGGGTTTTTCATTATTTATTTATTTATTTATTTATTTTATCGCATTTCTAGACTGCCCTCCCCGTCAGACAGGCTCAGGGCGGTTTAACAACAGTTTAAAACAATAAAACATTAAAAACAATTAAAATTGGCAGGTATAAAATATTAAAATACAACATATTCCTGCATGGGTGGTGGAAGGTCTTCAGTGGTATGGCCGGCGAGAGGACAGCCTAGCCCCCACCAAATGCCTGGTGGAACATCTCCTTCTTGCAGGCCCAGTGGAAAGATAACAAATCCTGCCAGGCCCTAGTTTTATCAGACAGAGAGTTCCACCAGGTCGGAGCCAGGATCGAAAAGGCCCTGGCTCTGGGAGAGGCCAGGCAGACCTCCCTGGGGCCAGGGACCATCAACAAGTGCTTAGTGGCTGATCGAAGCGACCTCCGGGGAACATAAGGGGAGAGGCGGTCCCGAAGGTATGTTGAGCCCAGTCCACATAGGGCTTTATAGGTCAGCACCAAAACCTTGAACCGGACCCGGTACTCAACCGGTAACCAGTGCAGCTGACGGAGGATAGGTGTTATATGAGCCATGATTGGTGCTCTGGCAACCACCCGTGCAGCTGCATTCTGAACCAGCTGCAGTTTCCGGATCAAGCCCAAGGGAAGCCCTGCGTAGAGCGAGTATTTATCCTAGAAACTTTTAAGCTATATGTGGCCTGTTTTTATGATCTATGTTTTTATGCTTTTGCTTTTTATGCTTTTAAATATTGGATTCAATTAATATCCTCTAATGTTTTGTTTTTATTATTTTTATTTTGTAAGCCACCTCAGGCAAGTACCTGGAGAGGTGGCATAAAAATGATCAAAATAAATATTAGGGAACCAACTAAGTCCAGCTCCATTCACAGCTTTGCTTATTTCTAGACTGGCAAGGTGTCTACTCCAGCATATCTCTGGCAACCAGCCATGATGGATGGCTGCCAGTATGTCTCTGCTATGCTAGCATGACTCTGGGATATGCCAACATAATGCTTAGTCTGCTTCCTAAGCGCATTCAGCACAGGGCTCAGGATTATGTTCTGTGTCTATGTGTGTATATATAATATCTACTTTAACATCTGATTTTGTAGATTTATAGTTGTGACCAGTCATGTCGTTTTATATTGATAACACATAGGGCAACATTACATGGAATCCAGGAAGCAGGTCTCTCTTGTCGCTTGATAGTTTTGTGATAGCTTGTATCTTTTCTTAGATACACCTTAAGGACTACCATTTGCGTAACTGGTTCTGCTTTATCACATGGGGAATCTTCATACCATCTCTACAGGTTTTTGGCCTTTTGTTAGTTTTGCTAGTTGGAAGTTATAAGTGAAGTGAGTAGTTATTTCTGAGCCCTGTGAGTGCAGCCTTTGACCTTTGAATGAGCCCACTGAAGAGAAGAGGGACTGACTTGAGGAAAGTTAAGATCTAAGATATTTATTATTTATTTATTTATTTATTTATAGTCCGCCTTTCTCACTGAGGCTCCAGGCGGATTGCACAATGTGAGATTAGTATAGTCAGTATCAAGGACATTTCTATAAACAATGCCATAGGGGAAATGAACTCAAGTTTACAAAGACATAATGTTAGCAAGAATCCAATACAGCGTTGAAGAAATGCTGAAACAGAACATGAGCAATTCTAGGGCTGATATTAGACAACATGAAGCACAGATAGCTCCTAGGAGCACATATTTAAAGCAACCGATAGTACATAAGGCAACATAGAGGTGAAATCTATTGTCCCAAATTCATTAACGAAGCATCTGAGACCCCCTCCCTACAATACAAAAGCCTTTTTGAATAATTTGGTTTTGCATTGTTTGCAGAAAGCTAAGAGAATGGGGGCTTTCCTGACTTCCTCGAACAGACGGTTCCACAGGGTAGGGGCCACGACAGAGATATGTATGCAACTTGAAAATACTTAGGTGAATGGTTATGGAGATAATACAGGGGCTTTAAGTTCTCTTACCAATTCTACTGCCATGTAAGGGAGTGGGGTTTCCTTTGGTTTGCCAAACTAAAATGAATGACAATTTTGTACTGAACAAATTAAAGGCAGAATAGTTTACCACAACTTCTTCCAAAACTTATCCAACTACTATTAACTTGTTCCTCCTTCCTTCAACGAGCTCAGGGAGGCTGGGATCCCCCCTCGTCCATTTTTATCTTTATAACCCTAACCCTAACCCTGCACCGAGAGTGATTGGCTCAAAGTCACCTGGTGAGCTTCACAGCCCAAGCTGGGATTCAGTCCAGGCCTCCTTGATCCTAGACGGTCTCTCATAGTGCTTTGGGCCAATTCTTGTCTGAATTTACTTAATATGGGGGACAGTCTGATAACCAGTGGAGTTTGGCTTTTATCAGTATTATAGGATGCAGTAAAATACTAAAAGCTTTCTCCTCTGTACTTTTATCGGAAGGTTGCCATAAAACCTGTTAACTTTATAGTGACCTGCATCTCGTCTTTATGTACTGCTGTCTCCCCCAGCATTACTGATGTATTTTTATACAGCATCTAATAGTGTTTACCCAGTTCTTCCCGTAGCTTGACATTGGCAAAAGAGCCAGTATTTCACACAACCATGGCTGTTTCTCAGGGAGGCTTGAGATAAACAAACTCTTGCTTCTGCCTAGTTCACAAGTCCACTGAGCATCTGTTGTGAGAGACACGGACTATACCTGTATTTGTTTCTGTTTGTCTCTTAGGGCCAAACTAGACATGCTTTTTTCTAAAGAGTTGGTTACAGGTTCCCCACAGTCACGCAGTACCAGCAGGGAATGGCTTTTAAAAAATAAAGGAGAGCTGTTTGGGCTTGGAATGCCACCAGGGGGAGGAAGGTCCCCCCCATGGCAAAACATCACTGGGAGGGGAGTTACTTCCCCATTTTTGCTGCTTCATGTTGAGGATTCTGGGCACACGGAGCAGCATAAGTAGGTAAATACCATCCCAGTGCTGTTTTGGCATGGGAAAATGGCTTGGGGGGGAAGGCAGGAGCCTGCCCTCTCCCCTGTGGTGGTGTTCCTAGACCATATGGGCTCTTTTATTTTTTAGAAGCCATTCTCTGCAGCTGCTTTGTGGCTGCAGGAAACTTGAGTTCGGATTCCCCAGACTCAGCTCTTCAAAAATAAGCACGTCTAGTTTGGCCCTTAGGTCCAGTATATTTCTTGACTTGTACTTTAATGTTTGCAGATCAATTAATTCTGTAATTGATTCTGATTTTGTTTTTCTGCTATGGACTCTTTTTCTCATGATCAGTTGAAATGATAATGTAATGACTTGGCTCACCCTGTTTTATAAGGTACTTTATTGCCAGCGATGCTTTATTCCTGGTGGCTGGGTGAACTCCGACAATCAGTTGAAGTGTCATGAACTTGACCATGGATCTTTTCTCTATCCCTTAAGTAACATCTTTTTCATGACTCTCTCATCCCGCACAAAATAGTCCCATGAGTTACAAAAGAAATATTTCATTTTCATTTAGGAAATGGTTATAAATAGACTATATTATGATGATGAGCTTGCAGGAAAGCACAGTCCTCACTCTTCGGCCTTACATATTTTTCAAACCAAAACATTGTTTTGTTCACCAACTGCAGTTTTGTATTTTTTTAAAAAGTTTATTTTATCTCATTCAAAACAGCTCCAGATTTTGGAAAAAAAATTTAAAGATTGAAAATATTTAAAAAAAAAGGTTTTTAAAAAAATCTTTTATATCTTTTCGGGATGTGTCTTTGTGCCTCCCTCGTGCCTTTTGAAAACTACAATCTGTGACTCAAGTATAATGGGAGCTCATACTGATTTTAAAGGATATACTGTTTCTAATCTGTTTCACCCTGTGTTGTAAATGTTAAATAGTTAAAAGCATACAGCACAACCCATTAGGAAATGGGTTGAGTGCTATTCTGTAGGTTTGATGTACCCTGTGATCTAATTCTAAGAGAATGGAGTTTAAATAATGTCTAGTTTAAATAAATGTCTAGTTTAATATATGCTTATTTAGAAAATTAAAATCTTACCTTTCTATTACTGGTGTGTGGTATCCCTCAAGGGGCAATACTCTCCCCCGTGCTATTTAACGTATATATGCGCCCCCTCACCCAGCTGGTACGAAGTTTCGGACTTGGGTGCCATCATTACGCAGATGACACCCAACTGTATCTGATGATGGACAGCCGGCCTGGCTCTGCCCCAGATGTTCTGGAACGTGCCTTCGGAGCTGTGACTGGATGGTTGAAGCAGAGTCGGCTGAGATTGAATCCCTTGAAGACGGAGGTCCTGCATGTGGGTCTAGGGTACATGGGTGCGGGACTCCGGCTCCCTGCTCTCGACGGAGCACCACTTACGCCGGTGTCGAGAGTGAGGAGCCTGGGAGTGGTCCTGGATGCTTCCTTGTCTATGGAGGCACAGGTCGCAGTGGTTGTTAGATCCTCTTTCTTCTATCTAAGACAGGCTCGACAACTTGTCCCCTACCTATCGACCCATGACCTTACAACAGTGATCCAGGCAACGGTCACCTCCAGATTAGACTACTGCAACTCACTCTACACAGGGCTTCCCTTGGGCTTGATCCGGAAATGGCAGCTGGTTCAGAATGCAGCTGCATGGGTGGTTGCCAGAGCACCAATCATGGCTCATATAAACACCTATCCTCCGTCAGCTGCACTGGTTACCGGTTGAGTACCGGGTCCGGTTCAAGGTTTTGGTGCTGGTTCAAGGGTTCAAGGGTCCGGTTCAAGGTTTTGGTGCAACATAAGCCCTATGTTGACCGCCTCTCCCCTTATGTTCCCCGGAGGTCACTTTGATCAGCCACTAAGCACTTGCTGATGGTCCCTGGCCCCAGGGAGGTCCGCCTGGCCTCTCCCAGAGCCAGGGCCTTTTCGATCCTGGCTCCGACCTGGTGGAACTCTGTCTGATAAAACTAGGGCCCAGCAGGATTTGTTATCTTTCCACCGGGCCTGCAAGAAGATGTTCCACCCGTCATTTGGTGGGGGCTAGGCTGTCCTCTCGCCAGCCATACCACTGAAGACCTTCAGTGGTACCCATGCAGTGGGTACCCATGCAGGACAATACTGTATTTTAATATTTTATACCCGCCAATTTTATTTGTTTGATATGATGTTTTAATGTTTTTATAATATTTTTATTGTTTTAAGCTGTTGTTAAACCGCCCTGAGCCCGTCTGACGGGGAGGGCGGTCTAGAAATGTGATTAAATAAATAAATAAATAAATAAATAATATTCGAAAAGTCACTAACGAAAGCTCATACCTTACCACAAATTTTGTTAGTCTTCTGGATACTTGCTCTTTTCTACTGCTACAGACAAACATGACTATCCATCTTGAAATAATATTCGAGGTAGCTTACATCAATTAACAAATAGTAAAGACTTCAACAACAAGCCTTAAGGCACCAAAAAACAAGAGTCTGGCAGCAACTTGAGACACTGTTTTTACAAAGTCAGTAACTAGCAGTTAACTATGTAAAACTGTGATAGAAAACACAGAGCCAATAAAAGCTGTCCATAAAATATACAGTGATACAATCAGCCATCAACAGTAAGATGAAACCAGAAGGACAATTTAAAACAACATCATGTCAGAAAAAAGAAATACTAAAAGCCTTGACAAATCTAAGTCAAGAGAAGGGGCCTGAGATGCCTCATGGGTCAGTGGCTTCCACTGAAAAAGCCCCTGTCATCCGTTACTGCCAACCACATTTCAGGTAATGCAGGCATGTGAAGAAAGGTCCGTATAGAAGGACCATCCCACACATAACACAGCTCCCGTGTCTGACAACAGCCATTCTAAGTAGTGTTTCCTTCTTTTTCCTTCTCATAGTTTTTGATCCATTATCCTGCCAGTGGCCAGCTTGCATTAGAACAATACCAAGACGAGTAAGTTGAACAAGCTGATAGAGAAGGGAGGGGCTCCGCACAGGGCTGCTGTTTTCTCCAGCAGCCTCACATACTTTGTATTGTGTACTTGTGGCCTTGAATTTACAGTGGAGCTACAGATTATGAGAGAAGCATGGAGTTACAATTCCCGGGTTTCCCTCATCATATTCATGCGAGGGATTTCTTGTCTCCTCTGTCCTCCTGCACCCCATGCCCAAAAATGCTGCTTTGGGTGTAGGGCCCCCCCCCCAAGAACAGCATGAGGAGCCGAGTCAGAGATCTGCAGTGGAAGCAGGGAACCAGCTGAAATCTCGCCCCTCCCCTTTCCTGCTGGATCCAACTCAGCATGCGGTGGTGCTCTTGACAGTGAAATCCTATGCAGAGTTACTCCAGTCTAAGCCCATTGGAGTAACCCTGCTTAGAATTTCACTGATAGTGACTTGTATCTTCCAATTTCATAATTTTTTTTTAATGTAATGGTTACTTTTAATCATTCCTCTTCTTTACAGAAGTCCAGGAGGAGACTTGGGAGCTAAGAAGAAGAAAAAGAAACAGAAACGAAAAAAGGAAAAGCCAAACTCTGGAGGTACCAAATCAGACTCTGCATCTGACTCCCAGGAGATTAAAATTCAGCAACCGTCGAAAGTGAGAGCCTGCCTTTCTTTTAATCGTGGTCGCTTAGTGCTGTATTTGTAGATGGTGCTAGGTTAAGTGTGTTGTGCTTGCTATCACAATTGCAGACAGGAAAAAGAAGCTGGCTTCACAGACTGTTCAAGGTAGAAAAGCCAAACTGTACTATCTTGGTAGATAAAATGAAGCATAAGCGTTTGACAAGACATGTGGTCTAAAATGCCTCATGTTTCGGTGGGTAGTGCCTGCTTTGCTATACTCTCTCACTAGAGAATTTCTCTTTCCCAGTTGTGTCACCAAAGTATTAACTGGAGGGGAGTCAGTTTAGGGAACTGCTCAATAGCAGCGCCTTAAATGTTCTAATGGTGCATTTGAGGATGGTTTTAAAATGTTTTTAATACTCTTGCTATTGTTCTGTGAGCTGTTTAATAATAATTAATATATACGTTGTCTCATTTTGTTCAGAATTATTATATCTTTCTAGATGTGATTTTTATTGTCGTTTTGTAATAAGCCTTATATATTTCCTTTGTGGGAAAAATAAACTAGTATGTTTATAGCTGAATGATAAAATTTGCATTTCAAGGCCTTAAAACAGATCTGCGTTTTATAATCGGTTTGTAGTTTGTGTGGGTAGCTGCATTTGGAGGGAGGGAGGAGGGCGGACTGTCCATTGAGTGTGACAAGCCTGTGTGGGCTGTTGATGATTTGCGTTCCATTTATTTGCCAACATTAGATCTTTAGGTTAGATCCCCCAATCTGTCAGCAGACAGCACCGACAAGCGCTGCCCCCGCTGTCCCTTCCAGCTTAAGGAAGACTTCTTCTCAGGGTTGTGGGACCTACATGATCTAATAGTCATGTGAGTTGGAAGGCTGAAGTGGGACAAGGGGGGAGGGATGGACGAAGTTGCCTATTCTGGGTCTTCTGTCAACGCTGGGCTGCCAAGGGAAGAGATTTTGCCCCCTTTACCCTGTATTTTTCTGACTTACATGGCTATTACACAACATAGGTCCCTTAACACTGGGAATAAACTATTCCAGGATTGGAAAGGATTGCTGCAGGAGCGGAATACAAGAAATAACCATAATTGTTGCTTCTGTAGATTGTGGGATCCAGCTCTCCATAGTGAGTTGGATTAGTTACTTGGCGACAGCTTATGACTATGTGGCTATGGGTTGTATTTTTCTAGTCACAAATTCTAACCCAGTTGATACAAGCTTGCTCATTTAATGGGCTAAATGAAGTCTCCAGTCTGTTACTGAAAGTGTCATAAATTGCTGGTAAATTAAGGTTGTATAGCTGTGATGGTGGTGCAAAGTGCCACCATGTCATAGGTGACTTATGGTGACTTCTGGGGTTTTCAAGGCAGGAGACTAGCAGAGGTTTGCCATTGCCTGCCTCAGCATAGCAACCCTGGTCTTCCTTGGAGGTCCCCCATCCAGTTGCCATCCTGCTTAGCTTTCAAGATCTAAAAACTTAGGAATGTCCAAGACCATTTCTGCACATTGATTTTCACAATTAATGCTGCAAGGTAAACATCACCAGCATTTTATTGCCCTATAAGCCCTAGAAATAAAACTAGTCTTACGGTAATGCTGCTGTAACAGAAATATTTACATTTTGGTGATGAACACTTCCTGGTTAATGCCTTGGTAAGTGAAATTAGGAATTATGAAAAGAGTAAATAGCCCTTTCTTCCTGCAGCCGGGTCTCTCCCAGATCGTCGTCGTCCTTCTGTGCAGCCCCACATTGGGACTGCGCAGGCGCAGGCCAGCCGCGGAGAAGATTCTTTTAGCTTCTAGAAATGTGACGGGGACGTTCGGGCCCACCGCGCATGCGCGCCGGTGTTCCCGCCAATTTTGAAGTACAAGTACCCGAACGTCCCCGGCATTCCCTCAGTTCCTTTTTCACCGCCGTTCGAAAAGGTTCTTTAGCTGTCGCTCGTGTCTTCGGACTGTTCGTCGCTTGTGAGTTATCGCTTCATTTTCTGGGACACGCCTCCACCATGTCCCATTCCTCTCTATTTAAAAAATGCCAGCAATGTGGCACTAAAATGACCCACTCAGACGGTCATGACCTGTGCCTTATCTGTTTGGGTGAGGGGCACGTCGTGGAGCGTTGTAAGTTCTGCATGGCCTTCACCCCGAAGGCGCGGAACGACCGCAAGGCCAGGCTCCGAGCCTTCCTTTGGGACGCCAACCTTCTGCTGCCCAAACCTTCTGGATCGTCCGGGAGCAGGCCCAGCTCTGTCGCTCCCTCGCCGGCTCCGCGTAAGTCGCCGGAACCGCTCCCCTCGGATCCGACGGGGCCGCCCGTTCCGGAGGGCTCGACTGCCTCCGGTTCCGTGAGTGTTCCGTCCAGTCGGAAGGCGAAGAAACGCGCTTCGTCGAAGCCTTCTTCGAAGCCCTTGGCCACTGCGGCTTCTTCGGAGCCCCCGCCAAAAAAGGCAAAGGCCAAGTCGAAAGCCAAGAGCCGTGCTTTATCGCCGGCCCCGACATTGTTGGCTGGTTCGCCTCCCAGATCGGCCCCTCCTGCTGAGGACGTCAGGAGTCTCCTGCACACCCCTTCGCCTCCTCGTACGCCTCCTCCGGTGGTTCCGGACGACTATGAATCGTTCCCTTGTTTTTCGGAACCGTTCCAGGAGTTTGAACGCTCCCTGCCATCTGCTCCGGTCCCGTCGGAGGTCTCCATTCCGGCGCAGCCAGTCTTGTCGGTTCCGGCGCCGTTTCACCGATCCGTTCCGGTGCCTGCTCCTCTACCTCCTTGGCAGCCTGTCCCGGGCTTTGGGAACGTGGCCTCCTGGCAAGATTTCGTGGCTTGGATCCAGCAGTCCGCCCCCTTCCTGCCTGGCCCATCGGCGCCCTTGACCTCGGTTCCGGTGCCGTCGACTCTGCCACTTGCTCCGCCTGCTGCTCGGCCGCATCGCCATCTTTCGGCTCCCGAGCCTTGTACCTCGGTTCCGACGGAGCGCCCTTCGGTTCCGACGCAAACCCCGGCGGTTTTCTCCAACTCCGAGGATGAAGAGGGCCTGGCGTCTCCATCAGAGTACTCCTCGGACGCGGCTTCCAACCCTTCCCCTGATGATGCTGTGGGGGAGCTCCGTTCGTCGTCTCCTAATGACGACTACAGAGTGTTCGCGGAGCAGCTGGTCCGGATGGCCGCGGCACTGGAGCTGGATGTCGCCTCTTCCACCTCAAAACCCAAGAGCAAGCTGCTGGAGCCGCTGTACTCTGGCTCTCCTGCCTCGGTGGCGTTCCCCCCTGTCGAGGATCTCGTCGACAATGCCCTCGCGCTCTGACAGACCCCTGCTTCCGTTCCGCCTACGGCCAAGAAGGTCGAGAAATATTATCGGCTCAAGCAGGAGGATTGCCCTTACCTCTTCACCCATCCGAAACCCTCTTCCATCGTGGCCGAGGAGGGTCAAGCTCGGTTCCGACGCGGTTCCTCTTCGGCTCCGTCGGATCGGGAGGGCAGAAAGCTAGATGGCATTGGTCGGAAGGTATATTCTTCGGCTTCCCTGGGGTTCCGTATCGCCAATTTCCAAGTGATAATGGGCTCCTACAATCTCTTCTTGTGGAAGCGACTATCCTCCTACCTCTCTGACCTTCCCGACGATCGCCGTGCCTTGGTCAAGGCTCTCCAGGCTGAGGCTTTCCGGTTGTCAAAGCAACAGATGACAGCTGGCAAGGACGCCGCCGACTCTGCTGCACGTGCGATGGCATCCTCCGTGCTCTTGCATCGGCACGCCTGGCTTCGATCTACGGCCCTGCCCCCCGAGAAGAAAGCCAAGGTCGAGGATTTCCCGTTTGAGGGTCCCCAGCTCTTCTCAGAGAAAACGGATGAGTCCCTTTCCCTCATGAAGAAGAACCAGCAGACGGCCAAGTCCCTCGGGGTTGCGCCTTCGGTTCCGCAGACGGGTCCGAGATATCGGTACGGCAGGTTCCGGTCCTATCAGTCACCCTACCAGCAGTTCCAACAGCGCCAAGGAAGGTTCTCCTCCGGTCAATCCTATGGCCACCGTTCCTACTCTGGCCAGCAGCGCCACTCTTCGAGACGCTCCGGCCGGTCCAAGGGACGACAGCAGCCTCCCTCGCCCAAGCCCTCGACTTCGGCGCAGAAGCCCACGGTCTTCTGACTAGACCAGGACGCTTCCCAGTTGGCCTGCAAGGACACTGTTAATATCTTGTTCTTGGACAGGCTACGGCCTTTCTTGCCCCGTTGGCGACTCATTACTACTGATACCTGGGTCCTCTCTATTGTGGCCCGTGGTTATAAGTTATCGTTTACCACTGCACCCCCTCTTTCGCACCCCCCTCGTTGTGCTTCTTGTTGTAATGTTGTGTTACAAAATAATGTTTTGGAGTTGGTTAACAAAGGTGCTGTCCGGGTGGTCGATGTCTCTGCTTCCCCTTGGGGATTTTATTCGAGATACTTTCTTGTGCATAAGAAAGATGGGGGGTCTCGTCCCATTTTGGACCTTCGGGCCCTTAATACTTACTTGAGGGTGGAAAAGTTTAGGATGCTTACTCTGTCACGAGTATTGGAACTCT
The DNA here is from genome assembly GCF_028583425.1 of Eublepharis macularius. Lineage (NCBI taxonomy): Eukaryota > Metazoa > Chordata > Lepidosauria > Squamata > Eublepharidae > Eublepharis > Eublepharis macularius. The sequence continues at coordinate 65,052,085 of NC_072800.1, read as the reverse complement.
TGGAGTCAGGCGTCTGGATGGCCATTTTGGATCTCAAAGACGCCTACTTCCACATTTCCATCTTTGAGGGCCACAGGAAATATCTCCGTTTTACCTGTGGAGGCGCTGTCTATGAGTACACAGCCTTGCCCTTTGGCCTGGCCTCGGCGCCCAGGGTGTTCACTAAATGTATGGCCACCGTGGTGGCACATTTACGGTCTAGTGGCTGTTTTGTCTATCAATATTTGGATGACTGGCTCCTGGTGGGTCCCTCCTCTGACTCCCTCCGGGCCTCTATCGCCCTCACCTTGTCCGTGCTAAACGGACTGGGGCTAGTGGTTAATTTGGGGAAGTCTGTTTTGTCCCCAGGTACGAGCATTAGGTTCATCGGGGTCCACTTTGACTCTCTGCTGGGCCGGGCTTATCTACCCCCGGACCGCTTGTGCAGGCTGTCCTGCCTGGCCCGCCACTTCGTGCATAACCGGTTCCAAACTGCCCTCCTGATTCAAACCTTGTTGGGCCTCATGGCCTCCTCCACAGGGGTGGTGTGTTTTGCACGCCTGCACATGAGGCCTCTGCAAAACTGGTTCGTTCGGGTTTTCAACCCTCTCGCTATGAGTCAACACCGTGGATTTTCCATCCCGAGGGTGATACAGCGGTCCTTGGTGTGGTGGACTGTCCCTGAGAATTTGTCCAGGGGTTGTCCTTTTGGTCCCTTCCTGCCGGAGGTCACCGTCTTTACGGACGCTTCCAATCTAGGTTGGGGAGGGCGTTGTGGACGCCTGTCTGCTCAGGGTGTTTGGTCCTCCCTTGAGGTAAACATGCACATTAACCTCTTAGAGCTTAGAGCGATCCGTTACTCCCTTGCTTCTTTTGCAGATGTCGTTCGGAACAAGAGGGTGCAGGTCCTGTCGGACAATACCACAGCCTGTTACTATCTCAACAAGCAGGGAGGAACGGTTTCGCTCAAGCTCTGCAAGGAAGCGACTACGCTCTGGAACTGGGCCATTACCAACAACGTCCTACCCAAGGCCGTTCATATTGCGGGGGAGAGCAACACAGCAGCAGACGCGCTGAGCAGAGTGTTTTTGCCCCAACACGAGTGGTCCCTCAACAGGGCTTACCTCCATGTGGTTTTCCGCATGTGGGGCACCCCGCTCGTCGACCTCTTCGCCACAGCCCGCAACACACAGGTTCCCCTGTTCTGCTCCCGGGCCGGGATTGGCCATCGTTCACTGGGGGATGCCTTCCAGATACCCTGGTCTCCAGGGCTCTTCTATGCCTTCCCGCCCTTCCCACTCCTTCACAAGGTCCTCTCCAGGATCAGAGCCTTCCGGACCCATTGTATCCTGATTGCCCCTCGGTGGCCTCGACAGGATTGGTTCCCCCTTTTACTCTCCCTGTCACAGGGGCGGTGTCTCCCGCTTCCACACGCCCCAGACCTGCTACTCAGGGACGGGGTGTGGCATCACGATGTGGCAGTGCTAAATCTGACTGCCTGGCTCCTCTGCGCCCCAGACTAGACCTCTCTGCTAGGGTGCTTAACGTGATCTTGAATGCCCGAAAACCGTCTACCAGGTTGTCCTACCAGAGGAAGTGGTCACGTTTCTCTAGGTGGTTAGCCCCCAAAGGGGTTTCCCCTTTCACTTGCCCGCTGCCTGTCATTCTGGACTACCTCCTGGACCTGTGCTCCCAAGGCCTGGCGTTCTCCAGTGTTAAGGTGCACATGGCTGCTATCTCTGCCTTCCATGAGCAGATTGATGGGAGGACTGTGTTTGCGCATTGGCTGTCCAAACAGTTCCTGAAGGGCCTACTGAAGTCCTTTCCTCCTAGGGCCCATCCTATTCCTCAGTGGAGCCTGACCCTGGTGCTCTCCCGTCTGATGCTCTCCCCTTTTGAGCCCCTGTCTACCTGTCCCTTGCCTCTGCTCACGCAAAAGGTGGCCTTTTTGGTTGCAGTCACTTCCTCCAGGCGGGTTGGGGAGTTGTCTGCTCTGAGGTGTGACCCCCCCTTCCTGCAGTTTTTCCCCGGTACGGTCATGCTCCACACTAGTATGCAGTTCCTGCCCAAGGTGGTTTCCAAATTTCACCTGCGTCAAAAGGTGGTCCTTCCTTCCTTTTTTCCTACACCCTCTTCCCCAGAGGAACATACTCTACACACATTGGATGTGAAACGTGCTTTATTGTTTTATTTACATCGCACCAAGTGTTTCAGGAAGTCTCCTGCCCTGTTTTTGTGTTACTCTGGCCCTCGCAAGGGCTCGCCAGCTTCTGCCCAGTCCATCTCTCGCTGGATTGTGTCTGCAATTAAACTTTGTTATCAGCAAGCTGGAGTCCGGTGCCCGTTGTTGATTACTGCTCATTCTACTCGAGCACAAGCTGCCTCTGCTGCCTTCCTGCGAGGAGTGCCACTCCAGGACGTCTGCCAAGCTGCAACGTGGTCTACCGCTGACACTTTCATTAAACATTATTCTGTAGACGTGAATGCACGCCGTGAATCTGCTGTTGGCACGGCTGTTCTGCATTCTTTGTTCACCTAGACACTCACACCCGCCCCCATTGGTGAGATGCTAGCTATTCTCCCAATGTGGGGCTGCACAGAAGGACGACAACGATAAACAGGGTTTCTCACCTGTAACTGTTGATCGTCGAGTCTCTTCTGTGCAGACACACATTCCCTCCCGCCTGCCCCGCTGTGAGTGCTTGGTTTACTCCATTGTTTCTCCGGCGGCTCAGGTGAACTGAGGGAATGCCGGGGACGTTCGGGTACTTGTACTTCAAAATTGGCGGGAACACCGGCGCGCATGCGCGGTGGGCCCGAACGTCCCCGTCACATTTCTAGAAGCTAAAAGAATCTTCTCCGCGGCTGGCCTGCGCCTGCGCAGTCCCAATGTGGGGCTGCACAGAAGAGACTCGACGATCAACAGTTACAGGTGAGAAACCCTGTTTTTTCTAGGCTTAGCAGTACATGATCAAGGTTATTGCATTTATATCCTACCCTTCCTCTGTAGAGCTGAGGTGGTGTACATGGTTCTCCTTTCCTCAGTTGTATCTTCACAACAGTCTTTTTGAGATAAGTTAGACCAAATGAGTGTGATAGCTCCAAAGTTACCATCACGTTTCATGGCAATGTGGGTTAGTGCTGCTCCCTCCAATCATCAGATTGGAGGGAGGTGTCCAGTGGGGTGATCTGGATGGAGGAGTAAACGGGCTACTCATTAAGTTTGCTGATGATACCAAATTGGGAGAAGTGGCAAACACCCAAGAAGATAAAAATTCAACAAGACCTGAATACTCTGGAGAAGTGGGCAGTTGTGAACAGGATGCAATTCAACATAGATAAGTGCACAGTATTACATCTGGGCCACAAAAATGTGAGGCACAAATACTGGATGGGGGATACACTTCTGGGTAGTAGTGATCTTGAGGTAAGAGGGGACTGTAAACTAAATATGAGCAGTCAGTGTGATGCGGTGGTAAAAAAAGGCAAACTCAGTCTTGGGTTGTATCAAAAGGGCCGTTGCATCGAAATTGCAGGAGGTCATAGCCCCTCTCTATACTGCCTTGGTCAGGCCGCACCTGGAGTATTGTGCGCAGTTCTGGAGGCGCCACTTCAAAAAGGATGTGGACAAAATTGAGAGGGTGCAGAAGAGAGTGACAAGGAAGATTAGGGGGCTGGAGACTGAGCCCTATGAGGAAAGGCTGAGGGCCTTGGGAATGTTTAGTTTGGAGAAGAGAATTGAGGGGGGACATGCTTGCTCTCTTTAAATATTTGAAAGGCTGTCATTTGGAGGAGGGCAAGGAGCTGTTCCAGTTGGCAGCAGAGTATAGGACCCGAAGCAACAGGCTTAAATTACATGCAGAAAGGTACCAGCTGGATATTAGGAAAAACTTTTTTACGGTCAGAGTAGTTCAAAGGTGGAATCAGCTGCCTAGGGAGGTGGTGAGCTCCCCTTCACTGGCAGTTTTCAAGAAGAGGCTGGATGAATATTTGTCAGGGATGCTTTAGGCTCATCCTGCATTGGGCAGGGGGTTGGACTAGAAGGTCTGTATGGGCCCTTCCACTTCTGTGATTGCTCTGGCGGGGGGTGGAATGTCTGCCTGCTATGCAAGTTTTTTAATTTTCTTCAGTTCACCTGTTTCAGTTCCTCTTCAGAAAGCTTGGATTTTCTATATCGGGTTTTAAAAGGATGACTTGTTCATCCCTGAAGAATGCCTGTCTGTTCTGATTGTCCTCTGTTTCCGCTGACATATAACAGACCTTTGGAAAATGAAGCACATTGCAGGATAAGACCCTGTGTAGAAGCAGCAGAACTTAACAAGCCATCACTTGGTCCTGTGGTCTTTGCTAGGTGTGCTGTGACATATCTGCAAAAGACCGAAGCTGTCTTTAATTCTGGGTTCTGCTATGAGCTCATTGCATAGTCTTTGCATTGCATTACTTTTGTCTCTTGATTTACCCCCACAGGACTGTTGTGAGGATGACAAATATGAATAGTTCAAGCTCTTTGCACAGTGCTGTGGAAATAATTATATATTGTCGGTCTGCCCACACAGAAAGGACTTGTTGGCTTTCTGTTAATCACAAAGCCTGAGCCCTGCTTTGCATGTCAGCAAAACTCTAGTCTGCCTTTGACCTATTGTGTTTTATATAGCATCTTTAAGTTATTTTTATTCCTTTTTACAAGCAATTGCAGCCTTTCATAAATTTTGATGTATTGAAATAAATTGTATACCTCAACCTCTCCTCTTGCTCCAGTTTTATACTAAAGTCAGTAATCCTACACTTACTTATTTTGGAAAGTTCCACTGCAGTCTCTGAGCCTTGCTTCCGAGCAGAGGGGTTTAGGTTGCCAGTCTGTCGTTTCCCATTTCATTCCCTTGGTGGTTGTCCTGTGTTTTTCGTAAGGCTGATGAGAAGTATCAGTAAAGTGTTGTCTCTGATGGAGCCGATCTTTCCCCTTCTGCAGATGCATCAAACCTATTTGGCATGCGGTTGACATGCTGTGATGATTATTTCTCATATTTGCATGAGTTTTCAGCTGATGGCTTTTTTATATGTAAAAATAATGCTTTTCAGAATCGGCCCTCAGCCCTATCAGTGCAAAATGCACTTTTAACATCCATCCTGTTTAAGGCTGAAGGCCAGTAGGGCTGGTTAAAGTCACGACAAGTCCCAAGACAAAGATCTGAACCTGTCCCTCCATTGTACCATCCTGACCCAAACATCACATGAAAGCAAATCACATTATTTGCTTGGCTCCATGGTGACAAGGGTCTGCCCTTCCTCTCGACAGCTAGTTCAGATTTCACAAATTGCTCCTGTGCCCAAGGGGTAAAGCAACATGGAAGAAGTGAAGTCTGATTTGGCACATCCTTAATGTACGTATGTATTTATGTATGTATGTATGTCATTTGTAGTCCACCTTTCTCACTGAGACTCAAGGCAGATTACATACATAGTGTGAGATTAGTACAATCAGTATCAAGGACATTTCCATACAGTGTCAAGGACATGCCCATAAACAATGTCATAGCATTTTACAAAGACATAGCATTAGCAAGGATCCAATAAAGAGTTGAAAAATTGCTGAAATAGAATGTAATCAGTTCTAGGACTGACATTAGACAACATGAAGCACAGGTAGTATATAGGAGTACATATTAAAAGCAACAGATAATATGCAAGGCGGCATACTGGTGAAGTCTTAAGGTCCCTAACTCATTAGCAAAGCATCTGAAATCCCCTCCCTACAATACTTCACTCCTATCTGAGTAAAAAGCCTTTTTGAATAGTTCGGTTTTGCATTGTTTGCAGAAAGCCAGGAGAGCGGGGGCTTTCTTGACCTCCTCAAGCAGGCCATTCCACAGGGTAGGGACCACCACAGAGAAAGCCTGTGTACGGGCTGCTGTTGATTTTGCCCATGTGCAGGCTGGCACCTGCACCTTCGGATGAGCGAAGCTGTCATGGAGGGATATAGGGAGGGAGGCGGTCCCGTAGGTATTCTGGACCAAGGCCATCAAGAGCTTTGTATGTAATAACAAATACCTTGAATTGAGCACAGTAACTGATAGGTAGCCAATGGAGTGACTGTAGGATGGAAATGATGTTCATGCTCCTGCTCGCTCCTGGTAAGTCGAGCTGCGGCATTTTGTACCAATTGGAGCCTCCTAGTTAACTTAGATGGGAGACCAATGTATAGTGCATTACAATAGTCAAGTTTTGATGTTAACATTGCATGGATCCAGGTGGCCAGGTCAGCCGTGTCGACATAAGCCATCTTCCAGGCTAGAGTGAGATTGTAGAAAGCATTTTTCCCAGCTACCTTAATTTGCTTTTCTAGTAGTAGCGCTGGATCCAGTATAACCCCTAGGCTCTTAACTGAGTCTTTCAAGGGCCAGACAAACTCCATTGAAAGTGGGGAGTACAATGTCTTTCAAGATACTGCCTTCCCAAAAAGCATCACTTCAGTCTTGTTATTTTTCAGCCATTTCACCCTGGCTGTCCTTCAGCGATCTAAGATGTCTACTGCATGCTGTGGGGATCTGGATAGTGGGATACAGAGTTGGATGTCATCTGCATATATTGATGGCATCCCTCTCTGTAGCTGCGAATGTAGTTACTTGCATAAAAACACCTCTGTGTTGGAGAAACAGGGCCAGGTTTTGTGTGGTGATCTGAGCTGAATCCAAAATGCCCTTAATTCAGAAGGTCACATGAGCATCTAGGATGGGACACTTAGCACTCCATATTTGACCCCAGAAAATGGTAAAATATCACTTTAAATGGGGATAGTGGTGAAATATCCTGTCTGGCACCCCTGCCCTGAGATCTTTAATGTCCGTCCTTAAAGTGTCCGCACGACCCTGGAAGCTGGTATGCAAGACCCACATGATGCTGGGGAAATCACTGGTCTGTTCCTTTTTTGGAGGGAACATTCATATAAACCCACCCCCCCCCCTCGCTTTCTGCCATATGGTCTAACAGGAAGCTTGTTGGCCCCATTCAGCCACCTTGATCAGCTATGAATGCTTTTAACTCCTTTCTGCTTTCTTACTACAATGCCCCTGTTTGCTTATTTGTGTGTGTTTAGAAAGAAACTTTTGAAAATCGGATATTTATCTCTGATTCACTGTGGCAGTCCTACCCACCCCCATGAGCTTCATTCTACCCATCCCCATGTACTTCATTCGCCTGGAAGGATTGGTTGCTTGCCTTGTAGAGACAGGAATTCCCCGAGTTCTCTCCTCAGTCAGGAAAGAGATTTTCCTTTCATTTGCAGGTTGCTGCAAGTTGTGCTTAGATCACCTTATATCTGTACATGTGCAGGATGGCTTCAGTGAGAATTGTCTTTCCCTTCCATTTACAATCACCACTTGTGGCATTTGCAATGATTGTGTTTTCTGACTTCCACAATCATGTGAAAAAGCAGGGGGAGGCTTCTGTGTCTAGAGACATATCAGATTCCTAGTTCTTAATGCGCTGGAGTTGGTCGTTCAAGTGTGAGCTTGATCTTGGGTTGTCTTAAATTCAAACCCATCCTATGCTTAGTTCAGTACCCTCTCATAGCGGTAAGTGAGAACAAGAGAGAGTCTCCAGCACAGCATTTAACATCTATTGAAGGAGGCAGTATTTTTACTATGATCATTTTGAAGTATTCACTGTTGATGTTTTCTGACGTTTAGTTTTTACTTTGCTCCATTGTGTGCTGGGTTGTGTACAAAAAAGGAGAAGTGATATACTTTCGGACCAAGAGGTTTAAAATAAAGCAAGGATAGGTCTGCCAGTGAGACAGTTCAGATTTTAGCCTTGCATCCCGCTGAAGGGAGAGTGGGTGGCAAGTTCAGGGAGCCATCCTTGTAGGTGGGTTAGTGGGAGGGCAGCTGCCTGGGCATCCCAAGTCATCTCTGTAAATAGCTGCTTCAGCCTTGCTTTATAATGGAGCCATTGGCTGTATCTTTTCTGATCAGGAACTGTGTCTGAGTTTAATAATGCCGGTTCCTGTCCTTAGTGTTGCAGGCATACTACTTAAAAACTGAAGTTTGGGCTCATGACATGAGCACAGGCTGATGAAAGCAGAGCAGTGATTTGAGCAAACTGGTCCTTATTCCTGTAATCCTGGGCACCAACATCTGACTCCTGCGTCTTTAGGAGACACTGCACTTGGGATCTCCCACCCACCCAACCCCTATTATTGCTGTGATAGAGAGATCTGGTGGCTTTACATGGGGATATTTTCTTAGAACAAAGTTTTTAAATACTACAATGGCACATTACATTGGGGGAGTGGGGGAAGCATAGCCAACTCAGATTTCAATCTCTGGGCAACTTGGTGGCAACTAATCCTAAAGTGCCCCGCGAAATGTTCTCTTACTGCAAGAGATTGATCTGCTCTTTGCCCACCAGGCCCTATAAAGTTAAATGCCATGCATTTTGCTTTGTAGAGCATATTTATGTGCACTTCAGAGAGGCAAACTAGTTTTTTTGGGGGGGGGGGGATTCAGGTGGATAACATGTCTCTTACTTGGCTTCTTTTGAAATACAGTTGTACAGGCTGTTTTCTTCAAAATGTACAAGCCAGCTGGGAGGGAGAGATGGAAAACTGAATGCAACAGTGAGAGGAGGGATCCTATTCTCGTTGGTGTATTCTGATCACACACTACTTATACCTTCAAAGTGTTTACTTGAGAGACGGCAGCACTTGTGTCTGCCTAAGTAATAGCCCCAGACTTGGCTAGCCGTCCTCTGATGAAAGACAGCTCATTGCAATTATGCTAGTTGTCATCTTATTGTTACTTGATACTTTCCAGAGCAGAGCCCTACCACAGAAGGAGGGTTCCAGAACGCTTCAGCAACTTGGGTACCAGATGCTAGGCCCAGTTGTTACAGTCATCAGTGGTGTAGACATCTGGATTCTTGCACAAAAGAGTGCTCAGGACTGTAGTTGTAATAAAGTACTAGTCAGGTGATGAGCCTGTCCAGAGAACTGCAAACATTGCTGAAGATTGTGGGCCCAGCTGTGTACTGTTCTCACTCTGTTTTTCAGACTGAAGAGTGACAGTGCAAGACCACTTCGCTGGGAGTAAGCCCCCTTGAACAGACCTTAGGATTGCTCTCTGAATCTTTCAAGTTCTTAGGCAAGGCAGAGGAAGTGCACACCAGAGAGCCTTCCCTTTCTGCCCCCTGCAGGCTAATGCTCTGTGGGCTTCACTCTGAAGCCACTGTCAACTCTGATCCCTTGTTAGCCAGGCTCATAGGCTAAATCAAGCTCTTTCAGCTTGTCCCACCTGCCTAGCAGAGTTTTTTTACACACTTCCTCTGTATTGCCATTTGAACTTTGTCCAGTTTAAGCAGCTGGAGGAGAAAAGCGTGGAAAGGATCTCCCTGCCCACTGTATTGGTATGTTACACCTTGTGCCACAATACATATATTACAAATATTGCATTTAGGGCAGGTTTAGATGCAAATAAACTGTTTTTGTAATTTCATAAAGTAGAAAAGCTTGATAAAAGCAGTTAAAAATAAAGTGTGGGAGAGGAGGAACTCTCCATAACTTGGAGGCGGAGGAGATGAAAACTTCTCAAATTATCTAGGGGAAGCATTAAGTGTTATGGTAGACTTTGAACTATGGCTGACAATGGCAGCCCCTATGCCCATTTTTTCCCTTTCCATTCCTGAAACGTCTAGTGAGCACATTATGTGACATCCCTGCTCTGTTTTTGGCTGCTGCCAGTGGGGAAACCCACAGTGTGATGATGTCCTGTAATGCATTCATGAGACATCACAGGAAGGGAGTGTTACAGAAAAAGCAGGGGCCTGAGAAGGCACAAGGCCAAGAGAGGCTTGGGGAAGAAGGAGTTGTCCAGAAGAGGAAGACTAAGAGGAAAATGACAAATTAGCTGCTAACTTGATTCTGTTGTCAGAAATAAATTTCTAGTGATCTGTTTAAAAAATGAAGTGCAAATGTTGGCCCTAACCTCTCTGGTTTTTGTATTTTAAAGCTACCTTTTCTATGAGGAGGGAAGGGGGGAATTCTTGAGGCTGATGGCTAGAAAATATAATAGACTTCTAAATGGTACCTTTTAATATCTAGGTGTGGTAGATGTGTAACCACCCCCCAAAATAAAGCTTAGCTGAAACAGGAGAGGAATGTCAGTGTTGGCAACCAACAAGTTTCTCTTTGTCCTTCCACCTGTCTCTGCAGAATCCAGCCATTCCAATGCAGAAGCTACAAGATATTCAGAGAGCCATGGAGTTGCTCTCGGCATGCCAAGGGCCAGCAAAGAACATTGATGAGGCAACCAAACGTAAATACCAGTTCTGGGATACACAGCCGGTACCCAAGCTTAGTAAGTTCATAATAATGGGGCCCAGATATGAAAGCTGTATTAAGGAGAATCTGTGTTTAGGCCTATTTATGCATTTGAAACAAAATCTACTGTAGGTAGCTCTTTGAGTGAATGAAGTGATTTTAATAAGGTCATTGTTATACACAGCATTTTAAATAGCAGCATAAGCAAAAATGAGAACTCGCTGCCCCAAGAAGTTCACAATTGACACTTTGACAGTAGAGGAGGTAATAAAGAGAGGGAAACAATGGGAAAGCGAAAGGGTGAAGTTAACCACTGATGAATTTTGAAACAGTTGATCCTGTTAACTAAACATAATTTGACATGTAAAAAGAGTTGGAATAGCATGGAACATGCCTGGAATATTTTACTGAGTTAACATAAATGTGGGCAAACATTTCAGAAATATTCATGGAATGACCCTATGTAGTCCATTTCAGATCTTACCTATTTTCCCGTATTCATTGTTTTTCTTTGCCCATACACAGCTGGATTGTTTTGTGATAGAAGCATAGCTAGTTTGATTTTTGAAATGTAAAGTAAAAATAAATAATGAGAAGTAATGCAGAGCTTATTTAATTACATTTGTATTATTCGTTAACTGCATATTTTAAAGATAAAGCGTTGGATCCAGGTTATATTTTTCATCATCGTGACAATTTTCCTGCCTCCTTCTTTCAATTGCAGTCCACTGATCTCGCATCATATCCTGCTTCTGGGGGATAGAAATCCTGAGGAATTATGTGGGAAGGATCTGTAGTAGGAGGGTAGGTGGGAGAAATCCACAGTAGGAAGAGAGAAATCCAGTTTAATTTCGATTCAGTCTATAAATAATTGGGCTGGCAGGGGGACTAATGTCCAATAGGTCCATGATAGTTGGTACTTTCGGCAGGAAACCTTTCCCTGGTAGAGATAATAGGAGGGGGTGTTGAATCTTAAATCCCCCCCATTGGGTTTCGGGCAGTGATATCCAGTGAAATTCTGTACTGATTTGCTGGTGCAACTACTACTTTTTAACATGTGGAGTATGCAGGGAAAGGTAATATGGTAAGCAACCCAAAATTTACTTCAGTGTTATTTTTAATGTTCTCTGTTCACATTTGTGCAATAGATCTTGCACTGATATGAGATTTCACAATACTTCCTAGTCTACATGCAGTATCACTTTGCCGTCTCTCCCTCCTCCTTCCCCCTGCCCCTGGTCTCTTTCTGCATCAGGTGAAGTTATAACATCTCATGGTGCAATTGAGCCAGATAAGGACAACATCCGTTTAGAGCCATATTCTTTACCACAGGGTTTTACATGGGACACTTTGGATCTGAGCAATGCTGAAGTTGTAAGTAGGACTGATTGTAATCTTTTAAACATAAGCAAGAAATGCTCACTCCTTTGTTGGGAAGTATTTTATATGCTTAGTCAAACTCAGACATACTAGGTCAGTGATGGCGAACCTTTTTGAGCCCGAGTGCCCAAACTGCAACACAAAGCCAACTTATTTATTTCAAAGTGCCAACACTGCAATTAAACCTGAATACTGAGGTTTTAGTTAAGAAAAAACAACTCATACAGTTGTCCGAACTAATTAACATCTCTCTCTCCTTCTCTCTCTCTCTCACTCAGGAGCCACGAATGAAAGTAAAGCAAGTTAAATCAAAGCAGTTTGCTCTTCTTTACACCAGCAGCCCTGTTTGAAAGTTCGTGCTCTCTCTCTCTCTCTCTCTCTCTCTCTCTCTCTCTCTCTCTCTCTCTCTCTCTCTCTCTCTCACTCACTCACTCACTCACTCACTCACTCACTCACTCACTCAGGAGCCACGAATGAAAGTAAAGCAAGTTAAATCAAAGCAGTTTGCCCTTCAGTGGCTGAGAGAGAGAGAGAGAGAGAGAGAGAGAGAGAGTGCTTGCAAGCCCCCCCCCTCTCTCTCACTCAAGAGCCACTGAAAGTAAAGCAAGTTAAATCAAAGCAGCTTACTCTTCTTTAGAAAGCCAGCCCCAGCAGCCCGGCTGCTGCCTCCGCTTCCTGCTGCTAAAGAGACGGGCAGCAGGGAGGCAGCCTTGAGGAAAAGGAATCACGTGGCAGGGCCAAAACCCATGTGATCTCTGCTCAGAGCTACTGGAACGCCATTCCAGGCATTCCCCCTCCAAATGAGCCCTGGACCTAGCGATCGGTGACTTGGCTCGCGTGCCCACAGAGAGGGCTCTGCGTGCCAGCTGTGGCATGCGTGCCATAAGTTCGCCATCACTGTACTAGGTGTTTCCCTGAACTATGGAGGGAATGGGGCACTTTTATTTAGAAGGGTTTGGGTGTGAACTTTGGATTTCATGTGTGTGGCCCAAAGTTTCTGGATTATGGAGAACAGTTGGGAAGATTTCTGATTAGTATACTGTGCTTAGAGCTTCTTAATTTTTTCAGCTAAAGGAGTTATACATGCTGCTAAATGAGAATTACGTAGAGGATGATGATAACATGTTTAGATTTGACTACTCACCAGACTTCCTCTTGTGGTGAGTAACAAATTCCGTCAACTATTAATGTAATCTTCTGTATATCAACAAGTAGTCTTTAACATTCCTCCTTTGTGCCTGATTCCAGGGCATTAAGGCCTCCAGGCTGGCTTCCACAATGGCACTGTGGAGTCAGAGTATCATCCAACAGAAAACTGGTAGGCTTCATAAGTGCCATTCCTGCACATATTCGGATTTATGAGAGGTAGGTCTTGACATTTTCTTATCTTTGAATGAGTCAGAATGATTTTTGAAAGCTGCCTCTGGTTGTTGAAGGATTGTCAGACTGAATGGATGGTGGTATCAAGTGCGGAGATGATGGGGGATAGGTAAAGACAGAGAAACAGTTCTTCTAGTATACCAAAACCCCTATCTCCGTGTCCCCATTTCAGTATCCCACCAATAATCATTATCAAGTTTGATTCTAGGAGTAAAATAGTCAAGAGATTAATCCAGGGCATAATCATTGGGATAGCAAAATACTGCTTATACAGCTGAAGGCATTTAGGTTTACAAAGTGTTCAGCTGCTCTTAGTAGTATGTGGTGATCTATACCGTACAAAAAGTACATTCCTTCCAGAGTGAGAATTGGCAGTAGCCCATCCAGGATCCTTTCTTCGTTATTTAAAAAAGGCTATTTCTTGCTAAAGCAGCAAACCTGTAATTCAGTGTTTTGCAACTTCTTGCATTAACAGAAAAGTAAGGAAAGAGGAAGTGTAAGTGAGCTGTGCTTCTTCTTATCAAGCTCCTGATAAAATGTATGGAAAAGGTCTTGGGGAAATATATGCAGAAACTCTAGTGAAGTCAACAGCTTGCACTTCTCACTCCTGCAACTTGCATTTGAATGTTGTATTGGAAGCTTGATAAGAAATGCAACATGTATGCATCCTCTCCTGCTTTTCCTTTGTTCATTTTACAGTATTTATTTAAAGACAGTCAGTCAGCCACATAACATTAGAAGAGTTCATATTATAGTTCTGCATTGTAGACAGCATATATTATAAGAATATTCATCTGTGTTTATTTAAGAGGTGATTTATAACTTTGTTACTCCCAGTGAGAAGAAAATGGTAGAAATTAATTTTCTGTGTGTCCATAAAAAACTGCGATCTAAGAGAGTAGCACCGGTCTTGATTCGGGAGATAACCAGGAGAGTGAACTTGGAAGGGATTTTTCAGGCAGTTTATACTGCAGGAGTGGTACTCCCCAAACCTGTAGCAACTTGCAGGTAAGTAAATGTGTGTGTGTTCTTTTGAAGTACCATCTTTCTCTCCAAAGGCTTTACTGTGTCATTCTTTGTTTACCTATAGCCTAAATAACACACATTCTAGCTTGAATTTTGAGAGAAATTTCATACATTATAAGGAAGGGGGGGAGGCATTGGTAAGTCATGTTTTATGGTGTAATGCACAAAGGCATATTTTGGTCTTTAAAATGTATGACTTAGAGATATGAAAGCAGTGCACATCTTGCTATTGAGAAGATTCACGAGTATCCACTCTGCACTTTCCACAAGAATCCTGAAGACATCCAAAAACAGAAGTGCTTTTGAGTTGCCTCATCTCTCTCACTACTCCCACCTGATATTTTTGTACAATGCGCAGCTTCTCTAAGCCTGATACAGGGCTTATTTCCTGGGGAAAGAGGTGGTGGAACTCAGGACTGCACAATAACATTACTTTAGGTCATCTGGAACAAGGGGGGAGTTTTTTAAAGTTTAAATTGCCCTCAGTGAAAATGGTCACATGGCCGGTGTCCCTGCCCCCGATCTCCAGACAGAGGGGAGTTTAGATTGCCCTCCATGCTGCACAGCGCAGAGGGCAATCTAAACTCCCCTCTGTCTGGGGATCAGGGGGCGGGGCCACCGGCCATGTGACCATTTTCAAGAGGTGCCAGAACTCCATTCCACCGCGTTCCACCTGAAAAAAAGCCCTGGCCTGATATATATACTAATTTCAGCAACTACTAGTGTGAAGCTTTTCATGGGAAATATCTTCCAGTCCCTTTATCATGGATTGTACGCTTTTAGGCCCTATCTGTATTATAGTTAATTCAGTGTCCGACCACACCACTCAGTAAATTTTGACGCTTTCCTTCAACTTGAGTAACTCTTCTTCCATTGGTAAAGCCACATAAATTGGGAGAAAGCTCTTTAGATGGGAGGTATTTAGAAGGTATAATACTACCCTATGCCAGAAGGGTCTATGTGCCATAATAAAACTTTCAGCTGCTTCGTTTGGGAGGGAAGTTCTTTTGAGCTGCTTTCTCACTTAAACCTGTATATATACTAGGGCCGATCTAATATTGGCAGGGGAAGGAAATATTTTTTGTGACCAATTTTCTCCCAGTGAAGAGAGACCTTCCTTAATGCCCATTGGGGAGGGGCATGTCGCAGCAATTAGCCACATTGGTGGCCCTGACTGCAAAAAGGCAGGATATAAATGTTGTAAATGTTTACAAACATGTCATTCTCTGATTCCTTCTAGCAGCTAACCTGATTTGGCCGTCATTGCAATGACAATGTGATCTGTGATTGGCTGGGATCACATTGGGCAGTAAGAAGGGAAAAACTATGTTAAAAAGAAAATGTGGCAGTCAAACAGCTGTGATGGGAAATGTTTTTGAGGGGGCGTTTTGTGCCTTAAGAGTATGCTTTTTCTTTTTTGCACTGAAAGCTTCATTAATAACAGTAAGTCCCCGACTTATGAACAGGTTGCATTCCAGAAGTTCATTTATAAGTCAGATGTTTGGAATATGAACACATTTTCTCATGTAACCATGCGTAATAGATGGTGCTTACATTTGAAGGATAGCCCATAGAATCCTATTTAACCCCTAATATATCTGAAATGCTGTATGTCTGCAATGAAAACAATGCTGGTTGTAATACTGTGCAGTCATTAAACAAGATACTAAATTGTCTAAATATAGACTAAGAGTTTTTAAAACTTTTCTTTGAATTTTGATGCCGCTCACTCACAGGGAGCAGGTTTCAGTAGAGTGGGCTAAAGATGGAAAAGTTGGAAAAGGGGGAGCGCTTTCTCTGTGGTAGCCCCCACCTTGTGGCATGGCCTGCCTGATGGGGTCAGGAAAGCTCCCACTCTCCTGGCTTTCTGCAAACTATGCAAGACTGAATTATTCAGAAGGGTTTTCTACTCAGATTATAGAGCCACGTCATAAGAAATAGCTCAAGGATAGACCAATAACCGACTTCTGGAAAAAATTGAAGGATTTCTTTGATTACTTAGGCTAAACTAATTGAAATAGAAGCCGGGAGGGAAGGAGAGAGAAGGAGAAATGTTACGCATCTGGGCTCAGAGAAGCCAAATATGTAATGATTAGTTTATTAGGTTTAAAGAAACTTAAATGTATTGCTTGTTTTATTTCCAAAACTTTTATAACTGTACTGTTTATATATTTAAGGGTAGTATAAGTTTGTATAACTTTGAATTTAATGTTTAATTTAGAATCTGCATAACTTTTATGGTATACACTTACTTTACTATATTTTCTTTTCTTTAAAAAAATTATTTTAAAAAAGAAATAGCTCAAAGAGATACCTTGATAAGGGACAGGGACTGTAGACTAGGCTATTGGGTACTTTTTGCTGCTTTAGATATCAATAGGTAGATATGGGTAGTTCAGTGTTGATAAAGATGTCATGTTAATTACTTACACTTTACATTCAGAAAGATTTCTTCTATGTATTCGGCTTTCTGCTAGTTTTTCAAATTTGCAGCTACCATACCCTATTGTATCTGTTTTCATTGAATGTCCCAACTCTTGATCATATTCTGTTTTTGCTGTGAATGCTGTTGATTATATCTTATTCACTTGCAGTATGAAATCCACCTTGGATCTCAGTAAGAAAGGTGGACTGTAAATAAGCAACAGTAATGATAAAAAACAAGTCTGAACCTAAAATGCTTCAAGTTTTTGGATTCTTTCAGGAACAGCTAACTAAAAACATTTAAAAGGAATAGGGTAGCCAATTTAACACAAATCACAGGTTGACCTGTCTCTCCTCCCACTTGTTTAGTCTCCATCCATGCCTCCTGACCTTCTCCCCGTGTTGCTAACACTTCAGAGCTCCCACGTTGTCCCTCCCCTGCTCCATCCCTGCCAGTTCTGAAGCACCCAAGTCACTTCCTGGTCTCTGCTGCATTTATAAGTACGGGTCATTTGTAGCTCAGGTGTTTTTACGTTGGGGACTGCATATTCCAGTAATCCCGAACAGGATGCCCATGGACTCCATGGTGCCTGTCACTGTCGCCTGGTGCCTGCTTGCTTCTTACCCAAAACACTTCCAAAGCAAAGGGCTGATCCTGTTACAGGAGGATAACTCAAACTTTCCAACATCTTATAATTCTCCCATCCCCATGATGGCCAGTATGTAGTGGCACCCACTTACCTTTCTCAAAATTCCCGAAATGTCAGCATACTCAACAATGTTGAGAACCCCCTGGCATATTCTTCCCTGCCCAGCCTTTATTTTCCCTCAACTCAGAGGGATCACATAATGGCAGTGAGGTGGATATGCAAAAAGGGAAGAAAGCGTAGAGGGCCCTGCAAGCTATACATTGTCGTCCCTTGCAGAAGATGGCCAATCTTAATCTGAAATAATCGTGTATATTTAAGTAGAAAGCAGAAGTGTATTTGAGGCACAGCTGTTACCTGCTGTCCAGGTCTTTAATCAGAATTGTGTTTCTAAAAGCCTATGAAAGGTATAGTTCAATACCATGATATTTGCATCCACTATGTTATCTGCACGCATTGTAGCAAATTGTACTTTGTAATATCTAAGATAAATCTTGACTACAGAACAGTGTGTCAGCAGGTGAGCTGTTGCATTAGTGGACATAATGGTTCTTGTGTATTAACCTCCAAAATCTTGTTTGGCAGCTAAATAGAGTTTTTAATAGTTTGCAGTGGCGGGGCATCAGCAGAAGTCTTTCAAGGGAGAGGAGAGTTCAGGAAAAACATAACCAAAAACCAACACTTCAGTTAACTGTAAACATTGGTCTGTGTTATTGCACATTTTGTAAAAGAACTGTTGTCCTTTATTACTAGTAGAGTGTTTTCACCAGGCACCTCAAGCTTGGCACGAGGTGAACCCAAAACACTGAGAGAATTCCAGGATTGAGGTCTTGTCTCTGGCTGCAGCCCTCTGTACCTTGGATGTGTAGTGTGGCTGGATGCATGGGAAGATACATCAGCAGCATCTGCTTATGAAATGCACGAGCCACACGGCATCCTTCACCTCTGTTCAACTTCCCCTCTTTTCAGTGGGGCTCTGTGATTGAAGTTCATAGTAGTAGCTGTTGATGCTTTTATTGCAAGCTTCATGTAGAAATACATCGTGAAAAAAGCAACCTGAAATTATATCTTCCGTATATTAAATATCTGGTTACCAAGTAGTAGAACAATATTTCATCTTAAATGGACTGACTTAATGTTAATTTAAAAGCAAGTGGAGGAATTGCTATTCAGGGATAGGTCTTGAATGAGATTAATATTTTTATATTTTATTTCTAGGTACTGGCATCGCTCTCTGAACCCCAGAAAGTTGGTGGAGGTGAAATTCTCTCATTTGAGTAGAAATATGACTTTACAGAGAACAATGAAGCTTTACAGACTTCCTGATGTAAGCAGTGCACCTGCCTGAAGTACCCTTGTGGTCACTCAGGGGCCCAAAATAGCCTTCTGTCAGTGGTCTGGCAAGGCAGGATTTTCACTCTGTGTGCGTGTATAAGAAACACAGCTCCCCTTTGGGAAGAGGCTTTTATCGGGAGGGCTTGTGGCTCAGGGGTAGAGCATCTGTTTTGTTTTGTGTATGGAAGCTCCTGGGTTCAATCCCTGCCATCTCCAGTTGGAAAAGATTAGCAAGTAGATAAAGTAAAAGACCTTTATCTGAGACCCCAGAGAGCTGCTGCCAGTCAAAGTAAACAACACGGATGTCAATAAACTGATGGTATAAGGTAGCTTTATGCCTGATATTAAAGAATTGTAAAAAATGGAGATGGCAAGTGTAGACAAGTTATTTTGAGACAGGAACAACTCTGGGTTTTTTAAAAGTGCCCTATGGGAAAATGATAATTTTTTTGGAAAAAAAATTCTGCCTGAATTTGAGATGGTGATCCATATACAAACTTTCCTAATACTTCTGAAAGGAGTATTAAAATAATGATTGATTCTGATGCTGAAAAATATTATGATGGAGTTTTTAAAAATTTGGTTCCCATGAAATGTGTATTATTATTAACAATAATATTTTGCCATTCCCATTTCTCTGCTTGAGGCAACTGGCTTTAAACAAATGTTACAATATTGATGGACCCAATTAGTATAGTAGAGAATGAAAAAGGAACAAAGAAGCTGCTGTGGAAATTCAGGACAGGACCTGAAAGAGTTTGTTATGGCAAAGAGAGCAGAAGGCAGGCTCTGGACTTCCAACTATAACAGCAGAAGAACAGGAGGAAGGTTAAAAGCTGCAGAAATAATAGGGGTGGAGCCGACATTTCAGACCTTTCGTTTGTGAGGGAAATGGTCCTCTCTATGTGGGCCGTTTCACTGTGCAGAAAGAAAGTGTCACTTGTTTTCCACAGCATTTATTTAGGGAATTTATATGCCACCTCTCCAGAGAGCTGCATGTCTTGTTTGTAATATTTGACCACTTGTGTTTTTTCCCATATGTTTGAGTGATGCAGGGATCCTTCTGGGGTTTTGAGACTGTAAAATGAGGCCAGGGAAGGAGGAATTCAGTGCTAATTCTCTTACCTCAGCTGTGGGGCTCTTAAGGCTTCCTCTGACTGTAGAGAAAAGATGGTTTTCTATTCACAGTATGGTAAATCTTTACTGTAGTGTCTTTGAGATGTGACTACTGTTTCCCTTTGCAAATGTTACAGGAACAAAATGACTGGCATGCTTTGGAAACACAGAGGCCTTTGTAATTTTTGTAATGTCTGAACTGGCCCTAACACTCGAGAGTATAAAAGCTTTGGGGACAGTATTTATTATCATGAATTGACAGAGCTTCATGATTTGCAGAATTCCTTAGCTGCACATACAATCATGCATGTCCATTTTTAAGGTATTTGTTTGCCCTGTTCTCCAGGTGATGGTCAAAGCAGAAGCTAGGTTGGAAATATAAAGATGTATACAACTGTGAACAGTAAAATAACAGTATAAAATCCAAAAAGGGGGGACATGATTAAAACAGTTCAGCAGGAGGTTAAAAACTTTTAAACAGACACAAAGTGATGGCACTGAGTTATTAATCAAATGCTTAAATTGATGCTGAAAACTGAAAAGACTAGATTCCAGAGGGCTTGCTGTGGGAATACCATTCCATAGTTAAGGTGCCACCACAGAAAAGGCCCTGTGTCTTACTGCCCCTCCTACTTTACTTCAGAAGGTGGGGGTGCACAGAGTAGGGCTTTCGATGCTGATCTTGACCAACAGTTTGTCATACATACACAGCAGCTTGGAGAGTTGTCCATGATTGTGCCTCCTCCATGTTTAGTTGCAGGGAAGGGTGTGTGCAAAGTACCATCTAGAGTATAGTGTGAGGAAATTGTCAGCCCAGAACTACGTCTTAGTAAGAATAGCTGGACTTAGGCTCAGCATTGTGTTGTCAGGTTGTGGTCTAGCTCAGATGTGTGGTTGCTGGGCTGATTAATAACACCTTTGGACTAGTCTCTGAGTTCCCCAGAGAGTCGACTTTGGAAGACTGTTCTCTGTATTTACTCCCTTGATTTTCACACCGCTGAAATGCTAATTAACATCTCAACCCTGGTTGGCTCTTGAGTTGCCAGATGATTCACTGAATCCTGAAAAGATGGTTTCTGAGCTCACCCAGTCCTCCAGTTAGCTTTCTTCAACTAAGCTCTGACCATGATGCAAGTATGCCAGAGAGAAGCTGAAAGCTGCATGCAGTTCATTCCCTCAGCATGTCCCTATGCCGAACCAGCTAAGCACAGGAGAGGGCCCTTATTCCAATGGATGGGTGAGATAAGCAACTAATGGGTGCCAAACAGAGATGCCTTAGGTAGCCTGCTCTAAAATTTTAGATAGGCAGGTTTTATTTATGTAGCAACAGTAAGATTTTCTTATTTTAATGTCTGTTGCCTGTGTAAGAGTGCTTTGTGCTTTTTGCAAAAACTTAAGCTAATAAATTTAACTTGTATTTAAGCTGAGTTTGGAATTCATGACTTGGGCATGGGTACACCTCAGAAGGAATCTGGAGATTAGAAAGACAAGGCCTTTGGGAAAGGAAGCGTTTTCAGTCTCACAAACAAAAGGGAATGTGTCCCACCTGCCTGATTGCTGAAGTAGCAATTCAGAATTCGGAGGGAGGTGACCTTCTTGACATATAGGAACTGCTGTTGGACTGAACTTGAATGCTGTTTCCACATGTTTTGAAATCTGTTTTAATTTCTGACCTTCTTTTACTATAACAAGGCTACAAAAACATCGGGCCTGAGACCTATGGAACGAAAAGACATTAAAGCAGTACAAGAATTAATTAACAATTACTTGAAGCAATTTAATCTTGCTCCTGTTATGGATGAAGAAGAGGTGGCTCACTGGTTCCTGCCTCAGGATCATATTATCGATACCTTTGTGGTAGAGGTAAGAGAGAGAACTTAACAGTCATCTCTCTTGTTGCCCCTTGCGCTTGCAACTCTTCTGGAACACCTACATCATTTGTGCACATGTGCTCTTTTTTCACCCATTGAATCCTTCCTCAGAACCCACTTTTTCTATGTAGTTTTTGGGTAGGCCTCATCCCTAGCAAAAATGAAACATAGGTATGTGCAACACATGTCCTAAACTTCATCCCTTGTTAGCCTGGTCTTTCTATTTTCTTCCACCTACTTGCTAATATGAATCTAAGCAAGGACCTGTTTCATTTACTCTGTAAAACGCCCTGCACTAGGGTTTTCATCCCCTCCAGGTAGGGCCTAGAGTTCTCCCATAATTACAGCTGATCTCCAGGCTACAAAGATCAGTTCTCTTGGAAGAAATGGCTGCTTTGGAGGGCAGTCTTTATAGAATCACATCCCTCCTGAACTTCCTTCCCTTTCCAAACTGCTCCCTCTCTAGGCCCCACTCCCAAATTGGCATCCCTGTCTTGTACACTGCAGTACATAAATGATACCCCTGCTCATATCGCAAAAGTATGAATACTTCTATGTTGAAGCTTCATGTTCAAGTTGAGCTTTTGTTTTCTTGATATGAATCACAGTACATTTCTATGTATAAGAGGAAATGCACAGAATTTTGTGTGTGGTGGCTCCCCCCCCCCCCCGCCTCTTTTAATATGGCTGAATATGCACAGTTACATGATAGGGGAAGATGAGTAGCCTTGCTGCTGTGCGGATTGTGCAAGTCATTCTGTGCCTTAAAAAAATTACAAGCTGTGTGCTTCAGAAGTGGAGAAGGGGAGTGCACAGCGAACATACTCAGTCTTGTGACTCCAGGTGTAAGGCAACATCTGCCTAAATCAGTAATATGAACTTGATTAATACAACAGTAAACCTTGTTTCAAAATGAAGTGTTAAAAAACCAACTGTTATTCTTTGACTGGCTACAAATTGTGTAAGTCAAATATATTGGCAGGTGTCATCCCCCTGCCCCCTTGAGCTACATGGCTACAAGCCAGTTGAGTTGCTGAAGAAGACCCCGTGTTCAGGGGATTGGGGGTTGCTGGTTAATAAGATGTGCCGGATACTTGAGCTTATTGCTTTGCTCCATTCCCTAACGAGAGGAATCTGCAGCAACCAAACCCCAACTCAGCTGGGAATGCCATGGTGACAGCCCCCGCGTCTGGCAGTACACATGCTCCCCCCTCCCTGAGCCATAGAGTCATCCAATGCAGCAGACAGATACAGGGGCCAGATGCCTGAAAGCCCCTTGGCACAGCTGGCTCCTGACAGCTCAAGGCAGGCGGAGGGGCACAGAGTCACCTGAGAATGGTGGTGTCTGGCAGCATCAGCTGTCAGAAGCCTAGCAATGGCCAGAGGCATCAAGCTGGCTGGCTGGGAGGCAGGAGTGAGGTGCTCTTGTGCCCAGAAATGCAGGGGTGTGGTGCTAGAGGAGCTAGGAGGAGCTTGTCCTCCAACCAGTGCCAACTATAAGCATTCTGGATAATCTTGCAGGATATGAAAATTTTTACTGTACTGTGGAGTGCTTTTTGTGCCTTGTTTATTCCTTGCAAATATTTTTTTTTCCTTCCTCAGAGTTCAAATGGTATTTTAACTGACTTTCTGAGTTTCTACACATTACCATCGACTGTCATGCACCATCCTGTTCATAAAAGTCTCAAAGCTGCCTACTCATTTTACAATGTTCATACAGAGACCCCCCTTTTGGATCTAATGAACGATGCACTCATTATAGCAAAGCTGGTGAGTAGCTCTGCCCTTTCTGTTCTGTGTTGCTTCCTGTAGCAAAGAAAAACCAAGCGTGGTGGTGGTTCGAGCCCCCCTTCCCCAAGAATAGTCTGGGCAGGTGGAAGAATTTTCTCTTTGCCTTTTGGAACTTCTGGCACAGCTCACTTGTTGACCCTGAAGAGAATGGAATAACTTCTTCTTGGTACAGAGTTCCATATTCATATCTGAGCCTCAGGGGAGTTTCAAATAGCTGCAAGTTTCAGTAGCTACAAACCAAAGGTGTGGATGGATTGTTTTTATTCCGTGAGGAAGTAGCAAAGTGAACCAGTATGGAAAACTGCTGACTCTGGCTTTCAGTGTCCCAGTTTCATAGAACTTCCTTGACAGTCCAGGATGAGTAAATTTAACATAACATTGACAGGCATAGGCGAGAGAAAAGTTTTTCATAAACTAATTTAGCTTCTGATGAATTTTAGACTGCAGGAGCAGCACAGAAAATATAAATATTCACCCCCTCCCCCATTTTTTATCAGCGTGTAAGACTGGAGAGAGGATTGTGATGGCTCAGCAATTTGTAACTGATGGTAATTCACTGTTTAATCAGTATTTTAAAATATTGTGCATGAGACATTCACATTAATACCTGTTTTTTAAAAATATGCACATAAATCCATACCCAGACCTTGAAATTAAGGACTGGCAACCTCTTGTGCACTGTCTGGATTTCACTGTGGTGCTATTTTACCCCCCAGTTGCCAGCTCAGAGTAGAATTAGGGATGTGTCAGAAGTACTGGTTATATAAAATACGTAACAGAAAAGCTACTTGCTAATTAGGGATCTAAATAAACTGCTAGTTGATTTAAAATCTAATACTTAATTTAGCAGTTAAAACGAAGAAGAATTGTTGTGATACATTAAAGATTAACAGATTTATTGAAGCTTCAGGAATTTAGAGGTGTCTCAGAGCATAATTGCATAGAACGTTACATCATGAAAGTTCTATAGCTGGATACATTACTGGTTCTTAAACTCATGAGCTGACAATGAGGAAATTGAAATTGTTCAAGATTTTCTATTCCTTGGCTCAGTCATCAACTGAAAGGGAGACAAGAAATCAGAAGAAGATTGAGACTTGGAAGAGCAGCTGTGAGGGAACTAGAAGAAATCCTTAAAGATAAAGATCTCTTTGGGGACCAAGATCAAGATAATCCAGACTGTGGTATTCCCCATTACTATGTACGGATGTAAAAGTTGAGCAATGAAGAAAGCTAACGAGAAGAAAATTGATTCATTTGAAATGTGGTGCTGGAGGAGAGTTTTGAGGATTTTATCCATGGATGGACAAAAAAGACAAATAAGTGGGTTCTAGATCAAATCAAGCCTGAATTCTCTTTAGAAGCTAAAATGACAAAACTGAGGCTATCATACTGTTGGTCACATCATGAGAAGACAAGACTCTCTGGAAAAGTCAATAATGCTAGGAAAAGTTGAAGGCAGTAAGAAAGAGGACCTAAAACGAGATGGCTTGACACAATAAAAGAAGCTGAGGTACATTCCCTCCTCCCCTGTTGCTTGGTTGCTTTATGTATAGGTGAATAGGAACTTCTGGAGAGCTACAAATGCATACTTAGTAGGGGAGGGGTCATGAATGCACTATCCAAACAGAATGCTTATTGAATTACAGGATGCTGCTGCAGGTACATGGTTAAATTGGGATATTCCTTTTCATTTTAAAAATTGGGTTTTTTTTCTTATATTGCCAGAAAGGATTTGATGTGTTCAATGCACTAGACTTGATGGAAAACAAAGCATTCCTGGAAAAACTGAAATTTGGTATCGGAGATGGCAACTTGCAGTATTATTTGTACAACTGGAGGTGTCCTGGCATGGATTCTGAAAAGGTAACAAAATGATTATAAAAAATTAGTTGTCTTGTACAGATTTTCCAGATATTGTATAAATTCTGCCAACTAGTTTTTTTTAACCCTGCAAAGCATTTCTAACAGAAGCAAAGGCCAGAAAAGTTTAGAAGCCAGTAGTCAGCTTATTTATAGGCCTTGTTTGCATTAATGAATGTTTGTCACTTTTTCTAGGTTGGTCTTGTATTACAGTAAGGAGGAAGGACATTTGTATTTATAGTACTTGGAAGTACTCACCTGAGCTGCTGCAAGCTACGTGGAATGGAAGCTTTTTGATCAGTGCTGTTCAAGGGGAGCAAAAGCACAATGCCTGATAAACTCAAAAAATCCACTGAACCTTGGGGGTGTGCACAGGGGAAATGAAGAAATCCGTGCGTGGCTAATCCTGCGCACTTTCAGCTCTGACCGGAAAAGCTTACGAACCTTTTATTGTTTGTCAATGAAAAGAAATAAAGCACATTTGTTTAATTTTCAACGCTCAGCTCGCATCTTGATGAAAAGGGTTCTCTTCTTCCCCTTCCTTTCCACATATAAGACTGTTGGGGGGGGCGGTGTACAAAAACTCAACGCCAGTAGGTGGAACAGAGTACAAAAATCTTTTACTGTTAATGTGACTGAACTGCTGCATTTCTATTTATTAAGTGGTAGTGTACGTTTGTCAATGTAACAAAAATGAAGGAGCCAATTTAAGTATTTCTGCTTATTTCCATCACATGGATGTTATAGTTGAAGGGAGAAAAACCTGGGGAGGTACAACTGTTTGTTAGGAAACATGGAAGTCTTGGATGTCTTTTGTAACTGTGGAGTGATACAGAAATGTGCTGGTTTGACTGGTGCATTAGGTTCTCCCATCTGCAAAGCTGCCAAATAAAAAAATAATACATTTGTACTTTGATCTTCAATAGGTCACTGACTTAATTCAGTAGTGTTGCAGGCGTTACATTGCCTGAATGATCACATATTCGTCTTACAATCTGAGGGAGGAAGCCCCTTTAACCTTTTTGGTAGGTTAACAGCAGCCTGTACATAAAACACAGAATTTTAATACTATCAGGATGTTAAGATTGAATGTTTTCAAGGCTTTTGCAAAATTGCACATTCCTTTTGTCTACTTGCTTTTTAAAATAATGTCCATAATTTTAAACTCAGTATGTTGTGTAAATAGGAAAGGCATTGCTTAGTCGTCATACAATAGCGAGTTTTGGAGCAAAGGAATTCCAGATGCCCCTTGAGCTAGGAAAAAATGCACATGTACACAAACTTTCAGATACCTTTTTTGGGTGGTGCTGATCTTTATCAATATGCAATGATGTCTCTCTCCCTACTTCATCCCCAATCTTAACAATACGGCCCCAATTAGATTAATTCATTTTAGTGACATTCTGCTCCTCACAACAATTGACTAAAATAATAACTGAAGGCATTGCTTCCTTGAAAGAAGGTAGAGACACATGTTTGCTTTGCATCACTTTTGTGAGGGTGGGATTCTGTTGGGTTTGTACAGGTTAAATAATTCTTGTAAATGAGTCCATACTCTAAACTGCAGCAACTTCAGCCTGGTTCAGTTGGTTTTTTAAAGATGTTTAGCTGTAAACTAGGCATGTGAAATTCCTAGTGTAAGTACAGATTCACTGGAAGAAAAAATGGTTACAACTAAGGCTTGTGGGGAAAAAATTAAGAGGATGCAGAGTTCACAGTATTAGCCGCTATCTTCTCTTTTCCTACCAGAGAACTGAGACCATGTGGATGGTTGGAAGCATGCCAACTGTTCCAGACAGATACTTATGTGCGCTCTTCTAGTGTTCTTAATTTGTCTCTGATTTGGAAAGATCAGAACAGAAAGCATGGTTATAGACAAGTGACGATTTGACCTTTCCAGAACCCTTAAAATGATGCTGTGAGCACCAGTTTCAACGGGTGTATATACAGATTGCCTTTCATCTACTTACATCTGTAATATTTGACTGTACCTTCTGTAAATTTTTCAACAACTGGGCCTTTCCCTCCAAATGCCTGTTACTTTTCAGTATACTACAGTAGTTCATTGAACTACGTTTCCTCTGAACAAGCTACTCAAGTTGCTACCATTTTGGCTGCTGATAAGCAAATTTTGGTTCTTAGATTTTAATAGCATATTGTTGCTCTGACCATGGGTAGGTCCTTAAGTCTGTTTAGGAAATCTTTCTTTAGCATGGGATTTGTGAACATCATGCATCTTAAAGGGCCACCACACCTTAAATACTTTTTCTTACAAGTATTTGGATATGCTAAAGAAAAACATTTCTTATATTAAAAGCCAAATGCACCTATGACTCAATTGTGCATGTGTTATTTGACCCTGACACAATTGTCCAATAAAATAATAAAAGGGAAAACATTATATGCTATCAGATTTGCAGATGTTTGTGATTCCTGCATTAACAGATGATCTGTTATGGAGTCTATATCGGCACAAATGGATGTTTGAATAAATGTATCATTTTCATACAATTGTTTTGAATAATTACAATTCTTTGTTCCAAGCACCAGATCCTCCTCTAAAATGTGTAGTGTTATTCAGCACCAGTTCATTACTTAAAAGGTCAACACAAGTTAAAGAATGTGCAAATCGAAGTTTGAGCCAGCTCAATATTTATTATAACATCGATCTCATACATATAAAGCAGTAAACGGTGTTCCTTAGGCATAGTGAGCTGGATCCAAACCCTTGCTTGTACACATGCCTTCTATTTAAGACGTTAAAATTTCCAGATTTAGCCCCTCCGTCTTCAACTCCCTGTACCATTCCTGGAGGCTGTAAAAGAAAAGGGGGCTGGTAAAGACTTTGGTGCTCTGAACGTTCATTGTCGTTTTTGCAGACTTGGATCTAGGGACCAAACCAATCTAATCAGTTATTTTGAAATCCGTTTTTTAGTTTTGGGAAGTTTTCTTCTCTTGTTTGGATTGGGAATAATTTTTTTAACCTTGAGTGGTTGCAGCATCGTAGTGGGGGAGAGAAGCCTGCTGCTGTCCATTCCCTTCTGCTTGTGGCTTGGAGGGTGCTCTCCAGGTTCCGATTGGTTCAGCTCACCTGCCTGCAAATCCATTGGCTGAATCTCTTCACTTCCCAGGGACTGTTCAGTTCCGTGTTGAATCCATGGCACATCCAAGCTAGGTAGTCGTGGAATGATTGCTTTAGCCACTTCTGCAAAGGCATCGGTGCTCCGTTTAAACCCCAGTGCTAGGACTGATGTTAAGCCAAGAACTGGTGCGAGCCTTTCACTGAGGCGGGGAACCTGACAGGCAGGGATGGCCCGACTTGCACTAAGCAGAATAAGGTGCGATGTGATCATGGTAGGTTTGGCAGACTTACACACCAGCACTAGGAGTAGTTCATCTTTTTCCAAAGCTCTGGTTACTTCATTGATCCCAATAGCAAGTTGGCCTCTGATGGTCAAATCAGTCCACCCGTGTGCTCCTTTGGGGTCTTCTGTTTCACTTTCATTTGGAGGTTTGCTGGAACTAGCCTGGCACTGTTCTTTATCTTGCTTTTTTGCAAAATAGGGTTTTTTCTTCCTCCGACACTCTATCTTTTTAAATCCAACCTGTTTCATAACATTTTCCAAGGCCTCCAGTACGAAATGCATATCTGTTCCGTCCAAGGTACTCCACTGGAGTGCATAAGGGCTGTTTAAAGATGTCTTAACAATAATTTGCTTTGATTTCCTGACTGATCCCTTCATTCCCTGAGCAGGCATGGTGTTCTGTTTGCAATCTGAGCTGTAAATGAGAAAAGGCAACCAATATTATGAATCCCAGAGCTAGAGTAATAAACTTCAGAACTTTTATTTTGTAGATTGTTTTGTGGAAGTAAAATAAATTACTTCTGTTTTACTTAAACAATTTACCAATCTAATTGGGAAAACATGGAGAACAGAGCTTCAGATAATAATTTATTGCAACATGATCCTACTATATAAAAGGCAAGCCATATTGGCGATGACTCCTTTTATCCTGCCGCAGGCACAGTGAGGGGCCTGCAGGTGCACCTGTGGCAGGCTTTTGAGGGGCTGCGGAGGCAATGGAAAGGCGTGGCCCAGCACATGCTGGTGGGGCTGCGCAGCCTGGGCAGAGCCCAGGCAGGGCTGTGTGGCCCCGCAGCTAGAGCCCATTGTATTGTTTCACACAATGGACTCTGGTACACCAGACCATTTTTTGAGTCTGCAATTTTAAAGCAATACAAATGCTACTGGTGTTAAAGCTACCTCTGAAAATGGATTATGTGGAAGTATAACCTTTAGTGGGATGCAGTCACCCAGAGTCGTCCAATATAAGCAGCTACTTGATAACATTGGTCCATCTGGCTCAATACTATTTACTCCAACTGACAGCAGCCAGATTTACCCATGCAGGAGAATGAGATGGCAGAACTCTTAAATGGCTCAGTGGTAGAGCATCTGCTTTGTACCCAGAAGGTTCCAGGGTTCAATCCCTTGCATCTCCATTTAAAAAGGTCAGGTACTAAGTGATGTGAAACTTACTGATCTGTATCTTCCAGTATACTACTATGTGCCAATTATGTTCTTCAGATGGTCTTCTGGAAGTATCCTCACCTAATATTGTCTGTATGCATACAAGTGCGTACAATGGGCATTTTATTCCAGAGGTCATTTGCAGTTCTGGTAGCTTGGGTGGTGTTTTTGAACTGTGTACCTGTATTGTTTATTATCCTGCTATTGTACCTTTTTTGTGTGTGTGCCCTTACAGCTATTGCTGGTTTGTTAGCTTCTTTGAATGGGAAGAGATCAAGCAGGATATATATGTGAAATAAGACTTCTCTCTGAGCTTCTGGAGAGCCAATGTCAGTCAGACTAGACAATACTGACCCAGACTGACCAATGGTCTGACTTGGTATAAGGCAGCCTCATGTTCATAAAGTGGCACAGACTGTAGCATTTCTAACTGCAGGTGGAGGGATCACATTCCATAAAGCTTCCTGCTGAGAAAAACTTCTTGCAAACAGAAAATGAATACAGCAAGCAACAAAAGGAGAGACCCTGCTGTGCTACTCTTTGCATGGAGTTTTTTAATGGAAAGGAATATTCCAAGCTGCATTCCACCTCTGGCAGTTCTAGACAGCTTATTCTTTCTCACATCTCTGCCGCCTCATTCTCCTGCATGTTTGAGCCAGGCCTAAGAGATGGGCAGTTTCAACCTGGGTCTTATGAACAAGAGGCCCCACTGATACTGATAAGCAATAACTTCACTTGTGCCCAGCTTTGCATGTGTACAGGATCAATTAAATGGTCCACTGCATGTACAATCTGGCTACATCTGAAACACTCGTGGCATAAAGTGTCAAGTTGCAGCTGACTTATGGCGACACCACAGGGTTTTCAAGGCAAGAGACAAAGGTAGTCTGCCATTGCTTGCCTCTGCATAGCCATCCTGGATGGATCCTCTGTGGTCTCCCTCCAAGTACTATCCCTCCAAGTACTGACCCTGCTTAGCCTCCAAGATTGGGCCACCCTGGCCCATCCAGTTCAGGGCAGTACATTAACATCCCAGAAATATTGCCGATTTAGTTGTACTAACAATGCAGGTACAATGGCGGAAGGCCCAGTTTAAATGAGGCTCTACTGAATGTATGCAATGCTGCATAACATTTGAGGTCCTGCTCAGATAAGATTATGGGAAGGCCAGTGTTCAACTTTGTGCTTGCCAAAAATCTTATCTGAATGGGACTACTCACGCAAAACAGTTACTCGTGCTTAGTTAGCAAGATGGGTCTTTGGAATGCTAACCTGAACTCACGTAGCTGCTTTGGAGAAGCAGGAGTGCACTTTTAAACACAATGCTGGGCTAAACAAGGAGTTATTTTGCCTAAGGCCCAATTTAAACATGATGCCAGCAGCCAAAAGACTTCCAACTTTGTGTGGGCTCAGACTGAGTCTCATTTCTAACCCTGTCACAATCCTTGCCAGGTTCTAAAGTGTGCTTACTTTGCAAGCCACCACAATATTTGCTAGAGATGTGGCTCTCTGCTTGACAAATTAGGGATCTGTAGCTGTTTTGTGTGGGCTACCACACAGCTGACACAATGCACTGAGCCTGTGTGAAGTCGTGCAGTAAAGCTCTTTTGCCTCTGCCCAAATCTAATTTAAATCAGGTTCTAAGCATGTCAGAGTGAAGGGGAAAAGAGGGAGGTAAAGGACGTGTACCGCTTCAGGTTACCAGAGGGGGAAACTGAATGCTAGCTGGAAAGGTCCTTTGGGTTAGTTTTAGGTGGATAGCCACGTTCGTCTGCAGCAGATCCGTGAGATTTGGGCCCAGTAGCGCCTTAAAGGTTTTCAGGGTATGAGCTTTGGAGAGTCAAAGCACCCTTGTTTAGATAGAGGGAGAAGTGAAGATCCCTGAGCCCGTATGTCCCAGTCAGAAGATGAAAGGGGTGTAAA
This sequence comes from Eublepharis macularius, assembly GCF_028583425.1. Taxonomy (NCBI): domain Eukaryota; kingdom Metazoa; phylum Chordata; class Lepidosauria; order Squamata; family Eublepharidae; genus Eublepharis; species Eublepharis macularius. The sequence goes on along the minus strand of NC_072800.1, from coordinate 65,020,506 downwards.
GGGTTACCCAGACTCAACTCAGGTTTCTGCAGCCATACAGCAGTTAAAAAATAAATGGCTGTCAAATGATAGAAGCCCAAATGGCCTCAGAACGCCTTTGTGGGGAAGGAGGGCTCCTCCTGCTCCACACACAGATTACATGGAGCAGAAACAACCGGGGGGGGGGGTTAGGGTTTTGCAGCCAGCTATTTTGACATGGGGAACGGGCTTGAGGATGGAGGGAGCAGTCCCTCCTCTCCACACCCGTGCAAAGGCATTCGGCCCCCTTTATTTTTAACAGCTATTTCCCAAAGCGGCTGTGTAGCTGCAGGGAAGTTGAGGGGAACCCAGATCCAACTCTTCAAAAACCTGCACAACTTGGCGCCTCCTTGGGGACGAGCACAGGCTCAGTTCACCTAGCTCTAGACGCGCAGGAAACTGGCACAACTAGCTGAACTGTGCAGAGTTACCCTTCCTCCCTCGTGATACTGGTTTTCTCCTAGAAGCGAGCCCCGCTCCAGCAAAACGCTGAAGGCGGCTATTCTCCGGCCTCTCCGTCCCCCGCGGCAAACTCCACCCGCCGCTTTATTCCACTCCCCGCCGGGCAGCCCCAGCACAGCCCACGTGGGCCTCGCTCGTTGCTCCCCTGCAGAGCAGCCAGGCGAGCTCGTCCGGCGTAGCGCCGCGCCAGGCCCGCTCTCCGTCCCAACTGCGGAGCCCTCCCCGGTACGACCAGCGGAGCGCGGATACTTACGCCCGCTTGCCTGCGCCGCTGCAGCAGACGCGCCCCTCCACAACGCGGAGGAGCTCAGCGCCAGTGGAAGCGGAAGAGGCCGGGCCGCGGGGCGGGAGGCTCCGCTTGCCTCCACGCCCGGGCGCCCCTGCCGGGCAACAGAAAAGCTGCAATGTGCCCGCCAGTCGTTGCAGTTTGCTAGACAGCCGCGCGTTGGGCGCTGAAAATTTGATGGCGGGCCAGGTGTTTGTTAGATATTTACATTATATAGCTATATATGAGAACGGCCGGGGTAGGGAGCTTTATCACGGTTCTTCAGGGTGTCTCCGTGCTCGGGAGTTTCACCTGTTACATTTCGGCCTGTCATTCCAAAGCAGAGTTCCGCAGAGGGCGGGTTGGAGATGTGTGGCGACTCTGGCAGGGACTACATTGCTCGTGTTTGTGCAACATGAGGATAGACACGTTTTGGAGTATAGAAGTAGTTTCAACAGGTGCTTGCTGCATTTCATGGCATCGGTTTTTTTTAAAACGTTGGGACTGCGTAGGGGTATGTGTTTATCAATTGTGTATTGTAACGTGATAGCGGTCTGGCATTTTAGGTCTAGAGGAGTAGCCGTGTTAGTCTGTAGTAGCAAAATAGTAAAGAGTCTAGTAGCACCTTAAAGACTAACCAACTTTATTGTAGCATGGGGGAGGCAATGGCAAACCACCCCATAAAACGTCTGCCAAGAAAACGTTGTGATGCGATGTTGCCCATGGGTTAGTGCTTGCACCTTTACCTTTATGCTTTCAAGAATCACAGTTCTCTTCGTCAGATGTGATTCTCGAAAGCTTACGCTACAATAAAGTTGGTTAGTCTTTAAGGTGCTACCGGACTCTTTACTATTTTGGCATTAACTTTTTGTATCAGCTAACATAATACAACTTTTGCCTGACTAGAACTTTTGTACTGCACAAAAGTCCTTTTGAAATGAATCTTTTTTCCCTTCTGGATTTGAGTCCAGTGGTACCTCAAGAGACCAACAAGATTTCCAGGGTATAAGCTTGACAGTCAAAAGCGTCCTTCAGATGCAAGTAGGAGCTGAGTTGTTCTGTTATACACAACATACTACATGCCAACACAACTACCTACCTGAAACTTTTTTCTCTCTCCTGGAACTGCTTTGGTTTCTTTATGAACACTTTATGGCTGCACATTTTACAGAGCTCTGCAGCGCATGGATTTTCAGGACGGTGTGGGCATAAATGACTTCTGTGACACTTAAAGGGCAATCCTATGACACTTTTCTAAGCCCATTGAAGTCAATGGATTTAAAAGGGTGTCACCATCTTTAGAACTGCACTATATCTTCTCTCTCTCTCTCTCTCTCTCTCTCTCTGTGTGTGTGTGTGTGCGCGCGCGCACAATAGGTACAATAAAGGATGAGAGAAACTTAGCCAGCCCTGAGCACCTTAGAAGAAAAATTGGATAGAAATATGATAATGTCTAGTGTACTCAACAAAGAGCCCTGTATCACTGAAATTTCATACTGCCACATCAGTAACTGGAATTAAAATGAAGACAAACTATCTGATGTTTATCAACAGCCTACAAATGCTCTCACTCTCTCACAGTCTCCAGTGAAACAAAAATTTAAAGCAGTGAAGGAACTGTCCAGAAATGCAAGGAAATGAAAAATCAAGTACCAAGATGAATATTAACTTTGCCAGTATCAGAGCCAGGGAGGTTGGGCTAGGAAGCAATTATTTCCAGGAGGGTATCAAACTAGTAAATCTTCCACTGTGGCCAAGACAGCTCTGGAGGATTTGCCTGTAGTGTTTTGTGTGGGTTTGACTGTCAGATATTATAACACAGTTGCCTTACATTATCTGTGTCTTGTACTCTCACATACAAACATGTCTTACATTTTGAATTTTGCTGCAATAACAGCCTGTTAATAATGGGAAGATTTGTTCTGCCTGGAATGGTGGGCGAGGGATGACAGAAAAATAAGTCAGATTTGCCGAAAGGGCTTTCCATAAGCACACATTTGCATTGTGTAGCAAGTGGAAGTGAAGAAATTAATTTCTCCTGAGGCCTATCTGATTGGCAGGAACGGAGCCTGCAAGCGCTTTGGGCATTTTGAGAAAAGGCAGCAGCGCCATTGCACAAAGGCTACAGGGGGTACGTTCAATAATTTTGTTTCTGAAGGGGGTAGGAATCTACCAGTTAAAATATATTTGAGTTTATATTTTGGGGAGGGGGAGTGTTGGGGTTTTCCTAGTCCCTTTCTCAGTACATATTTTTTAAAATATGGTTTTGATTAAACAAAACATCCAAGGGAAGATTTCAGTTTTTGAGGGGCTCCTGAAAGACTTTATGGACTTGGCGAGTGCCCAGGCTTCACTCATAAACTGTGCTGGATGTTCTTCTGCAAGTGTTTGTGGGACTGAGTGAGCTCTGACAGAGAAGCTTGTTCAGAGCCAGTTCTAAGGACTCCATAAGCCTGTGTAAAATGAATTGCATTTGGGGTGTGTGCATTGTGTGTGAGGGCATTCTAAATGTGTTAAATGTGCTAGGTGGGGTGGGGCTCCCTAGTTTGTTGGGTTGCCAATCTCCAGGGAGTGGATGGCAATCTCCTGGGATTACAAGTGATCTCCAGGCTTCAAAGATCACTATGCCATTATTCCCTGCTGAGAAAGGTGATCGCTGTGCCATTATACCCTGCTGAGGTCCCTCCGCTCCCCAAACCCTGCCCTCTTCTGTCTCCACCCCTAAAATCTCCAGAAATTTCCTAACCTGGAGCTGGTAACACTACTTTGGGGGAGGTAACGCATTCACTGCTTCTTTTCCCTTGCCTCTTCCAGCTCTTCCCATCCTGATTCTCACTTCTTGTAGTGAGGGTTTCTCTTCTCCTCCATTCCTTCCTTTCTTCTGCTGTGGCAAAAATAGTTTCAAGCAAACACTCTGTCCCCCAATAAAGACAAGCTGCATAATCCCCCATTAGCCTTTAAGCTAAGCGACTGCCCATTTCATGGGAGATGGCTGGAACTTGGCTTTCTGCCCCCATCCCATTTCCATCCCCACAGTCTCTCCATCCTCTTATGGCCGTTTAGGGTACCTTCAATCCAGCTGGAGAAATGGCATGGAGTAGGGGTGAAAGGCAGAAGGAAGATGGAAGGTGGCAAGGAAAAAGAAGGTCGGGTGTGAAGGAGGACAAAGAAGAAAGGAGCTTGAAAAGATAGGGAAAAAGTATAGAAGGAGTCAGGAACCAAACAGATATCAGGAACAAACTGGGGTGCCATGGTGCCCGTGGGCATCATGTTGGGGGTCATATAATAGCACACATGTGGTGCAGAAATAATTTAAGGGTATAACTCAGATGCCATTTATTTATTCACTTACTTTATTTATAGCCTGTCTTTCTCCCTGAGACGCAAGGTGGATTGCCGCATTAACGAACAGAATCGTGTTTATTATTTATCTAAAATACCTGTGATCATTTATGTCCAATTAGGTTTCCAATAAAACACATTCACAACACAGGCGAACCATGCAAAACAAGCACCCTGGTATAATACGCCGACACTACTAGATCTAAGCACCAGGTGGCGTCGAAGCAGCCGCGGGCGGGTCTATAGCACCTAATACGCCCCCAAAACAACTGCAAAACCAAGTTACCAGTCCCGCTGAATTTAGGCGGATTTATGTCTGAACAAACATTTATTGGATCGGGATGCGATCCCGGGAAACAGAGGCAGGAGGACTGAATCAGGGTAAAGTGGCGGCTAGGAAAAGACGGAAGGAGTCATTTTTCACACGAACGTATGAATTGATTTCGTCAACGCGACTGGGATCCACAATTGCAAGAGCTTTAGCGTAATAAATATTGCCTACAAGCCTGTGCGTAACGAAGGGTTCTGTGCTACTGTCCCGAAGAGCGGGGCTGCAGCCGCAACGATGCACACCCTCTCCCCTGTAGCCGCGTCTCAAGAAGCGGCAACTGCTGCAATTTTCTGGTGCTCCAGAACCCCTGGGGTGACGTCACAACGCTTCCCGTCCAATGAGAGCCCTCGTTTAGCCCTGGTTTATAAAACCGTCTGCGCGGTGCCGGATTGCAAAACTGGAGAGTTTTCTTAGTGAGGGGTTGCTGCGTTTCACGTTTTCGTCAATATGGCTCTCCAGGTAAGAGAACTTCGGATGGAGGAAGCAGGGCTATGGTGCAGCCTGCGGGACGGCGCTTTTGCAGTGCAGTCCGAGCGTTAGCAGTGCGGTGGAGGTTTTCTTAATCGCGGGATTGAGCGCCAAAGAGAGGGTTTGGGTGGGGTCGTTTTGTTGGAGGATGGTGGTGGCTAGAGGTGCCGGTCGACTCTGTGCTAGCCAGCCGGACACGTTCTTCTCACGTGCAGGCGTATTCCTGTAAGCAATGGAGCGTTCGGTTTCTTGAATTTAATGGGATTGAATTTTTGTGATGGACAGTTCCCAATCGGGTGTGCACGCGCGCTCTTAAAACTCGTGCAATACGTTTACTCTGCAGAAGTCCCACTGGCAGTGCAGTCCTAAACAGAATTATTCCAGTCTGCGTTCATTGATTTCAGTGCGCGTAGACTCGAGCAACTCTTCTGAGCATTGCACTGTAAATTCAGTCGGCCTAGATAATCGTAGTGCACAGAGGCGTTTGCATGTCGCCTTCGCGGGAGAAGAAACAGTGGGGGAGGGGGCAGTTCGGGACGATGCTGCGGGGGAACCGGGTTGCACGCGGCTCCCTCCTTCCCTGCAGCGGCATTGCCTATTATTACTATTATTATTATTATTATTCCTTTAGCTACTTCACTTTGCTGCTTGCGTTTTAAAATAGGAGCCCCGCGGTGCCCTGAAATTCAACCAAATGTATTCTGGCATAAACTTTGGTGAACCATAGTTCGCTCGATCACCCTCGAAAGCTCATACCTTGGAAATCTAGTAGCAGACCAACATGGCTACCCGCCTGAAACTTTGCTCACCCGTGTGACAGAGGTGCGAGGACTCAGCTACGTGCTTGCTGGGATACCCAAATGTCTTTTGTGTGAGCTGCTGGGCTGCCCTTGTCCTTTGACAGCCGTATGCAGGTTGCTCCTCCTTCGGTTCTGGCAAAGCTCAGCCTTGTCCCAGTTCTGTTGGCATCAGCGTCCAGGGGAAGAGCAGGCTGAGGACAGCAAGGAAGAGGAGATGCGGGCGCTGAAGGCAGCGACTGCATCCTTGTAATCCCTCGGATGCAGTCAGAACACGGTTGGTAACTTGGCAGCTTTACTGAACAGCTGCCCTCGCAGCAGCTGAATCCGCCCAAGGGGAATTTGAGGACTAAGCCTTGCATAACCCCTACAGGAGTTATGGATATTTGGGCAGTGCTGGGTAGGAAGCTGGTTAAATTCAAGCCGCTGGCTGTAATGTAGTTGTAAATTGCTGTTGGCATGTCATCTGTATGAGAAGCACAGCAATGTAAATTTAATAGCATGATTAAGATTAAAAGTTTTGAATAAATCCAAATAATAAATTTAGTTACCGCTGCAGTAAACAAGTTTGAGGATATCAGCCTGTATTCTGCCAGTTCAGGCAGCAAAATTTGAAGCCTTCCTCCAGCTTCAGTGACTTCAAACTTCAGCGAGTGCAGTGGTTGAGTAAGTGCTGCTGTCTTTTAAAATACTTGTACGCCATTTTTTTTGACAAAAGGGTAATAAGTTTCAGATATCTAGAGAATAACATCTTACATTTCCCTGTAAAGAATTACCTATCCTGTCACCTAGAGTTTAAAGACTATCTAATACAACCCACTGCTCAGTGTCAGAAATCCAAAGAGCATTTCTAACAGACATCCCACCCATCCTCTGCTTGAGAGACCTCGAGGGAAGGGGAGCCTTCGTGCTCCCAGGCGACTGGTTCCATTGTCAAACTGCTCTCTCAAGAGCTTCTAATGCACAACTGAAATCTAACCTAGTAACTTAAACCTGTTATATCAGTCTTGCTCCCTGGAGCAGCAAGCAGCAAGTCCTTGCCCTCTTCTACGTGACAGCCCTTCAGACACGTTTGAAGAGCATGGTGGTGCCTCCCCTCAACCTTCTCTTTTCCAGGCAAAAAAACCTATTTATTATTTACTTCATTTATTCCCCACATTTCTCCCCAATGGGAAACCAAAGCGGATTACATTTCCCCCTTCTCTGTACATGCCTGGTTCTTTCAACTTTTTCTAGACTCTTGGCCTGTGGGCTTCTTTCTCTGTCTCTCCATTCTAGAAATGATAATACAGTCTGGGGAAAGAGTGTGTCTCCATTTAATAGCAATACTATTGTAATGAGGGTTCATTTTTTAAAATTTAAACGCAAGGGACTGGTGGCCTTAGGGTATCTCAAGCCCTGTATCACCCAGCAAATAGCTTTTGAAGCTAAAGTAACGTACACAATCAATTTCTGATAAGGAATGAGGGTCAGCTATTCAAAGGAAAGCAGTCAAAGCTGCTGGACTTTGCTGGAGCTCTGAATGTGTCTAAGGAAGCTCTTTGCGTCAGTGCCGCCATTTGAAATCAAGAGCTAGAAATTGCACATTTGTAATAAACTTTTCTAAAAACAATTCTTAAACTAATTGAATACTAGCAGGATTGGGGAAATGGCTATCTTATCAGGAAAAACATACTGAAATCTTATGGTGAACTCTATCTATCTAGGAAAGATTATACAAAGGATATGTAATACATATTAAATTATAGATATTTATACCTCTTTTTTAAATAAAAAGTAATGAAAATATGCTTAACTACAAGGTGGAGTGAACTTATTTAAAAAGCAGTCTTGAGAAGGGATAGAATCAAGCTTAGGATAATATCAGTGGGTCATCAAGACATGGGGGGGGGAAATAGCATGAATAAGTTGTGGGGAAATCAAAGAATGCTTTAGAACAAGTCTGTATGCTGTCCTGTGTAACAGTGGGTCATTGTTCCATATCAATGATGTACTGTACTTGTTTCATTCACAGAAAGTTTCGGGGGGGGGCGCTTACGGGGGCTTCCAGTGCTTGACAATCCTGTGTTTCTGTGTTATTAAGAGCAAGCCGGTCAGCGTCTGGATCTTGGCATTGGCCCCCTGCCCATTTGAAGAGCTTCATGTTGAGTTGGCAGATTATTTTTTCTATGCTATACACTGTATTGCCACTCAGTAGTGAAGCAAGATTCCGCCTATCTCAGTGTATTTCAGCCTTTGATCCACTACTGCTCACCATGTACAACAGCAAAATGATTTAATGCCCCATCACCACCACCACCACCACCACCAAGCAACAACAAAAACACTAAGCAACAATCCAGACAAGACAATGTTGTATTTATTTGTATGTATTTAGTTTGCTTTTCTCACTGAGACTGAAGGCGGCTTACTGCATGTAAGTCAGGACAATCAGTAATAATAACTGTTCTTATATACCACTCTTCTAGACAGAGTGGTAAACAAGCTCGGTGTTATTATGACCCCCACGATACAGCTTGGGCTGAGAGGAGTGGCTTACTCAAGGCCACCTGCTGAGCTCATGGCAGTTGTGGGATTCAAACCTGCAGAGTGCTGATTCTTAGCCCAACCACTTAACCATTATGCGTCTAATAAACAATGTAACAGGACTAGCATAGCAGAAATCTGAAACAAGGAGTAAGTATTAAGCATGATTTGTTAAACAATGCAAGAAATGGTGGTATGGAGGCACAAATACTACACAGTGAGAACAAAACAAACACGACAACAGATAATACATATTAGCAATATAATCCACAGTTCTTTTTCCTCTATTGAAACACCTTCATGAATCATTCTGTTATAATGCAGTCCTAATCCTTTATAAAAATGCCCTCTTGAATAGTTCTGTTCTACGTAGCTTACAGAAAGTCTAAAGTGTGAGAGTCTTCCTGACACATGCAATTTCACTGGGTGGGCGTCACTACAGAAAATGCATGTATATGGACAGTTGTTGATCTTGCAGATTTGTAGGATAGCAACTGTAAAAGGCCTGTTTAGATATATGAATCTGTTGCGGTAGAGCATAGGAAGAGAGGCAGTCCTGCAGGTATGTGGATCCAAGTCCATGAACGGCATTTTATGGGATGGCCAGTACCTTGAACTGAATCAGGTAACTAATGGGTAGCCAGTGGAGTGATTGCGGAATGGGTGTAACTTGCATGCACTGCCTAGTTCCTGATAATAACTGAGCTGCAACATTCTACATTAACTAAAGTTTCTGAGTTAATTTTGAGGGGAGGCTTATATATTGTTTACCGACCTTGGGACCCTAAGTTGGGTAGAGTCAGTGTGGTATAGTGGTTAGAGAACTGAACTAAGATCTGGGAGACTCAGGTTTGAATCCCCATTCTGCCATGAAAGTTCACTGGGTGAACTTGAGCTGGTTGCACCCTCTCACCTTAACCTACCTCACAGGGTGGTTGTGAGGATGAAACGGGGGAGAGGAGAACAGCGTAGGCAGTTGTGTTGGTCCACAGAACAACTCCCCAAATGGTGACTGCATGATATATTTTTGTTGGGACCAGCCAGGTGTTCACAAAATAGCAAGCTTTTGAGTTCCCCAGCACTCTTCAACAGGCTGAGGGGGGTTGGAACTACCAAAAAACCAAGAGGAAAAGAAAAGTTTTTCAGGGCATAGTGGAGGCGCCCTTCGTCTACAGATTCTTGGGTCTTAAGAATGCAAGATGCCCTGTTGCCGATGAGGTGGAGCCAAGAGCGTGACACGATAGTGCAATGTAAGATAGATGATCTTGCACCTTATAGAAAGAGAATATGATACGGGGATTTCATGCGTAGCTCTGCCACAGTTAAGTGTGCAAGAGTGGGCATGTGGCGAGAGTAAAATGTTGGTCTGGAGCTGTGGCAGGCTCACGCTTTCAATGAGGTCTCTGTGTGGTCTTTGAATCCCCTGCCTGCATGGAGCAATTGCCCCTCTGAGGCCGTGTGACTGAGAACGAGGAAATGGCATTGGAGGAAAAGGTTTGATACCACCCCTCTTCCCCCAGCTGCTCCGCTTCAGTCAGATTTGAAGCCCCCCCTCCTCCACAGCAGCTTTTATGTAATTATGTGTACATCAGTATAAATAGTAGTGACAAAGTATAACAAATCCTTCTAACCACAAAGGGTATAAGATAAACAAAAATCACCACCACCACCTCCATGCAAATTCCAGCTAAGGCCTATTCTGCTGAATGATCAGTTGGAAAGAGGCCTAAATTCATTGTAGAAGCTGCAATGCCGCTGGCTAAGCTTTCCATGATTCCTGCAACTCCCAAGGTGGACTGCAAGGAGCAGCTAACGCCTGCCGGACTCACAAGGCAGTCCTATTCCAGAGAGTGTTTGATGGAGGGTGAATTTTTCCAGGACATTTAGCTGTGAGTTTGGGTATTTGGGTATTTTAAATCTGGGTATTTTAAATCTGATCTTGGGTATTTTAAATCTGAATGCTTTTAAATTGGCAAATGGTGTATTTTAATCTGTTTCAATTTTGCTAATTGGACTATTATTTGACTTTGCAGTGTTGTTCACCGCCTTGAGTAGGGTTCCCAGGTACTCGCTATTGCTGAGCAATCTTCTGGGGATTCCGACTTGTGCAATTGGTGAGAGGAGGCAGGCCACCCATAGATTGACCACCATCACCAGGCAGGCTAGGGAAGTGGGCATGACGGCCCATGTGCCCAGCCATTAACATCACTTCCGGTGCAACCCATGGGGGCCAGTTCTTTAGGTATTCCTAATGAACCGCCCCTGCTGCGATGCTGTTGTTTCTAGGTTGCACCAGGAGTGACTTCGTTGAAAGGCACCACAGGAATATGCTTGTGCCGATGTGTGTGCACAAACAGAAGAGGTGTGAGTCCCCGCTACCTGCCCCCACTTCCCCAACACCTGCTAATTTGTAGGGGGACCTGTCAATCCTAGCCTTGAGACTTAGGAGATAAAGCAGGATAGAAGGGTGTTAAATAAATAGGAAACCATGCTTTCATCCCATTAGAGTTCCTTTCTTTGGAATAAAAGCTGTGAGTGTTTTTCCTTCTGTTTCATTTTCACTTTCTGCTTTAGAGACTTGTAGCTGGGTTGGCTACAACAGTAAGACTCCATCCAGAAAATGTTGTCCCTCTCCCCCCCCCCCCCCAGTTTACTGTTAGGGTACCTGAAATGTAGTTTATTTACACTGATATGCAGAAAAAGACACCAGACTCTTTACTATTTTGGCATTCTAGAGGAAGTGAGGCTACTCCTTATCCAGTGTTTTATTTCTGTGCATGTTTGTATACAGGAAACCATGCTTTCATCCCATTAGAGTTCCTTTCACCACAGGAATATGCTTTAGAGACTTGCTTTCATCCCATTAGTTCCCAGGTACTCGCTAGTGCTGAGCAATCTCCTGGGGATTCCGACTTGCGCAATTGGTGGGAGGAGGCAGGCCACCCATAGATTGACCACCATCGCCAGGCAGGCTAGGGAAGTGGGCATGACTGGGCCCATGTGCCCAGCCATTAACATCACTTCCGGTGCAACCCATGGGGGTCAGTTCTTTAGGAATTCCTAATGAACCGCCCCTGCTGCGATGCTGTTGTTTCTAGGTTGCACCAGGAGTGACTTCGTTGAAAGGCACCACAGGAATATGCTTGTGCTGATATGTGTGCACAAACAGAAGAGGTGTGAGTCCCCGCTACCTGCCCCCACTCCCCCAACACCTGCTAATTTGTAGGGGGACATGTCAATCCTAGCCTTGAGACTTAGGAGATAAGGCAGGATAGAAGGGTGTTAAATAAATAGGAAACCGTGCTTTCATCCCATTAGAGTTCCTTTCTTTGGAATAAAAGCTGTGAGTGTTTTTCCTTCTGTTTCATTTTCACTTTCTGCTTTAGAGACTTGTAGCTGGGTTGGCTACAACAGTAAGACTCCATCCAGAAAATGTTGTTGTCGTCCCCCCCCCCCCACCACCACCCTTAATTTATTGTTAGGGTACCTGAAATGTAGTTTATTTACACTGATATGCAGAAAAAGACACTGTGTTTCGGCTGATCCCAAGACCAGTTAGTTTAGGTTTGCAGCTAAGACTGGCATGTGGGGTAACTGGGAGTAAGTTAAGATTACTGGAGCTTCTTTTCCAGTGTTTTATTTCTGTGTATCTTTGTATACAGGAGTGCGGAATATCCAGAATAATCATAGTAATATTAAGAGGAACACACCTTGTGCTCTTCTGAGGAGAACTTGAGACATCATAGCTGACTGTCCATTTCTTTAAAAGTGTCATCAGCTTTGGAACAAATCATACATCTCCAGACGAAAGGGGCTCCACCCTGTGGTCTGAAGCTTGGATTTAATACTAACTGCTCATAAGAAACTGGGAACAGCTGGACCTCAGAACAAGCTTTGGACCATCCTGAGTTGTACACTCTCAGACTCTAGGACTGTAAGTAGACACAGATTGTACTTTGGTCCAAAGTCTAGTTTGTGGGCCAAGGGCTTCAGAGTTGGGTACCTCCACCATCCTAGGAATCGCATGTGTTGTTTGCACTGAATAAGTAATGGAGGCAGCTGTATCCCTTCTGCATCCCCAGGTAAACTTGGGACCACTCCATGCAGTACATTTTAGCAGTAAAAGCCAGTGCGATTGTAGGAGGCACCTGGTCTTGAAGCCCTTGGCCCAGAGACCAGGCTTTGGACTGTGGCTCAGTTTGTGTCCCACTCTGTCTGGGTTAACTGCACAGACCAAATGGAAACAGAGACACTGATATGACATCTAGAATCGCATGCAGATGTTGAGTGAAAATAGCAACACGGTGTTCGTTTTTTAAAAAACTTGGTATTTGGAAGGAATAAGCAAGATGTAAGGAAATACATAAAAAAGGGGTTGATGCTTCCATTCTTTTCCCCCTTCAGGCTGATTTTGACAAGGCAGCTGAAAACGTAAAAAAATTGAAGACCAAACCAAGTGATGATGAACTACTGCAGCTGTACGGGCTCTACAAACAATCTACTGTGGGAGACATCAATATCGGTAGGTTTGGCTTTTGTTGAAGTTTCGGTATCTTGGAGAGCTCCTGCTCTGTTGCACAAAGTCCTCAGATGAGCAGTGGGAATTTTCTGCAACCCCCCTATACACCAGCACTTTTTCATTTGTGACCAAAGCAGGCAAGGAGAAGAGGTTTAGCTTCCCCTGCTGTTCGTGTATCTGCAAACCGGCCACTGTTGGCTCCATTATTAACATCCCATTACTTAAGTGGCTACATGCAGGTTTCACAGTGGAGTCAATAGAACCTCTGCGGGCCAGTTTGCACATGGGATGCACGGTCCTCGTCTTCCCCAACGAGCACGAGGACTTTGCAACGGGTAGATAAGCCCTTGGTGTTAACATATAAGAATGTGTGTTTTTCTTTCTTCCTTTTCAGAGTGTCCAGGAATGCTAGACTTGAAAGGCAAAGCCAAATGGGAAGCTTGGAACCTTAAGAAAGGTGCTTGCTTAGAATTATTATATAAATTTAATTCTGATTAAAATGATTTTTGTATGCAAAGCAATTAAGGAATGGTAAAGGCTGCTACTTTTTCCTTTACAGGTATGTCAAAGGACGATGCCATGAAGGCTTACATTTCTAAAGCCAATGAGCTGATACAGAAATATGGAAATTAAGAGTTCCTCCAGATATATTCAATCTTCAGAAGCTAACAAATAGTGGGAAGGCAGGAGCGCTACTGACTCTGCGGTCTGACATGGAACTTCATCATCTGTAATTCAGCTCTACAGATTGTACCTGGTTGAATTTGTTTATAATAAATTTTTACGTAGTACGAGAGTGCCCTTAAAAATAATCAGTTTTTAAAGTAAAAATTCACAGTTCAGGTGACTTCCAAGTTTAATCCTTCCATTGCCATTACCAGTTTTGAAAGATGTATTTGCATCATTTTGTTTGCATATTGTGATCATCATAATTCAACTATTTTGGAGTGCTACGGATGACTGGTTACTAATATTGCTTGGTAGGTTTTTTTCAGTTCTTTCACAACATCCTGTGTTTCTGTGTGTACTAGGAGCATGTACAGTCCTCTCAATATGCTTGGTGGGAGTGCCAGACTTTTATCAAAAAAGATTCTGGGGTATTTTTGTTGAGAAACTGTAGCTATTCACAAGTAGGAAACGGGGAAGTGGCCATAGTTGGGAGTCACAAATAAAAGGCAGAGGGCGAGAAGGGATCCATCCCCAAGCTCATTGGATGGGGGAGTGTCTGCTTGCCATTTTTCTTCTGTATAAGGTCACAGGACCTACAGAAGAAACCAGAGAGCAAGACAGTGGCTGCTAGTGTCCCTTCCCACTTTCTTCCCTGGAATCATAAAAGTTACAAGGCTACACATCAGTATATATATCGGCTTGACCTCCATTCTAAAAAGCAGCATTGGAACCTTTCAGAGAAGGTATGTGGGGTGGGGGGGGGGATTCATGCTACACTGTCCCTAGCCCAAGTCTAGCATCAGTATATGTCCTGTTTGTGCTAGAAGGAGACGAGGGTGCCAGTGGTGCATGGTTTGTAGCTTGAGTGGGGGGTTCCTCTTTTTATGATGACCGTGCATGTTCCCACAAACTCATCAGCAGTTGGGGAGCAGGAGTTTGTTTCCGTTACCCAGCCATCTTTCACAACCCACCTAAATTCTCACTGTGTGAACTAATGGGAGCATGAAAAACATGTTGTGCTGCTGAATTTAAGAGAAAGTGATAAGGAAGGAGAGGCAAATAGCAAAAGAAAGTAACAGAGGAGGTGCAGACAGATTGTTTCTGCATGACACAAAAGACTCATCAAGGTTCAGATACTTATTAACGGTATCTTCCTGAGAAATCTGCTACATAAGCTTATATGCATTACAGCACTGATGGTATTCATTGCACAAACCTGGCATACAGTGTTTTTCATGTCCCCTTCAAATGTAAGCACGAATTCTTAGCCAACTTCATCCTCCTGAGAACATGAAGAAAGCCATGACATTGTTCTTGCAGGTAGATTTGGTTGACATCTCTGAAGCAAAGCCAAAAGCCTGTTCATAAACAAGTTTGGCGAGGTTTGATAATTTGACAACCGGAGCTGTGGGCCCCGTGTGTGTACATGTCCTGCTTGCTGAGAATTATCCGCATACAGGTTGAGAATGCAGGTGGGGCTTCTCGACAAGAAAGGGAAATAAAAAAGGGTCAAACCCAAATACAGAGAATTGTTGTCAGAGTTGGTTGTTTCTCAGTGAGCTGCTTGTCTGTGCGTAGGAATTAAAATCAAATTATGCATGGGACAGGTAATAGATACACAGAACTTTTTCTCCCTCTCCCAAAGTACTAGATGGGCAACAGATTCAGAAATAGACAAAAGGAAGTACTACTTGTAATATCCCTCAAGTCAGTTTTTGTACCAGAGGACTGGAGAGTAACAAGCGTTGCATCAAATTTTAAAACGGTCCAAAGAGAATCAGGAAATTACAGGCCAGTTTGCCTAATGTCTGTCCCAGGTAAATTCGTAAACACTTTTATTAAGGATAAGCACAGAGGAACAAAGTCTTGAGAAAAAAATCAGACTGGCTTCTGCAAAGGGAAGTCTGCCTCACCAACCTTTTGGAATTTTTGGAAATTGTGAACAAATGTACATAATGGTGACCCGCTAGACATAATACCCCTGGACTTTTAAAAGGACTTTGACAAGGTACTTCACCAAAGACGCTTGAGGAATCTTAACGGGGGGGTTAAGAGGATGGGTCTTTCTATGGATTAAAACTTGGTTAAATGATAAAAAGCAAATGTAGGAATAAATGGACAGTTCTCAATGGAAAGAAGTGAATTGAGCATGGATGTCCCACAAGGGTCGATACTGGGGGTAGTGCTATTTGTTCATAAATGATCTGGAATTGGGTGTGAGCAGCATAGTGGCAGAGTTTGCTAGTGACATAAAACCCTTCAGGATGGTGAAAACCACAGCCAACTGAGGAGCTCCACAAAGCGAATGGGCAACAATGAGATGAAGTTCAGTGTAGGTAAGTGTGAGGTGATGCACGTTAAAGAAAAAAATCACTTTTATGCCAACGTCTGAATTTGCTGAAACAGTGGGAAAGAGATGTTTGGTCACAATTGGCAGCTCAATGAAAATGTTGATATTGAAGTGTTGCTGAAAAAGACAAACTATGCTGGAGATTACTAGGAAAGACATTGAAAATAAAATTGCCAATATAATGCTCTTATATAGATCTGTGGTGCAGCCACATTTGGAATACGCTGCTGTCGTAGCTGAATCTCAGAAAGGACATTGTAGAGCTGGAAAAATAAGCAGCAAAGACGGTCAAGGGATTGGATCACCTTTCCTTTGAGGAAAGGATAAATAACAATATACTGCCCTTCAGGACAACTTAATGCCCACTCAGAGCGGTTTACAAACTCTGTTATTATCCTCATGACAATTGCCCTGTGAGGTGGGTGGGGCCGAGAGAGCTCCAGAGAGCTGTGACTAGCCCAAGGTCACCCAGCTGGCTTCAAGTGGAGGAGCGGGGAATCAAACCCTGCTCTCCAGATTAGAGTCCCGCTGCTCTTAACCACTACACCAAACTCACTCTCTCAAAGAGACAAGAGACTTTTCTGTTTAGTAAAGATAGCTGAGAGGGGAACGTGACAGATTTATAAAATTATGCATGGGGCAGAGAGGGTAGATAAGAGCACACTTTCCCCTCCTAAATATTAGAACTTGGGGAGAACCTACCAAAGTTGACTGGTAATAGGTTCAGGTCAGACCAAAGGAAGTGCTCCTGTACTCACCAAGTGATTAAAATACGGAATTCACTGCAATGATGGTCACAAGGCCAGATGGCTTTAAAAGGGGACTAGATAATGCAAATGAAAAACGGAAGGGCTGTGGGCTCCGTGGCAGAGCATCTGTCGATGCATGCAGAAAGTCCCAGTTTCAATTCCTGGCATCTAGAGTGAAAAGGATCAGGTAGTGGATGTGAAAGATGTACATCTGAGCCCTGGAGAGCCGCTACTATTTGAAATACACAATACTGACCTTGATAGACAAATTTTCTGACTCATTACAAGGCAGCTTCAAACTCTTGAAACTTGAGTCAGTGCAACAAAACCCCACCTATAGGGAACTGCAATAATGCTCTTGATAGATGCTTGTTCCAAAGTGACATTGGGTGGGATTTAGACCTTCCCTTAACTGACATGTTTCATACAATTTTATTACAAAATCATTAATACATTATGCTGTGGGTAGGTAACTCAATAGCTTTAGAAATTGCTTGAGGCAGTTTGTGAGCCTACAGAGATTACAACTAGTCAATAAAACGTAAAACGCCACACAAAACATACTAAAAAAGCCAGCAGGATTCAAAATAGTTTGAAAAATTTAACTGCCTAAAATCTCCCCCACCTCCAGCCAATAGAGCTGTGAGATGAATTCTCACGTAGCCATGAAATCATAAGAGCACCAGCTATGAGTGTTCTACAAGCTTCTTTTTTCTCCAGACATTTCATTTTCTGAGTATCTTGAGGATAATAAAATGTTTTATTCCTTTAAAGGGGTGCTTAACTGGGAATGGTGTGGAGGAATCAAAACTGGCCATAGTAACTTTTGATAGTTGCTTTGCAGCAAGGGGATTAAAGGAGAGGAAACTGGGCAATTTTGTGTATTATAGTAGTGTAGTAATTCTGTCCCACCCACCGCTCCATCTTAAGGTGTCAAAAGTAACTGGCAGATAGGGCATAGAGCCAGTTTCTATTCCATTCTGATTTTTTCCTAGTTGCTAAAATCAGGTTACAACACATTTTGCTGTGAAAGCCTATTAAAAGTGCTTTAATGTCTGCATGTAATAAATATAAAAATTGGAGCTTCCCAGCTTTTATCTGATAAAATAGATGAAACATGATCTTTTCTGGATTAACTAGTTCTTGCAAACTCAAGTTTATACATTTGCAGCTGCTTCATTAGGCAGAGGGGATCAGAACAAAACTGAAATAGTTGGCTGGTTATTCTTTTCTAAGAACAAAGAATGCTGGAGAACCCTGTAGCGATAGGTAACCCAATTCCAAACAAGTAGGCCTTGCAGTGAGAAACAGCTTGTTTTCTTTCAGAAGCCATGTAATAGTGTGAAATAGGTAGCAAGTTTAAAATAACATCACGAGTAAGTGTATTATTCCATTCTGGTTTCCAGTCATCATTCCTGTAAGACCCTGGTCATTTCTTTTATCAGTACTAGTTAACAAAGACTGGGATTCTTCCAATCCTTTTCTTTTCCCTTTGTACTGTTGGTGGAAGTCTGGACAGAAATTAGATGTGACTTGCACAACAAATTCAGTAGAACCATTCAGATTCCAGGGGCCTACTTTATATTAATGCTAATGTCCCTATTTAATGGCCAATTATTCTCTTTCGTTTGCCAAAGAAATTCAATGACGGGCTTTTTACAGTGCTGGTACAACAGGATAGCCAGGGAGTTACTTGAGTTAGGAACTGAATGCTTCCTTCAATGCCACTTCCAATCTATGCACAGCCAAAATGAAGCTCCAATCCTAACTGGCGTCGTGTGTATGTTGAGGTCATACGAGGAAAGATTTTCTCTTTGATATGCAGATTCTAAACTATGCCTTTCAAAACACCATGTGCTGGATCCAGTGAGCATATCCACTGCTGAAAAAGGCTATGCTGGACATCACAAACTACTGCAGGTGGCCTTAGGTAAGCCACTCTCAGCTCCAGCTCCCCAACTGTATTGTGGAGATAACAACACTGACTTCATTCAGCACTCTGAGTGGGGCACTAATCTGTCCAGAAGGGCAGTATATAAGCACACTGTTGTGAATCATGAGATGTGCAAGGCTGCACTGGATATCATGAGATCTTGCACCTGAAGCAGTATGCCCCAATTGCAGATGCCAAACCACCCGGCTTCAGTAAGCGTTCCTAGAGGTTGCAAAAGCACAGGTGATGGTACAAAGATCTGTGCCTTCCAAGAGTGGGTGTAGCAGATGTAATTGAGAAAAGGCAGTCCTGCAGATGAAAGATGCATCATGTTTGTTCCAGTTTCCACAATTCATAGAAGCCATCATCTGTATTTGTAAATTGCAAAACAAAATCTAGTGGCACCATAACGACTAACAAAGTGAGCTTTTGTGAGTCGCAGCTCACTTCCTCAGATGTCACAAAAGCTCATATTGAAATAAATATGGTTAGCCATTAAAGGGCCACTGGATTTTTCTATCATTTTGCTGTAAGAGATTAACATGACTACCCCTTAGCAATAATCTAGGCTGAGCCTTTGTTTTCCACTTTATTGTTTCTCATGGAGAAATGTTCCTGTTGAAGTTCTGTTGAAATATGGTTCACCTAACTATTTTGCTTATGCAAGTACTCACATGATAGCCTCTCCTATAGAAATATGCATTCAGATAATAATCCAAATTGATCCTGTTCTTTTATATAGTTAATAGAACTAATTCTATAATATTAATAACATTTGATTTATATACTGCCCTTCAGGACAACTTAGCATCCACTCAAAGCAGTCTACAAAGAGACAGTTTGGTGTAGTGGTTAAGAGTGCGGGACTCTAATTTAGAGAACCAGGCTTGATTCCCCACTCCTCCACTTGAAACCAGTGGGGTGACCTTGGGCTAGGCACAGCTCTCTGGAGCTCTCTCAGCCCCACCCACCTCACAGAGTGTTTTGTTGTGGGGATAATAGTAACATACTTTGTAAACCGCTCTGAGTGGGTGTTAAGTCATCCTGAAGGGCAGTATATAAATTGAATGTTATTATTAAAGTATGTTATCATCCCCACAACAATCACCCTGTGAGGTGGGTTGGGCTGAGAGAGCTCTGAGAGAGCTGTGACTGACCCAAGGTCACCCAGCTGGCTTCAAGTGGAGGAGTGGGTCTCCAGAGTAGAGTCCCACTGCGTTTAACAACTACACCAAACTGTAACCATTTCCATCCTTCCATAATAATGGGAAATGTTTGGATCTGGCTTGTTCTTGCATTGCCTGGTTTTCATTTTCATGAGCAGATAGGGAAGTTATCCTAAAAGAGCAGTTAGCTGATGTTCCCACCAAATAGGGCTTTATTGGTGTTACTGTACACAGTGTTTCCACTTCCTGCTAGGTATTATACAATGAACGGGCTTCTGATTCTATACAAGTGTAGGGGTTGTTTGCATGAGCTATTTCAGTATTTGAAGTTTAGTCTGCTAGGGAGGGGACAGAGGTATCCTTGTACTGGCAGGCAGGCAGTGTTGTGCAAATTGCCTCCCCACAATTGATAAGCAGTTCAGCAGATGATAAGAGGCAGAGGTCCAGGAGTTGTCTCCTCCAAATAGGCAGCTTCCCTGCTTTGCTAAAGGTGGGACAAGATAGCAGCAGAAGCTCAGATGGGAGGAAAACAGACAGAAATCCAGGGTTTTCCCCTTCCCCTAGACAGCATATTTGCCCTCTAGGATGACAGATTTTGCTTCTACTAGCCGGACACAGTTCTAAGACTGCTGATAAACATAAACAAAGCTAATTTAAAAGCAGTCCTAGATAAAAAACGTCTTCATTTGACTCCTGAAGATTGGCAGTTCCATAATCATGGGACTGCTATCGGAAAGGCCCTCTCTCATGTACCCACCTCTGTAGTCTGCACTCTGGTTTACAAGGGCACAGCAAGCCCATTTAGCTCACATCCTAGGGTGGGTGTTGTGTTGGAGATCAATGTATCCATACTGAGAACTCCTTGAGTTTGTTGCTGTACTCTTAAGTAGCCTGATTAATTACCTCTCTGCATCTCCCTCTACTAAAGGTAGAATTGACATGAGGAATGGCAAGACTCAGAGAGTGGGAAAGTGATAGAAAACCAAAATGATTTTATCCCACTTAATTGAGAGAGAAGGTGTCCTACTTTATCTGTGTGGGGCATCATTGCAGCTAAAGTCAGCCTAATGAACTGGTCTTTAAGATCAATTGTATACCAAAAAGGTGGTGAGGTGCAACCAAAATGCAAGCATATAAGAAAACAGAAGAAAGATTGGTTTAAAACCCAGATAAATATGTCCATTGACATTTTTAATTATATCACCATAATGAGAATTTTTTAAAAAATGCCTGGAAAAGCCAAACCTAGCAACCTTCTGTTGAATCCTTGGGAGGGACAAAGGAGTTGGCTAGCTAATCAGCTGATGGTTTTCCAGGGAAATGCTGCCATCTTGTGGACATTAAGTTACAATGTGGGTGAGGCCAACCTAGCATCTTATTGCTGGGTCCTGAGCGGCAGCCACACACCAGCTTCCCTTTAAACAAGGAAGGAAGCCAAATCTGAAATATCACACAGTTTTTTAGTGTGTTGAGTGATATATTTAGGCATAGAGATGCCAGACAACCCAAAAAAGCTTTTAAAAAGAAAAATACACAAGAAGTGGGCTTTCTGGAAGAAAAAAAAGTTATAATTTTTAGTTTTAAAAAGCACATATTTACAGATAATAATTATACAAACACTAAGATGAAAGCATGTGTACATTCTCTTGTTGTGTCTTTAGATTTTGTCAGAAATTCTAGTCTTATTTAGTTACTTGAAGATCCTGAATCAAGTTAAACAGAACATACTGCTGAGAAGTCTTCCAATGTGTCTTCTTCAGCTGGAACTACTCTTCCCGCTCCTGCCTCCACCTTTCCCCCTTTGCTTTTGCTGAACATCAAGCCTAAAGAAAAGTTCCATTAAATTCAAAGTTAGCTTGCTGTTTTGTGATTTGTAGTTGGTCCTAATAAATATTTTATAATACTATTCTGTTTGGATTTTTTGTAACAGACTAATATGGGCTGCATCTATCCAGCAAAGAGTCTGTTTTGCATTCATTGCCATGCTCCTGCACACTTTCCTCCAACAGTCACCACTTCCTCTGCAATTTCATTGCTGAGCCACTGGAGGGCTTTTTTTAAAAAAATGACAATTGCTATAGTGTAATAGCAATTACAGTCCCCCCCCCCCCCTAAATCCTTGCAAACGTCCTCAGGTGTGATGGGAAAATGGTGACCATGCGGGGCTGGTGGAAGGACAGTGGTGCCAGTGTGGGTGGGCCCTTTGAAAATATACACCTTCCTGCCCAGAAGGCATGCTGTCATGCTTCCACTGTGTTCTTTCAGGGAAGAAGGCAGGTTTGCTGACTCAGGACAGGAAAGTGGATTGTGTAGAGGACAATGTGTGGTTGCTCCCCAAAACAGTGCTTCTGTTTGGAAGCAAAGGCATCCATGTGGAAGCACCCATGACAGCTTGCATTTTTAGTTACTTAAACGTGCATATTCTACAGTCCCAGGTTTTGGATCTAATAGTAGAAATCTTGTGACCCACGGAGTTGGAGCCAACCAACTTTTTCACTCAGATCCACCCAATTATCCTCCACAGCTGCCAGCTCACATGGCTATAAGCAGTTCCCTTGATTCTCAGTATAGACTTTTGGGGTAGTCTGAAAGGACGCATGCCTTGACCTGAGTGGCCCAAGCTAGCCTGATCTTGTCAGATTTCAGATGCTAAGCAGGGTCAGCCTTTCTTAGTACTTGAACAGGAGACCACCAAGGAAGACCAGGGTTGTTACGCAGAAGCAGGCAAAGGAAAACCACCCCTGAAGTCTCTTACCGTGAAAGCCCTATAGAGTCAGCATAGGTCACCTGCAATTTGATAGCACTTTCACCCCACCCCCCAAGGATACCTCCTTCCTTTTTCATACTGGAAAAGCTGCTTGGATCTAACCAAAGAGTTCCTAGTTCTCCATCTCTTACTGGAACAAAACACAAGTCTCTCAACCAAATAAAAGAGACTTCCAAGAACAAACACCCACTACCAGTTCTGAGAGTTTGTATAACATTACTTTACCTCTGAAGCAATGAACAAACTTCCTCCTATCCCCACAGCAGTTTTGGAACCTTCAAGTGCTTTTTTAACAATGTGACAAAATTTAACTAAAACTTGGAAATAGATCAAGATAGATGGTAACATACTTGGTAAACTGCTCTGAGTGGATGTTAAGTTGTCCTGAAGAGCAGTATATAAATCAAATGTTTTTGTTATTATAGCCGGGTTAGTCTGTCTGTAGCAGTGGAAAAGAGCCAGAGTCTAGTAGCACCTGTAAGACTAACAAAATTGGTGGTAGGGTATGAGCTTTCATGAGCCACAGCTCATTTCTTCAGATACAGCTAGAATGTGAGTCCATCTGTCCTTATATCTTGGGGAGTGGAGTGATTACAGAAGCTGAATGACAAAACTTGGAAGTGGGACTTAATTTTTTTTTTAAGGCAGACAACCCACTTGAAGCATGAAGGAGCAAGACTAACAAATGAATCAGAGTTCCAGTTGCTGGTGTGGGAGTAAAAAAGAGATATGGCATCAGTCAACTGGAGGATGTGGTGATAGTAACTTGCAGGCATTTATTTATAATCAAACACACAGCTGCCGAACTCCCAACTAAGTACACACACAGGCAAAAGGAAAAATCATATTCCCCAGGCCTCTTATTGAACAGAGTAATGCTGAAAATGTGTCACATTTGGCACAAGCTCTGCTCATGACCTGAGTTTGATCCTGGCGGGAGCCGGGTTCAAGTAGCAGGCTCGAGGTGGACTCAGCCTTCCATCCTTCTGAGGTCAGTAAAATTACCCAGTTTCCTGGGAGTAAAGTGTAGATGACTGGGGAAGGCAATGGCAAACCACCCTGTAATAAAAGCCTGCCAAGAAAACTGGGAATTTGGGATGCGACATCCCCGCATGGGTCAGTAATGACTTGATGCTTGCACCTTTACCTTTGGCACAAATTATCAGACTACATTTCTCTAATTATACTTAGGATTTATTCCTATTTAAAAAAATCATCTTAAGGCTCTGCTAACATAAGTCATGAGAAAGAAAGGATGAGAGAGAGGTGGAGTTGAACCTGAGTATGTATTCCATTTAGGGCTGTACTGAATTCTCTCCCACAAAAATTTTGAGAAAGAGGTTTTTGAGTGGGCAAGAATTTAATAAAAAAATTTCCCTGCTTTGTCCTGCTCTTGTTCACTGCTGCTTCAACCTCTGATCTGCCTCTTTGTTGCAATTTTGTCTTTCAGAGGGTCTTATTCCAGGGGAGGTCTCACCCAATCAGAGACCATATTAGCAGTGTGATAATTTCTCATTATCAGCCAATCAGATTTGACTATGTGACAATGTCACAAAGCCAATTTATAGTGAGAGCAAGAAGCCCTGCAGTGAATTAGATTTGGCTTCATACTGACATGAGATTGGAGTGGGTATAATGTTTTTGATCCTCCTGAATATATGAACATATTCACCCTATTCCACAGCCTCACTCAGAACAAGCAGCAATTTTCAGGGGTGAAGTGTTTCATATAACATATGCAGCCCTAATTCTCTTAGTTTTGGTTGTGTTACATATATATAAACATTCATGTTGATAGTCTTACTGATGCAACACTGGAAGTCAAATTCTATGAAGTTTTCTGCCTAATTTCTCTGATAATAAGATTGTGAATAACTCCCTTTAAAAGAAATACTACAGAAATGTCATTTGGGTGGTGATTATTTTAGGTGGATTCCTATTAGTCGGCCAATAATAGCAATTTTCCATTAAATGAAAGTTCAGAAAGACAGTAATTCCTAATATCTGCAAATCTACACGGAGAGTGAACACCAAATAGCACATGGTATAAAGGTATCTGCAAGAACGTTTCAGTTATGTGAAAGAATGGTGTGGCAAAGCATAAAGTATAGAAAAATACTATAAGCATAATCTATTTTTAAAAAACTTTTAAGTAAAAGCAGAGAACAAAAAAAATCTACCTGTTAGTTTCTAAACACTGCACTTGCATACATTATAGTGTTGCTTGGGATTAGTGAAATAGCAAGTTATGAATGCAACGTATTTGTTAAAAGATTTTTTGTTCTCTCTTTGATCTATTTTACTGCAACATTTCATGGTTGCAGAACAGACACATTTTACAACACATTCCAACACGTACTGAGATTCATCAAATGAATAACCATTCTAACATGAGCATCCTTAACAGTTCTAGAAAGAGGTTTCAGATAGCCAAGTTGATCCACAGCAAAACAATGTGCATGCTTTCAAGTTCTCCAGAATTCTTCATCAGGCTGAATGTGGGAGGAGGCCAGATGTTTGTTAAGACCTCTTGTATAGAATGCCAGGAGGCTTTGAGTAGATAAGGAGGTTGCTGCTATCAGGTTGCATCTTTGGATTTCTAGGAAGAAGAAAAAGCAGTGACAGGCTCAGAATACAAATAAACTCATAGTTGATCCTATGCCTCTTACTGAAAATGCAACTAACCTGATGTTGATCAAATGTTTCTGTGATGTCAAGCAGAATGCATAGGTTGTTTAAAAGGCCAAAGGCAGAAGGGAAACATAGTAGCCCTTATATTAACAGTACTGGGTATTAATTTTAGATACCACACTCAATGGTATCTAAAAGACTCAATGAAAGCCAAGTAATGGTAGTACTACAGTTTGCAAAGTAGTAACGACTCTTTTAAAAAGCCCCAGCCATCTTATCTAGTTATTTTGCCATTTCTTTCCTTGGTAAATCATTGTCTATTTTGCACTGGGAGAAAATTTGGAGGGGGAGGAGATCCCAGTTCAGATCTGCAATCTGCCATGGAAGCTTGCTAAATGATCTTGGGCCAATCACACAGCCTAACACAAGGCTGCTGAAAGATGTGAGTACCCTTGGGGAAAGAAAGGTGGGGTATAAATAGGGTTGCCAACCTCTAGGTGGAACCTAGAGGTCTCCTGGAATTACAACTAGGGATCCCGGGGACCCCCACTTCCATCCTCACCACCACTCACCTGGCCGACAAAGGGAAGTGCAGAGGAACAGGCCTCCCGCATGTGTTCCCAAGGCGGTGTGATGATGACACTCCTGTGAGTGTTATCGCACCACCCCGAGAGCACTCCCACACGTGTGGAGCAAAAAATAGGTGAGTGCCTGGTTCTCCACCTCCAGCCAGGAGGGTAAAGGGACCTGGCAACCCTGAAACTGATCTCAGGGAACAGGGAACAGCTCCTCTGGAGAAAATGGCTGTGTCATCACATCCCCATTGAACTCCCCCCCCCAGGCCACACTCCCAAATCTCTAGGAATTTGGTGACTCCATTGGCAACCCTAGACATAAATGAAGTAAATAAATAAAGTGTGTGAGTACAAGGCAGGGACCTTGGGTGTTAAGAATAGCGTGATTAATTGGATTGTGAATCAGCACTGTGTTAGTTCGAATCCCACTGCTGCCCTGAGCTCTGCAGGTGGCCTTAGGGAGGTCACTCTGTTCAACCACAGCTCTCCAGCTGTACTGTGGTTTTCCAAACTATGGAAAACTGAGTTATTCAGGAGGGCTTTTTTTACTCAGGTAGGAGAATTGTAATAGAAGGAAGCTGTCTCAAAGAGATAACATCAATAAAGAGACAGAGAGCTATTAAAGACTTTATTACTATTGCTGTAAGTATGATGCTGCTGGGAGGATGCTATGTTGTTTAATGTCAGTCTTAGAATTACTTATGACCTGTTTCAGCATTTCTTCAACTCTGTATTGGATTTCTTCTGGGTTTAAATCTTTGAAAATTTGCGTGTGTACACCCTATTACATGTGTATTAAAATGTCTTCGAAATTGACTGGACGGTACTGTCTCAGGACCCTTGAGTCTGAGAAAAAGGCAGGCTATAAATAACGTAAATAAATAACAATCCTGCCTTATTCACTGCTCTGAGTGGGGCATTAATCTGTGTAGAAGAGCGGTATATAAACGCAGTTATTATAATACTATTATTATTATTCGATCAGTATGAAACACATAACACAGATTGCGATGCAGATAAGACTAAACCATGGTAAGCGCGGAGATAGTTGCCGTCTGGGAAGGAAACGGGAGGTTGATGAAACCGAAAAGGGCGAAGCGTTTGTTCCGTAGGACGTGTAGTTGCTGCCTGTCGTTTTCCTCCCAGCGAGGCAATTGCTAGAAGTAAACAAGAGGGCAAAACAAGAGGGCGGAGGGCCGCGCAGATGCCAGCGGGCCTGAAGAGCCGTAGGCGGCTGGACACGGACGGAGGGAGCGAAACTAGGCCAGCGCCGGGCGTGGAAGAGGAGCGGGCCACGAAACGAGCAGTGTCGCGGCCTGCTTTCCTCCTCCTCCTCGGCTTCAGCCGGGCCACGCTCGCGGGAATCACACGGGCAAGGCCGGGGAAGAGGGCCAGCTCGGCTCGCTCTCTGTAGGCCCCGCGGAGAGCCCGACCGCCCGCCCTCGCAGGCAGGACCAGTCGGGCCGCAGCCCCGCCTCAGAGAGCCTAGGCCCGGGCGCTGTCTCCACCCTCCCTTGGGCTCGGATATGGGACAAAGGTGAGAAGCCCGGGAGGGAACGCCGCCGCCTCCTCCCTCTCCAGCCCCAGCCACTGTTGTGAGGCTGGCGCTGAGGGACTGGCTGCAGCCAGGATCGCCAGCAAGACAAGCCAGGAGGGGGATGAGGTGAGCGCGGTGGGGCGTGCGGGGCGGGCGAGGCGGTTGTGAAACGTCGCGGTGGCCGAAGGGTGCAGGGTGGGAGACTCTTGCCTCGGCTTCTCTCTTGATTTTGAACAGGGGGTCGCCGTTTCCTTTCGACGTCTCTCCCACTCCTCAGAGCTAATAGCCATCGCGGGGGGTCTTGCGAGCCTTCCCTGGCAATGAGGATGAGGGGCCTTCAACAAGGGACGCGCTTAGCGAAATGTAAAACCCAGCAAGATAGTTTCAGGTGTTGGTCTGGGGGAGAAGAGCAAGATTCCGGTCCAGTAGCACCTTAAAGACCAACATGATTTCTAGGGAATGAGCTTTGGAGAGTCAAAGCTCTCTTCGTCAGATACAAGGAAGAAGGGAGATCCTTGAGCCCCTCTATCCCTTATACGCCCCTCCCATCTTCTGACTGGAATAAAAGGGCTCAGGGATCTCCGTTGCTGCCTGTATCTTAAAAAGGGCGCTTTGACTCTGGAAAGCTCATACTCTGGAAACCTTGGTGCTACCGGTCCTGAATCGTGCTCTAAAACCCAACAAGTCTTCATTATGGGAAAATTCATAGTGTGCTTGCTGCAAAGAACCCCAAACAACTCAGTCGTAATTGCACTCAGATTGTGAAGACATCTGGAATGTCAGCGCGTAGGCAGGGAGGAGTTGTTGCTTCTGCTGTCTTTTAAAACTTTTTTTGGCTGCTTCCATATCGTGTTGTGTAGAATGCAGGAAGGTGGAAATGCTTTTTAAAATCAGCCTCCCTGCCAGCCCCTCAGTCGATTCAGAAATGAGATACAAGCACACTGAAAACCGCTTTTCTGCATTTACAGATCAGAAAATACTTGCACGTTTACAGCTGCTTGTCTAGTCTTGTACATCTAACGTTGTTATATAGGGTAGGTGAGCAGAGGGGCAGTAGAATCAATCACTGTGGCTTATCCTAGGGTTGCCCGCTCCAGGTTGGGAAATTCCTAGAAATTTGGTGCTGGAGCCTGGAGAGAGTGGGTATAATGCCATAGAACCACCCTCCAAAACAGCTGTTTTCTTCAGGGGAGCTGATTTCTGGTGTCTGGAGATCAGTTATAATTCTGGGAGAGCTTTAGGCTCCACATGGAGGTCAAGAACCCTATAATCCATGCTGGACCCAGGGCAAATTTAGGTGAGTTCAGCTGCAGTCCTAAAACACTCATTGAATAAAGTGGAAGTTATTTCCAAGTAGACCTGTTTTAGGATTGCTCTCTTGGTCTCATGTGGGCTTATTGTGTGTAGGCTCCTTACCTGTCATTAGGAAAGTCTGAGAAGGGGGGATCCAGTTTGCTCCCACTTCCCTTCTTTGCACATTGGCCATTCACTCACAGGACCAGGACTGGGTGCCACATGCATATCAACCGTCAAAGAACAGTTGAAAGAAATTTTGAGGGGCACATTCAGCCGTAAGAAACTAATATATATCAAGATTTAAGAGACAAAACCAGGTGTTTGTTTCCCAGTAGCCCCAAATAGAAACAGAAATCAAGAGGCATGTTTACCTCGGTAGAATATAAAAGTAAACAGGTCATGCTGTCAGGCGTAGTGACTCAGTGCCCTGGATGTGTGCCTCTCCTGTATCAATAACTGCTGGCAGGTCCTGTTGCAAAGACCTTTGACCTGCTGGTGATAAATGCAGGGTGAGGAGGGAGAGTGATGTGTGAAATTGGACAAAGGCCAGATTAAATTTTACAAATCCTTACTGTTCATATTATGATTGTAATTAAAGAAGATTGCTCCTTAAGATTGTTTAAGACGTCTTGTTTGGATTTATTTATTTAGTACATTTTTTTAACCTGCTCTTCCTCCAGGGAACTCAGGGTAGCAGACATTGTTCTCTCCTCCTCCATTTATCTTTGCAACAACCCTGTGAAATAGGTTAGGCTGAGAGGGAGAGACGGGCCCAAGGTTGTCCAGTGATCCTCATGGCAGATGGGGGATTTGAACTTAAGATTCCCAGACCTATACAATCAGTAGCCATTGCAAGGTCACAGGAATGTCTCCAAGAGGATGTTAGAAGATCAACATCCCTGCTACAGTTTTGGAAGGGATGGAAGACTGAACTTTATAGAAGGGCTTATGGCTCAAGAGTGTTTCTAAACACTCTGCTTTTCAAGGGCAACAGCTTGGATTGCACTGTACATTTATTATTACTGGCTATTTTAATAGTTATTCTTTTGGTGTTTTGTGATGATTTTCTTATTGTTATCTGCCTTGGGTCCCAGTTTTCTGGGAGGAAAATGTGTCTGTAAACATTTCAAATACATAAGCATAGCACCATTAACCTCAGTGTGACTTATCCAGACAATGGATAAGATCCTCAACCCTCTTTTTGTCTTGTGCAAGTCACTTTTGTCCCCAGAAAGATGAGGGGTGTTGATTTTTGCAATTCTCCCCTCACAGTGCACACTCCCACTTTGCCTCCATGGTATTGGGGGGGGTGTCAGCTGATATTCAGTGACACAATATCTTTCTTGACAGCCCCGTGTACCCCCCTTTGCTCTGTGTCGCTGTCCCACATAGTGGAAGTATCGTTGGCAAGGATAGCCGTAGTTTGAGAGGACTGACTGTTCAGAATCTCCAGTACAGTGGGAGATACACACTCTGGGATAGCTCGCTGCCTCTGGGGAAGAAAAGTTGTTTGTAAGTAATATCCTTATATCTCCTATATCTAATATCCTTATATCTAGTAGCCAAGGGCAGACCCCGCCTCCAGGATCACAACATCTGCACAGCAGAGTCAGCAATTCTCCCCTCACACACAAAGGGAACTCCCAAGATTGCAGAAAAACCTGGTTTGTTTTTTTTAAAAAGATGTGGACGTTTTTAAAACACAAATGATAAGACAAAATGTAGAATTCAGAATAAGTGTCTGTAAAAACATGGTGGCAGTGACCACCTGGAGCAGGCAATGAGGGGAAGATGGAACTGGTTCCAACTTGCCTTCCCTTCTCCCCCTTCTTCACCCTCTCCCCATTACTCTGGCAGCAATGTAGAGGTGAGCAATACTGCACAGGGAGTGTGAGGAAAGACTGTGGATGTGGGCAAGAGTGAGGGAAGGGAAAGACAAGTGAGCAGGTGTGAGGGAAATGATGGTGGATGGGGTAGTGATAGAATACAGTAGGAGGGAGTGAAGTTGAAGCCAGGGAAGCATGTGTGTGCACGCGCATATGCGTTTGTGCAGGGAATGGGATTTCCCCTCCCCTGTAGTCCTCATGTCACAGGTTCTGTCCACATCAGGCATGATTGCTGGAGACAGGAGAAATGGTATTTGCTCAGTGCTCATGTTAAGGTCTGAGTACTTGACAAGATACTGGTCACTGTGGTATAGTGGTTAGAAAGTCAGGCTATGAGTGGGACGATCCAGGTTCAAATTACCGTTCTGCCCTGAAGCTCACAGGCTGACCTTTGTTGTCAGCCTCTTTTTCCAGCCTACCTAGCTTCACAGGATGAGGAGAGGATGGGACAAGACCTGAGTTCCTTGCAGAAAGGGCGGGTATAAAAATATAATTAAAAATGAATAATAATGATAATCCCACAACTGAAGTGTTACATTGTGATGCATGTCTACATAACAAGATTAAACTGACTTCATAATCTGTCCCTGTTTGCAGGGACCCCTGTGATAGAGGAGGGTGCTAGGTATCTAGCAGAAAATTCTTAGTACCTTACCAGCCTACTGTTCCCTGGAGTCTGCAGGAAGCCATGACAATTAAAGTCATGTGCAACATACAGAAGCCTGCATTGAGGAAAGGGTTGAAGTTGCCAGCTGTGTATTAACTGCACAATGAAATGCTTGTCTAGATAGACTGTAGAACTGTGATTTTGATCTTGGATGGTTTATACATTGCTTTGTGGGATGTGGTTTTCTGAAATCACGGAGAATGTCATGTTAGTATTGTGAACAACGAAGTGCAATCAAAGGGCCTATGAAAGTCAGAACAACGATCATTTCTTTTTGTGAATATTCTTTAGTCCTAATTATTGTGCAACAGAAAGAACTTTTTGCCCTTTTATTGGTCCTTCTATGTAATTAATTTGGTTGGCGGGGGGAGTTCGTTGGAGCCAAGAAAAATTCATGAATAGCATAGCAGAAAATACAGTTATAGACCTTAAAATACAAACCTACCCTTTTGCTACAGATCATGAATATGGAAAACCAAGTGACTGATTCTTCTGAAGAGCGTACATTCCAGTATCAGAGAAGTCTCCCTTCCCTTCCAGTTCCTGCTCTTGATGAATCTCTAAAGAAATACCTCGATTCAGGTGTGTCATCTTTAATGATTGCTTAATAAATTGCTGGTGTGAGTGGAAGCTGTTAAAAAATACTTGGTTTGTTGTCTGTCTTTATCAGATAGTCCCATATCACCTGCAAGGCATTAGGAATGTTTGAAGTATAGTAGTACATAACATTGTGGAGTGAGTGAGTAAGTAAGAAATGCTCGTTCATTTTTCTGGTATTTTACACAAGTGTTGCAGTAAAATGTATGCTTTTGGACTGTGAATAGTCTTATCCAAAACAATTGTAGTAGTTTGAGACCATGAAATATTTGTATTAAAATGACCTCCAGGCACTCTCTCCTTTTGTTTCAACAACTGTATGTTTCAGTTAGGGTTGCCAATAGAGAAAAACACCCCTTAACTGAAGGTTTAAAGTGTAGGAATGAGTGTCTGAAGCTTTTTGTGGCTTGGAGGTAAATAACATCCTGTTATGTCCCTATTCAAGGGAAAGGGCATGGTTTTCTTCCAGGCAGTTGGCAACTCAAGGCATGTAATTGGCTCACAAAGCACGTCTCTACTTCTGAAGGTGTTAATGAAGGCATAGTTGCGACTCAGCAGTTGCCTTTCAGACATTGAAGCAGTAGTAATACTGAGCTCATTTTTTCACCATTAGAGCAGGCACAATTTTCAGTCGCTTAATCATTTGGATTCCGACCGTTTAATAGATGTATTTGGGTTTTGAACTACAACTCCTGGCAACGTAGTGGCTTAACTGCAAAACACACTATGCCTGTGCATGTGCATACAGTGAAGCTCGTAATAGTGCAATAGCCAATAAATATACCTGTGGATATTAGGATGGCAACAGGAAGAGCTCCCTTTGTGCTTGCTAAGAAAGGTATCATACAGCGTAAGGGCTTGTCTCGTGCCTTGAAGCATTGCATTTAGGAGAAGGGGGCCCTTTGGCACTCATGCTGGAAGCATTGCTCCTGGGACCCCGGCTGTTAAGTGTGGTAACTGAGAACGATTGCTATATTTAGCCATTCTAAATCAAAATGCTTTTAAATGATCATTTAATAGATGTTGCTCAACTTTGTGTTAGGTGACACTCCTTTCAGTTTAACAGAGGAATGGTTTCCTGGAACCCTAAATTGATCCACTGCTGGGATTTTTTCTAGAGAAGCGCTAAAGGACTGTGATGGGATAATTCACAGGCTAGTTCAAACTATATTCCTGCATAAATAATTTGCAGATTATGATCTAAGGCTGTAACTAATTGGAGTAATTTATAAATGTTCCAATACAGAAATAGTCTTGGAGAGGAAGAGTTAAGTAAAACTCTAAAGATAATGTGTAAACTTTGCTCAGTATATAAATATTTCCAACAGAAGGACACAACATCAAGGTATTTGCTGGGCAATGAAAATAAATACCTTGTTTTTAGTTGGGTATGTCAGCTTTTACCAAAACGATTTTCTTTCTTTTCTGTTTACATTTCTTTATTAGATGAGGAGAGAGTTAAATAGAGAGGCTTTGTTCATGTATAATGCTAAACCAAAAGTTTAATTAAATTAAAGATTGTTAGTCTGATTGTCTAAACATGGGTGACTGTACTAACTATTCTTAGTTAGGATCCATCATTCCAGGATCTGAAACCGTGGTTTGAAGTTGGTTTATTAACTGCCCTTATCTCTGGTTTCACATGGTGTATGAATCTGAGCATTATGTCTAATTCCTTGGTGCTGCCCTTAATGCTGTCTAGCTACAGGAATGCCTGTCTTGCATAAATGTGATGAAACCCGTATTTGTCAAGGCAAAACAGGATTTGAGTGATTATCTGCAAGCCAAATCCTGTGTTCCCAGTGCAAACCAAAGTTAAAAACTGAACATGCATTCTATTTGTTTAGATATTTTCAAATAGTCTTCTAAGAAGTAGTTCTCTGAAGAGACCCATAGCAGTTTAGTTTTCTAAACAATTTTGAAGCAGAAATGCAACTTGAAGTAGAGACATAAAATGTGTTCATATTGTTTTTAAAAAACTCTGTTTTACAGTAAAGCCTTTCCTAAACCAAGAAGAATATCAAAGAACTGAGAGCATAGTAAAAGCATTTGAAAATGGGATTGGAAAGGAACTACAACAAAAATTACTTGAAAGAGCTAAAGTGAAACGAAATTGGGTACGTTTTCAGGAAAGCATGAACTTTTTCCTGTCTTTGAATACATGCTGATAGAGCAGTTTTCTGAACTTCAGTGTTAGGCAAGAATATAATGATGCAGTTATTAAATGTTAGTGATATCAAGCACTAAACCTAAGTCTAGTCAATAACCCATGTTATTTTATTTCTGAATTATACAAAGACCAGAAGGGGATTTTGGAAAGTAGAGAGAATTTCAGGCAGGGCTATTTCACAGTATTTTGTCATCACAGGCAAGGTATAATAGGATAATGTAGGGTTTGTTATAGATTGGGATCCAGTTAATTACCCTGACATGCTCAGGAAGATTTTTGACCCCTCCTCTGAAATTGCAGCCTCCATGCCTTCATGCCATATCAGAAGTTATTTTTAAAAACCCCTTAAGCTTCAAATATGGCTTGCAGTGTGGCATGAAGTACTGCTTGTTGAGAAGCTGGAACCTAGAAGCCTCCTTGGGCATGGGAATCTAGTTGTGTTCTTCCACTGCTGTTTCCCCTAAGGTTATGGATTCAAATGTAAGTAAATATCAGTGTGTGTTAAAATCTCATTCTAATGCTCATCCCTGTTATTTTCTCAGCTGGAAGAATGGTGGCTGAATGTGGCCTATCTTGAGGCACGTATATCAACACAAATCTTCCATAATTTTGGAGGTCCAGGCCCTTACCTTGAACACTACTGGGTGCCGAAGGAAGGGAGTCAGATAGAAAGAGGAAGCCTAAGTGCATGGCATACCTTGAAATTCTGGGAATTAATAAGAACGTAAGACATTTAAAATCATAATGTAACAAATAGTTGTAATAGCTGTTTGCAGAAGTTGTCACATTCTGTCTTGTTGCTGATGTTCTTCAGCAACTTTAGTTCATTTTGTGTAATCTTCTGTCATAAAGAGGTATCCTTCAAACACAATGCAGCTCTCTATAAATTCTGGTTGCACACTTACTTGGGAGCAAGTAGTGCAGAAATCAGTGGTACTGCTTCAGAGTAAACATGCAGAGAGTCAGGCTGTCTTCGTAACTCACAAAAACAGATCTAGGCAGTTTCCCTGTATGGACAGCAGGAAATCCTGCAGTAAAGAGGAGCTTCCAGACAACATCATACCCAACCTGTGCACAGTTTGCCTTGCTCCTATATTTTCACCTTCACTTTGGAGGAAATATAAACCTCTCCTTTTCTGAAGTAAATAAGAAACTGTGGGGTGTGTGCAGGTGGAGCACCCATCTGGATGCTCCTGTGTAGCAACCATGGGGCAGAGGGAGAGCTAAGTCCCCTTTTCCCCTTTTCAACCCTTTAAAGATCTCCGCCCTGAGCCTGGTGATGCAGGGAGGGCAGAATGTAAATCAAATAAAATAAATATTTCAATTAAAAAAATGTTAATAAATAAATAAATAAATAAATGTTTGACCTCTTCCTGCTGAGGCTTGTTGTAACATTACAGCGTGGTTCATAAGGGAAATGGATAGTGAGGAGAAAGGTGGGTTTGGAGCTGCAAAAGCTCTGGTGAAATTACAGTTGTGTCCTTTGCAGAGGAGCAGTAGGAAAAGGGAGAAGAATGGGGCAGCAACGAACAGCTTGGGAACGGGGTGTTGGTGTTTGTTTTCTCACTGCTTGCTACTGCCATGGCAGGGGTGCATTTTTTGCAGCCCTAAACAAAGTATACCTAACCATTGTTTTTTGGGAAAAAAATAGCTTTAGGGGACTCCAGCAAATAATATATGTCACAAGTTGCAGAGCCAGACAGTAGATCTCCAGAAACACTAACCGCTTTCATCTGGGGAAAAAAATCTTTCCTGATAAGAATTATGGCTTTCTGTGAACACTTAGTTTCTCCTTTGTTTGCTGCAGGGAAAAATTGCCTGTACACAGATCGGGTAACGTCCCCCTGGACATGGATCAGTTCCGGATGTTGTTTTGCACATGCAAGATTCCAGGAATTACTCAGGACTCCGTTGTTAATTATTTCAGGACTGGTAAACGAGGATAACTTTTCTAGATTAACAGAGAACTGTTTGTTTTACTATTGCTTCTCTAATATCAGAATCAATAGCAGTTGGATGTTTTGATTTAACTGATGATATTTGATGACTCTTACAAATCCTGTTACCATGAAAGCAGTTGTGCCAGGAGATGAGTTTTTAACTTTCATCAATTAAAAATGAAAAGCCCAAATAACCCTTAAAAAGAATAGAATCCCCCCTCCAATACATTATCACAGAAATGCACTTTATTTTCAAAAAATACTTAGGAAATGTATGTTTAGAAGCTGGACTTCTATAGATGAAATTTATCATCTTACTACTCAGGCTTTTGATTGCAGGTTGTTAATTGTTGTTGTTATTGATACTATATATTTTGAGTATTTTAAAATTAAAAATAGCATAGGATTCAGTAAATAGAAAACACCATGGCAGCAACTTATCTCATGGCTGATCATACAATTCAAATGCCATCTTTAACATTTCCCATATTAAAGCCAGAATCATATATTAAAGTAGTATATCCGATTTTCAACTAGGCCAAATCAGAGATTGGAACCATGAACAGATGAGACAGATCTTTCTTCAAACCTGAAAAACACTTCAGGTTTACAGGAACACCTTAAATCAGAAAGAAAAATACAGTGGAGGGGGGTGTTAAAAACCAAAATTTAAAAAGTGCACCTGTTCCTTTAAGAAACTGATGGCCTCCGTGGCCATTACTAGACAACTATAGCAGTTTTGCCAACATTCTGGGGTGGGGGGAGACTGGGCTCTTTCTGGGGCTGATATGCCTCCCAGTATGACAAAAGGCCTGAGCCCGGCCTGCCTGAGCTCCACGTAACCTGGGGGAGGAAATGCCTGAGCCCTGAGCTAGGCTCCCTGCCTCTTTCTTCCTCTCTTCTTCCTTCTTTCTACCTTTTGGGAGGGTGGGGCAGGGGCAAGCAGACTTCATCTTCCTCTCGTCTTCCTTTGGGTGATGGGCTTGGTAAGGGGCCTTTTCCAGATGTTTTCACTCCCAGTCTGCCCCTGCTCACAGCGTTGTTCTGAGGATGCAATTGAGGAGAGGAGAATGAATGATGTGAACTGATTTGGGTCCCTCCCTATTATGGAGAAAGGTGGTATATAAATGATGTAAATAAATGATAAATATAGATGAAGATGGGTGTGCATACCATAATGAATAAATGGCTGACTGTACAAAGAGAGAAAAGGCAAAAGCCAATGGTGCAAGTGAAGAAGAGTATTTTATTTTCCAAGTAAAAATTCCCTATGTGTTTTGCTATAAAGCTTCCTCAGGGGCATCTATAACATAATCCATCAATATAAGTGTTGAGATCCCCATATGTTTTAAAAAGTTATTACTAAATTATCCATTTAAAGTTATACTAAAAAAATCAAACACACAGTTAGTAAAGGTGTTTTACACCGAGTTTCCCGGATAATATCCACGAAGATTGGATCTACTTTGGGCCTCTCTGATTCCACACTTGAGGTGGTCAGTCTGAAGTGGTGTTTGTTTATTTGTTCCGCGCAAGAAAAATGCCTGTTTCTGCTGTTGGCTCTCTAGGGAACACATCCCTTATTTGGCTGAAGACCCATCAGTTTCATCAGTTGATCAGCTGAAGAAATTGACAAGATTTTTTTTTAAGGCAGCAGTGTTGCAACCTTGCTGTTTAAAAATAATAATAAAAAATGCCAAAAAAGAATGAACTAAAAAAGTACAAGAAACACAAACAGAAACTTTAAAATATCAAGTGGGATTCAGGGTTTTCTACAGAGCTTTTGTGTTAGCCATGTTGCAGCTTTTTTACCCATGAGTGCATGGGTAAAAAAGCATGCCATGTTTTTGTTTGTTTTTTAAGGCACCAACATTGAAAGGTTGCTGTTTATTTTTTTTTTTTAATTCAGGGGGAAAAATGGATTGGTTGCTGTTCAGCCAACCACGGCACAAGGGCATAAAGGCAGGGCCGGGCTTCACACCAAAGAAAGCATTCTGCACTTCAGAAAAGCCACGGTTCTTTCACTTCACTGTGGGGGCGGGAAATTGTGTGCAGGGAGAAAAACTGGGGAAAGATTCTGCAGCAGATGCAGAACACGAAAGCATCTGACTGAACTGGTTTATATTGACCATACATTCAGGACAGAAATTGATGCAGTATGGGGCCAGAACTGATGAAAAAGCCCTATGCAGAGAAGACCAAAGATTAAAAAGTAAATATAAGAACACCCAATTAAAACAGATAGAGCTTATTTCATTCTTATGACTGTATGCAGAAGAGAGAAGGAAAAATCACGGAGAGCAGAAGAGATAAAATAAACAGCCCTGTGTGAGGCAAGTCCTGGCACAACATTTAAATGGTTTAATCTGTGAAATCTTTCAGTTTTCTTGCAGCAAAAGTGCAAAAACAGTAGTGGCTATTCAATGAAAGGCACTATTTAATTTATATCCCAGCGCAAGATGATGCTACCCTCTTCTGATTATACAAAATGTTCATGTTTTTGTGCTTTTTCTTGCCCTTTCAGAAACGGAAGGGGACTGCCCATCTCATCTGATAGTATTGTGCCGAGGTCGAATTTTTGCGTTTGATGCTGTGCACGATGGTCAGATATTGAGCCCACCAGAGATTTTTAGGTACATTTACAATAAATATTGTTAAAATGTGTAACCACATAACACATATTGGTCATTTGTAGATTACAGCAAGAGCTACGCAACTCATTAGCTACTGCCTATATTCTGAATACATCCTTTACACTGCAGTCCTTACAACAGTTTCCTGAAAGTAAACCTCACTGGATGAGTAGGGTTCTGAGTAAATTGCTTAGGATTGTGCCGTAAGAAACTTTTTGTGTCTATTGAAGGAACCTTTGCAAGCTGGCTAACAGTTTTCTGTACAAACACCACTGATGTAAATGGAGTCTGCGCAGCAGCAGTACTTGGAGGAAGGGTGGGATAAAAAATGCGTTGTTGTACAAGACATCAAATGTTTCCCTGTATGGTCAGAACACATATGCCTTTGCCACATGTCTTTCTAAATGGCTTTCCAATGCAGTAAGTTCACACTAGAATAGTCTGAATGTAAGGAAGGAAACCTTCCTTCCACTGCTTCTCACTCTGAGGAGTAGCTGGCTTAGGTTCTGCACCCAGTTTACAGGATTTCATCCATTCTGGACAAAGACCGAAACAAGTGGCAATTGAGAGATTTATTTCTTGCTTTTTAAATTCTTCATAAAGGCAACTTACTTACATCCAAAAGAGGTGTTCCAATGAACCGAAGGGGCCAGGATTAGCTGCCTTAACCTCTGAGGAGAGAACACAGTGGGCACAGGTTAGCATGTTTCGTTGCTTTTCCAGAGGGTATGGGGAATGGAGATTGTAGTACAGAGTTGAAGAACTCTCTATTGTTTTGACTTGCCTTCTAGACACGTGACTATCTTATTAACCTGAATCCAAAAAACCTGTCCCTGTTGGAAAAAATGCAGACCAGCTTGTTTACAATCTGTCTGGATGAAGCAAGTCCTCAGGCTACACCTGAAGATTATACACAGGTAGTTATAGAATAGCCGTTACCTTTACCTTTCTCTACCAGATACTGTGTCATTCTTTGTACCTGTTTTAGGTTAAGGAAGTATTTACATTTGGTTGATTTCATTCACACATGCAACTTCAGGCTAGCATACAGGTTGTATAAAGCTATTGAATTGCTTTCACACCAGCTATCAGTGTGCATCATATAGATGTTGTAAAGATAAGGTAAAAACTATCAAGCCCAACACTGTGCTGTAATGCAACATCCTTCTCTTCCCAATCCAGTCCAAGCCAATACAGACCACAGTGCGCAGCAGGCAGCATGTAGGAAGGAGGGAAGTGTATGGCATGAAGGTGTTTGCAGAGCAAATGAGGGCAGAAGGGGGTTTCTTTGTAAATATATGAAAGAGAGTTAAGTAGATAATTCATTCATTTATGTCAAAGGAAAACTTCAAACGGGAGAGACAAAAACGGAGGTTTAGTTCTTTCTGTTTTAAAATTTGATCCATTGTAATGGCTTTCAGTTGTAGTTGGTTTCTATAGATACTTGCAGGACAGTTTGTACATAACAAATGGAAATTCAGGTCTGTGACCACTAGAGGTGCCAACTGCCCGGAGGAAAGGTGTTCTGTCCTTACAGTAGAAACTTAATGGAGCATTACTTACCGGGTGGTGTTATTTACCTCCATGCTGTAAGAAGCTTCAGTGGCATGTTTCCACACACAAAGCCTCTATTAAAAGGACAGGACATTTGTCTCCAGGCCTGCTGGCAACCCTAGCAATCACTGATCAGCATATTCTCAAAATATAAGAGTAAGAGATGCATCTCAGGTTGAATTGCATTGGTACAATGATCTTCTCAGTCTGGCCTTCCTTAGGACCCTTATACGGCAAGCAAATGCAGCACTGACTGTAACATTGGAAAATGTATATCTCTAAACGCAGGGCCACATTTGGTGGATATGTGTCAGGGACCTGTTGATTTGTTGTGCCAGCCTGGTACATACGGTCCACATGTCCCTGAGCATTTAGAGATAATGTATCTCCCCTTCATGTTTTACAGTATGTATGACTGAAGAATGCAAGGTGCAGTAGTTGTATACACTAGTACAATACAACTATTGCACCTTGCATGTAAAATGCAAATCGAAGTAGAGGATATATGTTCTGTGTGTCCTTCTAGACAACTATATATTTTGATTTTTTTCCCTAAGATTTTCCTGAACTTTTCCAGTGTAACATGGCAGATGTTTGTTTCAGAATTCATAATATCAGTTCTTGGCTTAGGTGACCAAGTTGGCTCTAGCAGGAGATCCAACAATACGCTGGGGAGACAAATCCTATAACCTCATTGTGTTCTCAAATGGGACAGTGGCCTCACTCTGTGATGTAAGTGGTTTTTTTGTTGTTTTTCTGTAACACCAGCAAGCTTCTTTGTGTTTCTTAAAAAGATTTGCCTAGATATTTTTAAAATTTGTGGAGAGAGATGATGGATAGCAATTTGATTTTCAGAATTCAGCTCTGACAAACATCCAGAAGATCATTATATTATACACTGTGTATTCATCATGGTTTATGAGGGAGGTTCTTTAATTGCAATTTGAGTACTCTCATTGATTAGGAAAGTGGGGAGAGACAATATAATTGAATAAACTGAATAATTGAATAAACTGGTAATATGACACACTAAGAAGAGGTTAGTACTGAGGTTGCTGAAGAGGTTAGTACTCTAACCAAATTATTTCTGTACTGTTTATGTTCCAGCATTCTCCGTTTGATGCCATGGTTGTGGTAGTTCTCTGTTCTTACATTGATCACAAGGTCATTGAATCGGAGGGAAGATGGAAGGTATGTTAAAAAGCACTTTCATTCTCTTTCAGTTGATGTTCTCTGTTTTGTGGAAATAAGTACAGGTGTTTTTTGTTCCTTTTTTTAAAAAAAATAAAAAACAGGGATCAGATAATGTGCGGGATATTCCTTGGCCAGAGGAACTTGTTTTCAGCTTGAACCAGAAAATCCTAAATGATATCACTCATGCTAAAGAGAAGTATTACAAGCAGGTATGCTGTCTGTGTGTGCCTTTCCCATAAACGCTGATGCCTTTGTTTGTATTGGGCTTGTCTGCATAGTTAATTCTCTAGAGTTCTCCTAGGATGTTTAGGATGGCATGCTGTACATGAAGCAGGAGAAAAGCAGACATAGAATTATATTAATCATAAAAATAGATTACCATCATGCCAGGCAGAAAGAGTAGACTGTTTGAAGGAGCACTAATTCCCCATTGTAGCTATCGGTGCCCAGTTCCAGAGAAAGGAATTGAACAGCTGCCTTCCCCACACTTACCCAGCTCAGAAAGAGAATGGCTTTATTCCTTAGGAAAAGAACACTAAATACCTTTAAAGAGCCGCTGAAATGTTTTTTCCAAGCAGTACAGCACAAAGACTTTGGCAAGCAATGCTGTATTATTTTTAAGGCAGTTTGAAAACTCTTTGAATGTATGGGTGGATAAGCCATTGACTGGCTTTCTCAATTCCAGAGAATGAGGTAAATGATTGAGTTCTTTGATTCATCTTTGTTGAATTCAGTTATTTTACATAAAGAAAAAAGTAGAGTACTGCCTTGGCTGTAATGCATTGTGTGGGAGTTGGCATAGTCTTTCTCCACTTTTCCTGTGGTAATACCATTTTTCTGTTTCTCAGACATCTGACATGCAGCTTGTGAATTATGCCTTCACATCCTTTGGCAAATCACTAATCAAGAAGCAGAAGCTTCATCCTGATACGTTTGTTCAGCTTGCTCTCCAGCTGGCCTATTATAAACTTCATGGACAGTAAGAAAAAGTTTATTACCCAGGCAAACCATGAGCATGTAGGGTCAGGTACCTATATGGTGCATTCCTAAGCAGAATTACACACTTCTATGTCCGCTGCAGTCAGTGGCTTAG
The DNA here is from genome assembly GCF_028583425.1 of Eublepharis macularius. NCBI lineage: Eukaryota > Metazoa > Chordata > Lepidosauria > Squamata > Eublepharidae > Eublepharis > Eublepharis macularius. The sequence continues at coordinate 64,978,371 of NC_072800.1, read as the reverse complement.
AAAGGTCTAACTCTGCTTTGGGGAGCACTGATAATGGACAAACAGGGCCTTCTTTCCAAGTCTCAATGTATTTTCCTAGTTGTCCTGTCCCTCTTTCATCAGTGGACTCCAGATATAAAACTTATCCTCCAGTACTGAATTTATCATATAATGATTTATAGTGGATGGTGATTGTAATGTCCCCTCATGTTGTGAGGAGACCACTCCCCTGCTTGCACAACTGTGTGATTAATTTCTCTTGATTATGTGGTAGGATTTGTGACCAGTTTCTCAGGAGTTACGTGGGACTCAGATCCTCTGCTGCTAACCCCCCTGGATTTGTTTAGGCCAATCCCTGTCTCTTAGCCTCAGCTACATCCAAGCATTGTCACTGAGTCAAAACAGCTGGAGAGAGTGCAACTCTATATACGCTGCCCTGAGCTGCATAGAGGAAAAGCAGGACAAAAGTGCAAAGTAGCTGTTTGTATACACTCAATCTTCCTGCCCTTGAGAATTAATGGAAAATGCTTAATTTACTATTTTAACAAAAATGAAATGGGATTCTTTATTTTGATGGATGTTTGTCCTTTTTCCTGATGTCTGTGAACAAGCGTTCTTTACTCAATGATTAAACATAATGCCCTCTAGAGTGAATCACTGGCATCCTTTTCAAAGGCAGAGAGAGACCTTTCTTTTTATAATTATTTTCTAGCCCAGCTTCTTGCTATGAAACTGCTATGACTAGACGTTTTTATCATGGCCGGACGGAGACTATGAGGCCATGTACTGTGGAAGCTGTTGAATGGTGCAAATCCATGCTAGATCCACACTGTACTGTAAGTATCAATAATATATTGTAATTAAAAGGATCCCCTACAACTTTCTTGCTTTCTGCATTTTAGTCTTTAGTATGAGGTACTGGTATCATGCAAGAATCACAGCTATTTTCAAGCATAAATGTGACAAATGTTAAAATGTAGTGTGAGATGCAATTACCAAGGGACCATGGTTTAGATCTTCCTTTTTTGTATATGCCATCCACCTGCTTTTTAACAAGGCAGAGAGAGTACAGGTGCTAAAGTGTTGTAACATGCAGAGCTTGCCAAATTTCTTTTTTAGACAAGGAACTACACACCTTCCTCATAGGATTTTTAAGAACACAAATACTTTGGTTTCATGTAATCTGAATTCCTTCTTGTTTTTAAGTGGAGCAGTGACATATATTTGTAGTTTGGTGTCTAGTGGCAGAGATTAGAATTTGGGACAGAAGCAGAGAACAGTATCGTTTTCTGTTTTTTGTCTTCCTTTCTTTCTCCTTTTTCTTTGTATTCCCTCAGCTGTTCTGCCTCATGGGCATTTGATCTCTTTATCTGTTCACCATTAATTGGACAGTTTGGGTTAGGATTACATTGCAGAAATCCTGTAGTATTCTTCTTGAGTTTCCCATGCTGTGGCATTGTTGCTGAACAAAACTGTATGAAATGATTGTTGAAGCTATGAGCTACTATAAGACTAACTTACAAGACATACAGTTTGGCATCTTCAGTTTTGCTGCCTTCTAATTTTTATTGGTCTTTCCTCCAGTATCTGTTATAATGCAACAAATGGGGTGCTGTTGTCTACCGATTGCAGGCAGTGCAGTTGTCTTTCCACGGAGATCTTGGGTTTTGATTGTTTTATGGCAAGGGGGGAAGGAAATTTTTCTCATACTGTATGCAGTAGATTTTGAAGCAGAGGGAGGGGCATGTGTGTCAGATACCTCATCCATTGCTATTGCCAATGTGACGTGTGGTGGTATGTGTCTCATGCACCTATTTGTTACCTTGTTGATGTTTGAAACAAATTCTAGTCCTGTACCATTTTGACCTTAATTTTAATAGTTTTACTTTCTTTAGGGCATGGTCCAGTCAGCATTACGTTCTTCTAGGATTCACTGGTTCCCATGGAAGCATATGCCCACTTTTGGATGAATCATGCGCTTAATGTTTGGGAGGCTGAATGCCTCTCCACTGAAGTCCAACAGGGGGCATACCATTTATTCTTGGAAAGAAAGGATAAAAACCACATCAAGACTCCCTACTTGCCTCAACAGCGTGGCTCTGACATTTTGGGCTGTTTTATTCTTCCAGGGCCTTTTGTTCACACTTCTACCTACTTACCCTAATTTGATTTGGTCTGCTTTAGAATTGGGAACAGAAAACAGTAAATTGACAGCAGTCATAACGCAACTGTTGAATACCATTCTGTCGTCTTTGATGAGGCTGCTTGTGGCGCTGTCATGCAAATGTCACCTGGATAAGACTTCAGTGACTTGACAAAATGCAAACTGACAAAACAGTAACATCTCTGTTGCTTTCTATAGATTTTTCCTTCACCTTTGAACGCCAGGACATGACTATGGGAAAAAAAGTAATGCAGCTTTGCTGACTGAAATATTTATGGCAAGGCTGTTGTTCTGAACTGTTATTTTTACAATACTGTTTACATTTTGCTTTGATGTGGGAGATTTGAAATGTTTTTGAGGAAATTATACAGATGTGCCTCGTTCATTCTGAGGAAAGAGTTGATAGGTCCGTGCTCTTTGCCATATCATTTGGAATGTTTTTGCTTTTTCTTTATGCAGCCTGGCCAACGACTGCAACGCCTGCTGAAGGCAGTTTCAAAGCACAATAAACTGATGAAAGAGTGTGAGAATGGAAAAGGTATGTTCTTTTTGCTGCATGCCAAAGGATATCTGATTTGTGTCGTCTGCTTTTTCCCCACTGCCTTCTTACTAGAACACCCTACTAGAGTAATCACTAAAGGTTCGTGCAGGAGTACATAATTTTAATGGTGGGCCTGCTGTGGTAGCTGAGTCACTCAGTCTTCTTTCCCAGGTCAAGATCAGGAGAAATCTGTTCATTCTGTTTGCAGCAAAAGTCAAAGTTGCCCAGTTGATAGGCTGGCTCTTCTGTCAGTCACCAGGTCCCCCCCTCCTCATTCTTGGAGAAGTTTTTTCAAGAGTAAAAATACTTTGTGAAGGTTTTAAAAACACAAAGCATCAAACATTTATTCAGATAAACATTTAAGGCAATTGAAGGGGAAAAAGCAGGGAAGTCACCTGAAGCATGGAGGGAGGGATGAAGAGAAGAGGCAGTTTTCAATCCAGAGGCTGTATGCGTATCACTTTGAGGAGCAAGGTGAGGGAAATTAGAAGTCTGCCTGCAGCAGAAAAACCTGAACTGCTGCTGTTTGCAGGTAAGCCTGATTCACCCTTCCATGCGAGGGAGAGCAGCAGGCACCACCCCATAAAAGCACATTACTACCATCACTTCTCTCGCCTATTCTTAATTCACATCCTCACTGCTCTCAGAGTATCACCAGGATGAGTGATGAGTGAACACTGCTTGGCCTGCTGGAGTTTCTTTCATGAGGCCAGTGACAAAATGGAGCTGGCTATTGAGGCTAACGAAGAGGAGGAGAACCATACATCCCTTTCGGGCAGCTTTCACATGGCAGGGAGGGACTCGCTGGGTTGCTTTCATTGCCTTTGCAAACAGACACTGGAGATGGAGCTTCTGCGCAGGGGGACATTCTCTCTCTTTTGTCCCCAACTTCTTCATTCTGCTTAAGCTCCACAGCACTTTGAAATTGGTTTTTGAGGTGTAGCCATCACAACTGCTTTGGTTTTTGGTTTTGTTTTTCCTGCATGCGTTATAATAGCTCTATTAAAATTTGAAGGAGCAGAGGCAATTAATCTTCATATTGCTATAGCGATTACCCATTATTTTTTTTAAAAAGTTATCTAGTGTTGTGATAAGAAAAAAAGGCTGAGAAAAGATGCCCACAAGGGGCTGACTGTGGGACGATGCACCAGCATAGATGAGACCTTTGTTGCGGGACAATGCAGGCTGTTCCTTGCAGATAGCGTGTGCTTTGACTGCATTCTTTCCAGAAGGATTGGCGTAAAACGAGTTTGGCAAAGAGTGTTTTGGGGATGTGGAAAACATGAAACAGGACTTGCTACAACATGGCATTCATTGTGTAGAAGCTCAAAAAAAAAGTACCCCCGTTTGGAAGCCAAGGAGGAAAAGCTCTTCTATGTGGAAGCAACCTTAAAACACTGGACATTTATGTTCCTCTGCCAGGATTTGACCGCCATCTTTTGGGCCTCCTCCTCGTGGCCAAGGATCAGTGCCTTTCGGTGCCAGACCTTTTCTTGGATCCTGCTTTCCCCAGAAGGTATTTACACTTTTAATATTAAATGTATCTTTGTGCTTTGGATGGGTAAAATACATTAACCTCTTCCAAAGTATAATCTTGGTGTGGGGGGGGGGGGTGCATGCAGTGTTTTGCCTTAAGAGTGAAACAGTTTGTTTGCACTAGGGTGTTTCATGTTTTTTGTTTCCATTTGCAGTGGGGGAGGTGGAAACTTTGTGCTGTCCACAAGCCTGGTAGGCTACACGAGAGTGGGAGGAGCAGTGGTTCCTATGGTGCATCATGGTTATGGCTTTTTCTATAGAATTAGAGACGACAGGTAAGGAGCAGCATTCTTCCACAGGAAATCTGCAACCTGCTGTCAGCATTAAAGGGCAGGAGTAGGCCCTTGCTGCATTTCAATATAGAAACTGGAGATCACATTTCTTGCAATCAACTGTAGGCTGACTTCAGTGTAAAAATTTCAAAGAGGATGGATGGACTGCTGAGAGAGACATAATGATGCAGGGTGTGTGTGTGAGAAAGAAAATAGCATTTGTTGATTAGGAAGGTGCAACAGAGAAGGAATGGGGGGGGGGATTCTTAAAAAAAACTGTTATCAGCATGGTTGATTAAGGGTGGGAAGGGAGTGCCAAAATCTTTACTAAACAGGGCTGGCAAAAAAAAAACCTAAAAAAAAGAAGAGGACATAAAAGTACTTGAAAGATAGTGGCCACAGTAGTTGACGAATAAATTGTTAATATACATGCAGACAGGCAGTTGAGGTGGTTTTCTAATCTGAGAGGAGCAAGGAGTATCTTATTTAGAACACAAGATAACTGACTGTTCTTGCCCTGGTAATACAAGTAAAGTGTAATCAAAGATTCCTTTCATGCTGTGAATTAAGAGCCGGTGTGGTGTAGAGGTCACAGTGTTGTTCTAGGATCTGGGAGACCCAGGTTCAAATCCCCCTCTGCCATGGAGGCTTTCTGGCCTAACCTAACTCCCAAGGTCGCTGATTGATGTAAGCCACTTTGGGTCCCCTTTGTGGAGAAAGGTGGGGTATAAATGAAACAAACAACAGAAGCACTTAACAATTCCTGGTAGTTCCACAGTTGTTTGTATACAGCTTTAACACTACGTTGAGGATGCTGGTACAGAAGGATCCCTGGACTTGGCCGAGTGACTTGACAGTTGGCTTTCAAGTACAATAAATGAGTACCTGCCTTTAGCATGCTTCACTGAGCAGAACATCAGGATTTGAGTCCAGTGGCACCTTAGACATTTTCAGGGTATAAGGTTTTGAGAGTGAAAGCTCCCTTCTTCAGATATGGAGCAGAGAGTTTCTATTAGGAGTATTTGGCTCCCGTTGTACTCAGCCACAGATGTGTTTGTTTTCAGTGTAGGCAGCCAGTTCACATGATGCATATGAAGACAAGTTGCAAAACTAAATCTCTTTGCACATTAAAGTGCATTTCATTGTACACTTTGTAGGTTATCTTTTAAAACCTTGACTCCGTTACTGAGTTTTGTAACATAGATTGTTTTTATTGCCTGCTTTCATTTATCTGAAAAGTTGCATTTAACCTTTCTTCTCATAGGATTGTTGTGGCCTGCAGTACCTGGATTTCATGCTCAGATACAGATGCAGAAAAACTGTGTAAGAATCTGTTTGAGTCTTTTCAGGACATTATCCAGTTAACTGCCACAGCCCAGTTGTAGAGAAGACTCTGAAATAAGTGTCTTTGTTTCATTGTGCATTACTATGTATACCAAGCACTTGCAGATGGAAAGGATTGCCAAGCAGAGTGTTTTAATTGGGCACAGTGATAGTTTAGCACAGACTCTAGACAGAAATAATGCAAAGCCTTTTTTAAAACTGAGATTTACTGCAATAACAATGCAACTTTCCTTGAATAAGTTCGCAACAGCAATGCAAAACTTGACAACCTTACATTAGAAACTATGCAACTTTAATTAAGCCTCAACAATGCAAACATTATTCTATCTGTGGAAGCTTAGAAAACAGTTTAGACTTAACGTGTTTTTAGAACCTTCCTAGCGATAAAGTGTACAAGATGGTAATATTCAAATTATGCTAGTTTATATTGATGCATGTACACTGGATCTTACGTAGCCATTCCAGAGAGAATGAGTCATAGTGCCTTTCTATATGGGATGTTGATCATGTACTTTTATAACTTCTAGCTTCTGAAGTAATCAAGAAAAATATTGGAATCCTTGGGATTTTTGTTTTATGTACATTGTAGCTACTATGTTCCCATTTTATGCAGCGAGATTGTTTCCCCCCAAGAACTTCTGTACAAATATAAAAGGAGAAAATTCTGTGACTTGAAAAACATTGTTTTATATTTTATTTTTCCAAACAAATAGTAGAAAGTAAAACAGTACTTGAAAGTTTACAAATATAAATGTACGAACTATATATGCCACTGCTGCTCTCTCTCTCTCTCTCTCTCTCTGTAGCTTGATAAGTTTCTCAGGATTTAAGTCTTCCTTGGTATCTTGAGGGGAGAAGTGGGAGGCTGTTGTATCGACTATGTCATTTCCTCTCTTTGAAATAAAGCCACCTCAAAAGACCAATGACGTGTGTTGACTTAATTAATCTACAAGCATATTCGTACATTTACCTTTTTTAAAATATGGGTGCACACTTTGTTAAACCAGAGAGACCCACCTTCTTCCCCCTGCTAACTTCCTTTAGTACTTTTCAGAAAGTGCTTTTTCTATAATCACAAATTGTCCAAGGTAGCTAACCTGTAGTTTGAAACCAAAAAACCCTCCATGCCCCCCAGAAACAACAGTGTTCCATTCGAAGTAAAAAAAATAAAATTAACTCAAACTTAATTTAATTTGCTCCTAGACAGTTGTGTGAGAATAGTATTAAATACCTCAGGAATTTTCTTTTGTTGCTTGCAATGTTTCACTGAATATTCCTGACTTTCTTAATCTGAACACTATATAGCACACCTATTGCGGTATTACCGGTTCCAGAGAGGTAGTTGCGTTAGTCAGCTGCAGCCAAAATAACACAGTAACTTTGTGGCACCTATTTTGCATAAGCTTTCATGAGTTAGTGTTCACTTTGTCAGGTGTATAAAGTGTTGGCAGAGATACCTAAAGCTACTAACAACAGAATGAGGCAGAGGGGAGGGGAGATGGGGTTTTTTTTAATTCCATGCCTTTAAAACTGGGAACATTCAAACCAGAAGAAGAAGGTTTCAGCAGCCCTGAACATTTAACAATATACAATACAGTACTTCAGAAAAACTTCAGAAGGAGACTCCATTGAAAAGCTGCTGAGTTGGAAGTCATATGCAGACTTCCTACTCCTGGACTTAGGCTCAGCTGGGGCTTGGGAGGGGTAAACTGGCCACAAAAGTAATTGTTTCTCTTCATAAAGTACACTCATCCTACTTTGCCGTTTTTTCAACACTTGGGAGTGGTCCATAACATTCTGAATGAATCATTTAATCTGACCATATCTTGCTTTCATCTGTGTTCTGCAGTGTAATTATCATACCTGCATCCTTGGAAACTGGGCTTTCTAGTATCCGTTTGTAACTCCCTCCCCTCCCCCCCCCACTACTCTGTACAACTTTGGATATAAATGTCTACCAGTTAAAATCATAACTTCAGGCATCTGACAAAAAACCCTTTGTCTAATAAAAGTTTGTTCCAATAAACGTGCTTTAATTATTAGTGTTATTCATAACTCATTAGTTAATATCAGTATTTTATATACTAATAGCCAAGTGACCCTGATCTGAGGGTGCTTAAATCTGAAGATTGGAGCCATGAATGGACAAGACAGTCTATTCTACACATCTGAAAAATGCCCCAGGTTTGCAGAAAATTCTGAAAAAAAATACATTAGTGGGTTAAAACAAAATGGCAAAAGGAATGTCTGTAGCTTTAGCCAGATACCCTCAGTGGCTATTGCTAGGCTACCATAACAGTTTAGCCAGTATCTCAAACTTGGTTTCTGTTAGAAAAAGGCAGGGGGAGGGGGCAGGGCCCTTTCCAGGTTTTTTTTGGCTTTTGAGGGAGGACTAATTGGGGCCAGGCCCAGAAACAATGAGTGGGTGACTTAAGACCACATGACTTGCATGCCTCATCTAGGCCTGGCTGCTTGCTACTGTTCAACAGCAACCCACCCTAAAGACAATGTAATATAGTAGTTAAGAGTTTCAGAGCAGGATGTGGGAGACCCAGATTCAAACCACCACTCTGTGGTGGAAGCTCACTGGGTGACTTTAATCCAGTCACACTCTCAATCTAACCTACCTCTCAGAGTTGTTGTAAGGATCATATGGAGGTGAGGAGAATGATGTAAGCTGCTTTGGGTCCCCATTGTGAAGAAAAGGCAGTATATAAATGAAGTAAATTAATATAGATGAAGATGGGGGGCAGAAAAAAGTACTTTAGTGGGTTTGAAGGCTAGAAAGACATAGGAAATGAGCATATGGAGGCTGCCAGGAGGAAGGAAAGAGGAAATAGCGTGGGGAAGGAGATACAAAGAAAAGTGAAGGACCCTCAGCAATCCTTGCAGGTTCCTCAGCATGCCACTGAGCCATAGGGGAGAGGCTGCTGAGGTGAAGATGGAGGGGGGGGGAGACAAAGGTGGGTGGGAAGGAAGCAGGAGAAGGGGGGAGAGGTTTGGGGGAAAGGAAGGGAAAGGACATGGTGGGGGAGGGGAAATGAGATGCCCCCTGCAAGCCATTGCAGATCCCCACTTGTCAGTAATAGTGGATATTTTTGCTAACTTGTATTTGCAGAGCTTTTGATCTTTTGTTAACTAAATGTCATGGTTGTGGGTTTTCCGGGCTGTATTGCCGTGGTCTTGGCATTGTAGTTCCTGACGTTTCGCCAGCAGCTGTGGCTGGCATCTTCAGAGGTGTAGCACCAAAAGACAGAGATCTCTCAGTGTCACGGTGTGGAAAAGATGTTGGCAGGTCATTTGTATCTACTCGGGAGGGGTGGGGTTGAGCTGAGTCATCCTGTAAGAGTTTCCCAGGGTGTGGAATGCTAATGGCGGGAGGCTTCACTGTATCCTAAGGAGGCTCTTTTGCATATGGAGTCTTTTGGTGCTACACCTCTGAAGATGCCAGCCGCAGCTGCTGGCGAAACGTCAGGAACTACAATGCCAAGACCACGGCAATACAGCCCGGAAAACCCACAACAACCATCGTTCTCCGGCCGTGAAAGCCTTCGACAATACATCGAACTAAATGTCAATTTCACATCTTCTACTAAATGGCAGAGTGTTTGCCTTCTGAGACCCACACAAATATTCTGAGGATTACAAGAGGAGAGGTGGAGTGGAGTGAGGTCGCTGGGTATAATCCTTGAACCATCAAGCTTCTTGAAACAAATGGTCATTAGTGTAGGAATTGTGTAAGCTTGCTGGTGTGTAGAAGCTGACTTGATGCACCTTCTTAAGTTGGGGGACCAAGAAGATTGTGCAAGCCCAGTATAGTTACATAATCTTTAAAACACACTGTTAGCTCCAGATCTTGGAGCTAATCTACCCCATTTGTGTTACTATTGAATGCTACTTAGATTATTTATAGCAGGTAAAAATACTGAAATTGAAACCACCTACTTAAAGAGAATTCAGTTTACTAAAACATCTTAACATTTGTAATGTGCTATTATTGTACAGCAGTCTTAGGAAACAAAAATAAAATACATGAAAATAATTTAATTATAGGTACTTACACATCTTTGTTTTATACATAATAACAAAGGCAAGCTACTTAGGTCTGTCATTCTAAACACACTTCTACATTAGGAAGTTACGTTTGAAGTAAAATTAGTGGAAATGATTGCTAAGTTCCAAGATTTTTTTTCTGGGAGTTTGATGGTGGACACTGATAACCAAAACTTTTAAACAATTTGTACTAGGAATCCATAATACTTTTAACAGTTTCACTCAGAAGTGCAAGTAATTCAAATTTTGGCCATCAGGGATCTTCTGCATGGATATTTTCTATCCGTTTTGGTTCCATGAGTTCTCCATGCATTTTTATTTTTTTGCTTTCAATTTTTGCTTTGAGTTTTTTTGTGTTTTCCTCAAGTTTTCTCAGGTTGTTTTGAGATCACTTTTCCTTTGGTATTTTTCTGGAAGCTAATTTTGAGTCAATTTTTTTCCTTGTGCATAAAATTTCAGTTTTGTTTTACCCATTCCCACCCACCTCCAACCTACTTCTTGTTGATTGGACATTCATCATTATCAAACCACTCCTCTCCCCACCTTCCTTTCCCCCTTTCCTGGTTTTGTTTTGATCTTTTTTAATTATCCGTTTAACAGTGATAAATTGACCTAACATAATGTTGTCTACATTGGACAAACTGGCCAGTCCCTTTAACAGAGAATTAATGGACGTAAGTTTGACATCATAAACCACGACATTCAAAAACCAGGACATTCAGTTGCTAACCTAAAAGTAGCAGTTATTCTGCAGAGGAATTTCAAAGCAAGATTAGAAAGAGAGACTGCTGAATTACAACGGATAACAAAGCTCAAGACAATGCATTCACCTGGATTGAATCAAGACCTAGGCCTCCTGTCTCATTACTGCTCGGTTTAACTATGGATTACTTTATCAAACCAGAATTTGGCTCTCAGATGAACACTAAATTTCTGGTTTGCCTTGACAAATGCTGGTTTCATTGCCTTTGTTCTGACCAGGCCCTACTATAAGCCAGGGAGTGTTTGAGTGCATTGCTGGAAACCAAGCCAGAATGTACATATTCCTTCCTCTCAAAACATTATAGTCAAGACTATCTGTGATTAATAAACCAACTTGAAATCATGGTTTCAGATCCTGGTTTGATATTTCAATGTTAGGGGAATGTTCCTTGTTTAGACGATTACATGGTTTTGTACCACATCTGAACTAAGAATCCTTAGAAGAACCCAACCTATTATTAGTACAAGTTTGTTACTTTAATATGGGGTTGTAGAAGCAGTACCTTTTGTGTTTAGAGATGGCAATTACAAATGCATTGCTAGCAATATATATATATTGTCATTTAATTTACGCATTGGAGGTCCCTGCTTGAACATTAACTAGTGAGTAATAGACTCCTTTCTCGGCCAGTAGTTGCTGATGTGTTCCTTTTTCTATGACTTTTCCATTTTGGATTACTGCTATACTGTCAGCATTTTGAACAGTAGATAACCGATGAGCTATTATAATGCAGGTACGTCCTTGTCTGGCTTTATCCAGGGCCTCTTGGACTACCTATTGGAAAGAGAAGATACTTTGAATTAATGAAAAACTTTATGCCAAGGAACCCCTTTTATTTGCCATATTGAGGTTTTTTTTTTCAGGGAAATGTCCCTACAAGGTGAAAAATCCCTATATGTTATTCTATAGTTGCTCATTCTTATAAATGCCCTACTTCATGATTAAAGCTCTCCACAGAAGATACAAGATACACTCAGTTCAAAGACTGAGTGAAAGATAAGTGTGTGTAAATCCTCCCTAGAAGTTGTTCTCACATGTATTGATATAATATGATCATGGCAGATTTATACAATGGACCTTAATGGATTTATTTACGAAGACATACCTCTGAAACTCCTGGCTGGCTACAGCTATTTCCCAATGAAGCAAATTATGCCAATAATGCCCTGATGATGGGCATCCTGTGCTTTTGATACCCCTCCCGGCAGATAAACCCCAAAGAGTTACCTTTTCACTTTCAGTATCAAGTGCAGAAGTTGCTTCATCTAGTAGAAGTAGTTTAGGATAGCGGATTAGGGCTCGAGCAATGGCGATGCGTTGTTTTTGGCCACCAGAGAGCTGAGTTCCTTTGTCACCCACAGAAGTGTTATATTTCTATGTTCAATAAATATTACTTTAATCAAACCTGATATGTAACAATCCCATTTTATATATTTGACACACATCAAATGGATTTGGTTTTATTAAATATTAATGATTTGCTCATCAGTATTTCTAAAGTATACACATAACTTTTAAAAACCCCTCTCAGCCTTGTCGTTCCCTGAAGCCTCCCTGTACTGTTCAAGGAAAGATGTTATGTGAATACTCCAACTGCTACAACAGCCATCTGTATTCTGCTGGCCATTGCCCAAAATGGGGCAAAATTATAGTTTGCCACTTAATGTATTAAGGTGCCATATCCACTGTACAGTACCCAAAGTACAAAGTTACTACAACTCTTTATCCATGATCACCAGTAGAAGACACCTGTCTAGCACAAGGTAAGGGAAAGTTTTGCAAGAAACTGTGGCAAATGTCATTCAACAGAAAACTTAATAACCCATGAAGAAAAAATGTTACTGACAGATGGAATGTATCCAAAGGAAAGACCTAATGATAGAAGGCATGTTACATAAGGAATGGTTCTGAGAGAGACTGTTAAATCACATTTGCTTAGATAGCTAGAATTTGATCAGAAGCTGGAAAAAACAGGTTGACAAAGGGAAAACAGTTCCCGCATAATGAAAAGTTCCTCAACACTTTCTGTGGGATGCCTAACTATTTAAAATTGCAGTATTATCTCAGGTATACTGAAGTAATGGAATCCACAAATTAAGGCAAGTCCAATATAACCCATGATAGGGAACGACACTATATGGCTAACACAGCCTGGGTTTGTGAGGAATATCAACATAATTACAAAACAGTATTCTGAGAAATAATTTTGGAAATCCACGTCTCAGTAAACTAGCCCAGGGAAGAGAAAAGAATGTTGGGTAAGCATCACTGTCAGAATAATGTCTGAGGTAGTGAATAATGATCTAATGGCTTAACGAGATCAGAGTGGGGAAATCAAACCACACATTTGGGGGGGGGTCTTTTTTTATCCAGCATTTTGTACTGCTAAATTCCTCATTGCAATCAAATACCGAGATATCAAGTATGTTGCCAGTCTGTATAAACAGTGAGCCAACCATCCTCACTGCAATTATGGCTGCTAGGAGAAAAGATTACAGATAGCTACCATCTCTTGACTGTTCAGAATAACTTATCTTCATGCAACTGTGTTCCTGAATACAGTCATGACGAGGGATTTATTGGCACAAAGCAGCTTCTATAAGCTGAGAGCCAGTTTGATGTAGTGGTTAAGAGTGGTGAGACTCTAATCTGGAGAACCAGGTTTGATTCCCCACTCCTCCACTTGAAGCCAGCTAGGTGACCTTGGGTCATTCACAGCTCTCTGGAACTCTCTCAGCCCCACCCACCTCACAGGGTGTTTGTTGTGGGGATAATAACATACTTTGTAAACTGCTCTGATTGGGCGTTAAGTTGTCCTGAAGGGCGGTATATAAATTGAATGTTACTAATATTACTACTGTTATTTTACATCTAATATTACGAAGCAGAAATGTAAGTTATAATAACATGCACAATTTCCATTGCTGTAATTATTAAGGCAAATCACTGAGAAGTATACCTTGTGAAGTATAGTTTTTTTTAAAAGGCATTCATGGTATTTCCATTTCCTGGGTTCTTTTTTAATAGCTCAATGTTACCTTGAGGCACTGTTAGCAGTCCTTCAGAATAACATTTTTGTTTCATTTGTCATGCCGAACATCTCTCCCCCATCCCAAATCCTAACACACACCTAACTGGAACACTGATTTTGGTTAAATTTACTTTCAAGGAACAGAATACAAAGTCCTAAAAGGCTATGTGTGGAGAACACAGAGAAGTCACTTACATCTGGTAGAGATTCAATGAAGGAATGTATATTGGCTGCTTTAGCTACATTTACAATCTCATCAAACGGCACCACTCGGCTGTTATCACCATAGGCAATATTCTCAGCAATGCTGCAGTCAAAAAGGACCGGTTCTTGAGAGACTATTCCAATCTGAGATCTCAGCCACTGAATATTTAACTGTTTTGTATTTTGGTCCCCCAACCGCTAGAAAAGATGAAAGCTAGTTAACATTTCTTGAGCAGGAAAACTTCAAAAATACAGGATCAGCATTTCTATTCTGTACAATGGCCACTGGCAAGACTTTTATTTATTTTATTCATTTACTTTGGATTTCTATTCCGCCCTCCCCATGGAGGGCTCAGAGGGGGGGGATTACAACAGTTTAAAAACATATTAGAATTAATTTATACAGTTAAAACCATAAATAGATTTAAAAGAAAATTTCAAAGAGAAAATCATTCATAAAAAAATTACTAATTACAGTCAGATGGCAGCAATTGATAGGCAGCAAGCACAGCTCTACAAGATAAGGTGCTGGACAGCCGTAGTAGGGAGGGATTCAGATTTTATATTCTTCTCTTTTTTCAGCTGGCAAAGGCCAAGCCCTACCTCAACCATTTGCCTGGTGGAACATCTGTCTTACAGGCCCAGCGAAATAACAAATCCTGCCAAGCCCAGGTCTCAGTAGACAGAGTGTTCCACCAGTATGGAGCCAGGACTGAAAATGCCCTGGCTCTGGTTGAGGTCAGGCGGGCCTCCTTGGGGCCAGGGACCATCAATAGATCTTTCTCTTCTGATTGGAGTGTCCTCTGGGGCACATATGGGGAGAGGCGGTCTCACAGATACGCTGGTCCCAGTTTGCAAAGGGCTTTGTAGGTTAATACCAAAACTTTGACCCTGATCCAGTACTCCACTGGCAGCCAATGCAGTTGGTGCAATATCGGTGTTATATGTGCTATAGTCGGCGCTCCTACAATAACACACGCTGCTGCATTTTGAACCAGCTGCAGTCTCCAGATCAGGCTCAAGGGAAGCCCTGCGTAGAGCGAGTTACAGTAGTCCAACCTAGAGATGACCATTGCCTGGATCACTGTAGTTAAGTCGCTGGTTGAAAGTTACGGGACAAGGCTGCCTGGTCTGCTGTAGATGGAAAAAAGAGGACCTGGCAACTACTGCAACCTGTGCCTCCATTTTCAAGGAGGCATCCAGAATCACCCCCAGACTCCTAACCGACGACACTGGCGTAAGTGGCACCCCATTGAGGGTCAGGAGCCAGAGTCTGGCACAGTCTGCATAACTCAGTAGTCCAGCCCAGACATGAATTCTCCTCCTTAATGAAAATTATCATTGCATGTTAAATGTTTTGAATTTTCTAAACATTTATTTAGGCATTTTTTATACTAGAAAGGATACCCAAGGTACCATAGAAAAACAAAATGCAACAATAAAAATATACTATAAAAGTACAAGACATATTCCAAACACTGATTTCTTCAGTTAATTTGAAAAGCACTGTGTGATAGAAACGGCAATTCTTTGAATGGATTGTAAACAACAGAACATATAAATATGGTCATCAACTCCTGGTTGGGAAATTCCTGGAGATTTGGGGATGGAAACTGGGCAGGGACCTCAGCAGAGCATAATGCAATAAAGTCACCCTCAAAGCAGCCATTTTCTCCATGGGAACTAATCTCTGCGGTCTGGAGATCAGCTGTAATTCTGGGAGCTCGCCTCAGCCCACCTGGGGGTTGGCAACCCTACACATAAGCTTTAAAAATAATATGAAGAAAGAATTCTTAAGTGTACTTTGCTCTTTGGAATGCTGCAGTGCTGGTCATTAACTTAAAGCTGAATAATGCAACTGAATCAACATGAAAAATGCTTCATTACCAAATCTAGTGTGCTTGTTTCCATTCTGTTCAAAGAATTCTCCAGTACTGAAAGGCACTTCAGAGCAAGGTTGCTCAGAGCACTGTGACAAAGTGTTGGATCCTGGGGGGTGGGGCAGATTTCTGTTTTTTATTGTTGCTCCCACTGCCGAACTCTAACTCCAGCATGTTGTTCCTAGTGGCCCTAGTGTTCCCAATTTAATAAAATCACAAGTCTAAAAAAAAACCCCAATTGCTCATCAGTAACTAGTAATCAAGTTGGGAGAATTGCTACAGACATTATACAGTACAATGTTCCATCATTCTTGTTAAAAAAAAATACAAACGTACCACTTCTCCACTGAGAGGGTCATAGAACCTTTCAAGCAATTGGACCAGGGTGCTCTTCCCACAGCCACTGCTTCCCACAAGAGCCAACGTCTGTCCCTTTTTGACGGCAACACTCAGTCCTTGGAGCACTGAGACGTCTGGCCGTGTTGGATAATTAAAGGCCACCTCCTTGAAGACGATATTGCTGCTAAATGTTTCCTAAAATTAAAGCAACGGCCATGAATTTTGGAAAGTGGTTGAGCAACTGCAAACAAACATGTAGCACACGTTTACTATTAAAATTCAGAATGGTATGGCACTGAATGATGTTAACTTGCTTGGTATCTGCAATTTTTCTGGGTTAAATTAGATAGTGCAATTCTAATTCTGCATCTGTACTAGGAATCTGGACTACAAATATGACCAATGGAGATGGAGGGCTGGTTCGAGTGGGATCTTCTCCCATGTTGAATAGTCTGTACTGATTTCTCCTAATTTCTTAAGGATGCATCCAAACAGCACATCCTTGATGTTAAGTCAGAAACAAGAGAAGCTGGACAAACCAGACACTTTTATTTCTGCAGACTCAAAGGGCTGCAAATTGCATACCCCATACTGGTACTGCAGCACCACCACTGGCACTAGGAAGGACTAGGATTCAGATGGTACAAAGTCACAGGCATATGCAGACTGTATAGACTGACTCTGCATCTGTCCTCAAAACTGTGCTTCAGATCACAGGATGTGTAGCCCATTAAGGTCAAGGTCCTCAACAGGACCACAGATAAAGTTCAAGATTCTAGTCCTCACTCAGCAATGAATTTTCCTGGGTGGCGGTGGACCAATCATTCTTGTGCAACTTAGCCTACCTCACAGGGTTGCTGAAAGGATAAAATGGAGGAGTCAATAATGTAGACCAGTCAGAGATCGCTGGAGAAAAGGAGGCCTCAGTGCAACATCAAAAAAGTGGAATATTTTAATAGGTTAGGAAATAACTTCCAGTAATCAACTTACAGGTTTTAATCCTTCCTCGCTGTAATTGTCTATTGAAGGTACTCTTTCAAACAACATGAACATGTGAGCTGCTGATACTTTGGCTTTGGCATAATCCGGTGTAAATGAAGCAGTCTGTCCTAGTGCCATGGCACCAAAGACAATGCAGGAGAATACCCTGGAAATGCAAACAGAGGTACTTTTCACAGTGAGACTTTAAAGCGTTTCATCAGCACCTTTTCTGCTTCCCATTGTTTGCAGGACTTTCACACTTGCAAGGTAGTCATGGGATACAGAACTGATGTTTGTCCACAGCATCTGCAATCCCCCCCCCCCGCGGACATACCGTGATGTTATTTTGAAGCCACTGCCAAGTCATGTCTGGCTCGATTAATGTCAGTGTGAACTCTCTACTCCCCTTTGGCTTCTCTACTTCCCCCTCTTATTTTCCCCGGTAGCTGATTGGTCTGTGCAGAATGACCACTCCCACCCTCCTCAGCTCTCTGAACTCCTTGTCCACTATTTTTTTAGCAAAGCGAGGTAAGGGTCATAAGGCTGCTTCTCCGTTGGTTTCCTTCCTCCTGGGTATGCACACACTCTCTTATTTTTTTTCTCAAAGCCAGGAACAATTCCTAAGCTTGCTGCTAATTCCCTGCTGGCATTAAAAGCCAGGAACGGGTTAAATGGCTGCTTTCCCCTTCCTCCCTTGGGATATGCACACACACTCTTTTTTTTTCCAACGGAAAGAATGGGTTGTAAAGTTGTAACATTGTAAAGTTACTGCACATTCCTCCTGGCTTTAAAAGCCAGGAAAGAATTAAATGGCTGCTTTGCGAAAAAGAAAAAAACCCAAACATTTTGTACAGTCCTTTGGAAACAAAGCCATAGGGGATGAAGCAGCATTTTAACCCTTTCCTGGCTTGGCTTTTTAAAAAAATAAATGAGAGTGGTATATGTTTCCCCCCTGGAACTCTGTCACCAATTGCCTCTCCAGTAGGAGGGGACAGCCCAATCAGCAAAAGGGGGGAGGGAATGGGTTCCAGCATTGCAACATTACTACGTATGCTCAAAGTTAAAAAAAAAAAAGTGTGGTATGAATTGCAAAGCTCCAAAAGCCCGAAACTGTACCGAGGCTTCAAAGTGGGTCTGAAATGAAGCACAGATGCCAAATCAAAACTGCAGAGGACAGTGTGAAATAAACAGGTGCAATGCCGAAGCCACTGCTATCAGGGCGAATGCTCATAAATGGCAGTTTAAACTGTAAGTGCAAAAAGGGCCAAAAGTAAATAGTTTCTACATCATTTAGTAGGTCATGTCAAATTACATATGCTTTGTTTCAGCAATGTTCCATCTCTTTATTCCTGTACTTGAATTTTTGCTTCTTTTCAAATTTCTGTTATTCATACTCTGTTGTATGTTTATTGAATGCCCAGCTGTTGATCGCATTACACACAGTGTAATTTGCCTTGAGTCTCAGTGGAAAAAGCAGACTATAAATAAATAAATAACATACATAGACTGCTGAAAGCAGGATATTTAGATTCTAATTGCCAGGCTGTCATTGACTTAGTATATGGGTTTGCAAAGCCCATGCAACTTTCTCTAAGGCTCAGTAGTATTTACTGTACAATGGCAATAAAAAATCTGATTAATGCTTGTGTATCTAATTCCATTACAGATATGTTACAGGCTGCAGAATCATGATGACAGTTTACTATTGGCTACTTCAAAAGACATGATACAGGCTACATGAGGCGAGGGAGCCTCTGGACCCAGCAGATGTCCCCGAACGGAAGTGATATTTGTATAGGGCCTATTCATGCTAAATTGAATGCACATGGATACAGACTGTGGCTGATTCCTGGATTGTTTGTAGGATGCTGGTCCCATACATATAGGAGCTTAAGTGGGCAGGTTCTTTGCAAGTGCTCCATTCATATGTGGATGTCAGCTGAACCCAGAAGGGAGACAATTGCATCTTGCAGTGGAAGGCGTGTGACCTCACCCTGACACCATGGGTAGTTTCCGTTCAGAGGAAAGTCATCCAAACCAGCCCAGACATGAACTGATAAAACAACTTCATATGATCTGAATGGTGGATGGACTATTGCTGAATGTTGCATCTTAATACATGCACAAAATGACTTGAATTGTTTTAAAGACAACAGTGGTACTTACAAGAAAACATTTTTAAAATCCATGTACTCATTTCTCACAAGGAAGGCACTGAATCGAAAACACCCTGCATAGGTAAAGTACATCATTGCTTGGGAAAGGCCAAATGTCAGCCCGTGTATGTGGGCTTTCTTCATAGAATTTCTGAAACAAAAATTAAGGAGGGGGGTTTTTTTGCACATAAATATACACATTACTATTGTATTGATTAAAATTCTGGTTCCCAGATAAAACTCTGCTGCAATGAAACCACCCATCCATTACTTGCCCCTCCACAGATCATATGACTGGTACGTCTGAGAGGTGGATAGGTATGGCAGGCTCCTATAAACCAGTCAAGGTACACTCACAGTATCTAATTTTGGGGAACTGAACTCTTTTAAAATCAAACTTCCCCTCAGTTATAAGGTGCAGATGGGGTAGTGAAAGGCTTTGGGTTTGCTGTCGTGAAGTAAGTTTTGTCATGAGAGAAAATGGCTGCTTTGGAGAGTGGAGGCTATCTCCAGGTATTTTCCAACTCACAGCTGGCAACCCTTGGCAGACCTAAACTGACTGCTGCTGCTGCATGTGCTTCTCTCCAACATGCCATCCCCACTTTGAAAGGTGACTGGCTGGTGGAGCAGCACTCCTACAGGCTCAGGTGGAAAACAGCGGGTTGGATATTTTACCTTTCAGAGGCAGGATGGCCTCCTACCTGTCAGGCAAATTCATAACATTGTCACTTTGGCATATGGATAAAATGTCCTAGACATAACGGAATGGGAGCATGGAATTAAACACATGGTTGCCATTTTTTGGTGGCAGCCAGGAGTTTAAGGTAGTATCATGTATTTCCAGTCCAAGATTTTGAGAGTAGCTCTCCTGGTTGGGTCAGACTGAGAACTAAATTAGCATTCTGACTATTTCTTTAAACTATGGTAAAGGAAATGCAATATTGAAGCTGCTTTATGATTTTGGAGACCATTTCTGAAATCCTTACCTCATGCAAAATGGCCCGCTAGATTTCACAAGACTAGTGCCTGAGAATCCAAGGCAATGCTGCTTGGGAAAAGGGCACATTGTGTAGTGGCTAGTAGGGATGTGCGCTTTGGGTTTCCGATTTGGGTTAAATACCCAAATCAGGCCCAATTTGGGTAGATTCGGTATTCCCGAATCGGGGCCAGCATGCTTTGGCTTAACTGGGAGCACTTTGATGGCTGTTTGCATTTGCAAGAAAAGTGCTGCTTGCAGAGATTCCCTCCAATTTCACAGGATGGGAGGGGGAAGAAAGGAGTACAAGGGGGAGGAGGAAGGGGGATCAGGGAAGGGAGGGAGAGTTAGGATTGTCCAATCGTGCAGCAGCATTTTCTTTCCAGCCAATGGGATTCTCTGGAAGGAGAGTGCCTTTTTTGAAATGCTGCAGGGAATTAAATTGGACACCTGCCTTAAGCCAGCCTCCATTCATTTTTGGCCTAGAGAGAGAGACATTGAGTGAGAGAGAGTTCCTGTGCTGGATCCTCTGAGCTCTGTATCCGTGATGGCTTAGGAGTCCCTTGGCTGGCCTTCTGGACTGCGACTGACTGACATCGCTGGACTTCAGGAGACTAGTAGGAGAGTCAGTTTACTGACTCACTGGGTTTTCTCTTTGGGGGAAGAGGGTTGGTTATTTCTCTTGGTGGGTGGTTGGGGGGAAGGGAAGGGTTTTTTATTTTAATTTTTCTTTAATTTGTTTTTCGTGATTGAGCGAGTTCTTGCTGCCTTGAGTGATTGAGTGAGTGAGTGATTGTGTGCGTGAAGGGTGAGTGGCTGCAGTTGCATTTGGGTTTTGGGAGGTGGGCTTGGCTTGCTGGCGTTGACTGCTTTTTCTTTTGTTTGTGAATTTGGTTTAAAATTTTGTTGAGAAAACTGTTACTGAAAATTGATGTTTTTTGTTATCTGTGCTTTGGTTTTCTGTGTCTTTTGAGGGGGCTGCTGTTAAAGTTTCACGTTTACTATTGTGGCCTTTTTTTCTAGTTCTTGTGGGGGGCGCTGTTGAAGGTTTAAAATTATTTGGGGCCTTTTTTCCAGTTCCTAGGGGTGGGGGGGCTGTTAAGGTTTAAAAGTTATATTGTTAAAGTTTAACATTTATTGTTGTGACCTTTTTTTCTAGTTCTTGTGCAGGGGGAAGTTAAAGGTTTAAAGTTATCTTGGGCCTTTTTTCCAGTTCTTGTGGGGCGGGGGGCTGCTAAAGTTTAAAAGTTATTGTTAAAGTTTTACATTCATTGTTGTGTGGCCTTTTTTTAGTTCTTGTGGGGGGGCTGCTGTGTGTGTGGATGGAGGTGTAGGTGGGCTTCATTGGGGGTGCTTGATTGTTGGGGGTTGTGTGGCTGTTTTCTTTGCTTTGCAGTTAGTGTTTGGAGTTGTTGGTTTTTAGACTGGTTGGTGTTTTACAGTTTGGGGTTGTTGTTAACTGTAATTGCTGTTTTGTTGGTTGGTTGGGGGGTTGTGGTATTATAGCAGTGTTTGGGTAGCATACTTCGGGTTTCTGAGAGTACTTAGTTTTAAATAGTGGTTTTGTAAGGTAGGCTAGTGGTCTGTTCAAGTTATATTCATATAAATAGGCTGCCCCTTAACTAGGGTTTCCCTGCCCACCTCTGGCACCCTTGGAGCCAGGTTGGGCATTTTGTTTTTGTAATGGGCTTCCATTTATATCGGGGGTTTAGGGCCAGCTTGATTCCTGAAGAGGGATTTAGCTGTTTGGTGGTGTAGGTTTAGGTTCACAAAAATAAATAGGGCTATTTCAAAAGAGATTTCTGACCATCTCCAGGAACAGGGCCACAAAGAAGATCTAGAACAGGTAGATAGGTTTTGAAACTAAAGCTTTTGGCTAGTTGCTTGGGGGGGGTTAAAAACTTAAGAGCTAGTTAGTGTAGGTTCAAGGAGGGGGACAAAATGAGTGACAGGAAAGCTGAGAGGGGCCCCGGGGGAAATGCTAGGGCTAAGACTAGAGGGGTGGAGGGGAGGGGGAGGGGGAGGAGGAGTGCTGCGGCTATCCCCCCATATGAGCGGAGGAGGCCCTTCCCTGCACTGCTGCTGTTCACCAGCCTGGCTTCTGGTGACAGCAAGAGGGCTCGCAAGGCCCTCTTTCCTGAGGCAGCAGCTGGAGGCCCACCCCCAACCCAGGTGTTTGAGGCAGGAGTTGGGTCTGGGCAGGGGCCTGCTGCTGAGGCTCCCCTTTCTCCAGCTGTTGAGACCCAGCAGCTGGAGGAGGGGCAGCATATGGTGTCTTCTGGGATGGACATGGGGCATGTGACTTTTCCATCCTTCATGCTCACCCCAAGGACACAGGATGTTGGAGAAACTGCAGGAGGAACCTCCCGCTTGGCGGTCCTCTCCTGTTTTCTGAGGCTAGCAGCAGGCCTCTCACGGCTGTGCAGAAGGAGAGGGTGCTGGAGGAAGAGGAAGAGAGTGTGGTGGAAGAGCCCACATCTCTGCACCTTCATCCTTGTCCATCTGTGACTGCCCAGCCGAGGCTTCAGGGTGAGGGTGGGTGCCCAGTGTTAGGCAGGAACAGATGGGAGAACACCAGGCCTGCTACTGCAAGGCTTTGCTCCATGCCGAGGTTCTCAATGTGTTCTCACAGGAGGTGTCTCCTGGGGGCCCCCGTAAGCACCTGCCCTGTGCAGTGTGGCCCCCTACTACCTCTGATATCTGAAATAACTTCCAGAGAATGGAGGACCCCCCCCCCCCGTTTGCCCAGTGCAAGCATTGTAGGCAACGGATCAGTCGCAGGAGGGATGTGAACCATCTCTCCACATCTGGCATGCGGAACCATCTGAAGAGGCAACACTAGGCGGTGCTTCTTTGGGGGGGGGGAGTTCAAGTGGCACCACATGGATGCCAGCAAGCCAGAATGAGGCAGGCTCCTCTGGTGCTTTCCCCCCATGGGTTCCTGTAGGGCAGGGATGCCAAGCCTCTCTGAGAGAGATGTTTGGTACACAGGGCAGTAGTGTGCCCGAAGGGGGGATCCAGAAGGTGAGCAGGTGCGTCATGCAACATATCTTCAATATGATTGCTGTAGATGGTCAGCCGTTCTCCAAAGTTGACGACTTGGGCTTCCAGGGGCTGCTCCATGATGCCTAACCCTGGTACACAATCTCTGCTTGCACAACATTGAGCAGGACCATGGTGCCCTTGTTTTACAGGGCTGCCGGGGACCACATGAAGGCACAGTTGTCCCGCGCTGCTGGGAGAACTGTGCACTTCATGTCCGACATCTAGACCTGCTCTAGTGTGCAGCATGCGTACCTGTCGCTTACTGCTCACTGGTGGCAACCTTCAGGGTGGGGGTGGGTGCCCAGTGTTAGGCAGGAACAGATGGGAGAACACCAGGCCTGCTACTGCAAGGCTTTGCTCCATGCCGAGGTTCTCAATGTGGCGCACATGGCAGAGAACATTGTGGCCACCTTGAAGAGGGAGTTGGACGGATGGTGGCCACATGAGGGCAGTGATGGCGCTGGTGGGCCAGAAGCACATTTACTGTGTGGCCCACAAACTTCACCTCATGGTGAAGTCTGCGCTTGGTTTGGGCTCCCCCAGAGTACCCCAGGACCACGCAATTCATGAGCTCCAGTGTCTCCTGCAGAAATGTTGGAGACTCACAACATTTCTCGCGCAGTGTGAAGTCCACTCACGATCTGCACCAGAAGCAGGCCAGGACAGGCATGCTGGAGCATTGACTGATCTCTGACATTGTCACTCACTGGAACTCCACCTGTGCCATGCTGGAGCGCTTGGTGGAGCAGCAGGCCGCCCTCAAGGCGTGGATCTCAGAGAGCGATGCTTGGAGGCAGGAGGATGAGTTCAGCCGAGAGGATTGGCTCACCATCTCCCAGACAATGGTGGTCCTGAAGCCCTTCAAGGACTTCACTGTGCTGGTCTCATCTGACATGGTGACCCTGGGTCTGGTCATTCCTCTTGTGCACACATTGCAGAGTTCAATGACCTCCTTTGTGGACCCAGACGCAGCACGTGCAGACTTGATTCCAGGAGCGCATGCACTCATGAAAAGGCTGCACTAGGGCATAGCTGTCAAGCTAAAGCCTTTCACAGAGAAGGAGTCGTACAGGTTGGTGACCATGTGCAACCCACTCATTAAGGGTACTTTCACCGAGCGGGATGGGAACCTCACAAGCACCAGAGATGTCCTCGTCTGTGGGTGATGTGTAGGCAGGCCAAGAGGAGCCACCTGTCATCAGAGGTGGGGGGGCCCCAGCCCTGCTGGTCCCTCTCATGCCCCTTCTGAGCAGGCTCCTCCCGTGGCCACCACCGAGATGTCCATGGAGATGGAAATGCTCTGGTGGGCCCTTAGCCCCTCTGGGATCATGAGTCGTGTGAGACAGGATTCAGCGAAGGCAATGGTCAGGGATTACCTTGTGGAGCCCTGCGAGTTGCTGTCCACTGATCCGCTGAGCTACTGGGCTAAGAAAGAGGTGGTCTAGCCAGACTTCTCCCTCGAGGCACAGCAGCTCCTCTCATGCCCTCCAATGAGTGTGGAGAGTGAGCGTGTCTTTTCTTATGCGGGCAACATTGTCAGCTCACATCGCACTCTCCCTCTCCCATGGAGAGTTGAGCAATTGGTCTTCCTGAAGGTCAAAATACGGCTCTTCAATTTCTCAGGAGTGGACTTCCAGAGCAAATGAGGTGAGCCTTCCTTGTGGCCTGCATCCTTTGCGAGTCTAGGACCTGGGGAATAGTGCTCTTCTCATAATTAAAATTGGTTAGAGCACCAGCATAAGGAGGGTGGAACTCAGTGGCAGACGGGATGCACCCTGCAATTTGGCCAGCCCCCCAAACACACACAGAATGCAGCAGCACTGGCCCAGTCCCTGTGGGTACAAATTTGTTCTGATAAATGTGAATAGAGGCCCCAGAAATGTTGACCTCCACTGGAATGGGAAGACAGGGAGAGACAGGTTAGGTTAGGTAAACTGTAAACTGTAGAAGGACATGGAAACCCAGAGAAGCAGCCCAAAACGAAGCTATTTACTGTTGTTAAATGTTGTTAAGCATTTTAAAACTGATGTTGTTAAATGTTGTATAATTCTCTTAAATGTTGTTAACTTCTGTCTTTGCTGTTAAATGTTGATATTGAAAACTGATGTTAAATGTTGTTGAAGGGGGTGGGGGGAGTGGGGAGGAATGGTGTGGGTGGGCACCAGCTGATGATGAAGGCTAGATACCAATGTTGCCTCATAGGCAGTGTTCAGCCTGAAGCTAGTGGAGGTGGGGTGGGGAATCCTTTGCAACTGTGGTCTGTGAATGCCATTGTGTTGTACTTGCGGCTTGGTACTGTCTGATTCTGCTCTGTGGTGTTTCCCCACTGGTTGAACTCAGAGCCTGGCCGCAGAAAATGACAATGGTTCTGCTGGACTAAGTTGCAAGAGTGTCCCCCGGTTGAATTTGGCTTGGGTGGAATGGATGATGTGATGGAAATCCAAGAAATAAATCAAAGAAATACTTTTTAAAAGAAATTTTTTTGGTGTGTGATTCTCGGGTATGATGTAATTTTTGGGGTTCAAACTGGACTGTATGTTGTGATTTGAATATGTAATGTTATGTGATGTACTGCTGTAATGTAATGTTAATAATGCTGTTATGTGGGGAGGGAGGGCAGGAAGTCCCAGAAATAAAATTTTAAAGAAATTATTTTTGTTGTGTGCATGTGATTTTCTGGTGTGAAGTTGGGGGTTATTTTAATCTAGGGCTATAAGTTGTGATTTAATAGTGATGATGCAAATTGTGATATTTACTGCTGTTATTGAGAAATACAATTTTTAACAATTTTGTGTGTGTGTGATTCTCTGGTGTGATGGTGGGGGCTGTTGTAATCTAGGACTGTAAGTTGTGATTTTATAGTGATGGTGTGGATTGTGATGGTTAATGCTGTTTTTTAAAAATTATTTTTGTTGTGTGTGTGATTCTCTGGTGCAAAGATAGGGAAGAATGGAGAGTGGCTGGCCAGCCAGCTCCAGAGGTGATGGAGGATTTGGGGTTATGTGTCTTAGCATCTGCCTTGCTTTCCCAGGGAGGAGCTTGCATCAGGGGTGCATGCCTGTGCTGTGTGGCACCCACCCTGTGCATAAGTGCCCCAGGGAAGAAAAATTTAAAAAGTTCTTGTCATAGGGAAGAATAGAGAATGGCTGGCCAGCCAGCTCTGGGGATGATGGAGGATTTGGGGGTGCATGTCTTTGCTTCTGCTTTGCTTTCCCAGGGATGAGCTTACATCAGGGGTGCATGTGTGTGCTGTGTGGCACCCACCCTGTGCATAAGTGCCCCTGGGAGCAAAGTCTGAAAAGATCTCGTCATAGGGAATAATGGAGAGTGGCTGGCCAGCCAGCTCTGGGGGTGATGGAGGATTTTGGGCTGTGTGTCTTTCTTGCTGTTGGGCTGTTGGGGGGTGGATTGTGAATGGGACCATGGCTGCAGCCATTGGCAGCCACAATCCATGTGTTTCTGCTGTGTGAGAGTTTACCCCACAGTAGAACTATAGTATGGTATGGAAACCACCTTGGGGGGGCATACAATGCCCCCCCCCAAAGAGCAATCTCCCTGAAACTTGGGGCGGTGGTAGTGGAAGGAGAGGTAGGAGCAGGTCCCCTGAAACTAGGGTGCATTTTTCCTGCAAAATGCCACCCCAAGCCACCTAGAAAGCCCCCTTGTTTTTTCTCATAGGGAATAATGGAGAGTGGAGAAGGATGGGGCACCTTCTTTGGGAGGCCATAAAATTGCCCCCATAGTGCAATCTCCATGAAACTTGGGGATGGGTGGGAGGAGAGGTAGGAGTAGGTCCCCTGAAAATTGGGTGCATTTTGCTTGCAAAATGCCACCCCAAGCCACCTAGAAAGCCTCCTTGTTTTTCACCATAGGGAATAATGGAGAGTGGAGGAAGATGGGGTACCTTCTTTGGGGGGCCATAACATGGCCCCCCTATGTTCAATCGTCCTGAAACTTGGAGGGCCATTACAGGAGAGTTAGAAGAAGGTCCCCACCAAGTTTGGTGTGATTCGGAAAGAAAATGCCCCCCCAAGGCTCCCAGAAAGCCGGGAGCATGTTCCCCATTGAAAATAATGGCCAAATCTTTCCAAAGCATACCTGAAGTGACCTGAATTATGATTTCCAACATGGCTTGCTGCTTCGGGAATCGCTTGATTCCAATTCTTTTTCCTGATTCGAGTAAACTGAATTAGGAAAACCAAATCACCCTGGCACTGCACACCCCTTGTGGCTAGAGTAATGGACTAGGAACTGGAAGACCCCGGTTCAATTTCCTGCTCTGCCATGGAAGCTTGCTGAGTAACCTTGAGCTAGACACAGACTCTCAGCCTAACCTACCTCACAGGGTTAATGTAAGAAAAAATGGAGCATGTAAAATGATGTAATGGATCCCCATTGGAGAGAAAGGGGTATAAATGTAATAAACTAAAATTTAAATAAAATAAATCTGAAGGCAAGCCATGAGAAAGAGCAGAGCATAAATCAATTGACTCTCAGGTCATGACTTTTCACTGAGGGCCCAAACTGATGTGTTGCTGGGAGTTCTGCATGCAGCACTACCAAATGTTTGTTCTTTTTCAGTGGCATACATGAGATCCCTATTTGGACAAGTCTGTGATGCGGAAGGGAAGGCTCAGACGTCCCCTCATCACATTGTTCTCCTCACATGAAACAAGCCCACAAACACTGTATGCAAGACTATGCATGCATGTGGAGCAGACCGCAGCCACGGGAGGTGGGGAATGAGCATTTCAACTTGGGAAAATGGCAAGGGAAGGCAGGCTTTAAATACACTCTCCCCAATCCCTGTCTAAATTGGGTTCCTTTTGGCCTGCAGTGTAAGAAGAACCACCACTTGGGAGTGCTACACTTGGAACGTCCAACATTGAGTAATTTGGCCTGAATTAGATGTTAGCTTTAAAAAATCAGTCTTTCTTACCTGTATGGCCCAAGCAAACTCTGTCCATACAGTCTTTCAAATTTTGGCTCCTGTGTGAGGGAAACAACCGTTCGGATATTCCCTATTGCTTCAGTTGCAATCTGTAAAAGGAGGAAATACACAAATAACTTTATAGGACCCCATTATGATTCTGACCTAGCAAACTGGACCTGGGGAGTAACTTATAAGCAACAATTAATTGGCTTTCGCTGTCTAGCACTCCAGTGGCTTAAAACTGTATTTCCAAATACTGGAACCAAAACATAAAGGTTTTCAGGTACGGTCCAGCAATCACACATCAGTTAGTGGCCCTGTTCTTCAAAAATGGTCCTGCAGTGTCGTAAGAGCAGCTGCTCTGTGCCACAGCGGGGAAGAGGAAAGACTTGTGGTAGGGAAAACACAAGCTTCTCCTGTCTTTGCCACCCCTTTCATGAAGTCTTAGTTGTTTCCAGCTCATTATAGTTAAGAGACCAGAAAAGATAGTAAGCAAGAATCCGTCAGATTCTCTTTTAAAATACTCTCCTAGATGTACCCATTACCAACTTTTCTTTGTTTGGAGTGGGCACACAAATGCATCTTTATTTATTTATTTATTTATTCAATTTATATACCGCCCATCCCAGGGGCTCTGGGCGGTGAACAGTTAAAATTGATAAAAACAAAACTAAAATCAATATACAAATAATAAAACAAATTAACAAGGTGCAGTGGTGGGGAGAACCTTCCCCACCCCAAAGGTGGGAGGCCGACATGGCACCGCCCCCTTCAATCACCAAACGCCTGGCGGAACAGCTCTGTCTTACAGGCCCGGCGGAACGATAATATGTCCCGCTGGGCCCGGGCTTCCATTGACAGAGCGTTCCACCAGGCTGGGGCCAGGACTGAAAAAGCCCTGGCCCTGGTTGAAGCGAGGCGGGCTTCCTTAGGGCCGGGGACCACAAGTAAATATTTATTCGCTGATCGGAGCGATCTCCGGGGAACGTACAGGGAGAGGCGGTCCCGAAGATATGCCGGTCCCAACCCACTCAGGGCTTTAAAGGTAAGAACCAACACTTTGAACCTGATTCGGAATTCAACTGGAAGCCAGTGCAGCTGGCGCAGGACAGGTGTGATGTGTGACTGGTAAGGTATACCAGTCAGGACCCGTGCCGCCGCATTCTGGACCAGTTGTAGTTTCCGGATCAGGCCCAGGGGTAGCCCAGCGTAGAGTGAGTTACAGTAATCTAGCCTGGAGGTGACCGTTGCATGGATCACTGTAGCCAGGTCCTGGGGCGTCAGGTAGGGGGCAGGTTGCCTGATCTGACGAAGATGGAAAAATGCAGACTTGGCAACCGCCGTGACCTGGGCCTCCATCGATAGGGAGGCATCCAGGAGCACACCCAGACTTGTCATGCTTGCACATCCCCCACCCCACCCTGCTTCATGCTCAGAGCATGATTAAAAATTCCTGATTTGGAAAGACTTCAAAATCCAATTTGTCATGATGTTCAAATACAGATGTCTGGAAAAACTGGAGTTTGCTACGTGTCTGCAAATTGGGAGTTCTAAATAATCCCAGTTTGTGGGGAAGAAACAAACTTCAATTTTCCGTGACATCTTCATTAAGGAGTAATGACAAACTGAAGACTTCCCACACCAGAAAGCTTTCAATCACACTCTGCACATGAGAGGAAAAGGGGAAAGTACAAGTGTGATGGAAAGCTGTGTTAACACCCATCTAGATAGAGAAGGTCAAGGAAGGCAGATGCCCAGCTAGAGCTGTGAGACAGCACAGCTAATTTGCCATAGTGGGAGAGATTTCCACCCAGCTATCTGCCTGGAAAAAAGGACAGATTGTGAGTTTATCCTATCTGCATTCCTAAAATTGCTTCTGGGGGGTCTTTATTGCTGACAGAGGTTTTGGCATTCAGGTCCCTACCTTAGCCATCAGAATCGGGGACAGTTATCTCTACTCTGAGCTGCGCTGGAGCCTATTAAAGGACACTAAGCTTTTCACTCCTCATTTCTTGATGTTAGAAGAGACTAATTAATTTAACAATGAAGAGAGATTTTCTCCAAAACAATGTTTCTCCTTTGGGGAGAGAGCCTTTTTTCAGGAGACTATAAAACATGCTTGAATAAATCTTTCTTTTTCCAACTTTTTGGAAGATTTATAGATCTGGAAAGTAAAAAGTCTAAATACTGAACTCTTTTTCAAGATGTATTAATGTGGATTTTGACATTTTTAGAGGAAAAATACACTTGGGATTAAAAGTACTGCTCATTAAAAGAAAAAGTGAAGCTGGGAAATTTATTGATTTGACTAACGAAGATAAGAGATGCTTGGACTTTGCGGATGTTTTCTTTGGTTTCTATGGCAACAGGACTAACAGGTCTAAATTAAGAGTGAAAGAAATAGGGTTGCCATAGTGAAAGGGAAAAAAAACTTCCTGGCTAGAGA
This sequence comes from Eublepharis macularius, assembly GCF_028583425.1. Lineage (NCBI taxonomy): Eukaryota > Metazoa > Chordata > Lepidosauria > Squamata > Eublepharidae > Eublepharis > Eublepharis macularius. Next base: position 64,947,728 of record NC_072800.1, on the reverse strand, counting down.
ATCTTAGACGCTTACTGACACTTTCTGGCAATTACAGAAGGACGTATAAGGATGCTAGAACGTATAAGGATGCTTCAAATGTATGTTGGAAATATGCTAAACAAGAAGGGACATTTTATCATATGTGGTGGACATGTAAGAAAGCAAAAAGTTTTAGTTTTGATTGTAACTTTACCTTTGAAGATTATGGAAAATAATAGAATTAGAGGGAATGATGTATGAATTATAGGGTATAAGCGCTGTTGGAGGTCTGACAGGGGGAAGGGAAATGGTGGGTTGGGGATAAATCTGTACTCAGTAGGAGAAAGAAATCGTGAAATGTATATCTTTTTTTATGTTTGTTCTCAACCTATTCAATAAAATGTTTTAAACCAAGAAAGCAAAAAGTTTCTGGTTGCAGATACAATAATTGATCCAGAAGATTTTAAAGTTTAAAATCCAGTTGAAACCAGAGACTTTTTTGTTGGGAATAATGGACAGCCAGTAGGAAAGAATCTTTGTTTTTATATTTGATTATGGCAGTAAGAGTACTCTATGCACAAAAGTGGAAAAATCCAACATTGCTTACAGTGGAGGAATGGTGGATAAAACTGTTGGAGTTTGCAGCAATGGCAAAACTTACTTCATTGATTAGGGAAAAGATGTTAGTTACATTTTTGATTGGATGGAAACGATTTATAGACTTTTTACATGAAATGGATAATAAGGACTCGATGACATCTGGATTTATGTATTAAGAACCATGAACAATAGAAAAAAGAGGGCACTTATGTTTAACTTAGAATAAGTGAGACTCTGAAAATGATCTATATTTGTGGCGGAGAAAATCGGAACTCAATCTGTAGTTTAGTTTAAGGGTTTCTTTTTGTTTTGTTTTGTTTTCCTTTTTTCACTTGTTTATATATTGTTAGTGTGTCTTCTTTTTAAAATGTTTTTATCCTCTATGTTTGTTATCTATAGCTTTTATGTTATTGTTTATAGTTTAAATAAAGAAAAATTCAATCAAAAAAACAAGATAGGGACAAAAGGCAGATATTTGTTGTGACATCTGAATGCAGCCATTGTCAGAGTAAGAGCTGTTGTAGTGAGGAGCCTTCCTTCACTACTCAAATCTGAAGGGTCTTGGATCACATGGGTCCCTTTCAGAGACTAGGACAACTTTGGCCTGGGCTGTCTTGGACCCTGCGGTGCCATAGTTCCTGCGCCATTTGAGAAGGAGTCACTACCAGAATAATGGAGGAAGTGGGTCTGAGTTGCAGCATATGGTTGTCAAGGGAAGAGCTGAAAGATGGAGTTGTGTTGGAAGAGTGGATTATGGGGAGGACTTTGAAAGGGTTTACCTGGGATGTAATTTGGATCACTGTCACCAACAAGAATGAGCAAGGGAACAGGAAAGCATACCTTCAGTGTAGCAGATACTTACCTTTCCTGCACTTTCAAGTTCCTTCTTATCTTTCTTTGCATTACCAGCCAATGTTCTCATTTCAATGAGCCCTGATACAGCAATGATTGGCACAACAGCCAACATCAGAAGTGTCAGCTGCCAGCCATATACCAATGAGATAATAATCCCTGTTCCAAGATTGGCAATGTTTTGGGCAATCAATCCCAGCCTGGCTCCTGTAGCCTGAGGAAAGAGAAAACAAATTAAAATTTCAGGTGTATAGCCATGTTGGTTGCTGTCAAAGAGCAAGATCTGGGTCCAGCAGCACCTTAAAGACCAACTAGATGTCCAGGGTAGAGAGCTTTGACCTTCCAAATCTCATACCTTGGAAATCTAGTTGGTCTTTAAGACGCTATTGGACCCAGATCTTTCTCTACAAATTAAAGTTGTTAATATTACTTGAAATCCTTGGAGAACACTCCTTTGTTAGGTGGGTGGTGAGATGAAGTAGAATGCAAGCTATCTATGGTATTATGCTCATATGATATTTCATGTCTCTTGACAAGGTTGTACACAGATTCTATAAAGCTTGGAAGTTGAGCTCTTGAAGAGAATCAAGTGGCCTTTGGGCAAGGTGAGGCAGAAATTGTTTGCATCCTATTCCATCTACACTTCCCTAGGCCAAAGAACTTTATGGAGCTGGGAGGCACTACAGACGGAGGCATCTGGCAAGACAGTTTGTTTTTCTCCCAATAACTGAAGTCTCCCCCTAAACTTGTCTTTCCAAGTGCCTGCCTCTGCAGTAACCTGTCTGCCTCTCCCATCTTCACAAACTGATCTGGCCTGGGAAAGGCAAGAGAAATAGGATCTTCTGACCTTGCCAACAAACCAACTCATTGTATTTCTTGCTCAGCCTCTGCAATGAAGAAGTGCACTCTGTTACACACGATTGGTGGAGTTGTTGCTTGCTTTAGGAGTATTAGTTGGATTCCAGTAAAGTCTGCTTGTACATTTGTAAACCAATCAAACAAGTGGGAACCTGTGAGGAACTTGTAGAGGAGAGAGAATCCCTTGTTAGTCCCTGCTTCCTCTTCCTGTTTTCTCCCCCTCTATCTCTCATGACTTCATTGGCACCTCCCCCACAACCCCGCCTCCCATGCAACTGCCTCCTCCTCCTTTCCCCATTTTCCTCCTGCTGCTACCAACTCCTCTTTGATCCTGTCTGGTGTCACCTCCTCCTCCTCTTCCTCCTCCTCGATGCTTCCCTTCACCCGGATGCCACTACCTCATTTGTTCCTCCTGCTTTGCTTCCTCTTTTTTGGGGGGGTGGCTGCTGCCCACCACTTACAGCACTTAAAATGGCAGGCAGGTTGTTGGTTTTTTAACTTCCTCAACTATTTTCCATTACTGGCTTTTTCTGCAAACCTGTAAGGTCCCCCAGATTTGTAGAATAATTCCCCCATCCATATATATACCCATTGTGTGGATTATTTTTCCAGATTTTTTGGATCCAAATTCTTATTTAAAAAAAAATTAGTTTTTTTTAATATTAAAAAAATTACCACATACAATATAGCAAATACAAAAATAGGCACATACAATAAAAGTTTAAAAATTCCCTATGTAACATTCTAATAAGTAACATCCTTACATCCTAATAACCAAATTCCCCTGAAGTTGTTCCCAACTTGAAGGTATAACTTCTCGGTCACTTAAATTGCCTATCACAGGAGCCCATGTATCTTCATACACTCGAGGGGAGAAATTTATCTTAGTATCAAAAAAAGAGTTATTTGTAATTCTACCCATAACATAGTTGTACCAAAGTTTCTCTTGCCACAGTGAGATGGGGGTGGGGGGTGGGGAAGGTGATTTCCATCTAGCAGCTATAGCGCTACCAATAAGGAGATCAGATTCTTCTGCTGTTTAAGAGACAGCAGAGAGGGCCAAAGATCTAACAACAAAAATTCTGGGGGAAACGGTACCGTAAAATTTGACACCCTTGCTCCGTCACCTCTTTCCAAAATGTTTGAATAACAGGACAAGACCACCAAGTGTGTAAATAAGAACCTGTTTGATTACAGTTTTTCTAACTGGATTATAGGTTTTTGTTGGATCCAAATTCTGAAGTCTTGTTCAAAATTAGATCTATTGACATTGCAGAGGCACCATACATTTCCAGGGTAGTCCCTCATCCAGAAACAATGAACTCCAAAGGGTTGTCCCTGCAATTTCTTATTGCTTGAGACTGCAGAAAAGCCATAAAAATATTACTGTTCAGAAATCTGGACCTGGATGCAAATTTAAATAGATTATGAAAATAAATTATTTTGCTAAAAGCTGTTTTGTCTAGACCATGCTTAATGTTTCAGAAGTACAACGAAAGATGCTGCAAAAACTAGATGTCAAATTGTTGAGGGTGGAACTACACATTACATTTAGTTTCATTATCGTTTTAAAAAATGTTATCCTTTTCCAAATGCAGCTTCTGGTTCTGTTTCCTTAAGGAGGAAACAGCATGGGAAGAGAGAGGCTTTTTATGCTTTCCCCACTGAAGAACACGACTCTTGAGATGATTTTACCCCTTCTGAAAGGGAGCGGGAAATATAGGTATCCATATATTTTTGCATCTTTTGTACTGGATAACAATCTACACCATAAGTCTAATTGCAAAGACCATGAGAATTTACATCACTTACATCTTTTACTTGTGAAGCATCGTTAGCAAGTCTTGTAGTCAATGCTCCAGTGCTGTTTTTAGGGTCATCAAACCAACTGATGTCCTAGAATGCATATATATTTTGTGATATGAAAAATTACTTTACTCAAAACAGGGGGTAAATTGAAACTAATACAAAAACAAATAACCACAGTAACAAAATGTATCCAACTAAGAAGTTCCTCTGATAAAAGTGCATTCTCATCAATTTCATATCTTCCTCCAGTGCCTCCCTGTGAGTGGTAAACTCCACGGCATGACAACATTTTAGGCAGCTCAGTGAACTATAGCAGGAGAAGAAATGGAAAAGTACCTTTCCATGAAGTCCATGGATGATTGGATACATACTGGTATTTCAAAGCCTCAAGATATGGGCACCCATGATATTAATTTGTGTAGCAGTTGTAGAGCTGTATTCCTGTATGTAACCATGTAATCAACAGAATTTGTTTGCATTAATAGGGAGAGCACACAAGCTCCCATTGTGCTTTTGTGGGTTCTGAAGCCTGAAATATGTAGGAGATGAATCATTCTACTTTAGGCCCACAAAAGAGCTTATAGGCGCTTAGTAGAATTTTCCTTTAAACAGCAAATCTCCAGATACTTTGACTACTACTTTTGAAATTCCTCTTATTTTGCCATATGGTATGATTGGGAGAGATAGATGCTATCTGAAAAACAGAAGTCTTCCTAGATACAAGAAATGAGTGACATGGCTTTAGGCTGTAGTATATTACTGTATTTTATTTATTACATGGTTGACTGAGCAGCTACAGTGGTATACTGGAATTCACCTGTACCACTGGGACAGATGGGGTAAAATCTGAAGAACAAAACAAATATACAAACTTCTTATTCATCAATCATCATCATAAATATATCCAGTTCTCAGCATGGCCCCATCAATGGAGACTATAATGCAGAAACTGGAGCCATGGACAATTAAGACATCTTTTTACAAACCTGAGAAAAGCCCAAGTTTGCAGAAAAATTTGAAATTAAAAACAAAGTAGAGGGACCTCCATAATAGAAGCAGTGCTTGTAGCTTTAAGGAATGAATGCCCTATGTGGCTGTTGATAGGCAACAACAACAATGTAGCCAGCATTCAAGCCTTGGTTTTCATCAGTAAAAAGCTGGGGGAAGGGACAGGTGTCAAGCTGACCAGTAACCATGGGCAATATGATATCATGTGACTTGCATGATTTACTCAGGCCCAGCTGCTTGCTACTGTTCAACAGCAGTCACCCCACGAAAACCAGTTTGTTGTATCAGTTAGAGTTTCAGATAAGGATCCTGGGAAACCCAGGGTCAAATTCCTACTCTGCCATGGAAGCTCATTGGGTGACTCTGGGCTAGGCACATAATCTTAGCTTAACCTACCTCACAGACCTGCTGTGAGGATAAAATGGAGAAGAGTGAGGTAAGCTGCTTTTGTTCCCCATTGGGGAGAATGGTGGGGTATATATGAAGTAAATAAATAATAAACGTAGCTGGAGATGGAGGGCAGATAAAACAATTGGTTGGTGTGAAGATGGAAAGGAGAGAAGAAACAGAGGAAGCTAAGGATATGGGGACTGCCAAGAAGAGAGAAAAATTAAATAATATTAAGAAGAAGGATATAAATTAAAGTGAGGTACCCCCTGCAGGTTCTTGCAGGTACCTCATGATGCAACTGGGCCTAGCCCTGCTGGCACAGTACAATTCAGCCCAGCCTACAGGCTGGCACCGTGCCGCTGGGCCAGACTTTTCCAGGACAGAGGCTGCCAGAGGTGGGAAAGAAGGAAAACTGAAGGAAAGGGGGCGGATAAAGGTAGGTTGGCTGGTGAGTGGGAAGGAGATAAGAAAGCAGGGAAAGGTGAAATATGTTGGTTGCTAGGAGAAGGGAAAAATAAATAATGTAGAGGAGGGCTACAGGGGAAAGTGTGGTGCCCACTGCAAGTTGCTGAAAATGAGATTCCCCACCATGCAACAGGGCATAATGGCCAGCACTACACAACTAGTCTGTAGTTTCCCCAGGTAGAGACTGCCAGGGTGAGGGAAGGAAAACAAGGGGGCAGATAAAAGTAGGATGATCGATGGATGGGAAGGAGAGAAAGAAAGCAGGAAAGGGGGAGAGTGTAAGGACTTTCAGGAAAGGGAAGAGGAAATAGTGGGGCAGGGAAAAATTAGACGCCCCCCCCCTCAAGTTCTTGCAGGTACGCTGTTTATACCTGTCTAAGCATTGCTTTGAATCCCATGTAGCGAATCTTCATTGTAAGGATCTCGCCAGCTCTGCCAAATGTAAAACCCTGAAAGAGAAAGATTTTCTTCACAATGGATGGCAGAAAGGGCTGAACCCTCCTCCCTCTTTCTTGTGCCCACATGAAAAAGCAACAAGGGGCTGAGAAAAGACTCAGAGTACAGCCCCCTTCCCCGTCTGACTAATCTCCATCCATCTGGAGCTGAGTCCTGAAGGAGATGCAGTTGGGCAGAGCTATTAGGCTATGGAATTGTCCAGACCAGTGGTATGTGCTATGTGACACATACTGCTATGTGATGAACGGCCGGTGGACACTGCTTCTTTAATCACTGGAAGGAAATCACAAAATTGTACCATATGGGTCAAGGAAGGCAAAACAACATTTCATACCAATATGACAACCAAACAAAATATTTCCAAGTAAAATAACTATTTTCCTGGAGGCACACAAGCATCACACCAATTTTCTGTGCTCTGTTTTTGTGCAAGGACATGTTCCTAATTATAAATTTGACCCTCAACTAAAACCAGTACTGGTTTCTGTCACAAAAGCTGAGTATCCCAAGACAAACATATGGGTGCTATTTTGGTGTTCTGAAAATGATAAATCTGAGAAAAATATTCTGCACCAAGGGTCCAAAGAACAATCATCTGTCTGTTCTGGATATGCAGCCAACTGTCAATGTCAGAGATCCTAAGTTTCCAGCATTTGTCCTCACGCAGTATATCTGATAGCACAGTAAGATGCTGTAGATAAGGACAATAAATAATTATTGCAGCACTGAATCTCTCTACACAAGATGTCTAACACGTGAAGAATACATGTTGGGAGATGCAATGTTAGCCAGAAAAGGTGGTTTAAAAAGACAGAGCCAGAGGCAGGGTAAAGGCTTTATTATACACTGGAGCTGTGTGAAGGGGCTGTGAAATGCCAGAAGGGAAACTTCAACCCATTATAACCTCTCCAGGTCCAAGCCTGGCTCTGGAAGGCAGCTCCAGCCCATTTCCATTCCTCACCGCCCTCTGGTTGAGATCCCACACAGTTTTGGGCTGGAGAGGTGAAATTGACAGAGCCTTTGGGGAGGCAAAGATGAAATTAACAAATCCTCTGAGGAGCAATCTTCACTGGCTCTGTCTTTTCAAATTACGCTTCCCAGCTAACATTACATCTTCCCAGGGCTTTTTTTCTGGGAAAAGAGGTGGCGGAACTCAGTGGGTTGCCCTCAGAGAAAATGATCCCATGGCTGGTGGCCCCGCCCTCTGATCTCCAGACAGAGGGGAGTTTAGATTGCCCTCCGCGCCTAAACTCCCCTCTGTCTGGCGATCAGGGGGCGGGGCCACCAGCCATGTGACCATTTTCAAGAGGTTCTAGAACTCCGTTCCACCGTGTTCCTGCTGAAAAAAAGCCCTGCATCTTCCTACACTTGACGAACATGCACTGAGGCATCTCGTGTAGCAAGAGTCGCTGAATACACCTAAATGAACACTGCATGCTCATAATTTGTCTATGTCCTATAGATTATAATTTCAACAACAAAGCAATTATAAATTGATGTATGCCAGTTTATAACTTACGTCCAAAGTGCCTGATGAAAATAAAACATGTCTAATATTATTCAGGTATAAAAACACAGCATCTATACAAGGTTAGATCCCAAGGTGCTGTTTAAGTGGGATAATGGCAATTATGTTCATATTTACTCTAAAATTATTGATAATAAAAGTGTTATTTTTTTCTCTTTATTTCCAAACCAAAAATGAAATAAGAGTGCTTTAACTCTTGACTCCAGCCAAGTATCATAAGAGCAAAACAATTAAACCTACCTGAAGAAAAAAAGTGACGAAGGAAATAATCCCAAGAGCTAAGAACAGCAAGGAGTATAGATTGGTCTTGTCTCGGACAATGTTTTCATCTTCTATTGCGAAAACCTATAAAACAGTGCTCTATTTTATTTAATGAAATAAATTGTATCTAAAGCCGTCATTTTCTTTATTATAGTGAAACCTACTCCTTTAAATATAAAGGGTTGGATCCCACTACTTTTTACATATGAAAAAAGAAGGAAGGATCCTCTTGGACCACCCAAAAAGGCTAGGCTAGGAATCATACAACCTGTGCTGACAAAAGCCATGCTGGACAGAAGCAGTACTAAGGAGACATTTGGAGTGAGATTGAGAGTAAAACCTGGCTGAATCGCACCTGAAATGCTAAATATTTTAGGTGATTAAATAACTGAATTACTGCTTTTCAGCTCTTAATAAGCTAAGTACCCAAGAGACTGTCGAAAGGCAAGTGATCAACCACCTTTGCTGAAGCTAAGCTGATATGGGTCTAGCCAGTACCTAGCTGGGAGATAACATGGCCACACTAGATTCCAGTAATCCCCTGGGAGATGTGGCAGTGCTCTGATGCCACTTTAAGGAAGAACTGGAAGTGATATATTTAGTTCTCACATTTACAAAAACTCAATGGTTTTACCATTGCTAGAAGAATACACTATGCCACCTCCAGTTTTTACTGGAAATGATGTCAGTGCACCAGCACAACATTAGTGCGTACTCCGTTTCCACCCCCATTTCCTCCTGTTGGAACCAACAAGAATGCCATGAGCCCTCCTGTTACAGTGGGAGGCCTGGCATTCTTAATGGGAGAACTGCCCTCAATAGGGGATTGGACTCTAACACTCTTAATTCCAAAATACATGTTACATTTACTACATGATCACCATAAGGACTTGCAACCCTACAACTGCAACTTTCCCATGGGAACTCAATTTAGAAGTGCCCTCTGGGGCCATGAATGTGCTATCCCCTGCAGGGTCACAGAAACAGCGTGGGAGGAAGACAGGAGCCATCACCTCCGTGCTACTTCTGAACTGAGTTCTCATAGGAAACTTGCTGCCGATGTCCTGCTGCAAGTCCTCCAGTGATCACATGGTCGATATAATGTTCGGCCTCAGGAATCTACATTTAACTAACATCATGCATCTGGGGTTGCTTGTACTTCTCAGCATTATGCTGTAATTCCTTCTACTGAGCAAAATGATATTTTGAAAGAATGTAACAAAAACTTTCTTCATGATTTCCGAAAAGATGTTTCTTGTTATTGGCCATGGTCCAGAGGGCCACATATAGGTTTAACCCTGCCTGCCAGCATAATTTCATACCTGGATCTGCTAAATCAGGGGAAATGGCATAGGAAAATGACAAAGAAAACCCTTTCCCAACATCCCCAACTGAATTAGCATCATAAAATGGCTGTTTTGAAGCAAGACAAACAAGCCATGAAGGATTTCACCAGTTTTTGATTTTGCACATGAGCATTTCTCTGTATTATGCCGAAGTTTCCTCTATTGAGATCATGAAATACAATAAAAAAGAGTATTAGTAAAAATTGTGGTTGTCATCAAATCTCCTACATCATGTTGAATTTGGCCTTGAACTTTTTAATGCAAAGTTTTTTTTTATTAAGGAACAACCACAGAGTTACTAACATTAGCGACCACTGACAGGTTGCCTGGCCACCAGCAGGAGCTGGGGGGTATGAACATGTGACATAATGAATATCATGACATCACTTCCAGAAAAATTTGGAAGTGATGTCTAGGAGCTCTGGGAATAGTCTGAAACTCTATAGTGAAACTCTTTTCGGTTTTCCCTGGAAGGGATATCATAGCCCACATGGCACTGACATTTAAAAAAATTCTTTCATCACTACTTGGAACAGTGGCAGGCAAGTAAGGTTGCTGGCAAGAGACCATAGCAGGAGGCCTGGAAACCCTAACTACATTATAAAAAGTAGTTTGGGAATAGATATTGAAAACAGCTTTCTATATACTCACCCCTATGATTTCAGAGAATATTACTGAAAACGCAGGCTGCAAACCTCCATTAATGATTGCAGAAAATGTTCCCACCAAAAAGTAAGGCCATTCAGATTTATTCAGATTCATAATCTTCAAAAATGAAACGGAGGGCAAGTTTTCTTCCTAGAATATATGACAGTATTTTTGAGATATGCAGTCAATAATACTTTTTTCTGCCTCCCGTTCATAAAAGCTCAATCTACAATTTTATAATATGAGGATAACCTGCAGTGCTGCTGAACCAGAAAACTCGTAGGTTTCTCTTGTTCTCAGCAAACTTTTAAAATATTCTATAATACACTGATGCAGAAGGAGTTTAAAGTGATTTTAAAGACATTGGATTGGATCCAGACTAAACTGGCAATTTTCACGGAGACCTTATGTGCAGACCTTCTCGCACTTCATGGAAATCAGACGGCTGTAGTGAGGGTTGGGGGAAAGCAAGAAAATTTCATTCAGCCATTGGAAAATTTAGTCTGGATCGAAACCATTGTATGGGGTGTGTGCAATCCAGGTTCAGGAATTGACAAAATAGCTTGATGTATGCCAATCTGGAATAATCTGGCTATTTTGCTGGTTCCCCAAGATGAACTCCGAATCGGATCCAGGCAGCCGGACTCTGCTGGGCTAAATTATCTGACCATGGACAGCCACCACAGGCAGCTGCAGCAGAGCCAAGTAGCTCAGAGATGGAGAGCACAGAGGCATGAATGGAGCCAAGCTCTGCACTGGTGCAAGAAAGCAGCGTGAGGCTGCAGGGGTGGGGGAGGAGGCAGCAGGCAGAGCAGATTCCCATCCCATTCTCCCCCACCCCTGGTTCCAAAAGAGCCCTTCAAGCCTCTGCCACTGCCCTTAGCCACCTTTTATTCTCCATGGCTAGACAACCCTCCCTGTTGTTTGGGAATCTAAGATTTAGTAATAGTAATAGTAACAAAATTTGATTTATATACCACCCTTCAGGACGATTTAACACCCACTCAGAGTGGTTTATAAAATATATTATTATCCCTACAACAAACAAACACCCTGTCTGGTGGGTGGGGCTGAGAGAGCTCTTAGAAGCTGTGACTGACCCAAGGTCACCCAGCTGGCTTCAAGTGGAGGAGTGAGGAATCAAACCCGGTTCTCCATATTAGAGTCCTGCGCTCTTAACCACTATACCAAACTGGCTCTCACACCAAACTGGCTCTCAAATGGGATTCTCAGGTTTGACATTGGTTCCCTTGCTGCAGTCTGATTCTGTTGGCATTTGTTGGTTAAGCTTGCAAAGAAGTTTTAATGTTAAACTAGAGAATCCCAAGCCAGGTTTTTTTTGGGGGGGGGGGACACAATCCATGGAGTTTAAAAGCCTTGGAAAATTTCCCTCATAAAAAACAATGGAGAGTGGCTGGGGCAGCTTGTTCATGGGATCGGGGTCCAATCCTGCAATTTGGGGTGTCTCTAATGGACAGTCTGAAGTAGGTTCCCTACAAATTTGGTGGCATTTGCTTAAAAATGGTCGTCATCCCCCCAGCTCCCTGGATATTTCTCCCCACAGGGAATAACGGCTAGATAAACCCAGTAGAAAAAAACAAGAGTCCAGTATGATACCCTCCCACAAATTTTGTTAGTCTTATAAGTGCTACTGGACTCTTGCTCTTTTCTACTGCTACAGACAGACTAACATCTTGATCTAAATAAATTCAGGTTTCTCAGAGAAGCCAGTCTGGATTTCAGGAATACTAAAATTTTTGGCATCCCTGGAACCCTGATCCAGATCACCCAGGGGTTTATTTTTTTGGTGTACATCCCTACCTTTGTAAAGGGACTGGGCTTTCAACAAGGAGGGACGTAAAGTAGAGAAGTGTTTGGTGGAGAGTGGCTCCACAGTTTACATAGCAGTAGTGTCTGCCAGGGCTTCATCAGTTTCCTACAGCAAGCTCATAAAACTTCAGCTGCAGATGCCCATCCCTAAACATGAGCTCATGAGTGAGTTTCTGCCCAATCCAGGTCCCCAGGCAAACTCAACTGGAGCCATTCTAAGGGACCGCAAGATAGAAAATGTGGCTGTAAAAGTGGAGTACAAAGAGGTCCACAGTTGAAGAGCTTGTGTTGAAGAAAGAATGCAAGAACACGAAAGGAAGAAAAGGGGACCAATCAAAGGCAGAGAGGTACAGAACACAAGCGCAATACCACAAAAATGAAATATGATTTGCAGCACTGCAATGAAAAAGCACATGTCTAGCATCAACAGTTCAATCCTATGGAATTTCACTCCAGCCTAAGTCAATTGACTCCAATGGGCTTAGACTGGAGTAACTCACCATAGGATTGCACTGCAAGACACTTACTGGCTGGACAGTTTGCACTTCCAAGTCTTCCTCCTCTGTTTCTGCCTTTTTGACGCTTCTGCGAGTCGACCGTCTTCTCATACCATTCGATAGGGTGACTTTTGATGAGTCTCCCGACAGGCTCCTGGCAATACTGTGCTTTTCATTTAGCTCTTCTGGCTCGACTTCAGTTCCAACTGACTGAACAAAGCACAGAATGTTGGAAAGAGATTTCAATTTTAAAATATTTTCAAAGGCCAGATGTTTGTGACTGTTGAGAATCACATCTAGATTTAAATGGAACTCAGATTGTACATTCATTTGTATCACTGCTGCCAGTATCATGCCTCTTCTACACAGGCAAAGTTGATAATAGAAAATGTGAATGACTAATCTTTCCTTCCAGCTTATTTTGTTTCGGTGGATAACAATATTTAGACATAGTGACAATAAATCTGCCATTTAAAACACACCTCTTCATTACAGCCTGTCCAGTTAAGAAGACTTTATTGTCAAATAAAATGATCTTAGCAGAGCTCAAAGTAAAATAAGGCCATGGGACATGCTGCAATCACGCAATGCTAGGCTTGCATCAGCAGGAGGTGTGACACCGGCAATTATTCCCTTCTCTTTCTAGAGTTGACTGAGTGGAGCGTGCTCAGTGTATGTAGCATTTCCAAAAGGGCTGGTTGTATCTCAGATCCTAGCAGTTCAGCCTAGCTGAGAAAGGGACCAGTAGCTCCCGAAGAATGAGAAAGGCCTGCAGTGACCTTGCTTTTTCAAATAATGGCAGGATTCAAAAACTTATGACAGAAGAGTTTGCAGTTTCTTAAGTACAGTGGGACATCTCATCTAGTATTCAAGTGCTTGTGAGGCTTTTTTTGCATCAGTAGGGCTGGCCCAGGCAAGCCTGATCTTGTCTGATCTCAGAAGCTAAGCAGGGTCTGGCTCGATTAGCAGTTGGATGGGAGACCTCCAACGAAGACAAGGGTTGCAGAGGCAAGCAATGGCAAACCACCTCTGCCAGTTTGTTGCCTTGAAAACCCCTACCAGGGGTCACCCTAAGTCAGCTCCACCACTACCTGGGCTGAAGCTGGTCTAGGGCTTTTCAGGCCCTAGACCAGCTTCTGGGTGCCTGCCCTCACTGTCCATCACACACTTTGGCCCAGGTGACTTGGGGGGTCACTTAGCTACCAATTCTGATTGTTGCAGCAGAAGAAAGTGGGTGGGAAATTGCGACTCAATCTAGAATGGACTTTCCTACAAATCCCCCCAATCTCTACAGTATAGGAAAGACCATGGGGGGAGGGGTTCCTGGAATACTATCTGCCATTTCCAGGTTCAGGCCAATTCCTCCCTGCCTTCTTCCACCAAACTGCCCAACATTAGCAGCAAAGGGAGTCCAGAGCAGCCAGCCCAGCCAGCTGGCTTGGGAACCAGGGCTATGGCCATGAATGCTGTTGGTGCCCTGTTCCCCCAACCCTCTGACACTCTAGGGCCACTCAGTGGATGGTCTGCCCCTGTTAGATACTAGTGAATTATGTACAAGATATATACAAAAATTCTTATATAGTAGTGATCCAGCCAGTTTTTTCACTCAATTTCACTTAATTCCCCTTCTTACTACAACTCATATCCCACATGGTTTTTGTACACGCAGGTATCTCTGGGCTAAGCCACAAGTGACGCTTGACACTAGTTGGACACTTGTCAGCTTCCCTCAAGTTTTGATGGGAAATGTAGGCATCCTAGTCTTGCAGCTTGGCTCTCCAACTGTTGTCCAATGGACTTTTCAACTGTCACTTGACCAACATTCCACCAAGCTGCCTACATTTCCCATCAAAACTTGAGGGAAGCTGACAAGTGTCTAGCTAGTGTCAAGCATCACTTGTGGCTTAGCTCAGTCTGTCTCCATTTTGTTGGTCAAAGGGGATTCCCCCTCTCCTTTTTTCAACAGTTAAAAAGCTGATTGGATCGAACATATAATTTTTTTTGCTGTTTTATACACTCTTTTGGGCCTCAAAGAAAATTGTAATTTTCTTTATGGTTTAAGGGACTTTGCTATGATTTAATGGCAAACAGAATTTTTAAATATTTTTAAATATATATTTTTAAATATTTTTTATGAATTTTCAAGATAACAATAACATATCAATAACAATAAAGTAACAGTAAGCAGATTCCAAACATTTGAGTTTAAGCATTTTTACTGCTTATACAAAAACATTATTTCTGTGCTAAGTACCATAAGAACATTGGGCATTATTTCTTTCCTCATTGGTGTACTGAAGTATGAAACGAATACAGTTAAAAGTACCTCTATCCATAACATATTTTTGGTAACCATGGATGGGAATTATGTTGTCAAAACAGACAGAACATGCCTACTCTTCCTGCAGATCCCAGAACCATTTTGGATTACACTAGCAACATCTGACTATGTTGATCATGCAACTATAGTTCCAACTAGGTATGCTAGATGGGAGGTAATTTTTTAAAAAATCTCTTAGAGATGAAATTCTGTGTTTTGAAAGCTGAGATACAACAGAAGTTTGTCCTTTAGGACTTCTCTACAACAGCTGAGTATTAGCTATTCATTTACAGCAAGAGTAAAGTTAAATAAGAAAAGTCTGCAACGCAGTGCTAAGCACCCTTAACCCCCTTCTAAATGCATTGAAGTCAATGGGCTTAGAAGGGTGCAACTCAGATGGAAATGCTAAAAAAAAGAATAACTGCATGTTACCTGTCCTGATTACTTTGGATTATTCTTGTTTCAGAGGGTACAATAAATCTTTGTCATTCTTCTGTATACATATTCATAATTTACATATGTATTCCAGTATGGGGAGGGACATAACAGTTGCATGATATAAGAAAAGGTCTGAATTCAAGAGAGGTTATACTTATAACATGATACAGAAAAGAGAACAGAAGGATACCTGCATGTTAACGAGTTTGAAATAAACTCCCTTCTTATTCATAAGTTCATTATGGGTCCCTTGCTCAGTGATGACACCATCTTCGAAAGCAGCAATGCGATCTGCGTTGCGAACTGTAGATAAACGATGGGCGATGATGATAGTGGTGCGACCTTCCCTGGCCTAAAAACACACACATAGATTCAGTGAAATTGTTAATGTTTCATAAACTCTTAGTTAAAGTTCTACGGGGTTAATTTAAAACCATATTTATATTTATAAAACGATCAGGGCTTTTTTTCAGGGGGAATGCGGGGGAACGGAGTTCCGGAACCTCTTGAAAATGGTCACATGGCTGGTGGCCCCGCCCCCTGATCTCCAGACAGAGGGGAGTTGAGGTTGCCTGCGGCGTGGAGGGCTATCTCAACTCCCCTCTGTCTGGAGATCAGGGGGCGGAGCCACCAGCCATGTGACCATTTTCTCCGAGGGCAACCCACTGAGTTCCACCACCTCTTTTCCCAGAAAAAAAGCCCTGAAAACTATCATATCTGTTTAAAACAAAGGGGCTGCATTTTCCAAAGAGGTAGGGAAAAGAGCTATAGCTCAATGGAAGAGCCTCTTCTCTACATGCAGAAGGCCAAAGGTTCAGTTCCCAGTCTTTCCTGTTAAAAGGACCAGGCAGTAAATAATGGGAAAGACCTCTGCCTGAGACCTTGGAGAGCTGCTGCCAATCTGAGTAGACAATACTGGCCTTACTTTATTTATTTAATCGTCCACCATTCTCACTGAAACTCGAGGCAGATTACACAGTATAAGTGAATATGATCAACAACTGAGACATTCAGAAAACAAATACAGGAATACAGAGATGGAGCTTGCTGAAACAAAACAAAACAACCATTGTTCTCCGGCCGTGAAAGCCTTCGACAATATATAAAACATAAGTAGTCTGACATGACATATTAAATGATGTTGAAATTACCCAATAGGAGCATACCTACAACAACTGACAGTACTTGGTAGTGTAGTCAGGACTCAGGAGTCCCCATCCCTTTACCAAAGCATCCCTCTGAACCTTTTCCATACAGTACCACCCTATTGCTTGAGTAAAAAAGCCCTCCTGAATAATCCAGTTTTGCCTAGTTTTCAGAAAGCCAACAGAGTGACAGCTTTCCTGGCTTCTTCAGGCAGGCCATTCCAGAAGGCAGGATCCTTGACAAAGAATGTGTGGGTGCAGGCTGCAGTTGATTTTGCCCATCTGCAGAATGGTATCTGCAGAAGGCCCTGTTCAGAATAGCTGAGGTGGTGGAACATAATCGGAGAGGCAGCCCTGCAGATATGGAGCCAAGGCCATGAAGGGCTTTGTATAAGATGGTCAAAACCTTGTACTGAGCCCAGTAACTGATGTGTAGCCAATGGAGTAGCTGCAGAATGAGAATAATATGCATGCCCCACCTAGCTCCTGACGATAATCAAGCAACAGTGTTCCATACCAGCTGGAATCTCTGGGTTGACTTTGAGGGGAGACCTATGTAGAGTGCATTACAGTAGTCTAGCCTCAATGACACCATAGCATGAATCCAGGTGGCCAGATCAGCCATGTCAAGGTACGGGACCATCTTCCAGGCTAATCTGAATTGTGGGAAGGCCTCTTTTGCAAATGTATTTACTCGCTTCTCTAGCAGCAGTGCTGGATCCAGAATAACTCCCAGGCTCTTAACTGAGTCTGCAAGGGTCATTTGAATCCCATCGAAAGCGGGAAGCACAATATTCTTCAAGATCTCTAGCTTCCCAAATAGCATCATTTCCATCTTGTCTGGATTCAATTTTAATTTGTTTCCTTCCTCAGCCATTTTACCCCAACGTTCAGGCAGTGACTCAGTACCTCTGCTGCATCATAAGAGATTTGAATAGAGAAATATAGAGCCACGTATCAACTGTATATTAATGGTATCTGATTCTATAGCTATGAATGATATCTTCTAAAGGCTCTGCATAGATTGAATGACATGGGGGATAGGATTGCGCCTTGTAGAATCCTGCAAGATAATTCCTGGACTCAACAGCAACTGTTCACCAACAGCAATTGTTTGAGTTATCCTATGAAGAACAATTTAATCCAGTCCAAGACACATTCCATAATACCCACTTCTGCCTCCAAATGCCTCAGAAGGATGGCATGATCCACTGTGTCAAAGGCTGCAGAAGATCCAGAAGGATCAACAAGGAAACATGGACGGATTTCTATATTCAGATGGAGGTCATCAACTAAAGCTAACAGAGCCATTTCTGCCCATAGCCAGGCCTGAAACCAGATTGAAAAAGGTCTAGACCAGAGCATCAGAGTTATCTAAAATGACCCGGAGGCAGTCAGCTATTGCTCTCTTAATTACTTTGCCCAGAACAGGCAGATAACTTGGAACTGTCAGTTGCTGGCAGGTAGATCCCTCAGCCCCTCTCCAGTGAACACACATTGATTCCAGTAGAAAAGCTTTTATTAGGATCTTTACAGTTCAGGTCTGAACTCCATCATGGAGCTTGGTAGAAGTGACAAGGCAAAGCAGATAAGCATTGTTATACTTGATTTTCCCGCTCTCAAACAACTGTCAGGATTTTGGCACGCAACTCCTGTGAGAACCCTTTTTAGGTATGACTAAACAGTGAGTACACAATAATAGGATTTTGGTATATTTTCCCTTAACTATTTCTGCCTTAACTTCTTTTCCCCATTTGGTGAGGTTAGGCATTGGCAGGGTTTTGCTTTGCGCTTGGCTGTGGGTAGTTGCTGTCCCCCCAGTTGAGTGGGCGAAAACATGGTGTCAATCACCTCCCTTTTGCTTTCACGTTGGGGCATGTGTGAGAGAACGTCTGCCAGGACATTTCTTTTGCCAGGGAGGTGTTTCAATGTAAAGTTGAACTTGGAGAAGAGCTCCGCCCACCACAGTTGCTTAGCACCTACTCTGCGGGGGTTGCACAAAGCTTCTAAGATTTTGTGATCAGTCCATACTTCAAATGGCACTTTTGCTCCTTCTAGCCAGTGCCTCCATGTAGACAGTGCTAATTTAATAGCTCCTGCCTCTTTATCCCAGACCGCCCAATGGCGTTCAGTTTCAGACAACTTTTTAGACACAAATGGACAGGGGTGGAGCTTTCCTGCGTTATCTGCTTGTAACAAGACTCCTCCCACGGCTACGTCACTAGTGTCCACTTGCACAATGAACTTACGATTTGCAACTGGGTGCTGCAGAGCTGGTGCAGAAGTGAACGCTTTTTTCAACTGATCAAATGCCTCCTGGAATTCTTGTGTCCAATTTAATTTTGCACTTGGTTTTGCCCCTTGTGGCCCTTTCCCTTTGGTTTTGAGTAAGTCAGTGAATGGTAGGGACATCTGGGTGAATTTTTTTTATAAAGGGGCAGTAGAACTTTGCGAATCCCAGGAAGGATTGCAACTGTCTCCTGGTTTTGGGGGAGGGGGGGTTTCCACCCCAGTACTACTTGGATTTTTTGTGGGTCCATTTTCAACCCTTGCCCTGAGACTCTGTAGCCTAAGAAATCCAGTTCCTCTTTATGGAACTCACATTTGGACAGTTTTACAGGCAAGTGATTGTCTTTTAGGGCTTTTCATACTTTTCTGACCAGTTCGACATGTGTTTTTTTATCCGGAGAATAAATCAATATGTCATCTAGGTAAACAACCACACCTTTATACAGGTGTTTATGCAGTACTTCATTAATCACATTCATAAAAACACCAGGAGCCCCTTGGAGACCGAACAGCATGACCCAGTACTCAAATTACCCCAAAGGGATGTTGAAAGCAGTTTTCCATTCATTCCCCTCCTGAATTCTTACCTGGAAGCAAGTGTCTTTTAAGTTCAGTTTGGAGATTTTCCCCTGGGTGACTACACTTAGCAAATCCTTGACGAGAGGGAGGGGGTAGGCGTTTGATATGGAAACAGCATTTATTCCTCTGTAATCGGTACAGAGTCTCAGCCCCCCATCCTTTTTCTTGCGGAACAAGACTGGAGCGGCATGGGGGGAGCTTGCTGGGCAGATGAATCCTCGCTCCAGGTTCTTGTTCATAAACTCTCTGAGCTCTTTCCACTCTTCTCTGTTCATTGACTACAATTTCCCTTTGGGGAGTTTTTTCCCTGGGATAAGTTTGAGGGTGCAATTCGTTGCATGGTGGGAGGGGGAGCATGTTGGCTTCTTCCTCCTTGAACACTTGTTTTAGATCCCGATATTCTGGGGGGATTTGTTCCATCTGCTCGTGGGTGAGCAGCACTGGTTCTAAAGGGGGGAGCATTTTGGCCCCATTCCGGAGCCCATCAGTGCGCTCGACATTCTCCTTTCTCGAACACTAGCAATCTCGTTTTCCAGTTGATTTAGGGATCGTGATCCAACGGACATCTGATCCCTAGTACTAAAGGGTAGGTAGTGGCTGGGCTTACTATAAAAGTCCTGGATTCCCAGTGATTTCACATGCCCATGGGAGTGGGTTTTGTTTGATAGTTAGTGGGTTCCACTTTCATTTGGGACCCGTCCCATTTGTTCAAACACAATCGGTTTCTCTAGTTCAGTTACATCCAGCCCCAGTCCCATCACTAGAGCAGGAGCTATTAGGTCTTGGCTGCAGCCTGAGTCTATTAACGTTTGCACGTGCATATGTGTCCCCTTCTTTGGGTTTACTAAAGTCACTGGCATAAAAAGTAGGGCCCCTTTGCGTCTCATCTTCAGTGTTGGTTGAGCTGGGACCTGCTGTTGGGACCTTTTTATGGCAGGCCATGAGCGTTTCCCCGTTGTGGGGTGGGTTGCTCTTTCCCCTCTCCAGGGGGTACTTCAGCGGTCTCTTCCACCACCTCTAGGCTGGGTGGTGGAAGTATGGGGAGCCTTTTCCAGTGTTGGTTTTGTGGATGACGTCGCCTCAGCTGGGGGTGTGGGTTCCCCCAGGGGACCTGTTCTGTTGATGCATTCTGCTGCATAATATCCAAGACCATCGCATTGAATACACTGACCCCCTTTCCAGCGCAACTTCCTCTCCCCCATTGGGGTTTGGGAGCTGAGTCCTGGTCGGTCTTTTCCCCCAGTGCTCAGACATGCCGGTTGGGAGCCTCCTCGTTGCTGTGCTTTTAAAAGTTTCACTATGTGGTCACAGTTTTCAACTTCACATACCAGTTGGATCCATCCCAGCAGGGTGCTGGGGTTATCTTGTACTAAGGCTTTTGTGACTAGTTCTGCACGTAGCCCATCCCAGAAGAGTTCTATCTTCATCTCTTCTATCCAGTCATGTATCTTGGTTGCATACCACCTGAACTCTGCTGCATATTCGCGTACAGATCGATGTCCTTGCCGGATCATTTTGAGTTTGGATCTGGCCCTCTCCTCTTCCAGAGGATCTTCAAATTGGTCTCTCAGTGCCTGTATAAATGTGTTTAGAGACCCCAATTTGGGTGCCTTGACCTTGTACCTTCTCTGGGGCCCCATCAAAATTTTCCTCCAGCCTCAGCCCCATTGGATGTACGCCTTGGGGGAGGGGTCCCCCTCCCTGGGGGGTTCCTGGTCCATCCGGCCTGAGGTCTGGGGGGAATCGGCCATCTGGTCAGAAGGAATGGAAATGCTGGAAGGTCCCCTTGGGGTCCCAGTCCTGGGTGATTGGGACTTGGGCCCCTAGGGAATTGTCAGGCCAGGAGAGCTTGTGGTGGTCAGGCCCTCAGTTGTCACATTGGAATTCAAACTGGTGCATAGCAAAGGGCTGGGGCCTCAAGTGTCCTTATGCTCAGATGTACTCCAGTGGTCCTCAGAAACAGTTGTTCCTGTGACGCGGATGCCCCAGGTGCGCCCCTCGAGGTTGTGAGGAGCTGATTCGGAACTGTTAGGGGTGCCATTGCAGCGATAGGTCTGAGGGTTGCCACCATCGGCAACCCTCGTTGAGTTGCCCTTTGGATTTCACGGTTCCATTGAAGAGACACAGGTCTTAACCTCCCAATTGGAGGCACTTGTAATCCAATCTGCTGTGTCGTAGCAGGACCCATTTGTAATTCAGATTGCGGCGTCCTGATCTTCCCAGGAGTGTTCGATAAGGGAACGTTCATGGATGACTCCCCTTGGCATGGGGCAGTGAATGGACTCCCACTGTTTCGAGTTACTGGTGGCTCGGCTTGAAACGGAGTTGTCAAGATTCCTTGTAACCCTCTCATTGGTGGGCCCGCCATCTCCAACTTCTCCTTCAAATGAGGTTGAGCAGTTGCCCCAGTCACCATCCTCATGGTAGGATTTGTTTGGGTCTTGGTAGTAGCTGCTTCGTACACCATCTGTTTCAGGTCATTTAGCAGTTGCCCCATGTCTTGGCGGAATTCATCAAGCTCTGTTCACATAATCCTCAGTTCTTGTGATTCAGGCTCAGCATCCCCCTCTTCTGAGGTCGAGGAGGACAGTGGCATGGATCCACTTTTTGAGTCAGGTTCCAGGGAGGCCTTCCTGCTGGGAACCTCTGGAAGTGAGCTCCCATCTCCATTTGAGCATCTCATCCAGCGAGGCTTCCCTTTTGGTGGATCCGTTAGGGGCCAACTGCTTCTACGTTTCTCCCTGCAACCTCCAACTGGGGAAGTTTCATCCATCCTCCCTACTTAGGGAGGCTTCTCAGGTTCCTTCCCCTCCTCTCAGAGGTCAGAAATCAGAGTATTTATAATGTCCTCATCCTCCAAATTCAGCAAGGAGGGTGATCCAAACAATATTAAAAGTCTCTCTAGCTCCTTTCCTTCCAGGTCTGGCTCAGATGACATGATGTCGATAGTTAGTCCCAGAAGCCGGGTTGTAAGAGAGAAAGAAGGAGGACTTCTACCAAAATGTCAGTTCCTGGCAGGTAGATCCCTCAGCCCCTCTCCAGTGAACACACATTGATTCCAGTAGAAAAGCTTTTATTACGATCTTTACAGTTCAGGTCTGAACTCCATCATGGAGCTTGGTAGAAGTGACAAGGCAAAGCAGATAAGCATTGTTATACTTGATTTTCCCGCTCTCAAACAACTGTCCTGTGAGAACCCTTTTTAGTTATGGCTAAACAGTGAGTACACAATAATAGGTTCCCAGCATCTGAGCAAAGTAGCAGGCGTCTGGAATCTCCAAGGTTGTCTCTAGCTTGGAGATGCATAGTTCTGAGAGATAACATGAGAGGCCCCCTCTCTAGAGGCCTGGAGAAATAACAGATATAATATGGAAAGAACATGGCTAAGGAGAGAATACATCATGTTAGCATCAAACATTCAATATACTGTGGCATCAGTGATATAACAACCAAACAATCATAGCATGGCTGAACACAGACATGACAGGAACATCATATTTGTCTAGGGATGTTTTTTAAGTTGTGGGCAGATGAATACCTCTTGAATTTTGATTAATTTATGATAGACATCAAGGGCTTATCAATGTAGTCTTTACAAGATTTTAGCAGTCAAGATAGGCAAGGATCCACTGCACGAGTAGGTGCGTTCACTGATGTCAGGATCCTGTCAATATCTGTCACTGTAACTGGTATCCAAATCAGAGCATATTCATACTATTTTATCTGCAATGAATTTTGCAAAGGTGTCACAGCTAATTGTCTGTTCTAGAGCCAGTAAAAGTTCAGATACAGGAGTTAGAAGATGTTGAGATACCTTAAACAACTTGATAGACGGATGGCCTGATTCAACATAAGTCAGCTTCATCTACAGTCATGCTTTCTGCTCTGTACATTCTTCAGTTGTAGTAAACTAGGGAAGGGTTCTCTGCACATTTTCAGATGTATTGTCTTCTGTATTATTATTTGATGTTTCACTAAAAACACTTGCACCAAGTTTGCCAGGATACAAAGTAATTCATAATTTTTATCCTATTTAATCTCAACAATACCTTTCATGCCTTATATTTGGTTAACAAGAGCTTATATTTGGTTAACAAGAGCTGTCAGAAAGTGCTATGGTTGCCAAGCTCCACGTGGGGCCTGAAGACCTCCCATAACTACAACTGATCTCCAGATGAAAAAGATCAGTTCCCCTGGGTGGACTCTGGCATCACACCCACTGAGGTCCACTCGTTCTCCAAACTGTGCCTTCCCCGGGCTCCACCCTCAAAATATCCACTTGGCAACCCTAGTAAGTGGCACAGCTGAGCCTGGATCTCCTACATAGTAATCCAGTCATTACACGCTCCCCTGAGCAGGGAGAAGTTTGAGGGGCAGCCCTTACTGGGGCTGGTTCCCTTTGGAGGAGAGAGCACTGGAAATGTATCACCTTTGTGCAGTATTTGCATTCTTTACAAATGTATAAGTACAGCACAGTTGGAGGCAAAGAGGCACTCCTGCAAAGCAGCAGATCCACTACCCCTCACCAAAACTCAGAGAGCGAGAGCGAGAGAGCACATCCTTAAGGTTTTCCAACCAGCTCCTTGCAGTTTGTATGCTTCTGCCTATTTCCACATGAGTTATTTGCCCTCAGTTTGATGCTGTTAGGAAATGGGTTCTTTTCCTGCTTCCCCATAGCACTATGGTGCATTTGTATATCACCCAGAGTTTCCCCATCTTTTCTCTAATCTTTCCCAAATCTGCCCTGATATGAAATTTTTGGAAAGATCCCAACACAACCTGGATGGCTGCTATTGTTTGGATTGGATACTTGAAACAGAGAACAACTCCACCATTATTAGAACAGAACATTTGAATCAAACCCTATTTCTGTTTTTGAAAGCTATTTACATATATTATTCCTATTGTTTTTAGTTATGAGCTTACAGGAGACAGACCTTGTCCAGGGCTGCCTGCACCACTGCTTCACTTTCAGTATCCAAAGCTGATGTCGCTTCATCCAGCAATAGGATCTTGGGATTACGTACAAGGGCTCGGGCAATGGCAATCCTCTGCTTCTGCCCTCCACTTAGCTGGGCCCCTCGTTCTCCAACCACAGTTTCAAATTTCTGCAAGACATAATACATTTTCTTTACTAATACATATTGTTGTTCCCGCAAGTAAACAGATTAGGTTGAGAGAGAATGGATGGTCCCAGGTCTCTCCGGGAGCTTCATGGCAGAGTATGGGTTTGAACCTTGTTCTTCTCGGTTGTAGTCTGACCCTTTGCTCTCTACACCACAATGACTTCTAGTGAAAATAAACTAGGCAATTGCAGCAGGAAAAAAACATTTGAACAAAGCTTCAGGCTTACAGGAAATGTATTTTCTTTGATGGAGGTAGCCTTAGTTTAGAAAAAAATGAGATACATGAAAAATGAGATGGGAAAAATCCTTGTGGCAAACTCACATATTCTCAATGTATGATATTCCCGTAAGTGCTGCCTCTTCTGACTCTACAGCACAAAGAGGTAAAACCAAATGTGAGGCCTTCACTAAATGTTACCAATATACTCCTGTGTTGAAGCCTTAACTGCTGCTTCAGGATGGATGTAGCTTTGAATACCGAAGCAGGGGAGGGAGGGAGAAGCTGTTCCACTTCCAATCTATCCTCTCTAAACCATTTCCCTGCCTCCTGTGGGTTCCAGATGCATATCTCTGAGACTGAACTTGAACCTGGAACCCCTTAAAGAAAGGGAAAAGGAGGGTGTTAAGCTGGAAAAATATCTGGCAGGAGAAGGAATTCTCCTCTACACTTCTCGCTCCCATTGCTTCTTTGCTCAGAACTACAGCTTTCCCCTGATCTGAGGTTAAATACACATTTAATGTATTGTTATTAAATCTTAAAAGGCAGGATTTAAAGAACCCAAATACGTATTATCTGTGGTAACCCATATTTTGTTTTCTGGCCATCTGTTATCACACTGAGCTTTCTCATATCTATGAAAAACACTGCTGCCAAAGCATCCATGCCTCTCATGGGTCAGAGAGTATAACATCATTCCTTTCAGAGCCAAGCTACAAGTGACGCCTTACCCAGGTTGGACACTTGTCAGCTTCCCTCAAGTTTTGATGGGAAATGTAGGCGTCCTGGTTTTACAGCTTGGCTCTCCATTACAGCTGCAAGACCAGGACGCTTACATTTCCCATCAAAACTTGAGGGAAGCTGACAAGTGTCCAACCTGGGTAAGGGGTCACTTGTAGCTTGGTTCTCAACCTGCTTAGTACAAATTCTTTCAAAGCCTTTCATGGCCTTGTCTGCCCCTTATTTCTCCATGTTTATATCCTAATACCTGCCCCATAGCTTTTTTCCTGGGGTTCCTGACTGTATCATTTTAGCATTTAGGCTTCAAAAATCCCTCACAAACATTGTTAATTCCCCCCCTAAACTATAGGAAATGGTCATTTTTTCTTGACATTCTCAAATGAAGCTTTAAAAAAATCAAGTAAAATATTGATATATTTCATTCAGGTCAGTTTTAATTTACCATTTGGAACATTAGAAAAAGAAAATTCAAGAAGATGATGAAAATTTGTTTTTCTTACATCAGGCAATTTCATGATGAAGTCATAGGCATTGGCTTCTTTGACTGCTTTTTCAATCTCTTCCATGGTGACATCTTCACGTCCGTATCGTATGTTTTCTGCAATTGTGGTAGCAAACAAAACAGGCTCCTGGTTCACTACACCTATAATCTCCCTGAGATACCTTAAATTCAGAGTCTTAATATCTTGCTCATCAATGGTAATCTAAAATGAAACAAAAACCAAACAGCAGAGTTTCAATTAATGTTTGAAAAACACAAAGGTAAAGTGGAATAGGGAACTGGTAACTAGACTTTGGCACAAACAGAAAAAAAACCCAAACATGGTGTTTGTTGTTTGTTGCCATCCACGAACAACGAACAACGACGAACATAATCCTGTCACAAACATGTTCGTTGTTCGTTGTTCGTGGGGGGCCAGCAGGCTCTCCTCCAGCCATCAAGATCCTTACCACACCACTCCCAGAAACCCTACCTGAGCAGGCAGCAAGAAATGTACCAATAATAAATAATAGCTTGGCCCCAGAGCCTGACAGCAGCCCTGGAACCTGAAGGGGTAGATCCCTACTGCACCACTCGCAGAAACCTTACCTGAGCAGGCAGCAGGAAAGGTACCAGTAATAAATCATAGCTTGGCCCAGAGCCTGGCAGCAGCCCTGGAACTTGGAGGTAGATCCCTATCCCACCACACACAAAGAAAATCCAAGCTCCAATGCACTCTCCCTGTCTCTCTCTCAAAATGCCAACAGCAACTGTCTCTCCCTCACTGTCTGCAAAACCAGAGCTGGGAGCCCCCCTCCCCCCTGCTCTTTGCTTCCTTGTAACAAATTTGGAGCTCCACACTTGAAAGGAAGACCTGCCTATCAAGCTAAATTGGGCTTAGACTGGGGTTTCCAGGGCAACAGCAGGAGTTCAAACAGAGTTCAGGCAGTCCCTGCCTCTGGTTGCCAAGGGAATTGATTGCAGGTGCCAGATTGTCTGGCTTGACAAACAGCAATGAACAACAATGAACGAGGCTTGCAACAACCACCTGTTCATTTAGAATGGGGCCTCACGAACAGCTTGTTCGCGAACAGCTGATTGGGCTGTTCATGGCTTTTTTTAGTTCGTATTGCTGTTCGTGCCCATCTCTACTGGTAACTAAAAGTTAAAGGGGGGTCATGAGCATATAACATAATTGATAAAAATGTTACCATAGCATGAATCCAGGTGGCCAGACTGGCCATGTCAAGGTAAGAAGCCATCTTCCAGGCTAGAGTGAGGTTATAAAAACATTTTTTTGTGGCTGCCTTTTGTATTTCTAGTAGTAGCATTGGATCCAGCATAACCCCTAGGCTCTTAACTGAATCTGCAAGGGTCAAACAAACTCCATCGAAAGTGGGGAGTACAATGTCCTTTAAGATCTCTGCCTTCCCAACAAGCATCACATCTGTCTTCTCTGGGTTCAATTTCAATTTGTTCGTTTTCAGCCATTTCACCACAGCTGTCAGACAGCGATCCAAGATTTCTACTACATCCTGTGGGGACTTGGATAGCGAGATATAGAGTTGGGGGTCATCTGAAAGTGCTGACATCCAGCTCCACAGCTGCGAATGAGTTCTCCTTGAGGCTTTACATTTAGATTGAATAAGCCTGCCTGAGGAGGTCAGATGAGCCCCCACTCTACTAGCTTTCCACAAATGATGCAAAACCGAATTACTCAAAAAGGCTTTTGTATTGTGAGGAGAGGTCTCAGATGCTCCACTAATGAGTTAGGGACCACAGACTTCACCCATAGGCTTCACTATTATGTTGCCTTATGTACTATCTGTTGCCTTAAATATGTGATCCTATGTTAGCCCTAGAATTGCTTATGTTCCATTTCAGCATTTCTTCAACTCTGTATTGGATTCTTGCTAATGTTATGTCTTCATAAACTTGCGTTTATTTACCCTACAGCATTGTTTATGAAATTGTCCTTGATACTGACTGTACTACTCTCACTCTATGTAATCTGCCTTGAGTCTCAATGAGAAAGGTGGACCATAAATGATATAAACAAACAAACAAATAAGAAAGGAGGAAAATCTAGGTAGAATTGGCAGGGAGAGACAGAAAGAGAGTTTAGAGAATAAAATCCTGGACAGATGTTGCTGTGATGGACTGGACATTGGTCCACTCATTCTGTTGAAATTAATATTTCACTCCACTTATATCTGCTTTCATTTGCACCAAGGATCTTTCCAAATCCACTATCCATTTCCAAATATAAATTTGATTTAGATTTGGAAAATAATTCAGCAGTTTAATTATACATTACAAAAAATGAGAGTTCTACCTTATCTTAGTAGCAGTGTGTCTGCTCCACCTGCCTTCTGTATTTATTATTTCTAGTATCTGCCTTCTCTAAACATGATTTTTCACAGGTATTTAATAGAATGATTAGATAACCTTTTGACAAATCTAAAGTGAAGAGATTCCTTGGCCATTTCCACACGTCCTTAAAGGGATGGCCCAATCTCCTTCACTCCACATGTTTCTGATTTCAAAGCAGTAGCAGGCTGTTTGGCTTCTGTGTTTTTTTTTTTTGGCACCTTATATGAGAATGCAATTTTCCACATTTTCCTGAATCCTCAAAAAGTTGCTGAAAAAAACAGAAGCCAAACAGCCTGCTACTGCTTTGAAATCAGCCGTGTGGAGTGAAGGAGATTGGGCCATCCCTTTAAGGACGTGTGGAAATGGCCCTTGTGTCAGTGAGAGACTCCTGCATTTGAAAATGTTGATGTGAGGAGGGGGGGAAAGACCATTTTGGAACCTGTTTCTCCTTTTATAAAAGCTCAAATAGATCCAATTTATCTTAATCTGTATCTTCATTAAAAGATAATACTGTACTTAAAAAGAATCATATGGCTATTGCTTTAATAGTATCATAAGTAATCAGCTGATATTCATGGACCCCCTTCATGTTTTTTAAAAAAATCGGAAATAGCTTTTTTGAAGTGGAAAAGTTACCTTCTGAGCATAGAGTAAGCGTCACTGGGTGCATGTGGTGGAATGGGAGGTAGTTGTGAATTTCCTGCATTGTGCAGGGGGTTGGACTAGATGACCCTGGAGGACCCTTCCAACCCTATGATTCTATGAAAAGAAAGACATCCCTGATTGCCAAAGACAATCTTTGTTTGTGGCTCTTTATTCCCAGGGAGGTGTGCATTCTCTTCCTACTATCTTACAGGGAGAGATTGTGGGGGAAACACCCAGATAACATGTTTGCTTTTGTCAGGTTGTCAGTTTTACCAGCCTCCAAAGCCTGCTGGGGAGGTAAGCCTGAACCATCTCTTATGCTGAGAAATGCCTGGACATGGTGCAAGTGTTCAGTTAGCTACAAATTGTGTTTTCCTTCTGTCTTCTGTATCTCACCAGATTTTCCTTATTTGTGTGTGCATATAGTAAACTGCAACAGCACAGATCTACAAGAACCTTGAGGAAGAAAGATATGAATGACTGAAAGAAGCCTACCTAGGCAGAAAGGAATGAGAAGCAGGATGTCCCTTACTTATTCAGAAATGAGGAAAATTCATTGAGCAATTTTTGAAAGTGCTGTATAGTAGACTAGACTGTTGCACTGAAGTGCATCAGAAAAAACTGAGAGCAAGCAAGTGGGCAGGAATTCATTAAGAAGGAGGGTTTGTACCACCAACCCCTTCCTATTCTCCTGCCAGTCTCATTTGAGGGCTTGGAGAATGAATAAATATCTGTGGACCTTTACATGTGTTTCATTAAGGCCAATTTACAACACTCTGGAGCATTTCCAAAAGGGGAGAAAAAGGTCTCAATAGTATCTACACTGAGTATTTCATGTTTTACACCTCTATTTTTAATAATTTCCCCATAGCCTCCATAGCCCCCATATACACCAGTCATAGCAATGTTAAACACACACAAAAAACCTCTTTCATGAGTGTGCAGATTGGAGCAAGTTGCTTACCGTGCCTTCCATAGGATCATAAAATCTCTGTATCAGTTGAACAGTTGTACTTTTTCCACAACCACTGCTGCCTACCAGAGCTACTGTCTGGCCACTATTAACCTTCAGATTTAAGTGTTTTAATATCTGGGGAGAAAAGAGAAAAGCATACTTAAGCAACTGTAAAACGTATTTTCAGTAGACTGCTTTGCAAATGTGTTATGCCTTTATAATTTAGAAATGTGAATTGAACATGGATGTAGGTAGTAGACAATGACAGATATAACAGTCAAATCACAATGTATTTGTGACATGAACCAGCCTCAGAGCAGAACCACAAGTGACAAAAGGCACAGATTGGACACTTGTCAGCTTCCCTCAAGTTTTGATGGGAAATGTAGGCAGCTTGGCGGAATGTTGGACAAGTGACAGTTGAAAAGTCCATTGGGCAGCAGTCAGAGAGCGAAGCTGCGAGACCAGGATGCCTACATTTCCCATCAAAACTTGAAGGAAGCAGACAAGTGTCCAATCTGTGCCTTTTGTCACTTGTGGTTCTGCTCTCAGATTCTCAGGCTTGTGTGTTCTTTCCACCCCATCCTACCCTTTCATGTGGAGCTGTAATTTAAGAGTTCCTAGGGTAGGAAATCTTCAATCTAATGTGTTGTTTTATCTGAATTTGGGCACCTTAACAAACTAAGGCTCATTTCTTTCCCAGTTACTAGGATAGTAAATGTTAGATGAATTCCAGCTAAAATGTCAGATTCTACATCCTGGGAAACAACCACAATTTCTTAAGATGACCATATTAAGACATTACAACAAACTAAAGTTAAGCTGAAGATTTCTCAAAAAAGTACAGTTGCCAGCTTCAACTGCGCCCTGCCATGCATTAAGCCTCTATGAAAGGGACAGGGCATTTTTCTCCAAGCCTGTTCGCAACCTTGCAAACAAGGAAGCACTCAGATATGGCTCCACGTGAAGAGAGATGAGGAAGAGAGCAATCAAGCCCGAGGATTTCAGGCTCATCCACCTCAAAAGCGAAATTGCCTTTTGTTCATGATATCGGAGGCAGCCCGTATGACAAGGTGAACCTCTTTCAACAGCAGTATTACGTACAAAATTCAATTACTGTTTCCAGTTTTAATTTTACTAAGTGATTCCAATGTGTTAAAATTATGATCATGATGTCAGTTCAAAGTAAAGTTTGTTACAATGAAACTCATTAAATGGAAACTCATTTACAACAATCATATTGGCAAAAAAAACCCCCACTAAACACAAAACCAACAACATTCCTTGAATTGCTCTGAAACGGTACGGTTAGACTGCAACAAAGCAGGAAGCCCATACTTGTTAATTTTTTTATAATACCTTGACATCTGGCCTTGATGGATAATTGAAACAAACGTTGTGGAAATTCAGGTTCCCTTTAATGTGGTCTGGTTTATAGCCAGTTTCTGAAAAACTGTCAATTTGAGGTTCCTATATAAAAGGGAAAACAACACATAAATCCCACTTGGCCAGTTCATTTGAAAGCAGAGTAAAATCTCACCTACAAAATTCCACTGAAAGGATTTTTCAGTTTCAGAGATGCAGCACTCCACACTTTCATAATCACAGCAACAGCACTTCCAGGTCTCATTCCACACACACGCGCGCGCACATATCTCTGTGGGATATATTACAATTCCACAGGCTTTGCAAGACGGAAATCTTCTGCCTATGGCTATGGTTGAATTCTGATGATGCCCTCTCTGGGGGTTAGTGCCCCCAACTGTGCAGCCCTGAGTTTGACCAGCTCCATCTTCTGCTGCCTGCATTTTATGGTTTAATCACAGCCTCTGGTGTATATACTGGTGCCTTATTTATGTAGTCTTTTATTGGTTTTTATCTGTTTAATATGTAATTTTAAATGTTTGTATTTATATGCCTGTTGTAAGCCGCCCTAAGCCTGCGTGTGGGAAGGATATAAATCTTATAATAAACATAAACATTACTAGAAACTCCATCAGTTTGAGCAGGAATGGAACTGCCCATTTCCTGTCCCTTCAACTTTTCTGAAAATAATAAAGATTTCCTTACTTACTGGTGTGCAAAGATCTGGCACACATACCTATGTACCTTTCTCTGTGTACAGAAGACAAGATGCAGCCAGAAAGAGGTAGGGAATTGAGCTGCCCTCTCGCCTCCATACAATAATGAAGGAAACAAAGCAGAAGAAAGCAAATGCCAGGTATGTTTGCGACATCAACTTCTACCCCCTCAGCTTCCACTCATTGCCCTTCCACAAAGCTAAAGTTGGTGGCTAGTTCTCATAGTCTGAACTCATTTGTTCCTTATTCTCCATTCCAACCACAAATATTGATGATAAACAATTCTACACCCCAAAATAATTTTGGATCACCTGAATCATACATTCCCAGCATCTGGAAACTTTGCCCTCCAAGATGACATACACTGGTGCCACCTTTCTGCTCAAAGTGCTCCCAGTGAAGTCCTCCCAGGAATCCCACTGATTTGTATTCCTTGGAAATGGAAACAAATGGGATCCTTGGGGCATACCTATGCATTGAACCAGGCACCAGTTTACCCGTGCAACTCTAAACATAATTACACTCTAAGTTTTACAGTTACGGCACCTTGCAAGGCACCATCTCCACAGTCTGAAAAATAGATGATTTTGGGTTGTCTGACCCTTATTTGTGGGTATTGAGCAGTTAAATACTATCAATAATTGTGGCTGGGCTGAAGAAAAGTCACCAGGAACGGCCAACAGGGAACTAGGAAGTATGAACCAACTTTAGCCACCCATTCTCTCCTCTCCTCCACACACACTCAAACAGACACACAAAATCTCACCCACTAGCATCCTCCTTCTTCCTCCACGTGTTTCTTTCAACCTGATGTTACCCTCAAAAGTGTACCGTCCATAAAGTAAACTGATCGTTTCAAAGCAGAGGACAGACCAAGCTTCTTATTTTGCCTCTTAGCTAGCTGGTATTGACTCTTACCATGTACAGCTTGTGCATTACACAGCTACTGACAGCAAATTACACTGAAGGCATTAACAATAAACATAATGAATGGGATCCAGAATACTACTTTAACGTGGGCATGCTCAGTAGGATTTGTGACTTTCTTTTACTTTGAACTGCCTTATAAGAAACTGCTCGTGAAAAACCTCTTAGTTTCAAACATGGCTTACCATGCTCCACGGCATGGACGTGGGGGGCTACCATCTGAGAAAGAAGTCCAGTGTTTCCTGGGGTACTGCCAAACCGGTCGTGATGTTCTTTGGATTTCAACCAATAGCGATGATAACTTATTATGGTTCTCAGACCATGTGGCTCTCTCTCGTTTCAAGTCATTGCTCTCAAATGGATACTTACATTATCTATAATGTTAAACACTGCATAAGCAGCTCCTCTCGCAATAGCAAATGCCTCCATGTTTGGTGTAGCCTGGCCAACACTAAATGCTCCAATTAGCACAGAAAAAAAGACCTAAGATGGAAATTTTCAAGACAAAAAGAACACAGTTATGAATGTTAGTGAAGACTGAGGTTCTGTATCAGACAATTGCAATAGGGCTTAATTTCAATAAGCAAAAATGGATCTACCAAAGCAGAGAACAAAATCTCAGATGAAAGAAAAAACACTTTATATAATCATAAAATAATGTTCGTATTCAGATGATGAGTTCAAGGCATCTATTACAATGGTGGCAATATACAGGATAGAGCACAAATCATGTGGATTTTAAGCCACTATTATAACATATCTAATCTAATTCTTTCCTGAGACATCCCAGTTTGTAATCTAAAAGGGTGCTAACCAAAAGTAGTAGTTTAATTTAAGAGGGTGAATGTTATTCTTGAAAATATCTTATTTAATTTAATTTCCTTCCTTCTGAGAAGGAGCAATACGACTTACCTGACTGCAGAGTGATTTCCCTCTTATTTTTCTGATTTATTTCAAAAAGACCCTAGATAGCCCAGCCAAGCCTGATCTTGCCATATCTTGGAAGCTAAACAGGGTAGGCCTTGGTTAATAATTGGATAGGAGACCACCAAAGAAGATCAGGGTTGCTAAGCAGAGGCAGGCAATGGACAACCACCTCTGGATGTCTCTTGCCTTGAAAATCCCATCAGGGGTCAGCTGTCAGCTGTGATTTGATGGCACTTTCTGCCACTATTTTGAAAAGGGAAAGGAAAGGAGCAAAAAATCACATGAAAAAGTAGGAAAGAAAAGGTAGGTGCTAGTGACCCTAGAATGTGCATTAAGTTCCAATACTTAAGAAAATGATGAGGAAAGATTATCTTTCCAAAGCCACATTTTGTATTATTTTCAGTTAAAAGGCCACACTGTACTTGGCAGTTGGGCACTGCTGGGCAATTCTGTGTTATTAAACCTTGAAAGAAGCTTGGTCCAATAAACACACAATTGAAGCCTCTGGCAGTTCATGGGCCCGAAAGCTGTGACAATCACCATTCCTAGGACCCTCCCTCCTGACCTATTGAATCTGATATAGGCTTGTACAACAGCTCCTAACATTAGGTCAATGAAAATGAGGAGGAACCTATAATTGCCCTTTGCAACTGTCTTAAGCCACAAATGACTTTCCTATTAAGCCAACAGAAAACCCTCCTACTTCTTGAGACTAGCAATGCAATCCTACGTAGAGTTACAGCAGAGTGAATGGGCTTAGAAGGGTGTGATTCTGTTTAGGATTGCACTATTAGAGAAATTTTCTGTGCATTAATATTTTCTTAAATTAGAATGTCAGTATTGGCAGGAAAAATTCTAAAACCACTGTCCAACCATTTTTGGAAATCATATCCTTTCTTGCTATGCCGGTATTCAGGCAGGAGTTCTGTGGAGCCTCCCCAAAGCACAACATACAACTGCTTTTCTGCCCTGCTTAAAAAAACTTTAGTTAATGTGGACATTGGCACAAAGATCCAATTAACACAATGCGAGGCTGAACAATAGAAGGAAACCAGGGCATGCGTCAGGAGGCAAGCTGGGACATACTTGGCAATAGCTGGACCAGTTGGCTGAAGAAGTGAGTTCAGACAAGGTGAGAAAAACTGAGGACAAGCAGACCAGGTAGTTACAGATGCAGAAAGAATCAGGAAGGGACAAGGCAGGTCAAAAAGTACACCCTCAAAGAGAAATCAAGTCAAAGCACCCGAGGCACATGTGCCTGTTTTGGAGTAGCAGATGTTGGGAGCCAATAAGCATGACATAGCAAGATACAAGAAGATCCATCCCCCAGGGGCACAATCTCCCAGGAAGGTCTCCTGTGCATGCCCCACTTTGGTGCCCCACTTCGGTGAATGGCGACTGCTTGAAAACACAGTAGTGCCCTTTCCCAGCACCTGTTCATTCCAATGAAGCTTGTGGAGCAGAACTATCTGAAGACTGTAATCCCATTCACTTAGTAGAAGAAGATGCCAACTGGATTTTTTAAAAAGAGAGCTGCTGTAGCATAGTGGTTAAGTGGGAGAGTTGTGAATCAGCACTCTGCTGGTTCAAACTCCACTACTACCACAAGCTCAGCAGGTGGCCTTGGGTAAGCCCTTCCTCTCAGCCCCAGCTGTATTGTGGGGAGAATAATAACACTGACTTTGTTCACTGCTCTGAGTGGGGCACTAATCTATTTAAAAGAATCATATATAAGTGCAGTCATTATTCTTAAACCACTCAGAGGCTAGCTGCGCTAAAGAGGAACTAGATTGCTAGTAGTATTTTTTTAAACCTTTACACAGAGTACGCTGACACACTTTAGCCAAAGAGAGCAGGCAAGATGATATGATCTCAGGAAGGACAATGCTGCTCAAGATTGAAGAATAATTCCTGATGGCATGATACTTGACAGATCAATTTAAGGTCTACCTAGATGTGATAGAGGTGAACCTACATATATGTATTGTCTCATACCACCACCCGTGAAAAAGCAGGGTGAGGACGGGCAATTTGTAACTAAAGCAGAACTTCTGGGGAAAAGGAGTGACACCCATCTCATCTCATGCTCTCCATTAGTTTAAGATTGTGCTGCCCAAACTGGAATGGTTGGCAGACCATGAGGGGCTTCTGGAGAGGAGCCACCCTCCTCTGTTGCTTCCAGCATGCCCCCTCACCATGGACAAGGGGCTTGCCCTATGCTCCAGTTTTGCCTCCCAGCTGCAATGCCCTTTCTTCTGGCTCATTTTCAGAACTGAATATGGAGAATTTAAAGCATCAGAGTGTAAATTAGAAGAACAAGGGGGCAGGGTTTTGCTCCTTTTCCATACATGCTCCACACACACGATTTATACATTGTGAACAGGAAGACACATGAATAAATGCATATAGATAAGTTTCTATAGTAACGTAAAACATGAACTCTCATGACTTTCTGCAGCTGGCACAAGTTGAGACAATTCAGATCTATAAATATGACAACTCATATGAAGAAAAGTGTCCATGGTTTTGAAATTCTTTTTTCTCAACACAGAATTTGGTCATCTTTGTTGTACAAGAAAACTACACAGCTCTTCACTAATACTTACTGTAAGGACTTTCCCAATGGTATAGTCTTCTTTATTTAGTATCAAAGATGTTCCATACCAGAAAGCCAAGGCATAAGCTGCATATATTAATAAGAAGGCAAATCCCATGGAAATGTTGGCTGTAACAGCCTTCTTGATTCCAATATTTTTAGCATCTTCTAAATTTTTATGATACCTGAAAGAAGAACAGCACATTGATCAAATATAATTAGCACTGGAAATCCAAATGCATTTTCTCCTAATTTGTATTCCGTTTTTGCTAATATTTTTTACTTATTTCTTACGTATCTTACTTTTATCTTTTAGTGTTCACATCGTTTTAACATATCTCTTCCACCCATTGTGTTATTGCTGGTAACAAATGATTTTTCCAGTTTTACAAAATTAGTCTTTTTGCTACAAGAGCAATTCTTAGCATCCCCTTGGTCCGTCTTGAGTGAAACCCCCAATTATCAGTACATATCCTAGAAGAAAGAGGAGGAATGTCTCGGAACCAAACCCATCTTTCTACTTCGTGTCAGAATGAACATATTATGCAACATTCCCATATGATACAGATTACATTTGCCATGTCTTTTACAACTGCCTGAGCCTAATGGGCTTAGACCAAGGATCTCCTAACCTGAGGTTTCTTTCCCTGTTTGGCACAGTCACCAACAAGCCTCCCTTTGGGTTTATCTTTCCATCCCCCATCTTGATATGGGGCCAGATTTTTCAGCATATCACAAGAATCCAAGAAACAGGGTTTCTGACCATAAGGGCTATTTTAGTGGGGGCTTTGCAGAAAGCAGGCCACATGCACTCTGGCAGCATGTATGGTGCAGAAAACATTATGTGTTTTCTGCACCATACATGGTGACAGCAGTAATACAAGGAATTTAGAAACCTAGATTCTAGCCTGCCCATTGTTTGTGTGGACAAAAATCACTTACCAGAGAACTGTTTTTCAAGGATCAACAAGGAACAAAATGCTACTGTTCTTCTGCCTTGCTAACCTTTTTGGCATAGCCATGTGGATAGGTCCATAGGGTGTTAAATTTGAGAGGGGTTGTATATAGACTACTGAATCATCTAGACGCATGCAGTATATCTGTAACACTTCCTAACCTCTGGATTTCTTTTTTCTGTCCTCCAAAAGCTACAACTGTCCTAATTGCTGCCAGAACCTCCTCTGCTACTGCTCCAGCTTTTGCATATGCAGCAAGCTCCTTGCCAGTGAATGCAGAAAGGACCTATAGGAAAAAGAGTATTTCAGTCCCATTAGTCAAATGTTGTATAGAGCAAACGCTCCTCCTAGAAAAGTACACATGGCATAGTACTACTTGCCACAACCAAAGACTCTTGCTTAACTGTCAGGACCCAACTATTTTAAACAATTTTACAAATATTATACTATACCAGTTATTATACCAACTGGTATTATCTTACTTACTAATGAACCAGTAATCACCAATAAATAGATTATGGATGGACCATACTCAGTTTACCAATGCCACCCTTATTTATTTATTTAAAACCTTTATTGACTGCCTTTCCACCTTTCAGGAACTCACAGTGGCACCCTTCCATCTCACCACCCCCAGAAATGTCCCCCCCCAGTCTGTATCTGAATCTCCACGTGCTATGGACTCAGTGTTGTTGAGCAGCTCTCAGGCCATACATTGCCTATACTAGCAAAACACAGAACGAAAACCTAATTTTTGAGGCAGTTGCAATGGTATTTTCATAACAAAAAAAATATTGGTTGTGTATTTTACATTTCAGCAAAAAAATATATTACCTTTGCCCAAATTGCAGCAGACAATCCCAGAACAGGACTGACTGCCAGTATTACAAGAGTTAGTTTCCATCCTTTAATGAACCCAACTATAAATCCTGCTAAAAATGTAGAAATTCCCTGGATTAGGATTGAAATTTTGTCTCCAATGCCTTCATTGATTTTGGAAACATCACTGGAAAAAAAAGCAAATTTAACATGTATTGGTTAGTGCGGTATTTAGGGGAGGGAGAAATACAAATCCATATACACCATCCAAAGATACTTAGAGCAGAACCACAAGTGACAAAAGGCACAGATTGGACACTTGTCTGCTTCCCTCAAGTTTTGATGGGAAATGTAGGCAACTTGGTGGAATGTTGGACAAGTGACAGTTGAAAAGTCCATTGGACAGCAGTCAGAGAGCGAAGCTGCGAGACCAGGATGCCTACATTTCCCATCAAAACTTGAGGGAAGCTGACAAGTGTCCAATCTGTGCCTTTTGTCACTTGTGGTTCTGCTCTTAGATGTTCCAGTTGTATTGCTATAATTTACATTTACATTTACATCTCATATAAATGTTTACATATTTATATAGATATTACTGGAAATGAGGATACCATGATTACTTGTTTTGCTGAAGCAAGCAGATTTTTTAAAAAAATTATCTTTGTACTCATTCCCTAATATAAAAAAGTCCTGATACAAAAAAATAAGGTACTCACTCAGTGCAAGGAAATTTGGCAAACGGACCTCTCATCTTTGCAATCAAGCCCTATCCCCTCCTTTACTGAGAGCAGCACTTTACTACCGTCCCTAATTTTATGACAAAACACACAATACTGGGAGCTTACTTGAAAGCTCCCCAGCCCCTAAAATTTCATTAATATACAAGAAGCTCTGCTTTAAGAAAAATAAACCAAGCTCTCAACCAAAATTAAAATGAATAACTTTTGAAGAAAACATGAAAGCCAAGCATAAACTATATACTCACTCTATAAGTCGAGTATTTAGTTCTCCAGAATCATTCATATCAAACCACCCGATTTCCTGACGCATAATGGCATGGAAAAAACGTTGCCTAATTCTTTTGGTCTGTCGGCTTGCTGCCAGTGTCCAAAACGCAATATGCAGGTAGGCAGCAACAAGAACACCAGCCCCTATTCCTGAATAGTCGTATGCATAACTACAAATGCAAAATTAAAGAGGCAAAGTGAAGTGTAGTGTGTTCATTTGTAGCATCAGAGAGACTAATTGACTTTAGGAGTACTTTGTTCTGTCTGCAAGCTTATAATCACAAAAACAGACAGTACATTTAATATATACATAATAAAGCAGTTATCACATTGTAATAGTATATGATACAGCACACAAGAAGTTGCAATCAAAAAACAAAAACAGGGACCTGATAACAGAGTACAAACCCACACACATACTTACTAGGGATTGAAAGCCTGTGAAATCAGAGAGTTTTGCTTTTGAGTAAACAGGAGCAGTTGGCAAAAGTACTCACAAGTACGTATCATTCCATTGTCTGAAAACCCTTCACCACTTGTTTTCTTCAATGGAAAGGCTACTTCAACAATATGAAGGATAACACAAAACTTTCAGGTGTGAACCAAGAGACGTGGAGCAGAGGGGATTTAATGCTGTGTTATCTGCCCACCTGTCCAATTATCATTAGTTTCTCCCCTCTTTGCTCTTGTCAGATTTATGTCTGCTTTGTGGATTTATTTTCTTGTAAAAGTTTCTTTAAACTGAAAGTTTTAAACTGAAAGTTCCTAAGGCAGTTCATACAAAAAAAATACAATGCCATATTCAAAAGACCAATAGTTCTATATTATACTTCCCCTAAAACTTTAAAGAGTGGGTGCCTATCTGACAAATTCAAGAAGGCTATTCCACAGTGTGGGGGCTGCTACCGAAAAAGCTTGAGTTTGAGCAGCATTAGATTTAATGAGCCTGTGAAAAGGGATAGATAAAAAGCCCTGATAGGAAGACTGGATTTGCCACACAGATTCATATTGATAGAGATGCTCCTTCAAAGATAGCCATGGGTGTGAAGAAAAAGAATCCTCCCACCTAGGAGAAGTCATAAAAAAACCCAACTCCTTAAATAATGGGAGTATCAATCACAGGGGAAAGATGGGGACACAATGGTCTGGGAGGAATGGCATTGAGATTCTCAGGTCTCCTGCTGGAGGGGGCTACATAACCACCTACCCCCTCATATGTGGTCACAGTGATAACACCAGTTGTAACCCCTCTCCCCCCTTGTTTATGCTATGTTGGGAAGAGTAGAAGAGGCTGCCATCTGGAGTTTGACTGTACATATCGATGACTTTGATTTTAATGTTTTTAATATATTTAAATGTTTTATCTTTGTATTATTATACTGTTGTAACCCGCCCTGAGCCCACTTGCGGGGGAGGGTGGGCTATAAATTAAATAAATGATTACAACAATAATAATAAATGAGCAAACCCATTGTTGAAGAAAATGGGCAGTGTGTAAGTACCTTATGATGAAGGTGCAAGAGAACAAATGGATCCTGTTATGTAATTTATGTTTTCAAGGATAAGATTTTCATAGAATCATAGGGTTGGAATGGATCTTGAGGGTCATCTAGTCCAACCCCCTGCACAATGCAGGAAATTCACAACTACATCCCTCCCCCCCTCCACACACTTACTCCATGCCCAGAAGATGGCAAAACACCATCAGGATCCCTAGCCAAACTGGCCTGGGGAAAATTGCTTCCTGATCCATAAGTGGTGATTGGCATGACCCTGGGCATGTAAGAAAGGGCCACAAGAACTAAATGTTGATGTAACCCTTCCTGCCCTCCCACTCATGATCTGCCTAGGTTCACAGAATAAGCATTGCTGTCAGGTGGCCATCTAGCCTCTGCTTAAAAACCTCCAAAGAAGGAGAGCCCACCACCTCCCGAGGAAGCCTGTTCCACAGAGAGACCATTCTAACTGTCAGGAAGTTCTTCCTAATGTTTAGATGAAAACTCTTGTAGTTTAATTTCAACTCATTTATTCTGGTCTGACCTTCTGAGACAGTGGAAAACAACTCTGCACCATTCACTCACTATATGACAGCCCTTCAAGTATTTGAAAATGGTTATTATTAGGGGTGTGCACTTCGGGTTTCCAATTCAAGAAAAATACCCAAATTGGACTCGATTCACAAAGATTCGGGATTTCCGAAATGGCCCCAGCATACCTGGGCCGTTTCAGAAACCCCAAATCAAAGATTCCCAAAGCTATTTGTGTAGCTTTCGGAAGCTTCGGGCCAAGGGGCTGAAATGTCCCTCTCCATGCTGCTGCGCAGCAGGAGGGAGAGGGACATTTAAACGCTGCCAATCAGCTGTTTGTCAGAGGTTTCCCAACAAGCAGCTGAGTGCAGCCTACCAGGGTTTAAATTTCCCTCTCCATGCTGCTGCACAGTGGCATGAAGAGGGACATTTAAATCCCCAACTCAGCCACTTGTCAGGGGTTTCCATGACAAGCGGCTGAGTGCAGCTGCTGGGGAGTGTTCTTCCCTAACTCTCCCCGCCTTCCTCCAGCCAGCTGGAAAGAGGCAGAGTTTGAAGGGAAGAAGGTTCCCCATGCCATTTGCAAGCAGTGCGGGGAGAGTTCTTCCCTAACTCTCCCCGCCTTCCTCCAGCCAGCTGGAAAGGGGCAGAGTTGGAAGGGAAGAAGGTTCCCCCGCCGTTTGCAAACAGCACAGGGAACGTTCTTCCCTTCAAAGTCTCCCCCCTTCCTCCAGCCAGCTGGAAAGTGCCCTTCCACACTTCACCTGCGACCCAGATGGAGTTTAAAGGGCCAGCCACGAACCCTGCCAAGCAGCTGATCTGCTTGGTGGGGTTTGAACTTTCCCCCCTCCTTGTGGCTTATTTCACCCGATGGGAGGGAAAGGAGGGGGTTCCCTCTTCCCCCTCCCATCATTTGAAATAAGCGGGGGGGGGGGTAGTTTGTCGGTGTGCTCTGAATCTTTACGGAGCACACCTAAGCGGGTCAAACTAGAGATTCGCAGCTTCAGCAAGCTACTTCAGGAATTCCTTATTACTGACTCTTTTTTTTCTACTCTTTTTTTGCACACCCCTAGTTACTATATCACCTCTCAGTCGTCTCCTCTCCAAGATAATTTTAGATGATACATACCATTAAGTTTTATACTATGTATATAGCAGCAACTGGCAAGTGCATGTTGCAGTCATAATCTTCTATACCTCTTTATCTTTCAACTTCCTTTTTGAATGCCTGTGGACTTTTTTTAAACCACAGGAAACTGACCTCATTACATTTACAATGATTAACTGATTTCATAGCCAAGCTGGGGCATGCCTTTTATTCAAGGTGCGTATTCCTCTGTCATGTGCAAGTACGCTCTAACTCTTCAAAAGGGACAAAGGACAAACTATTCATCACATTTCTGTGTAACAGATATTGATCCTGCCCTTTCCGCAAGAAATTCATGGCATCGTGCCCAGTTCTGTTCTCACCATTCTGTTTTTTCGACGACTCCGTGAGGTAGATTGGGCTGAGGGAGATTGACTGGGCCAAGGTCACCCAATGTGCTTCAGAGTACAGTGAGGATTTGAAGAGGAGTCTTCCTGGTCTTAATCTGGCACTCTAAACCACTATACAGTACTGGCTGTCAGTTGTACAGATTTAGTGACCAAATGACCAAAGTCTGGGGGAACCCAGAGAAGAAGAGAAAAGTAAGAGTTAAGAAGGCACATGAAATGAACATGAGTAGAAAGAGGAAAAAGAAGACAGAATAATAGGTGAAGCAGGGGTAGGGTGGGGATGAGACAGGCGAGGCCAACTCACATAATGGACACTTCGTCCTTTAACATGGTTTAACATTCCCATATTTATATAGTTGGTTATAGGTTAATCTTGCCACTCAGAAACATATCCCAAGGCAGCAGTTCTACCTCAGAGTCATAGTATATAGAAATGATGATCACACGGTTCCCCAGGATCAGGCAGGAATGGTTTATTCTGTGCCAGCCTAGCTCTTTCATGGACAACACTGGCACAAAACTGGATAGACCCCATTCAGTTTAATGGAATGACATGGCATTTCCATGTTACGGCCCCTGTGAGCAGCTGCCATCCACCATGCATTTCCAGCTAGCTAGACTAATGTGCTAGTATTGAGAATAACAGAAGTATGCTCATAAATTTTAAAGTATTTATTGCAGGGCACTTTGCCAGTGCAGTTTATGCTCTACCCTTTGCTAGGTAGTCTTTGCCTTCCATATAGAATACTAGCTTGATACCCGTGGTTCGCTACAGTATTTAACTACTTTAAATCCAGTTATAATACTTATGGGCAACCCTATAAACTTTTAGGGGAAGGCTGGGAGGTGCATTTTACCTCAGGACACATTAAATGATTCCCAGTAGCAACTGCATACTGTTTAGAATGTGTAGGTGTCGGGGGGGGGGGTGAGGACCAATCAGGCCGCATATGCAAATGACCTCTGTGTTCCAACTGTCTCTGTGGGGGGATGAGGTGTGGAATGTTATGAGCCCCAATCAGCCCACATATGCAAATGTCCTTGAAAGGCTGGCCCAATCAGGGAAGAGTGGCCAAGCTGGGC
This sequence comes from Eublepharis macularius, assembly GCF_028583425.1. Lineage (NCBI taxonomy): Eukaryota > Metazoa > Chordata > Lepidosauria > Squamata > Eublepharidae > Eublepharis > Eublepharis macularius. The sequence goes on along the minus strand of NC_072800.1, from coordinate 64,903,990 downwards.
GGGCACCTGCCAGCCACACAGGGAAGCTGTATCCCTTTGGGAAAACACATTTTACCCCTTTTGACCCCCTTAGGGACAAATTTCTTAAAATCCCTTCCTAGTGGGTGTTTACATCATGAAAGGAATGTTCTCCCTACATTTCATGTTTCTATGTCCAGGGGTTTGGGCTGGGCATTGATGAGTCAGTCAGGACACTTGTCTTTATATAGATAGATAACTACTTCCTCCCTAGAAGGGAAAGAAGAACAGAACTTTGGGACAGCCTCTTTGCAGTCTAACTAGATCTCTCAGCATTACTTCTTTGAGGGATATGCTTGCAGATCAGGTTTTTCTCACCAAATATAGCAATATTTCAAATCACCTCATATTATCTCTGTGGAACCAGACAATTAAAAGGGTCCAAAGTGCCATGGATTACCATCCCTTAACACAAACATCTAGACTAAACCCTGTAAATAATAACCCAGTGATGCCAGTGAGAAAGTAGATTTATCTCATACCTAGTATCCTCATCAAAGAACTATGACATTCTGCATATTAATGGAAGCAACCAGCCCCAAACTCACTGGGGGTGGAGTTTGTGGGGGCTGCAGGCATGGGCATGGGCAGATTGGCTTCCCCTGCTTGGCCGGCTCCTTCAGTGAGGCTCCCGAAGCTGAAGGGCGGGACTTAGTTCCCAACCTGAGAAGAGAAGTTTCCACCCTCCCTCTATAAAGGAGGGAATTGGCCGGAGCATGACACAGTTGTACTCTGAACAGCAATCCCCTCCCAACTACTGCTTAATTTCATAGTTTATCAGCAGTTTATGTTTGAAAGTCCTCTCAGGTGGTATTCAGCATTTCCATAGAAGGTTTAGCTTGTTATGGTAAACTTTGTAATTCTCGTCACAACTTTGGGATGATAGGGTGTTTCAATGTGTTCAGTTCAGTTTCACCATAATATTAAATTGTTACTATGGCTGGCGGTTTGGCATTGGGCATGGGTCCCCTTGTGGGGGAAACAGGGCCTGCATGCACAGTTTCCCCATAGATGGGAAACCCCATAAGGGATCTTGGACAAGGCATGGGCAGTGGCTAGCCCAGCTCAGGAACTGCCAGAGACTGCCTGCTTCCAGGTGACAGGAGAACCATGTAGGGCTACCACCCATTGTGGATCCCACTAACTGTCATCCCACAGTTCTCCTTTCAGCAGGTGGGCTGAAGGGGTGAGAGGTCATCGGCTGACAGGTGGGTCAGCTGATGCTGAGATCTGCACCCTAAGCAGAGCCAGTGCTCCTATCACTGTAACCAATAAAGTTGTAGACTCTTTTCTCTACGCAATGTCTCTTGTGCGTTTTTTGCCTGCATGAGTGCCCTCAGCCTTTGAACTGGCCCCGCAAATATGCCCCCCTTTAAAAAAACCCAAACCTGCAAACTCCATTTCTGCAGTTTTTTCCACCCATCAAAGCTTTCTTCTCTGTGACCAACTACAGCTTACCCTACCCACATGGGCCTGGCTTTGCATAACCAAAGAAACAAAAAAGATCAAGATGTCATAAAAAATCCAGGTACCTGGTCATCTTTTCTTCAAGGATCTCAAGTGGATTCTTAGAAAAATTATCTAAAGAAAAGTTTTCTAAAGAGAAAAAAGGGAGGGAATGAATTAAATCCAATGAGAAAATATATAACCAATAATTAACTTTTGCATGGAGTTGGTGCAATTTCTATCTCATCCTGCAGCCCATCAGTGGTCTGTTACCAGAGTCCTACTTGCATGTTAATTTACTATTTGTAGCTTAACAATCTGTAACAATTCAATGATGTTTCTTACTTGTATTCAGAACGATCTCATAATGGTCCTCATTTTGGCCACTACCTTCCTTTCTCATCATTGGAACCTATTATTTCCTCCTGAATTTGCATCCACGCATCCATCCATTTAAAAAACAATTCCTCTGTTTAAAAAAAAATCAGCTGAAAATATAGTTGCACTTACCTGTAACTGATATTCATCAAGTGGTTATCTGTGCAGTCACAAATGGGATCTTCACTTGCACAGAAAATATTAGAAGTCTTGGAGGCACTCTTCTTTACACTAATGTTTTTTCTTGTCTTTGGATCACATGATGGGAAGGAGTTAGACCTCATTCCTCAGCTATTTCTCCCAGCCACTAAGGCGGCAACTACCCTTCAGAGCTCAGAGTAGGGTAAGGAATGTGACCACAATATCAATTACTGGCAAGTGCTTCTTTTCTAGTGTTGACATGGATGGAGCTTACGGACATTGTCTCTGCTGAAACCAGACCAGGTACTTCCGATGTAATTGAAGGTTCCCTGCCAATTAGATGGTTGCCCTTGAAAAAGTTTTGACTACAAAACAAATTCAGCTAGCGATTTGTCGGGCAAACTATGAGCAACTCCTCCAGGAGTGTGACCACCCCAAGGATTGCAGGCATTCTGCCTATGGAGTATTGTAGAAGGAGTTGTTTGCAGCAAAGAACAGGAATATTTTTCGGTCTATATTACAGACTCTCTTGATGTGGAACAGTTATTGGCTTCTGCATACAGAATGTACGTTTGATGTTTGAGAGCCTGTTGGCCATTGAATTGTTACTGAATTGTACTCTGGTTGTTATTTATTGATGGTAGATCCTGTTGGCCATTGAATTGTTACTCAATTGTACTCTGGTTGTTATTTATTGATGGTAAATTGAAATATTTATTGGCTGATTAGAGTATATGTATAGATTTGTATGATGGTGTATTGATTCTATTGTATATATTTATTAGAAGTTATTTCTTCACTGTTAGCACTTTATTAAATAGTTTGTAACTTCTGTATTGAGTAGTAATAGTATATAGGGATAACATTTTTTGTCTATGGATGGAGTTTTGTCTGATAAATGCTTTGACAACAGAATTGGCTGTAAGGTGTGAAGAAAGGAAGAAGTCACCTTCCTGTCTAGCTTTGTACATATGCTCAATTATTTTTGGTAAGGGATGGAATGTAATTGGTGGTTCTTACCTTTTAGCCAAAGGCCTACAAACATTATCAATAACTTCTCCATAATAGAGAAATTACAGAATCTATAGATTGTAAAAACAAAATGTCCGGGGTTTGAGCCTCAGCCCCTGGCCTTGCCAGGAGGATGCCAGGGGAGGCAGCCGGGAGACAGCTGCCCTGCCGTCCCAGCCGGCAACCAGGGCCAGAACCTGCCTACACCAGGGGGAAGGGGCAGAAGGCCAAAGCCTCAGAGGGCTGGAGGGGCAGGGAGAGACCAGCTAGTCCCACCCTCCAGGGGGAGGATAGGGGGCTAAACAGACCAGGGGGAAAGGGCAAAGGCCGGGGGAATAGGGACCCAGCAGTGGCCCAAACAGAGCCCTTACCAGCCAAGGAGGAGAAGCAATCACAACAGCCCAGAACCACACCCCAGCTAGAGGGCAGTAACCTGGCTCAGGAGATGCTAAGAGCCAAGCCCCTCCAGGTGGAGCTGCTGGAGGCACTCTGTGGGAAGAGCTGGGCAGCCAGCCAAGGGGCCACAGCTGGGCCTGCCTTCAGCAATCTGCTCAGCCAGAGAGGCATGGCAGCCAGCCTACAAGACACAGCTGTTGCTGACCCAGGGAGCCCAGCCAGCTACCCCAGCTGCTGTAGCTTGAGACAGCCCAGGCTAATGCTGGGAGGCCAAGGAGGGGTGTGGCCTGGCAGGCAGGGCCTGCAAGGAGGGCGGGGCAGTGAAAGGAAGCCCTATAAAGGTTGGCTGGGAAGAGCTCTGGGGTGGTGGGTGTGAGTAAGGAGTGATGGTGTGGAGGTGGAGTGGAGCGTGAATGGAGGCTTGGAGGAGAGTTCTTGGAGGAGGTGATGGTGGAGGTTGCAGAGGGTAAACAGATCAGGTTGAGCAGACCAGTGAGTGGACTGAGAGGGAGTCTGGGTGAGGTATACCGCCCCTCCTTCCACAGAGCAGGGTCCTGCAGCATCCCTGGCACCCCTCTGACGTCAGGGCCGGCCCAGCCGGCGCCCCACCCAGTGGCAGCGATGGCTAGCGCTGACACAAAAATACAGGATCTAAACATTGCAGAACTGAATAGATTATTTCACTGTCTCAGAAATTAAATATATGCAGAAGCTGTTTGCTGTAGCAGAGTATTAAATCTTTGCTAGATGCTACTGGGTTCACATCTCTCAAGGCATAGGGTTTTCCCAGAAGGGTTAATTTCAATGGTCTGTACCAGATAGTACATTGACTTTTCCATGTTCTTTTCTATGTGTTTTATAGCCACCAGCAGTGACTCTAGTGTTTCTGTGATTTTCAGCTGGATTTTTTGACAGTGCATATTCCCATTTTTTTTTTTAACCCACTGTCTATCTGGCATTTTTCTGTGGGGATCATTCTGTTCAGGTTTTTCTGTTGCCTTCTCTTCTGCCCCCCCCTTCCATCCCAGTTCTCCATGACTGGCCAGCTCTGATTTCATTGCCACGCTCCTTTTTCCTTTCCTCCTCCCTTTTCTCTCCTTTCTGTTTTTTTTTTAATTTAAATGTGGCATTGTTGCATTGCGACATCACTGGAGTGGCTGAACCTTTCTTTGCAGCAATGCAGCCTTGAATAAACTGGAGATTTAAAGAAGTGTGTGTGTGGGGGGGGGGGGACTTTCTGATTTCTTTTTCTGGTTTAGGGCTTCTTTTCCTTCATTATTTTAATTTTTTTTTTAAAAAAATGTGTCATTGTTGCATTGCTGGAGTGGCTCAAACTTTTCACAATACAACCATGGAGAAGTTTAAAATTGGAGATTTTTAAAAGTTTGTGTGAGAGGAGAACTTTTGGTTTCCTTTCCTGATTTAGGGCTTCCTTCTCACTACTAGCAAAGGCACAGAGTGGGAAATCCTTGGAGATAAAAGTGTAACTTAGTTCCCAGTGTTTGCGTCATGTTTTAACGTTTGAATTCTCTGGAGATGAGGCTATCCCAAAGGAATTCCTGTGCACCGCCACGCCTTCCCCTCCTTTGAAACATGGTTTTTGGAACACTTTCTAAAGTATTGCATTATTGCTACATTGCATGACTCTGTTTCACACTATGCAGTTTACTTTCCTTTTTTTTAAAAAAGGCTACACTTAGATTTTAGTTGCATTACATGGTTTTTATCATGCACGCGTTCAACTATGCTATCTAGCCAAAAACATGCACACAAACAGAAATGTGCCTGCTGAAATTATTTGAATTGAATAGATCATTTCACTGTCTCAGAAATTAGATATACGCAGAAGCCGTTTAAGAAATTAGATATATGCAGAACCAGTAGCCAATTGCCAATGCCGCATTGATGCATCGATGCAGCACATGGGCCACAAATAAATAAGAGTGCACCGTGACGCCACTGATGATGGCATTGGTGATGACTGCAGTGCCAAAACCTGGATATCGGAGGAGTGTGGAGAGAAGAACCCGAAGGCACAACTAAAAAAAAAAAGCCGATGGTGCGGAACAACCTCAACCAGGCCAAATTAAAATGTTTCAAGACAACATTGTGGATATCGGTGTTAGGTTTGGTGTGTGGAAAAGCCCATGGTTTGGAGATGATTCATATGGAATTTCTGATTTGAAATTAAAGTGGGAAGAAGGTTCCAGTGGTGTGTTGGAATTGGTACTGTGGGCCACAACAGCACCAGGAATGGCAAGGAATGGCAAGATCATTGTTTATGAAGTTTAAAATTCTACATTCCATATTCCTCAGTTTCCATTATGACTTCTTTCCATTTATATAACTAACAATCAGTTTTAGAGGCTTTATTTAGATACGCAAATAGATATAGATAGCAAAGTCTTAAAAATGATCTTCAGGAACCAAACATTGCTATGTAGAAGGCTGAGAAAGTAAAAGGGGAAGAGTGGGTATGTTGAGACCTAAAGATCTCCTGGAATTATAGATGATCTCCAGTCTACAGTGATCAGTTCCCCTGGAGAAAATGGTAGCTTTGGAAAACTGAATGTATGGGGTAATACTCTGCTGAGGTCCCTCCCCTCCTCAAACCCCATCCTCTTCAGGCTCCACCCTCAAATTTCTGGGAATTTCTCCATCCAGCACTGGCAAACCTATGGATATCTCTTCTGGTAGCTTCATTGTGATGTTCTGATGGTGCCTAGATGCTGTAGGTGGGCATATATGATATTCTAGATCCCTGCAGCTAAGAAAAGGAGCGCAGAGCCCGGCATCCTTCAGAGATAATTTTAGAAGGTGAGGAATTTACTTCAAAGAAACAAAGAGGAAGAGTGAAGCTCTCAAATGCCTGTTCTCCACAGTGACAAAGACAAATGTGAAAGATGAAGCATGACCTTTCTTCTTTATGAGACTCAAAGGTGGGGAAAACTGTAAGAGGGGACAGGGACCAGCTATAAGCTCTAGAATTTTCTGCAGTTGGCCTGTGCAAGCATCATTCCTATGTGTGATTCTACAGAGACCACAGTGATTAGCTTTATATATGTATTCGTTCTTCCCAGATATCCTGAGGATTTCATATGCTGATTCATCAAATTTGTAATTTCTGATATTGTACAATTCTAGCAACTTTTCAATAACAGATGTATACCAAAGGTCCCTCCAACTCCTTCTTGTTCTGAAATCGAGAGAGTCTAATTAAAAGGTCATCTAGGATAAAGAGATGTGCAGTCCTCATCACATGAAATTCTTCATAATTAGGTAGATAAACAAAGATAGTGTGAGTAGATATATTGTACTCTTCTGGTGCCAAGAATGGCAAGATCATTGTTTATGAAGTTTATAATTCTACATTCTATATTCCTCAGTTTCCATTATGACTTCTTTCCATTTATATAACTAACAATAAATTTTAGAGGCTTTATTTAGATACGCAAATAGATATACTGAGAAATAAAGAGACTGTGCCGTTCTAAGAAGAGTTATACCTTTTGAAGCCCATTGACTTCAACAGACTTAGAAGAATATAACACTATTTAGGATTGTGCCGAAAGAGACAAAGTAATTTCCCCTAGGTGCCACCCCTTCTTTAAAGCAGTACAAAATTCAATTTTGTTCTTATGAAACGAAGGCTTTGTTAAGAGATTGCTACTCTTAACTTCTGGTAAGAAATTTTAAAATAATTAGAACAAGTTCCAACCTAAGCAGAGTGATACCCTTCTAAGCTCATCAACACCAATGGATTTAGAAAGGTGTAACTAAGTTTAGGACTACACTATTAAAGAGCAGCTATTTCCATTGGATTACATACAGTGTTTTAAGAAAAAGTTCCTGGAAAATAAAGCAAATAATAATTCAAAGGATTCTACGTCTTAACAAAAAAAGCAGATAGCTGTTTGAAGGGCTTTTTAATGTATATGGAACAGGATAATAAGAATGTCTACAACTTGGGGCTTCAGACTGAATTACCTTTTAAAAATGAGCACAGCTCTTTGATTTTAAAGAAGTATGTTATTATTATCCCCACAAGAATCATCCTGTGAGATGGGCTGTTTCCAGATAGCTTACCTGAAGCTGCTCCATGCCGCAATGTTGTGGATTGTGCCGGGGAAAATGCGAAATATCTTGTTTTCTCGTGCGAGTTTTGCACGACGTCGCACAAAACTCGCACGAGAAAACGCGATATTTCGCATTTTCCCCGGCATGATCCACAACATTGTGGCATGGAGTGGCTTCAGGTAAGCCATCTGGAAACGGCCATGGGTGGGGCTGAGAGAGCTCTGGAAGAGCTGTGACTGACCCAAGGTCACCCAGCTGGCTTCAAGTGGAGGAGTGGGGAATCAAACCTGGCTCTCCAGATTAGAGTCCTGCTGCTCCTAACCACTACACCAAACTGGCTCATGTTCAATGTAGCAGTAGTGGACGCTGACACTGGCAGAGTGACAATAATAGTGTCATTTCCACTAACTCTGGATAGTACTGTGCAGAAGAAGGCAATGGTAAACCACTTCTGATCATCTCTTACTTTGAAAACTCTATGTTAAGACAATCCAAAATGAAAGAAGATACAGGCCGTTTTCACACTATCTATAAATAGCGCGAGACTCACGGAAGGCTGCCGGCTTCCTCGTGCGATTTTTAACACCATCCGATTACAAAACGCCATAAATCACTGTTTGTGGCGTTTTGTAAACAGATGGCGTCAAAAATCAGGCGAGAAAGCCGGCAGCCTTCCGTGAGTCTCGCGCTATTTATAGACAGTGTGAAAACGGCCATAGTGCTGGAAGACAGAACATCCAGGCACTCAATTGGCTCCTGGGGAAGAGCTGAGGACGAGTATGAATCATGCTATTCTTAAGGATAGGACTGGATTAAAGCTGAAAAGATGTCCAGCTGCTGATGTGAACAGACGCAAAAGGAACATCCAAAGCTGTGTGACACACATAATAAGAACATGGAATATGAGAAATATGAAGCCAGGTAAGCTAGAAATTTCAAAACAAGAAATGGAACATATAAACATTACAATCCTGGGTGTAAGTGAACTAATGTGGACCGACTCAGGACATTTTCAGGCACAAAACCACAAAGTGTTTTACTGCGGAAATGAAAAACTCAAAAGAAATGTTGTTGCTGTAATAGCGAGCATAAGCAGTGAAGAGCTACAACGTGAAGTCTTGCTGATTAATATCAATCAGACTTCATGGAAGGCCTGTTAATATAACCATCATTAAAGTTTATGCCCTAACTACAGATGCTGAAGAGGAAGAAATTAAAAAGCTTTAAGCAAGTGTACAAGAAGAATTTTTTTTTTAAAGAAATTATTATTGGGTGAGTAAAAAATAATATTACAAATTTTCAATTGAAACCCTCATTTCCATATTCTCCCCCCTTCCCCCCCTTAATCTAAGACTTCCAACAGTTTTCCAACCCGCTGTCTAAACCTACTACTTATATCTCCTTTTCTATTCTTAACTGTCTTAATATGCTACTAAGATAGATAGTATATATTGAATTAAGCAAAACCTAATATCAAACTATCAATTACATTATATTTCTAACTTATCTCCTCTCTTCTCTTGTAAAGATCAGTATCTCTTCCTTTCTGTAAGCTTAATAGTTATCTAACAACCATAATTCTCCCTTTACGTCCCACTTCTTTTCCAAACACTGTTTTAACTTCCCCCAGTCATTAAAAAATTCTTCTGGATTCTGTTCTCTCAACTTTCTCGTCATTTTGTCCATTTCTGCCATGTACAGCAATTTTTGTATCCAATTTTCAATAGATGGTACTTCTTGCGTCTTCCATTGCTGATCATATAAAATTCTTGCCGCTGTTGTCATATAGAATAATAAAGTTCTTTGTTGCCTGGGAATCTCTTCTAATTTCAGATTTAACAACAGCAGTTCTGGGTTCTTATTTATTGGAATTTGTAAAATTTCAGTCATAGCTTCTATAATATCTCCCCAGAACTGCTTTGCTACCTCACAGGTCCACCACATATGATATAATGAACCTTCATGGTTTTTACATTTCCAACACTTGTCTGACATTTTGTTGTTCCCATATGCTATTTTCTTCGGCGTTAGGTACCATCTATATATCATCTTATAGACATTTTCTTTGATATTGGTACAAGTCGATATCTTCAATGTATTTTTCCACAAGTATTCCCATGCCTCCATTGTTATGTCTCTGTTGCAACTTATAGCCCATTTCACCATCTGGACTTTAACAGTTTTGTCTTCTGTATACCATTTTAACAAAATCTTGTAAACTTTAGAAATCATTTTCTTGCCTTCTTGTAGTATACTTTCTTCCAATTCAGAATTTTTCCATTTAAATCCTGATTTTGAACGATCCATGTCATATAGGCCTTTAATCTGTCTGTATTGGAACCATCCATAGTGGGAAGATAGTTCATCTCCTGTTTTAAGCTTAATCATATTTTGCTCCATTTTCAACACCTCCTTATATGGCAAACATTCCTCTCTGTTGTAAATTGTTCTCGGGTCAATAACTTCCAGTGGCACCACCCACGTCGGGATACCTTCGTCTAAATATTTTTTATATTTTTGCCAGACCATGTATAGGCTTCATCTAATGTAATGATGCAGAAACATAGAGTCCGCTTTGATTTTATCATACCATAAGTACGCATGCCAACCAAAGAGTTTCTTATATCCTTCAAGTGTTAAGAGTTTAGGATTTTCTAACAACACCCATTCCCTGAGCCACACCAGACATATTGCTTCATGGTATAGTCTTATATTTGGTAATTGTAGTCCCCCTCTTTCTTTGGCATCACATAGAACTTTCATCTTCACTCGGGGCTTCTTCCCTGCCCATACAAAGTCCAATATCTTCCTTTGCCACTTGTCAAATTGTTTATTGTCTCTTATTATTGGTATTGTTTGCAGTAAAAACATAATCCGTGGTAATACATTCATTTTAATTACTGCTATTCTTCCCAGCCACGACAAATTCAACTTATTCCATTTGATTAAATCTCTGTCTATTTGTTGCCATAGCTTTTCATAATTGTTCTTGAATAAATCAATATTTTTAGCAGTAAGTTCTATTCCTAAATATTTTACTTTATGTGTTACCTCGCAGTTGGTAATTTCCATTAACTCTTGTTGTCTTTGTTTCACCATATTCTTGCACAATAACTTGGATTTTCTTTTATTAACATAGAATCCAGCCAAATCACCAAATTCCTTTATCTTATCCAACAATCTTGGCATGTTTTGAATTGAGTCCTCTACAATAACCATTACATCATCTGCAAAGGCTCTAACTTTAAATGTAAATCCCTTAATCTTCATACCTCTTATGGCATCGTCCTCTCGTATCTGCATCAATAAAATTTCCAATATCATGACAAACAACAGTGGAGACAATGGGCAACCTTGCCTTGTGCCCTTCCGTATTTCCAATTTCTTGGCTAATTCGTCATTTACTACAATTGCTTACATTGGTCTTTATATACAGTTCTTACCGCTTGCATGAACTCTTTCCCCATCTGTAACTTCTCCATTGTGGCAAACATAAAATTCCAATTTAAATTGTCAAAAGCCTTCTCTGCATCCACAAAAAAGAAACCGACTTCTTTTTCACAATGTCTGTCATAATACTCTATGGCATTTATTACAGTCCTTAAATTGTCTTTAATCTGTCTATTTGGTAAAAATCCTGCTTGTTCTTCTGCAGTGAATTCAACCAGCCATTCTTTAAGCCTCTCCGCCAATATTTTCGCAAAAATCTTATAATCATTATTTAACAGTGATATAGGTCGATAGTTTTTGACATTACATAAATCCTGCTCTTCTTTTGGAATCAATGATATGTTAGCCTCATTCCAGGTTTCAGGAATCTTTTGTCCCTTTAAGATCCCATTCATCACTTTTTTCAGGAAAGGCACCACTTCTTTTGCCATTACTTTATAAAATTTAGCCATTATTCCATCAGGTCCTGGTGCCTTCCCCAATTTAGTCGATTGTATTGCATCCATAATTTCAGTTTCTGTTATTTCAGCATTTAATTTTCCCTTCCACTTCTCAGATATCTTTGGTAAGTTGATTTTGCTCAAATATTGATCAATACTGTCCACATCTACTGCTTTGCTCTGATATAATTTGGCGTAAAATTTATAAAATGCTCTGCTTATGGCTGATTGGTCCACTAGCATCTTGTCTTCTTCCATAATCTTAGTTATCACTCTTTTTTCTCTCCTTTTCTTCAATTGCCAGGCTAGATATTTTCCCGGCTTGTTGGCTCCTTCAAATGTCTTTTGCTTTAATTTCTTCAATTCCTATTCCATTTCTTTGTTCTCCATTGCTCTTAATTGTTCTTGTAAAATCTTTATCTCCTGGTGTAATTTCTTTTTCCCCGGTCTTTTCTTTAATTGGGTCTCTTTGGTTTTTATCTTTTCCTGAATTTCTTTCCTTCTTTTTTCTTTTATTTTCTTGTCTCTTGCATTTAAGTCCATTAAAACACCTCTCATGACAGCTTTGTACGTATCCCATACTTTATGCATTAGTACATATTTATCTAAATTATATTGTATAACAAATCTGGTTTCTTTCTGTAATAGATCTAGATTGCCCTCATGTTGCAGTAAGTCTTCGTTAATTCTCCATCTGAATTTTTTAGTGCATTTCCCAAATCTCCACATAACTGGATTGTGATCTGAGCCTACTTTAGGCATAATTTCAGCATCTTTATTCCATATTACCAAATCCTTAGAAGCCCAGATCATGTCAATTCTCAAAAGCGATGAGTGTCTTGCTGAATAATAGGTATATTGCTTAGCTTTGGGATTACTTCTTCTCCAAACATCCTCCAAATTTTCCTGGTTTTGTATTTCAAAAAAAGATTTTGGCAATAGTCCCTTTTTCTTTTGAGCTCCCTTCGTCTTTTTATCCTCATGTAGATTCACCACTCCATTAAAATCACCTGTCAAAATTATTTGTGAATGAGTCACTCCATCTAATTGTTTCTGTAGTTCTTTAAAAAAATTGTCTTTGGCTCCATTTGGTGCGTAGATCCCTACTATTAATGTCTTTTGGGAGTTCCAAATAATTTCCACCGCAACATATCTGGCTTCTGAGTCACTAACAGTGCAATCCTATGGAGAGTTACTCCAGTCTAAGCCCATTGAAGTCAATGGGCTTAGACTGGAGTAACTCTCCATAGGATTGCACTGTAAATATCATTTTGGGTTGCAGCTCCTCCTTAATTTATAGCACAACTCCCCTTTTTTCTGTTTTGTTGCAGCGACAAATTTTTTTCCTAATTTATTGTTTTTTAAGTACTTTAAATCTTGTTTTTTAACATGAATCTCTTGTAAGCAAATTATATTACAATGTTGCTTGGATAGCCAATGAAAAATAGTTTTGCGTTTGGAAGGTGAATTAAGTCCGTTTACATTCCATGAAATTACTTTACACTCCATAATCAAATTCTAGGTCTTTTAGGAAAGTCTTTCTCATTGTCCAACAGGAACATCTCCATCTCATGTCGCAATCTAATGGTTCTCCTAATTGTTTGAAATTCAAAACTCAGGCCCTCTGGAATCTCCCATCTGTATCTTATATTTAACTCCTTCAAGATCTGAATCAGATCTCTGTATTTTTTCCTTTCCATCAAAACTTTTTTAGGTAACTCCTTCATTATTCTCACCTTTTTTCCTTCAATTACCAGTGGATTTTGGAATTGCTTGCTCAAAATATCTTCTTTCATTTTTTTTAGTAATAAATTGCACAATCATATCTCTGGGCAAGTTTTTTTGGGCTGCATATCTTGAATTAATTCTGTACGCCACATCCACGTAACTTGCAATCTCTTCCATGGTTTTATTCAGAAATCCTGCTAATGTTTCCAATATCTGTTCTTCGGCAGACTTCCCCTCCTCCTCCAGGACGGCTCGAAATCTAAGTTGTTTCCCCATATATTTGCACTCCATCACCACCACTCTTTCATTCAAGCCTGTGGTTTCTGCTTTAAATGAAGTAGTTAATTTCTCCGTCTTTTCTTCAACCTCATTAACTTTTTGCTGCATCATCTGTAGCTCTTTCTTGACCTCGTCGATACTCTTTGTCAACTCCGCCACTTCAGATTTGATTGTCTCCTTCAGATCTTTCATCATCTCTTGTATTGTGTCTTTTATTTCTTTATTGCCTTCTACCACTTTCTTATCAAGATTATCAAATGCCGATTGCCAGTCCTTTTTCGACATTGTGGGGCTTGATTTACTCCGCTCCCATGAGTCCGCTCTCTTCCGCAGTTCCATGGCGTAAATACTTTACTTGCAAATTTAAAAATCTTGTTTTGCAGGTATTTTATCCAAAAGTTAGCACTTTAACTGTCCAAAATGGCGGGCGTCTTTTCTCTATGGTTTTAAGCCAAAGTTTTGCCCTTACCCTTCTCAAAGATGGCACACTTCCAGTTGCAATGAGGCCTTGCCCTTACCCTCTTCCAAGATGGCGCACTTCCTCTTCCTTCTCTCCCTTCACGGCCGCTCTAGACTCTCAGCTCGGTGTTTCTGACGCACTTCCTGTTCCTCTCCCTTCGTCACACAGCTACTTTCTCTCACGATGTTTCTCCTTTCCCACAGTTTGCTATCTCTTTAAACCTCAGGTATGTAAATAATAATCCTTTTTTCACGTCTAATTTTTTTATAAAGGCTTCTTTTCGTACCGTTCTTTTACTGGAGTGAACTTAATTAGTCCTTTTAAACTTTCCACTCCAATTTTCTGCTTAAATTTAAGTCTTCTGATCACATTTTAAATTCGTAGGAGAGATATCAATCTTTACCTTGCCGGGTCTTTTCTGGGTTGTAATCACTGTTTCAGATGCTCAAATTAGTCCAAATTAGTAACTGAAGCTTCGGTACGGTGATCCTATGCCAACTCAATTACTCCAAAGCTGTTGCAGAGATTTCTGCCACCCTTCTTAGAGTGGGACCTCAAGGCTGGGAGGGAGTCCCTTGTGCAGAACCCTCCCTCAGCCGAGATCAACATGCTCTTGGGGTCTCAAGCGTTCTTGCCTGCTCTCCGCCTGAGAGCAGGGGGCCGCGAGCAATCTGGCACCCCACCAGCCCTGACAAACAGCAACTTGGACAGCTCAGCTCCCTGAGCTGCTTCAGACCACCATGATCCCAAACCGGAAGCTCCCAAGAAATTGATCATCCATCTAAACAAGATATGCTGATAATCAAAAATACAGAAGTAGGAGACAATGCAGAATTAAACATTGTTGGAAAATTTGGACTAGGATCACAAACTGAAGCAGGAAAGTGACTCATAGAATTTTGTGAAGCCAACAACCTGTTTATTGCTAACACATACTTCAGGCAACCAAAAAGATGATTGTATATGTGGAAATCACCAGGTAACTGATTCAGGAACCAAATAGATAACATAATTGGAATTAGAAAATGGAGAAGGTCTATTCTCTGTGCTAAAACCAGACTAGGAGCTGATTGTATACAAATCATGAGTTGCTAATATGAAAAATTAGAATAAAGCTGAAGAGAAACACTAACAGCACAATCCAAAGGAGAGTTACTCATACTAAGCCCATTGGTTTCAATGAGCTTAGACTGGAGTAACTCTACTTAGGATTGCACCAGAAAAGAATCATAGTGCCGAAATACAACCAAAATCATATTCCTGAAGAATTTAAAGATCATGTAAAGAACAGATTTGCAGTGCTAAGTTTAATTGATCATGAACCAGAAGAACTACCAGCTGAAACCAGAGATATTATCAAGGAAGAATGTGCAAAGACTAATCCTGCAGCTAAAAAAAGGAGAAGCCTAAATGGATGATTGAGGAAACTCTTTAAAATTGCTAAAGACAGATAAGAAGCAAAAGCAAAAGATGACAGAAATAGAGTCAGTATTCTAAATACAACTTTTCAGCACCTTGCATGCAGAGACAAAGAAATCCATTATAATACTGAGTGCATAGAAATAGAAAAGAACAATAAAAGAGGAAAAACAAGAATCTGTTTTACAAAATCTGGGAAATCAAAGGAGAATTCAAGCCACGGCTCGGGCTGCTGAAAGAGCAACACAGGGAATACAGTATCTGATCAGGACAAAATAAAGGAAAGATGGAAACAATACACTGAAGAACTATACAAAAGCGATGGAAGGATGACAGATACCTTCAAAGAAGAATCTTTATAGATTACAGCAAAGCTTTTGACTATGCGGATCATGAAAAGCTATGGATAGTGCTAAAAGAAATGGGTGTACTACAACATCTGATGGTTTTGATGCACAACCTGTACTTTGAACAAGAGACTACTGTTAGGACAGAATATGGGGGGAAAGAGTGGTTTCCAATTGGCAAAGGCATCAAACAAGGATGCATATTATCTCCCTGCCCGGTCAACCTCCATGCAAAATATATCACAAGAAAAACTGGATTAGATTTAGAAGGAGGTGAAGGGAAAATTGGTGGACAGAACATTAACAATTTGAGCTATGCAGATGACACCACGTTGCAGGCAGAAAATAATGAAAACTTGACTACTGATCAGGGCTGGATCGAGGGGGGGCAGGAGGGTAGCCTGCCCCCAACGCCGCCAAAGAGGGGGCACCGGGTGCAGCTGCCAGCCACTGGGAGCGCACCATGGCATGCTGTGCGGGAGCCTGGGTGCAGGGTTGGGAAGCCCTCGCCTGCACCACCAATTGGGCGGCTGGCTTGCTGCATGCGCAGGACCTCCCGGCTCTGCACTCAGCCACCTGCACAACAAGCCAGCCACCCCAGTGCATGCCCATGGCGCTGCCGCCACCACCGCCAGCTCTGCGGCACGCCATGTGCTGGGGCGGGTGGCTTGCTGTGCGGGTGGCACGGGGCAGGCGAACTGCGTGGAGGGCCTCCTAGCCCTACGCTCAGCCACTAAGCCACCCGCCCCAGCGTACACCCACACTGCCACCACCAGCTCCACAGCACAACGGGTGCTGGGGCAGCTGGCTTGCCATGCGGGCAGCAGGCCTCTCACCCTGCGTGATGACATCATGGGCAACCCTAGATCCACCCTGCTACTGATGATGGTTAAAGGAGAAAGCGTCAAAGCAGGATTACAGCTGAATCATAATAAGATTGAGACTTGGAAGAGCAGCTGTGAGGGAACTAGAAAAGATCCTTAAAGACAATCCTAACTATGGTAGTCCCCATTACTATGTATGGGGACGGCCAAAAAGACAAATAATTGGCTGCTAGATCACATCAAGCCTGAATTCTCCCTAGAAGCTAAAGTGACAAAACTGAGGCAATTGTACTGTGGTCACATCATGAGAAGATAAGACTCTCTAGAAAAGTCAATAATGCCAGGAAAAGTGGAAGGCGGTAGGAAAAGAGGAAGACCTAAAACAGGATGGCTTGACTAAATAAAAGAAGCTATGACCTCCAGTTTGCAAGATCTGAGCAAGTCTGTTAATGATAGGACATTTTGGAGGTCTTTCATTCATAAGGTCACCATGGATCAGAGAGGACTTGATGGCATATAGCACACAAGGTCAATGAAAAAATAACCTGAATATACACCGTTATCTGGTAAAGAATCCATCTATAATATGAAGGCGAGACATAAAAGCAAAAAGGAAGCTATTGCTGAGGCTAGGAACTAAACAAGATGGGATGGGGAGGAGGCTTGGAAAGAAGGAAGCAGGATGGTAAACTAAATCTGCTGGGTAATAATGATGGTAGGGCTATGCCTACCTGGAATATGACTTTTCTTTAGATGAATGTATTTGGAAAAGACAGAGCTAATCCTCGCTGAGGGAGTTCT
Source organism: Eublepharis macularius (assembly GCF_028583425.1). Lineage (NCBI taxonomy): Eukaryota > Metazoa > Chordata > Lepidosauria > Squamata > Eublepharidae > Eublepharis > Eublepharis macularius. The sequence goes on along the minus strand of NC_072800.1, from coordinate 64,886,775 downwards.
ACCAGGTGTGATGGAAATTATTAAAAAACAGGAGTCACAGCTGCAATGGCCAAAGCTTGAGTCTGAATTCTGACATAAATTACCTTCCTTTAAATATCTCCATTATCTTTATTGTTGATGTTACCTTTAATTAATCTTTTCTCCAATTTTCCTCTTATGCAACATTCCTACAGGAAAGACATGAGCATTTATGTGGAAGCTTTTGTCAAAGTAAGATTGGAAAGGGACAGGATGTTTTGGGGTTTTTTTTGCATTCTTTTACTCAATGCTGCCTATGCCCTTGCACCTTTTGATTGTTTTCATAGGAGTGATTTATCCAGTGGATATATGCTTTCGTTCTTGTGGTATATGGAACATCGTTCACAGGACACCTCTTACCTGGAGGAACTCCTGAAGCAACAAAGGTATCTGTCATATTTCCAAAGATAATCATCATGGCGGGAAGGGCAGCTCCATGAGCGGCTGCAAAGAAAGCACCTAGTATCATCAATAATTTATCCAGCGAATCCGAGTAACGAAACTGGGGAGACAAAAATCCATACATAAAGAGACATTTCTCCACAACAGTACATTTAACAATGGCCATTTTACAATCATTTCAATCATTCACAATCCTATGGGTGAATTTTTTCTGACATTAAAATATTAAAAGAAAAATCTGCTATTTTTTCTATTCCATTACACTGATATTGTTATACCACATTAAGTACATATTGCGGCCACTGTCAGAGCTGGGCCCAGGACTCACCAGGGTGAGCATCGCAGGCTGCAGCCGGCTGGGCCGTGGCCAATGCTCCATGACAGCCAAAAAGCATCCATGAGGCAGGCAGGTCAAGACTAGAGTACCTTCTTCCTTTGTGCTCACAATCAGTATAATGCAAAATCCAGGCTTTCCCTTTGCAATGGTTGGAATCATTTCCTCACTTTCCCTCTGCCTGCCCCAGGCTGTGCTGCACTGCCTTTTAAACTCCTACCTGTGTGTGCGCAGCACCCTGCACCAGGCTAGGGCAGCTCTCCTCCTTGCTGCAGTTGCTGCCTCCTTAACCTGCCCAAGGAGTAAACCTCCATTTCCCTGGGTAATCTCCAGGCAAAGACCCTCCCATTCCTGGCCATGCCTGCTACATCAAGTGGTCCTGGTCCCCAATTATCTCCAAGGTGGGGGTAGTCTTCATGTCCAAATGCAGCTCCAATTTCACCTCAGCCTAGTTAATTGTTACCAGCTCTTGCGGCAAGGATGCTCCAGTTCCTGATCCCATAGAGACAGCATTCCCCAGCCAGAAACATCCCCATTTTTTAACAAGAAGATCTGGCCATCCTGGAGCCACTGAATATCAACTCAGTCACATTGTACTGATAAAAGTAGCTCCAATTTAAAGATTACCAATTTGTGCCTTAGTAGCTCTCCAGCTTAGTTTTCATTTGGTTACAAAAAGCCTGTGAACCACACCCTATCAAAGAGGCCTTTAAAACCCTCTCCCCCCAATTGTAACAATTTTTAAGCTCTTATTTTCTGTTTGTGCAATTAACATTTCTTAGTGCTATAACTGAAAAGATGCTTGCAACATGGGTTCCATGGCACACAGGGAATTTATTGCATGTGTATTTCAAGGGTGGGGGGAGTGCTTTTTGGCAACCTTGGTACTGGTAGAGACCAAGTGGAACATGCTGAGAGCCAGTTTGGTGTAGTGGCTAAGAAGAGTGGCAGGACTCTCATTTGGAGAGCCAGGTTTAATTCCCAACTCCTCCTCTTGAAGCCATCTGGGAAACTTCCGGTCAGTCACAGCTCTCTCAGAGTTCTCTCAGCTCCACCCACCTCATAGGTTGATTGTCATGAGGATAATAATAACACACTTTGTAAACTGCTCTGAGCGTGTCATTAAATTGTCCTGAAGAGTGGTATATAAATTGAATGTTGTTGTTGTCATTGTTATTGTTATTATTTCTGAAATATTTCTGCAGGTGGTGGCAGTCTCTGATCTCCAGTGCCTGAACTGAAGAACTGTCAGTACTTGTGGTTTAAGTAATAGTCAGTATTAATGTTATGCATTCAAATGTGAAAAGCAGACCTTGCAAAACTGCATGAAATGTAGTTTGAAAAGCTTATTCTACTCATAAAATGGCTATATATTTAGATTTCTGGGTTGTGGAATTTTAGTTGTTGGTTTGTATCTCTTAATAAATCAAATTGAGATCAGAGGTGGAGGGAATAAAAAGTCAAGACTTGCGTTATTATAATGAATTAAGGAGCATAGACTCATACACACTGTCAAGATAATGACACACTCATTCAGATTTTGCAGTATCTTTGTTTTTAGCAGTGGTTTCTCATCATTACAAAAGTGCTACATAAGCAGCAACCTGTCATGTTTGTATCTTTATTTTTATACAGTATTTAAATGTTTAACACAATGGCCCAATGCAGCATTATGTCTGCACTGGGCCTATATTTGTGTGTTTTGATTAAAGTTCAATATGTAGATGACTTACCACTGAAAACGGGCTGACCATACTGAGCTTTTCTTTCTTTTTCTTTGTTTTACTGCTGAAAAACACATGAATAGATTTTATTCAGATTTTGAATGAGAACATTTAAAACTAAACAATAAAAACTCCCTTACATTTAAGTGAGAAATAATGCATAATGAAGATAAATTGCAGGTTGTGTTTGATGTATTTTGGTAATTATTTCTAAGAACTGTATTTTATTTTTTAAATGTTAAGGCTGCAATGCATCTTTTAAAAGATTCCTCCCACCAAACTCTTAAAAATGATGCCTTTATAGAGCAGATTTAAAAGCCTTGTTCAGAATTTACAGCTCACTCTATAAATTGGAATGAGGATGGCACATAAATTGGAATGAAGATGAGCCTCAATCCCACCATTGCCCTTCTGCCTGCAAATGAGAGGAGAAGAGGGTTCCCAATTCTAGGCTGAGAAATTCCTAGAGATTTGGGGTGGAACCTAGGAAGGGTGGATTTTGAGAAGGGACCTCAGCCAGTATAACACCATAGAGTATAGACCTCAGCCAGTATAATGCCATAGAGTATAGACCTCAGCCAGTATAACGCCATAGAGTATAGACCTCAGCCAGTATAATGCCATAGAGTATAGACCTCAGCCAGTATAACGCCATGGCTCCAAAGAAGCCACTTTTTCCAGGGGAACTGACTCTGTAATCTGGAGGTCAGTTGGCAACCCTGGAGGGAACTAAACTTGGATAAAAGAAAAACTCAGCTATGCCCAGCCCTAAAAGTATTCTTTCCCCTCCCCATTTACATCTAGGAAACATCCCTTCATTGCCACAAAAGAGCCTGCCCAATTCTACTCATGGTTTCTCTCTTCCCTTTTTTTCATTGCTATTCATCATCTTTCTCCTCTTTCTGGTGCCCAGATCTTTCAACTTATTTTGTAGATGTTTCTCTCTACATAATTCTGAGCTGCAAGCATATGTATTTTGCTGTTTCCTTAAAATTCTATGCATTTATTTTTTATTCATTTAGAAAATTGCATGCCTCCTCTCCAGGGAACATGCTCATTGTGGCTTACAAAATAAAGCATTATAAAAACATAAAACATCAAAAGTTATTAATTAAAGTCAAGCATTTTTTTAAAAAAAAACATCCCAAGCATTAAAACATAGATAATGGGAAAGCTTAAAATAACAGTCATGATCATGATTGCATGCTCTGCAGACAGCAATTTTGTTTTCTCCCCGATCCAGTTTTTAGCTTTCATTGTTTTCATCATTTCCTCTGAAAATTAATAATTTGCAATGCAAAACTGGAATGGGTGTGTAATGTAAAACAGCATATGTATGTAACAATTAAATACTAATAGGCAGAAGAGTTTTATTAGGATAACAGTCACAATTGAGAGGCCTGACGTGGAATTATCTAAGAGCACATTTCATTCATTCTATCATAGAAATAAAATTGATTAGCTATGGCACTGTGCACTTCCTGTATTGCTGTATGAGTAACACTGGGAGTGGTACACGACATCCAAGACATCTTCACTGTCATGAGAATCAGGGCGATTAGAGTGTTAGACTAGGATGGAGAGGTCCATGTTCATTTCCCCTCTTAGTCATGAAGCTCATTTGTAGACCTTGGACCAGTTGGTGTTCCTCAGCCTAACCAGCTTCATAGGGGTTTTGAGAGGGTAACATGAAGGAGTGGAGAATTATTTACGCAACACAGGATAGACTAAAAATGTAATAGGTAGATCATGATGCATTTATTTAGTGTTAAGGTCATGGGTTATGTCTTTTTGTCTATTTGTGGGAAAACAGGAACTTACAACACATTCAGAATGAAGGTATGGTATACATTCAGAGACAATGGCAATTTCTTTGAACTTTATTTTGTGTGTGAGTATATACGATTTAGTCTAAAATACATAATATTATCCTCTTTGCATGGATTCTCTTATTTATGTATTCATTTATACCACACCTTTTTATCCAATGGGGACCCAAAGCAACTTATATCATCTTCCTCTCCTCAATTTTAGCCTCACAACAACCCTGAGAGTGTGTGATGGCCCAGGGTCACTAGTGAACTTCCATGGCAGAGTGGGGAATTGAACCTGGGTCACCCAGATCCATCACTCTAGCCACTACATCATAGTAACTCTCCCAATAGCAATTGGACTGGAGTCCTTAGCAATCCTGACACAACTGACCAGTCACAGAGTGGCATGCTAAGGACACTCCCCTATCAACCATATACCGAAGCAGCCAACCAGTGTCTTCCAGACCCCAGTCTGACATTCTAACCAGTTTGCCACATAGGATAACTGTACCTTTGATTTCATGCCTCCTACAAAATTAAATAAAAGTGCCAAGAGATTAGAAAACAGAATGCATCCTAAAAATCAATACTGATTGCAAAGAAAGTATTCTTTCACACCAAATGAGAATAAAGTTCTCCAAATTTCAGTATCTTATGAAGTAACATGCAATCTAATACCAATTATTGCCTTCCTTGTTTCTCTCAAGCCATTTCTGTTTGTGTCCTTACTAACACATATATAAAGACTTGCATCATCTGGTTATTATATTATACCGTATATCTACAAGGTAAATGAACAGAAGGATCCCTTTTTATGTATAAATCAGTGCAAATATTTATTAAAGTAAAACCAATAATGCCTCTCTCATTTTAGGGCCCAGGTGCCCCAAATATCTGCCATTCATTCCAATTAGAATCCATATATAATTCCAGACTTGTCTGTATTATGTGAGGGAATACTGTCAAAGTTGGGATTACTATCTTTCATACACACACAGACCCACCCAAGAGGCTTAGAAAGTTTAGGACAGAGAGAAATTAAATAGGTACAGCTTTTCCATGGCATACCGAGGAGAAGCTGCAACTGTTCAAGTCATGGCTATCACAGTTACAATGTTCATTTTTAAAAAATGAGAGGCTAAACTGATCATGATGAAGAAAAGAAAAATAAGCATCTCTCTCTCAAGAATTTCTCAAAGCAACACAAAAAAATACCATAACAACAACATATCCAGAAGGCTGGATAGCCCCAAACACTTGTCAAAAATGGTGAGGACCTTAGCAATGATATTGACAACACAAGGGAAGGTGGCATGAATGTGAAGAGATCAAGAAATTGGTACATATTATTACATATTTCTCGTATAAATTAATGAGAAGAGACATTGCAAGATGTCTAGGTTTAATCCAATGTTAAAGTTTCTCCTATACCCCAAGCAAGAAATCCATATAATCCTTATATTTTGATAATGAATAATGATAATGATAATAAAAAATGAAGGAAAAAATACCTTTTACTTTCAGACTCAGAAACATTATCTGTTACAGCCAATTCCCCAGCCTTTCCATTCATGTGTGTATCTGCATTGCTTTCGATTGCCATTTCAATCTAACAAGAAAATTGATTTAGGAAAATTAAATTATAGACCAACATGAGTCATAAAGAAACATACTGTTATTAGCCCAAGGATACTAAAAACCAAGAAGAGAATGCTGATTTTAAAACAGTGACCTGCCAGTAATTCTTGTGGATTAAAAAAACAAGCAATATGAGACAATCTTCACAAGGTACTGTTGGATATCTAGTAAAGTATTGTAGTGTGTGTTTATTTTCTAAGTCTCTCTTAAATCTATGTATAAATGTTTACAATCTTTCTGGAGTTATCATTAAATTAGTTTTGCAAGTAATACAAGTTATTTTTATTCTCAATAAAATAGGCCGTAAAGCACTTCAGCTTGTTGGACTTACACCAAACCCTGTACAAATATTCAATATCCTACAAGGCACATATAAACACAATTCAAACGATTCCCATGATAAGATAATGCAACAATTAGAGTTGCCATCTCCCAGGTAGGGCCTGGAGTTCTCCCGGAATGCGGCTGATCTCCAGACTACAGAAATCCGTTATCCTGGAGGAAATGGCAGCTTTAGAGGGTAGACTCTATGGAATCGCCTCCCCACTGAGCTCCCCAAACTCTGCCTTCATCCCCAGGTCTCAAGGAACTTCCCAAGCTGCGTTGGCAGCTCTAGGAACTAGTAAATTTTAAAAGTCATCTAAAATATCAGTAATTAGTATTACTCTGGACTGTACGACATGATATCCCTATTGGGCTCCTGCCCCAAACATTCAAGAATGATCAAAGCTGGAATTGGCAACCCTAACAATGCATTTAAATGTACAGTATAGCTAATGGGAAAATGATAAAAAGCACTGCCTTACCGGGAGAGGAGAATGATTCTCTTGTCTCTTATTCTCTGAAATGTTTAATAGTAGTGGAGTGCAGTGTTAATGGGGTTGGTGAGCGCCTGCAGATAGAGCTGGAGATCGGTCGCCAATGTAGCCAACGTAGCAGATATTTAACAGGAACAGCATTGCCCTTGAACCTTGCCTAGGCTCCTGTGGGATATATTCATGCCTACTGAACTCCACCTCCGGTGAAGCTAATATTTAACAAAGCCAGATCTATCATTTATGATAACCCCACCCTAAGAAAAAGTCCCTGCGATTGTATGAAGCCAGCTGAGGTCAGGATTTGCTTCTCAAAATAATGGTGCCTTTTCCCTTTTTGTTATTTTTAAACAGTCTTATATATTACAAAGACTATAATAACAAATAAAATACTCTTTTGAAAAGCAGGTATAAAGGATAGCACAGGAGATAAGGGGACAGGAAAGAATCTAAATTGGGGAGGGGGGAAGAATGCATTAAGGAGTCAAAACATGTTGCAATAATATTAATAAAAGATATGCTTCTTCGCTTTTTTGTTATTCTTAAGTCTTTCAAAAACTCCTCCAAATTATTTGAATAGCCTTTACCATGGAAGTGGACCATATTATTTCCATACACTCACAACAAACTGCTTTTATCCATTGCTCATCTGGAAAGTGCTTTAGATTTCCAATTAATAATCCCTCTTTCTAATGGAACCAGATTTATATCTCCTATCCAATTTATTTTTCCCTTATCAGGTGCTTATATAGCTCAAAATGCTCAAAATAAATAAAGAAACAATATAACCAGAAATGCTGCAAATTCTCTTCTTGATATGAGAATAAATTAGTTCTTGTTCAGAACTTAAGACAAATCTTTTATGTTGAAAGGAAGCTTTGGTCCATGGTGAAGAATTAAGCTCACCTGGGATCCACACGTACCTGCATAATGCTAAACTGTCAGAATGCCAGTGTCCTTCTGGCGCGATTTCTGACATTATCATGCCACGAGAGTGGCATCGTGGCATGATGATGTCAGAAATCGTGCTAGGAAGACGCTGGTATCCCGACAGTTTCGCGCTATGCCGGTACATGTGGATTCAGCCCTGTTATGAATGACCGTTCATTGGAAGTGTGATAAAATTCCTGGCTTTACCTGAGTCTACAAGAACAGAAGAGATGTCAAACACCCAGCAAGCCACCATTAGCTGGAGGGCTGCACAGTGTGGGCTTGCATTAGATAATACCTGTTGAGTTGATGACTTAATGGCTTAGTCATGGCAGTAAAATCAATTTTGTACTTTTCAGTAAGTATTTGTACACTTCGTAAAGACACAAAAATTGCCCGGCCAGGTCAGACTAAAGTTAATTAGTGCAGCACTCCAACTTCAACCACAGCCAGCCAGATGCTTCTGGGCATAGCATGGTATAAAGAAGATGTTCTACTCTGTGATTCCAGCATCCAGTGTTCAGGGTATGCTGCTATTGCACATAGAAGCTCTATTTACTTCTCATGGCTAATATCTAATAGCCAAGCAAGGCTCCCATTTCTGGACAACATAAAGGGCTGCCAACTCCAGGCTGGGAACTTTCTGGATATTTTGTGGGTGGGGTGTGGGGAAAGGAGGGGCTTCAGCTGGGTGTAATGCCATAGAGTCTAGCTTCCAAGGAAGTTCCCCCAGAAAAAATGGCCACGTTGGAGGGCAGACTCTGTGGCATTACACCCCACCCTCCCTAGACTCCACCCAGAAATCTCCAGAAATTTCCCAACCCGGAGTTGGCAACCCTAGTTGCCATAGCAAGCTCAGCGGCTTCTCAAAAACATTACGGCAACCAATAAGGCAAAGCTGTTGTCAGCTCCAACTTGCTTTCCCTGTTCACCTGCTTTCCCTCCTACTTAGCTGCACTGAGCAGGACTGGAAAAGTGAATGGGTAGCAACCTTCCACTTCCAGGAGGGGCCAGGAGATCTCCCGGATCTATAACTCATATTCAGTCTACAAAGATCAGTTCCTCTGGAGAAAATGGCTGCTTTAGATGGCAGACTGTAGGCATTACACCCCACTGAGACAGAAGAGTGGAGCCAGAGCAAGTGGGGAGGGGATGGTACTGGTACTGGATTTCTCCCCCCACACACAAGTCCACCATTACATGTCATGGTCATAAACTCTATACATGTCATTAAGAAGGAATTTTTTTCTTTAGTAAAAATTAACAGGTATATGATGTACAACTCATTATTATATGGTTTTTATAGCTCAATTTAATTTATACCCATAGTTATGTCTTTATATGTTATCAAACTGCCAGGCGTTTGATAAGGTAATGAACTTTCACATGTCTGAGAGAGGAAACTGAACAATCTTATACAATCTCTTTTATGGGACCTGATTGAACAACTTTAGTGATCTCATTGAAAGGTGGAGAGTATAATTATTGTCTGTATTAAATAATACAAAGGGGAAGGCATCAGGTTTCTCCTCCACAGTCGCTTTTCTGTCACAATTGTCCTCCATGGCTATAAGATTTTTACAGCTTTAGACCAAAAGAGTTTTGCTTGGTGTCTCTCAGAGAAAACAAATCCCTCATAAGGGGAGTCCCTCATAAACGGTTTATTAGCATTGATGATTGCCCACCACTTTTGAGGCTTAATTAATTGTTGGGCAGGTGGTAGAGGGGACTTGCTAACATTCATGTACTATTCTGCATCTATGTAATTCTATTCCCCCATTCTCTCCACCATGGAGAGGTGATCAGAAGAGAGTTGCTGGAAACACGCTGTGAGAGGAAGGAGGCTGAGTTCTAGCCGGGCCATGAGTGCATAGCTGGCCTGGCTGCATCCACTGCAGCAGCTGTGGTCTGCCTGGGGGATCTGCTGGCTCTCATGAAGAAGGGTCCAGCACTCATTGAGGGGCCATTTTGGCAGCTCATGGTTTTGGCGCATGGCTCACCTGCAGCACCCCTCCCATCCCCCTGGCTGCAGAGGCAGCCAAGTACACACCATGGGGTTGCCCCCGGTGATGCAGTGGGGCAGCTGGGAGGCCATCCCATTGGTGAGTGCAGCTCACCCCCAGGTGTGTTGCAGCCTGCTCCTTGTACACTGGGGAGTTATGCGCACCCCCCTTGCTCCTATGGCTTGCTCTGCCCCCCCTCTGTTAAGTCCTTCTTCTGCATCAGAGCAGCTGCCTCATCGCTCCCTCACAGAAGGATGCACCTTCAAGGGTGTGTGTGACTTTTATTCTACTTTATATAAATCAAAGAATCCAACACCATCTGGTATTGAGGACTTCCTAAGCTCTCTTACAACCTTGAAACAAATTACTCCAGAGCATAAAGCTTCCCTAGATCTACCGATCTCCTCTCAGGAAATCACTGAAGTCATCAAAAATCTCAAACTAAATAAAACTCCCGGCAGAGATGGCTTCCCTGCCGAATTTTATAAAAAGTTTATACACATTCTGACAGAACCCCTTCGCCAAACTTGCAATGCAATCCTTTTAAAAGGCAACTTCCCAAAAACATGGTATGAAGCTACAATTATTGTAATCCCTAAGCCAGGGAAGGATGCCACCCTCCCATCTTCTTACCGTCCCATATCATTACTAAATCAGGACGCAAAGATATTTACAGCAGTACTGGCTAATCGTCTGAATAAAATCATAAGTCATTACATACAATCTGATCAAACTGGCTTCATACCAAACAGGAGTATTACAGATAATGTAAGAAAAACTCTAAACATTATCAATCACTGTAAAACCAATCAAATAGAGTCGATCCTGCTCTCATTAGATGCTGAAAAAGCCTTTGACAGCTTAGAAACAAATTATTTAATAAGATTGCTCTCTAGGATGGGATTTGGCCATTCTTTTATTCAGATTATCAAACTATTATATGCTTCTCCTAAGGCCCAAATAAAACTCAATGGATTGAAATCAAAAGACTTTGAGCTCACAAGAGGAACCAGACAGGGATGCCCGCTTTCCCCATTATTATTTGCCTTATCCATAGAACCTCTGGCTGAGGCTATACGGCAAAACAACGCCATTAGTGGCATCACTATTGGAAAACGCGTTTATAAAATTTCCCTGTTTGCGGACGACATGGTCCTTTACCTTGCACATCCATGCACCTCATTACCAGCCCTGGAAAAAACCCTGCATGATTTTGGTTACATTTCAGGTCTTAAAATTAATAAAACCAAATCAGAAATTTACCCTATTCACCTAACTCCAATCATTAGGTCAGAGATGGCTTCTAACTTTACATATCAATGGACCCATAAGCAATGGACTTATTTAGGCATTAAGATACCAGTTGATTTACTGGATATAAAAGAAGCTAACTTTAAACCGTTACAAAAAAAGATAAAAGACAGAATTAAAGAGTGGGCGGAAATGAAGTTGTCGTGGGCAGAAAAGATTAATCTGGTAAAATCTATGATTCTCCCACAATTTTTATTTAATTTCCGCATGCTACCAATTAAACTTACAGATCAAGATTTCCAACATTGGCAAAAAATTATAAACAGTTTTATATGGGATGGCAAACGCCCTAGGATAAACTATTTAACCATGAAACGGTCTGCTAAGAAAGGTGGATTATCAGTCCCAGACTTAAAACAATACTACATAGCTGCCCAACTAGCAAACATCGTAATACTATTAAATACTGTAGAAGGTTCAGGTTGGCCACAAATTGAATCATCACACATCTACCCACACGACTTACAGGATGTGATATGGGCTGAACCTAAGAATAGACCACCTCAAATTCATACTAACCCCTTTCTAAGAACCACCTTAGACATATGGGACAAGTTAAGGCAACATCTTGCTCCAACCATCTCGCCATTATCATCTTTTATAGATCAGAATTGGTTCCCACCTGGCATGGACTTAAATTCTTTTAAATTATGGAAAGTAATTAAACAAAACAGGATTATTGATATAACCAAACATGGGATTATCCTGAACAAGGCTCAAATAGAAAAGGATACAAATGCTACGATCCCATGGTTTCAATACCTCCAAATCAGACACCTACTAGAAAGTCAGCCACTTGTAACCTCATTAAAGCGTGAACTAACTGACTTTGAATATTTACTTAAATTAACACAATCTCATAGGAAAGGTTTAATAGCTAAAATATATGCTATTTTAAACTCAAGGAATGATCAGCTCACATTGAAATACCAAGCAAACTGGAGCAGAGACTGTAATACAATCTTATCTGATGCTCAGTGGTCTTCCATCTGGTCAGGAAACTGCTTGCAATCTAAAGTAGTGAGCATCAGAATGACATCCTTTAAAATAATGGCGAGGTGGTACCTGTCTCCCACTCTTCTCCACCACATTAATCATGAAACGAATCCACTATGCTGGAAACAGTGTGGACAAAATGGAGACTATATTCATCTATGGTGGTCTTGTCCTAAAATTCAGTTGTTCTGGGATCGAATCATACAAAAAATTAAAACAATAACAAACTATGCAATTCCCAAGTGCCCTGAAGTAATCCTGCTAGGACTCTGGGAGGATCAGACGGTCCCATCTACTAGGAAAAATCTGATATTTTTATTGATTGCTGCGGCAAAATTGCTTTTAGCCTCAACCTGGAGACAGGAAAAAACTCCAAGTGTATCACAATGGCTCAGAAAACTATGGGACATTTTCATAATGGAAAAAATAGCGGATCACCTTAAAGGCTTAGATAATCCTCAATATCAATCGTGCTTTCTTGTACAATGGCTACCATTTTTAACCTATTGTCATAATACCAATCAGTTACCTAACGTAGATTTACATACACTTAGCTTCTTTGCTATAATGTGACTTCTTATACTCAGTGTATTGTTTTCAATGTTAATATTGGCTGTTTGTTAAAACATCAAGGTTTTCATCTCTTCCATGTATTGCCCATTATGCTGTTGTTTAATTTGGTTATTTGTAGTTTTGGAAAAAGTTATATAAAAATGCAAAATAAAAAGTTAAAAAAAAAAAAGGGTGTGTGTGCGCCTTGCCGGCCATTCTGCCAGGCAGCTCCCCCACCCATACTTGGGGAACCTCCCGGGATGTGTGCCTCCTCAGGGCTGTGGCATGCATGTTTGTTGGGGTCTTTCCACCCTGAGCGCCTGCTCTCTACGGGAGCAACATTGGCTGGTGGCACCAGGGTCCACCGCAGGGGCAGAAGATCAACAGCCCAACTAGCCCCAGGTGGAGTGCAGAGTCCTGCCCCCACGGCAGCAGGGATCCCACCTGGATGGCTTCCCCCAGGCTGGGTTCCTTAATGTAGGTGCTGTGACCATGGGGGCATGTGGTCCCTGGCTTCCTGCTCACTGCCGAGGAGGTGGTAATGGTGGTATCGACAAGCATGGGGGATCATGGTCTGCGCATTGGCGGCATCTTTGCTTGCCACTCGAGGACCTGTCATGTGGGCTGTGCTGCAATTGGAGGATGCTGGCAGGGTTGTCAGGGGAATGGTGGAACATACGTTTCCTGCTGCATCCTTGCTTCTCATTACAGGGCTCAGTCACCTGCATAGCTTTCCCATGAAGATCCTTATGGAGTGGAGGAGTGGCGCTGCAGGTACATGAGTGCGCAGGCACTGGCGGCATGGCAGGCCTCAGAATTGTGCTGAAAATCTATCATTTCCTAATATTTTTCTGCTTAGTCAAAGTATTCTTGGTGATTATTGAGTAACACTGTTATCGCAGTGTTATTTCAAAAAACAAAAAATGAACTTCAGCACACTCAGTTCACCTCTAAGAGTATTATGGCACTAAATCTGTATGTGGTACATTGAACTTTGACCAGGATGGCAATAAATATCATATTCAGCTGCCTAGTTTCTTTTATATAACAGGCTTTTGTAAATGACAAATCAAACATTTATGAAGCCTGGTACATATACAGTGTTAACCAACTTGTGCCCAGAGCACACAAGGGTGTGCTCTGAAAAGGATCTGTAACATGTTACTCTTGGACATTAAAGGCAAGCAGAGAGGAAATCTCCATCACTATTTTGAAAATGCTTGTACCTGGAGGCCTGCCAACGCTGCCATTACTGCATGTTTGGTGAGAGGTAGTGTAAAACTAGTACCTTGTTCTGCATATTATTCTTATTTATTAATTTGGTTATAGTCCGCCTTTCTCATTGAAACCCAAGGTGGATTACAACAGTGTGAGTGAAAATACAATATATTCAACAGCAAAGACATTCACTGAGCAAAGTTCAATAATGAACAACAGTTAGGACATGCAGGGGAACAGATACAATATGGTATGGTAGGAGAAAATTTTTAAAGAAGCATAAAGCCGAGCTAGGGTTGTCAGATCCTCTGACTTCCCCAGCGGGAGATCAGGAGCCTGGCACCTACCTTGCAGCATCCCTGTTTTTGTTTTCATGCACATGCTCCTGGGCTTGTGCGATGATGTCACTTCCAGGAAGTGACATCATTGCATGTGTCAAAGGGCAGCCTGGGAGCATGCCCGCACTCACCAGGGGGCCAAACTGGCCTGCTGCGGGGCGCAATTTAGCCTGAACTGGGCCTGCTGCAGGTGCAATTTGGCCTTAATCGGGCCACTGTGGGTGCAGACACATGTTGTGCCACCCAGGGGGCTGCCCTGGGAAGTGCACCCACTCACCAGCCAAGTAAGTGGGGGGGGGGAAGGGTGGGAGCAGGGAATCCTCCACCCTGGGTGGGGGAATGGCACCCCTAGGCTGAGCACAGAGATTAAATCTATCTGAAACAAAACATAACTAATTTCCATGGCATGTGTAGCAGCATGAGAACTTGCTAGTAGGCGCATATGTACATCAGCAGATGGCACCAACAGTGTAACTCTTAGTCCCCGTCCCTACCAAGGCATCTCTCTGAGCTATTTCTTATGACACAGTCCAGTAATCTGGGTAAAAACTCTCATGAATAATTTAGTTTTGCACAGTTAACAGAAAGCCAGGAGATTGGGAACTTTCCTGACCTCCTCAGGCAGGCCATTCCACAAGGTAGGGGCTTATACAGAGAAAGCCTGTGTGCGGGCAGCTGTTAATTTTGCTCAACTGCAGGATGGTATCTGCAGAAGGCCCTGTCCAGTTGAGTGAAACTGCTGTGGCAGAACAAAAGGGGAGAGGCAGTTGTACAGATATGAAAGGTTGAAGCCATGAAGGGTTTTGAATATGATAGTCATGACCTTGAATTGTGTCTGGTAACTTATGGGAAGCCAATGGAGACACAGCAGAATGGGAGTGATGTGCATGCTCCCTCTAGCTCCTGAGAGTATATGAGCTGCAGCATTCTGCACCAACTTAAGCCTCCAAGTTGAATTTGAAGGGAGACCAATGTAGAGTGCATTACAGTGGTCTAGTCTTGATGTTACTGTGCCATGAATCCAGATGGTCAGATTAGCTATGTCAATGTATGGGGCCATCTTCTAGGCTAGTCTGAGTTGTTGTGAGAAGGTCTTTTTTGCAGCTGACTTTACTTGCTTCTCTAACAGGTAACACCAAAATAGGCTTCCCCTGGATAGACAAGAGTCAAGAAATACAAAAAAACCGAAGGGGAAAAAGACTTCTACAATACATTGTAGACGTCTGCTTTTCCAACCAGTATCACTTCCATTTCATTTGGGTTCAGTTTCAATTTGTTTGCTTTCAGCCAATTGATGACCATGGTAAAGCAGCAACTCAGTACATCTACTGCATCACCCGGGAATTTAGATATCAAGATATAGAGCTGGGTATAATTTGCATATTGATGGCATTCAATTCCATAGCTACAAATGAGTTCTCCTAAAGGCTTTACACAGAGGTTTAATAACATGGGGGATAAGATTGCGCTGTGGGGAACCCCACAAAATAATTCCCACTCTGATGAGACTTAGTTACCAGTAGTGACCCTCTAAGTTCATCCCATGAGGAACAATTTGAACCAGTCTAAGGCAATCCCCTGATACTATCTTCTACCTCCAAATGCTTCAGCAGGATGGTGTGGTCTACAGGATTGAAGACTGCAGAAAGATTCAGGAGGAGCAACAATGAAGCATGGTCAATGTCTACATTCAGGCAGAGCTCATCAACTAGAGCCACCAGAGCTGTCTATGTCCCAAAGCCTGGCCTAAAACCAGACTTAAAGGGGGCCAAAGCCCCAGAGTTGTCCAAGAAGGCCTGGAGTTGTTCAGCTACTGCTCCCTCAACCACTTTGCCCAGAAAGGGTAGATTAAATACTGCATGATAATTAGCGACATTATTTTTGCCTAAGGATGTTGAGATATCTTAAACAGTTGGGATGACAGCCTCTTTGAGAGCAGTGGGCAGATGTGCCTCTTTGAGAGGTTGAAGGAAGGTGCCTTGAGTTAGTGACTAATTTATCACAGACATCAAGGACTCGCTTATGTGGTCTTTGCAAGATTTTAGTAGCCAGAATGGGCAAGGACCCAGAGTACAAGTCGTGGTCTTCACAGATGCTAGAATTCTGTTAGTATCCATCACAACACCCTGGATCAAAATGGTTCAGTATGAACAGGACAGAGTGTTAAGCATTTCTTCTGGCTTGCCTATATTACAGGTGGCATCCAGATCAGAATGTATTTGAGTTATTTTATCAGCAAAAAAAAAATTGCAAAGGTGTTGCAGCTAATTGTCTATTCTTTAACCAGCAAAGGCTCAGATTTAGGAGTCAAAAGATGTTGAGATAACTTAAACAGTTGAGATGGACATGAATTAGCTGATGCAATGGTTGCAATGAGAAGTAATGTTTCTTTGCTGCTATAACATCTGCTTCATAAGTCTTTTAACAGGCTCTGTAGCATGCTCTCCTGCCAGTGTCTTTTCAGGCTTCTTCCAGTCTTCTTTAGATCACCAGTTCTGTGGTGAACCATGAGGCTGGTTTCTGCTGGGGGGGGGCAGGGTATTGTGAGGAGCAATCTTGTCAATAGCTTCAATGAGCAGCCTTAATAGAGCCTTACTTTGGAATTCTAAAATCCCCCAATGCATTTTGTAATCCAGAAGGAACCATGAGCCTTCATGGGTGGATCATTTTAGCTGCCCTCCCCCCGCCATTTTGTGGGATGAGGGCCATATTCACCCTGGGCATCACGAGATAATAGTCAGTCCATGGTTCAGACTGAATCCTGGACTGAATACTGCTAGTGAGATTTCATATTTCTGAATGCTTCCCACATACAAAGCCTTGTGCGTGTAATAAGCTAGAACTTCTAAGACAGAAATTTAGTGTAAGCTTTCTCTGTGTTAGCGTTGCCAACCTCCAGGTGGTGGCTAAAGATCTCCCAGAATTACAAATTGATCTCCAAGCCACAGGAATAAGTTCCTCTGGAAAAAATGGCTGCTTTGGAGGGTGAACTCTATAGCATTATATCCATTGAGGTGCCACCCACCCACCCTTGCCATCTCCAGGCTCCATCCCCAAAATCTCCATGAATTTTCCAGCCAGAAGCTGGCAACCTTATGCTGTGTATTGGTAATTTACAACATGCTGGGAGACTTCTGTGTTGTGGAACATTTAGATATAGAACTGTCTACTGGCAGTGGTACAGTCCAGATTACACTCACATCAATCTACCACCTCATTCTGGGTGAAACATAGCACAAAAAGAGACTGAAAGTTTCTTTGTTTTGACCCATGCTCTGTAGAAGTCTGTTCTAAGAAGCACACCATCTTCTGATTTTGCTGTCCTAGGCCCTTTTCTTTTATTCCCCATTCCCAAGGGTCTCATCCCTGTCTAATATTAGATACACTGAGCCAGACAGTCAAAAGACCTTCTGCGGTAGGCAGAAAGATGCAGAATAACTGCCAAACAATCCAGTTGTCCTAGCGTTTTCCACATTAGTCCCTCCTTTCCTTCACATTTCATCTTTTATGATATTCTTTTCCTCAGGCCTCTTTCTCCTCTCCAATCAAATTCTTGCTTTCCACCTCAATCAGTTGTTTTATATGCCTCTTCTCCAGTCTACCACAGTCATTGGTTTTAGCACCAGCTCTTCTTTTATGGGCTTGTCCTCATTTTCTGACCTAAAGATAAACCCAAGGGAAAGAAAACTTCACCTGTCACATTTCTATACATTCGGCTGATATTAAAGGAAAAGCACAATAAAAAAGTAAGATGATTTCCTTACTCTGGTCACCTTGCCTTTTTGACTGTCTGTCTCTAGCTTCCATTTCAATTTCTTGAGTGCTCCAGAGCAGGGCCGATTCCAGACGGCCCTCTGCATCCCGAAACGTCGTGTGTTGTTGCGCGTCATCGCGCGGAAAACGTGAAATATTGCATTTTCTTGCGCGAGTTTTGCGTGACCTTGCGCAAAACTCGCGCAAGAAAATGCGATATTTCGTGTTTTCCGCACGACGACGCACAACATTTCAGGATGTGGAGGGCCGTCTGGAATCGGCCCAGGATTTATCTTGCTGACACCCCTCCCACTCCTGTCAACACATGGGCTTTCAGACTTATATAATTTCTGAGATGGTCTCCAGGGCTTTTTTTCAGCAGGAATGCGGGGGAACGGACTTCCGGAACCTCTTGAAAATGGTCACATGGCTGGTGGCCCCGCTCCCTGATCTCCAGACAGAGGGGAGATCTAAACTCCCCTCTGTCTGGAGATCAGGGGGCGGGGCCACCAGCCATGTGACCATTTTCTCTGAGGGCAACCCACTGAGTTCCACCACCTCTTTCCCCAGAAAAAATGCCCTGGTCTGTACTCTTCCAATAGTTTCATGGAAGGAAAGTGTGTTGTCTCTCCTATCATATACTGCACAAACAGAAAAGCCTTATCTGTAGAATTTTTTCTATGCTCCATCTGTCAGACCTGTACCCTATTGGCTCTCTTATCTAGAGTCGTCTAGCTTCCCTCACGGTCTTATTTGCTCCTGCCATCAGCTAACAGGGCCTCCTTCCGCTGGCAATATACAAAACTTTCCGGAAGCCTCTCTTTGACTTCCTTCAAGTTCAAACTCAGGTGTTCACCATCATCTGTGGTGCCCCTCAAGGTGTTATTTCTGCCAAGGGGACTCTACCCTCCTAAACCTGTCTCCATCGCTCTCTCTCTCTCCCTTCCTGTGAACAGCATACCAACTCTTGTACTAACAGGGTTTTTTTAGTAACCATCCTCTCATCAGCTTTTCGTTCCCTAAACTCAAAATCTCTTCTGCCCTCTTTTTCTCAGATCCCTGTTGGACGCTTCACATGTCCCCTTCCCTCAGGTTCCTTTCTCTCTGTACATTTTTAGCTGTGCCTCCTCTTTCTCCAGCCATCCTGGCTTTAATTTCTCTACATGCCTTTAAACTTCTCTTCATCCTTTCTATATATTGGCCACCTGGGTTCTCCCATCTCTAAGTTTTTTGTGATGGACCTTTACAACAGCTGACAAAGATGGAGTGATATGACAATTTAATATCTTACCATTTCCCTCAAACTAGGGATTGTTTGCGAATGTTCAGGACCTCACATGAGCTGAAGCAATAAGAGCTAGAGGCTGCATCACTACCACTGCTGCACGTCTTTAATGAAATTCCTGTATTGCAATTCATTGCAATACAGGGCTTTCCCATACACTCAATTAAATCTTTACTTTCTTAGCAGTTGAACCCCAAGCATCGGAATCAATTTGGCTAAGGTTTTTCTGCATGTCTGCTCTCCCTTTGCATTTTTTTCCATTGTGGAGTAAGTTCATTTCATTCTGCACTTGCCTTAAATAATCAGGATTTTCAAGTGAGTATGCTCAGTGCTGATGTCATAGCATCCCCCTTCTTTTATTTTTTGCTCATGCTTATATTGATGGACATAAGGGTTGCATTTTTTAAAAAAGATTGAAAATGAACACATGAGGGGAGTCTTTGCATGGGGAAGCCTAAAAAGGGTACAGCTCCACCACCTCCCATACTTAAGTTCTCATACCTAAGTTCTCCCCATCGAAACTGGAAAGTCCTGCCCAGGCTGACCCACAGCAGGGAGGCAGAGGCTGGCACCAGTGGGGCAAACTGACCTCTCTTGGGACAGAGCCCTGAGCAGCAATGGCTATTCACTTTCAAATCACGCCGCCTTTTCTGGTGCCAGAAATGGCTCCCCCTGCCCTTCCCCAGGGCCGCTAGGGTTTTTGCAATTTTTTTAAAAAAATCATCAATTTCATATCAATAGATTGATGTAAGGTGCTAAAATGTGCAGCAGGTTCTCTGAATTCTCAGCTTTTAAGCCTCTAGCCCCTTCCATTGCTGAGATATAAAGAAAAGGGCATATCTATGCAATGGAAGGGGCTAGACACTTTTGAAAATGAAAGCTGGGAATTCAGAGAACCCTTTGCACATATTATTACAATCTATGTATAAAAATAAATTGTCAATTAAAAAAGATCAAAACAAAACCAAGAAGGAGGGAAAGGAAGGTGGTGGAGGAGTGGTTTGACAATGATGAATCTTCAGTCATCAAAAATGGGTTGGAGGTGGGTGGGAAACATTATATACAAGGGAAAAATCAACTCAAAATTGGCTTCCAGAAAAAGATCAGGGTGAAAAACTCCAGGGGAAAACAAAAGAACTCAAAGCAAAAACTAAAGGCAAAAAAGGCATGTGGAACCCAGGGAATAAATCGAAGCAGTATGGGGCCAGAATCAACGGAGGGGGGTGGATTTTGGAACACAAGATACATGAGTGAGAGTAAAGTGCCATTAAGTCAAAGCTAGCTTATGGCAACCTTGTAAATTTTTCAAGGCAAGAGTTATTCAGAGGTGGTTTGCCTTTGACTGCCTGTGCATTACAGTCCTGAACTTTCTTGATGCTTTCCCATCCAAGTACTAACCAGGCTGGATCCTGTTTAATTTTCTGAGATCAGGCTAGCCTAGGTCATCCATAAGTTTTTCTATTTATATTCTGGAGCATCAGTATTTTGATTCTTATAAAGCAATCTCTCTCTCTCTCTCTCTCAACACCTGTTTTTCAAGGTGGATTTTTGCCATTTGTACCCTGTGCAAGTGATTTGAATGTAACTAGTGTACTGTGTCAGAAATTACACACACTGAGATTAAAATGGAAACAGGAACAGAAGATACTTTTAACAAGCTATTAATTTTATCACTGCATTGGAAATTGTTCAATAAAATCCAAATTAGGAATGAAGATGTAAATACTCAAATTCACGTTATTATTCCACATTAAACTGAAAATAGTACCTCATGTGAGATGACTAAAATATGGTTTAGGATACTGTCATCCAGTGGTAAAGCCACAGCATGATTGACTTGTAAGTTGTAACCATAGTTGCACTAAGCACATTTCTCATATACCATCCAAGGATGGAAAATGAACATCTCCTCTACGGCAAGATCCATCTGATGCTCATACAACTCAAAAGAGGAAGGGAGGGAACAACTTTCCTCAGGAAAGCATGAAAAGCAAATGTACAAGTCAATGTATTGTCGAAGGCTTTCACGGCCGGAGAATGATGGTTGTTGTGGGTTTTCCGGGCTGTATTGCCGTGACCACAATGCCAAGACCACGGCAATACAGCCCGGAAAACCTACAACAACCATCAAATGTACAAGTCATTCAAACACCCCGTTGTGATAATAACATCAAGCTATCCTCTTAAAACATGGATCCTGTTTTTTGAAGGGATCCACTGAACTCCATGGGACTGAACCTGTTTAAATTCAAGTAGTTCAGTTAAACTAGGTGTTTATGCATTTTTTATACAACACAGCCATTTTCTCAACTCTGTTCCACCATATAATCAAATACAGGACATTCCGTTCCAGGCAGGATGTCTGGCAATTCTTTGTACAGCTATCAAAATCTACTTCCTGCAACTAAGAAATCCTATGATATCTAAAGCTTTGAACTCCTAGCTAAAGAAGTGAACCATTGTTATCTAGAAACACTGTGCACACCAGCCTGTGTAACCTGCTGGGATTAGGAAGTCTTCTGTATATTTAAATGCAACTTGTGGAATACATGCTGAGGTCTGTTATGGGAATTAATAGCAAACATGACTGCAGTCACTGGAAAGAACTTAGCATAAAATAATTTCGAGATCATGGCTGATTGCAAAATCTCTGGAAGCTAGTAATGTAGGGTTGCCAGCTCCAAGCTGGGAAATTCCTGGAGATCTGGGAGGTGAAACCTGGAGAAACCTGGAGAAAGTGGGGTTTGAGAAGGGAAAGAATCTTGGCAAGGCATAATTCCAGAGAATCTACCCCCCAAAGTAGCCATTTTCTCCAAGTGAACTGATATCTGTGTCCTGGAGACCAGTTGTAATTCCGGGAGATCTCCAGCCAGTACCTGGAGGCTGGCAACCCTATACTAATGTGATGAAGTTTGAAAAGATATAATTGCAATTTGTTGATGAATTGGGGTGCAAAGGAAAAGATGCAGGCCTCAGACTCTGACTCTGGTTTTATTTGTTTGTTTTATTTATGTTTGCACCCCACTTTTCAACCATGATTGGTTCCCAAAGTGACTTACAACCATAAAAAATTGTACTTAAAGGTAAAATATATTATTAATTCTGCACATTTATATGCAGCCGCTCCAGATACCCGATCAGTGTGTAAGAAAACAAGGCATGAAACAATGCATAATACAAATGAAAACAATATATCAATAAAACATTTAAAAGGTTCAATAAAATGGATCCCCTAGCAGTAAAACTATCCAAGCTTACATATATAACAATAGCAGTCAATCAATTTTACAGCATCTTAGCAGTACAGAACAATCTGAAGCATAAAAGCATGTAAAAGGCAGGTAATACAACGTAAGATAACAAAAGTATAACAATTAAACTGCAGTTAAAATTGGCATGAACAGAAATGTTTTAGCCCGGCACTAACAACACAGGTACCAAGCAGGGAAATCTACAGTTAAGGACACAACCAACATAAAAGCCCAGTCTTTGGTCACCACTTCTTTCACCTCTGCAGTAGAAGGCACAGTGTGCAGAGCTTAAGATGAAGAACTCAGCTGGCAAGCTGGAAAGTACAGGAGAAGACAATTGTTAGATTCCTCACTCCCAAGCAATTTACAGCTACAATATTGAACACCAGCACTTTCAATGGTGCTCTGTAATGAATAGGTAACCAAGTGCTGAGTTTTCAGGATAATTCCCATATCTAGCTTCTGGCAGAAATCTGGCCACTGCAATTTGGACCAATTGAAGTTTGCAGACAGCTTTAAGAGGAAGCATAACACACACTGCAGTAATGCATCACCATGGCCAGATCACATTTTTTCAAGGTGTACATCTACCAGTTAAGCTGATAAAATGCTACGTGTCGCGAGAAAGGTCTGAACCTCTAGCTATAAATCAGGATCCAGCAATACCTCAAACTATGAACATATTCTTTCAGGGGAATTTGTGAATAAATTCAAATTCAACAATTTCACATTGGAATCTCCTTTTAAAGTTTCTCTGTTTGAAGACAGCCACTTTTAGGTCAGCAATGGGATGTCCTGAAAGGTTAAAATGTTCTCCCACTCATTTTTTAATGTTGTGATTTTTAATGTCAGATTTATGTCCATTTATTCTTATCTGGACAAGCTGATTCCTCATTCCCTGGGCAGTATTGTCATTGACCACCAGGAGCTCCAACGTCAGTTTATTAGCTCAGATCCATCTAATTATTTTCTTCAAGAATTTGTTCAGGACTTCCACTGACCCCCCCACTCCCCCCCCACTCAGCTGTTGACCTAGGAGTCATCTGCATATTGGCAGGATCTCCCTCCAAATTCCCAAGAAAATCAACCCCAACAGTTTCATGAAGATGTTAAATAGCATGGAGGACAGTATAGAGTTCTGTTGTGCTCCAGCCATGAATGTGACAGAACTGAGCAGCAGAACTTCAGGCCACCATCTGCAAATGGTTGGCCAGGTAGGAGTGGAATCACTGAATCATGGCGCCTTATTCTTTCATTTCAGCCAGACTCTCCTGAAAGGTACCACAACTGATGGTATGAAAAGTCTAGGGATGTCTTCTTTAGAACTACTCCTTTCAAGGCAAACATTCTCTTTCTCAAGGAAGCATTTAAGACTATTTAGAATTATAGAATCATAGAGTTGGAAGGGGCCATACAGACCATCTAGTCCAACCCCCTGCCCAGTGCAGGATCAGCCTAAAGCATCTCTGACAAGTATTCATCCATCCTCTTCTTGAAAACTGCCAGTGAGGGGGAGCTCACCACCTCCCTAGGCAGCTGATTCCACTTTTGAACTACTCTGACCGTGAAAAAGTTTTTCCTAATATCCAGCCGGTACCTTTCTGCATGTAATTTAAGCCCATTGCTTCGGGTTCTACCCTCTGCTGCCAACTGGAACAGCTCCTTGCTCTCCTCCAAATGACAGTGTAACCCCCGTGAGATTAATTGGTTTAGCCTAGTGGGGTGGAGTCAGAAGCTAGAGGCAGGCTGCTGAGGAGGATGCTGTTTGCTGGGGAGCTTAATAAATTATAAGCTCTTATCACCTTGAATAAGGGCTATAATTCCCAACAAGAAGACAGAAGCCTGGAGTACAGTTGCTTCAGATGGATGAGAGAGGACTCATCACTTCTTGAATGTTGAACTGTTTGCCTTTTCAAGGACATTGTTGATTTGGAGGGTTTTTTATGGTTGCACTTAAGAGTTTATTGTTTTTTTAAAAAAGTTGTATTTTATTAATTGATAAAAAGTTTAAAGAAAAAAAAGTTATTTCTTAAAATTTTGTGTAAGTTGCTTCCTAAGCCCCATAGAACCCATGAAAAGAGAAGTTACAACAGCCTTTCAAATATTTAAAGAGAGCAATCATGCCCCCCCTCAACCTCCTCTTCTCCAAACTAAACATTCCCAAGGCCCTCAGCCTTACCTCGTAGGGCTCAGTCTCCAGACCCCTGATCATTCTCATCGCTCTCCTCTGCACCCTCTCGATTTTGGCCACATCCTTTTTGAAGTGAGGCCTCCAGAACTGCACACAATACTCCAGGTGTGGCCTGACCAAGGCAGTATAGGGAGGGGTTATGACCTCCTACGATTTCGACGCTATGACCCCTTTGATACAATCCAAGATTGAATTAGCCTTTTTTGCCACCGCATCACACTGACTGCTCATATTTAGTTTACAGTCCACTCTTACCCCAAGATCCCTTTCACATATACTACTGCCCAGAAGTCTATCCCCCATCCAGTATTTGTGCTTCCCATTTTTGTGGCCCAGATGTAATACTGTGCACTTGTCTTTGTTGAATTGCATCCTATTCACAGCTGCCCACTTCTCCAGAGTATTCAGGTCTGGTTGAATTTTAATTCTATCTTCTTGGGTGTTTGCTACTCCTCCTATTTAACTATTTAACTATTATTGAGCCTGGACATGGTAGGCCATGCACTTCTCACCAACTAAAAGTCATTCATACAACTAGGGGCAGATTGCACTCTGGTAACATTTTAAGATTAAACTGATTAAACATGGAGTCAATGTTGTGGTGAATGAGAGTAATATTATTTGCAAAATTCCTTATGAATGAGTCACAGTGAATCTGTATTTCTGGGCCACATCCTTACGGTCCTGAGATACAAGCCCTCTCACAACTCAGAAAAGCTCCACCAGCATCTCTTAAGAGAAGACCCAGTTGTTAAGAATATCGCATCTAATGATTACTTTATGTTCCTCACTTGTTTTTGAAATTACTGTTAATATATTTTTTTTATCCTCTGCTTGTAACCTTTTGGTTGGAACACCTTTATAATGAAACAGACCTCAATATTATATATGAATGATGCCAAACCAAAGAAAGAAAGAAAGAAAGAAAGAAAGAAAGAAAGAAAGAAAGAAAGAAAGAAAGAAAGAAAGAAAGAAAGAAAGAAAGAAAGAAAGAAAGAAAGAAAGAAAGAAAGAAAGAAAGAAAGAAAGAAAGAAAGAAAGAAAGAAAGAAAGAAAGAAAGAAAGAAAGAAAGAAAGAAAGAAAGAAAAAGAAAGAAAGAAGCTCCACCAGATGGTGCAGGTGCAGTGGTAGCATAAAAGTGAGCCTGACTCACCACCATCGTTGCCATAGAGTAGGGAGAAAATACGCAGTCACATTCAGTTTAAGTATTCCTCCACACGCTTTTAAATTTAATTTAAATTTAATTTAAATTAATGTATTGAATTTCTAGCTTGCCCCCCTGCAAGTGGGCTCAGGGCAGGTAACAACATAATATTACAATGGCATAAAATATAGTATAAAATCAATAATACAATACAGAATATATAAATTAAAACCAGATCCAAGCAGCTATATATGATGTTAATAGACCTCTTCAGGAATTCATTAGGGGTGAGAGGTGTTGCCAGCCACCCCCTTCTGATCTATGGACTCTGTTACTAGTGCCTGTCTCCTGAATTAGGGATTCTGCCATTTGTGCCTGTCTCCTGCCTTTCTGAGTTATGGACTCTGTTACCAGTGCCTGTCCTTCGCCTCCCTGGATTATGGACTCTTTCTCTCTTGCCCTAAGACCCGTTGCCATGGTCCTGGCAGCTAGCAACAACGCACAAGCCATAAGGATTCTCTGTGAGATGGACTAGGCGCCCCCTGGCCCACTCCCACAGGGAAGCCGCCGCAGGATGAACCTGGGTCCGCCATCCTACCCAGAGCAACACGCTAGCGAGCCCACAGACGCGAGCTATCAGCGAACCAGAGGAGAGCCATGTTCCCAGGCAACAGGCAGTTACTACGGACAGTTTTCCTGAGTCCACGATCTTGCTACGTTCCGAGGTCAAGTCTTGCCTTGATATGCAGATCACGTGCGAAGGCCCCAGAACGAGAGCAATGTGCTGACTGTCCAGGAGGAATAATGGACGCATATCAATACACCCATCGAGCATCAACATTCTGGGCCGATCCCATCAAGAGCAATCCAGCTTCCGGACAAATTCAATCAACCCACCCGGCACGCCTTCCTTTCCTTTTGTCCCGTCCCCAAGGGTGTCACAATCACACAATTGGACTCTAAAGTGACCCATCAAATTCCTAGCATTAACCCATCATATCTTTTGTTAAAACATCCTGAGAACCATCCCGAGGCAGCCCCGAAGGGCCCCGCCTCAGGACATAATCCGGCTATTTAAGTAGGCTCTGCCTGACACGAGGTGTGCTGTGCCTACCCTTCCCCGATCCAGATAGACCCCCTGCTTGTATAGTGCGGGCATTATACATCGCCTCCCCCCCATCCTTGCTGCTGGAATCTCTGCTTCTCGCCATGATCAGGTAACGTATTGCCCCCCGCTCTGTCTCTCTCGGGCATCAATATCAAGCGGGAACCTGCTAATGTGAATGTTTCTTTAACCCTTTGTTTCTGAGTTCTTGTATGTTTGGCATATGTAAGTGTTATATTAGGCTTATGCAACACCTTTAGTCAACATTATTTGAATGTTGGCCTCCTCTTTCTTGTTTGAGTAATCCAGAAGACTGACTCTGGTATACATTGGCTAAGGATCTGCGCTAGCTCTGACCGAACTGTCTGCTAATTTCCCCTCAAAAGGCAGTTCTGGTAACAGAGGACAGGTTATAGCTGTCTTAACTGAACAGTGGAGCAAGGCCACAGTAGAGAGGCCAACCAAGTAGACCACCCAGACCTCAACCACTATCATAGACCTGGCAGAACATCTCTGTTTTACAGACCTGGCAGAACTGTAACAAGTCCTATAGGGCCCTAGTCTACCTTCCATATGTTTCCTGAATGGCCAGGATTGGGTCCAAAGCAGCCAGAATAGGTGATGTCAGGGGGTGCGGCATATGCAAATTAGCTATACTAATGACACATTTCTGGTGATGGCAAGAGGTGTGGCATATGCTAATAAGTTATGCTAATTGGTTATGCTAATGAGTTCATCCAGCTCTTTTTCTACAAAATGACCCCTGAATAAAGTTATTATGTTACTAGCTCTATGTAAGTTCTGTGGGGTACAAACTGATTTATAATAGAATACTTTATCTTGTGCTATCAGTGTACCTGATAATTAAAATCTTTCATAAGTGCACAAGTCTTTGCAATTAATTTGCAACATTACTAGATGCAAGAACTGAATGATGTAAATACCTTCAGCATTCTGATATTTTTCAGTAAAGATATGCTTTTTGGCTGACTTTTCTTACATTTTTTCAAAAAGCTATGCTTTTAGGATGCAGAGAACTGCTGACCAGCTGAATCAATTGATCCATTTTCAATGTGCTGCTGTCAAGGGATATGAGGGCATGTTGTTCTTAACCGGATAGGAGCATTTTATTTAAGATACGCCCCACTGAAGAAAAGAAAAGCTACCCAATTGAGAATCAGCTTGGCAAGGACATTACCTTGTTAAATGAGGCCACCTTGTGGCAATGTAAAATGCAGAGCCATGGAGGTGAAGTATACTGTTTCTTTAACTACAACTAATTAAGGTAAATGCTTTCTGAATTGAAACAGATGTGCAATCTGATGCTCTACAGAGTTAGGTGTCCACTGATTTCAAAGGTCTTGTAGCTTGTGCTCAGTTACACAGAGCTGACCATCTAATTTTAACAGAACTGGCTTTCAAGTAAATGTGTTTAAGGCTACAACTTAAAAAGAAAAAAGTCAGTTAAATTACCATGAATTCATGATATATTAATCCTTCTATCGGCACAGACTGGCAGTAGATGGCTAGTGAGTAGTTCACATATTAATATAGTTATTAAGTTCTGGGACTTGGCCTGTAGTGAGTTCAGCCAGACAGTGATTTCAGTTCATAAGAACATCTTTATTGCCAAATACAACTAGCTCACGCTTCTGAAGGAGCCAGATATATGCACCCAAAATACACCCCCTTTCAGTAACCCACCAATAATCACACATGGAACTAGGATCCTTCATTTGCATGCACTGAATACAACACATCGTATTTACCAAAGCAGCAATTGGCCCACATCCTGGAGGATCCCACTGAACTCAAAGTAATTCATTTTTGATTAATTATGCCCCTGGGCAAAATCCAAAGAATGTGTATTTGAAGGTGAGTTCCTTTGTGTTTATTGGGATATTTCCTAACGTCGTACAACTGCATCACTGGTTGACGTATGATTGTTAGATTGAAAATGGACCTTTTAATGCAGCAAATTACATACACAATTTATTTGTATGGATGTTTATTCAGAAACAAGTCCTGCTGAACTTGTTAAGACGTAAGTGCTCTCAAGTTATAGCTGACCTAAGGCAACCACTGCTGGGGTTTTCAAGGCAAGAGACTAACAGAGGGTTTGGCATTGCCTGGCTCTGCATAGCAACCCTCGTCTTTGTTGAAGATCTCCCATCCAATTACTAACCAAGGCCAACTATGCTTTGCTTCTGAGATCTGATAAGTTCAGGCTTGCCTGTGCTATCCAGGTTAGGGTAAACATTAGTGGATTTACTAAAAAATAAGTGTGGAAATAAATCACTTATAGAAAAAAGGGAGATCTATATGACATCTCTTACATCGAAAATGGAGGTTTTTCTGTGTTTGTTTAGCTTTTCTAGATTTGTACTTTCTTACTATTTAAACAAAAATTCTCCTATCCTGCTAAAATATTAAAGAAAAATGCTGCAGCCATGTGCAAATATATGGAACTATGGAACTTCTGAGTGAACGTGAATAATATTAATAGCAATTGGACTTAAGTTAGTTGCAAGTAATGTTATTTATTTATAAATCATTGCAATCTACTTTTTTTAGTAAAACAGCCACCAAGGCAGCAAATTTTTAAACAATACTTGAAATATAACATACCAAAACAACATACAACATTCAAAGCAACCTCCAGAAGACAAACCAGGAGAGAATAACAGGGACATCTTCAAAGGAAGCTAAAAATGAAAAACTACAGAACCTAAATACCATCTGAAAAGGCCATCTAATAACCAAGAGGTTTATAGCAGCCAAGCAAGCCTTTCCTCAATGAGGAGTTCCTAAATCTAGCTTGAGCACTTGCCAATTTGGATCACATCTTGCTTGTCTATTGTGAGCGGGGAGCAGATT
This sequence comes from Eublepharis macularius, assembly GCF_028583425.1. Lineage (NCBI taxonomy): Eukaryota > Metazoa > Chordata > Lepidosauria > Squamata > Eublepharidae > Eublepharis > Eublepharis macularius. The sequence continues at coordinate 64,857,075 of NC_072800.1, read as the reverse complement.
GTTTGGAAGGCAATTTGACTTGCTTTCAAGCAGCTCAGATCTGTTCACTAGGTTTCTTTCTGCACATGTTGATTACATACAGTGTATATTTATTGGTTTTCTTTATTGATTTATTTATACTGTGCAGTTTTTTCTATTGTTGTACAGGTCCCTTTGCAGATAAAACCTCAGGGCCGGATCTAGGGTTCCTGGTGTCCAGGACAACCCAAGCCTGGCTACCCATGCACGCGTTCTATGCGTGCATGCGCTCCCAGCGCTGCATGATGATGTCAATTCATGATATCATCACGCAGGGCGGGCATGCCACCAGCAGAATGGGCGTGCCACTGAGGGGGCAGCTGGCTTGCCGCGCACTCCCTGTCCTGCGGGGCAGGCAAATGGCGTGGGCGGCCTCCCTGCCCTCCGTGCCACTTGCTTGCCCAGCAGGACACGGAGCACGCAGCAAGGTGAAAATGGGTATTGGAGTGGATCCTGCCCTTTTCTTACCACTTCACTGAGCAGACTTTGTTTGTTTGTTCTTTCATTAAAATATTTATTCCCCACCTTTCCTTTTGGATCAAGTTTGAAGCCTTCCTCAAATCTAAGCAGCCTTCCTAAAATTTGTGAATCATATGTTGGAGGAAAGTTGTTACCAGAACTGCTCTTTTATTATAATGGGGAATTAGATGTAGCAGTCTGTAACTTAATATTAAGCGCGGATCATAACCTATGTATACGGAGGTCCCGATCCCAGACACTCTAGTGAAAAAGAGGCAGACAACGACTAAGTTCCAAACACGTGTATTTAGTGTGGCGTAAGCCTAGCTTGCACAATCATACAAGGAACACACAAGATCTAAGAAACATAGAGTGGGAAATGCAGAAACGTTCGCATTAGCGGGTTCCCAACGATGATAAGGGAAATACTCACAATCCTGGAGCGAAGCAGAGACACAGCAGCGAGGGTGGCCCAATGCCAGCACTGGGACCACAGACGGACAGCAAGGAGGTCTGGATAGGGAATGGCCTGAGCACCGAGTGGTCTGGGAGACCAGTTTAAATACCCCAAAACGTACCCTGGGGCTGGTGCTGTACTTGGTGGTTCTCACAGTTTAAAACAAAGGGTCTAATGGGCTACTGAATGGCTTGGATGGGCCACTTTAGTAATCAGATTGTGATAAGTGACACCTCAGGAAGAGGGGACAAAAGAGGGAGGGGGAAATCCGAGTGGGCTGAAAGGATGTTCCAGCGGACAGGGCTTGTCCTGATGTCATTAGCTCAGGAATGCGGAGGTTTCTTTGAGATGCATTCTCTAAGTGCTTGGGATGGTCGGCACTTAGTTCTTCTCCGGGGCGGCTCCTAAGATATGCAGAGCGGGGCGAGGGGCTCTCGCTGCGGACGTGGTGTGCCCGCTTCGCCAAAATGGCTTCTCAAAGCAGTCTTCTTCCCAGGGTCTTCTGGCTGCCTGAAAACATGGATGCCGGCTGGGCATAGCTGGGGCTGGTTAGCAGGCTGCCCGGTAGCGAGGGCAAGCTCAGCGACCGGCTCGCGGGAGGCTCCAGGCGGGAACTGACCAGGGAGCGCCTAGCCAGGCTCGCTGGAGGTTTCCCCGGCAGGCGCCCGGCTGCTAGCAGCGGCTTGGGCCCATGTGAGGCAGGCTTCCATGGAGGCAGGGGGAACAGCACACAAAACACAGTCCAAAGCAGGGAACAGGCACGGTCCGTGGCAGATGGCAATGCAGGCACGGGGCACACTTGTAACAGAGTCCAAACACACACTGGGAATTCCAGATACAGGTCAGGGCAGGGCTGCCCAGAAAGAGAGTCCTTTGTGCAGTTATCCAAACATGGAGTCAGTAACTACACAGTCTATAGCAGCAGCAAGGCAATTGACACGCAGGCAGGAAACTGACACGTGTACCAGAACACACACGTGCAAAGCAGTAGCAGTAAAACAGCAACGCAGGAAACTTTAGCACAGTTCATGGCAGGCTTTAAAGCAGGGGAGGGGGCCTACTTGGCAACAAAGTCTACTTAAATTGAAGGAAGGCTGCTTGGAGGGTTGGACCACCCAATGGTTTGTATACAGATAAATTCCACTAGAGTGGAATGTTAGTCTGTTGCAGCAGAAATAACAAAGACTTGTAGTACCCTAGGTATTAAACTATTATAGCGTAAGTTTTTATGTGCCAGAGTTGGTTAGATGCATGAAGAGTTATCCTCATCTTTCAGGCAGGCAGAATGGAAGGAATGTTACATGTTTCTGTCAACAAAGGATAACACTTCTTGCATCTCATAAAATGTGCTTGTGCTCAAATAATTCTTTAAAGTGACACAAGATTATTTGTTATAATAGATAACTTACGCTTGCTCATGGTTTGTGACAAGCTGCTTTTTAAATGCTAACAATAACTAATTTACTGTGTAATCCTAAACAGAGTTACACCCTTCTAAATCCATTGAAAGGAAAGGGTATAATTGTGCTGATGTACTGTTGAACACAAACATCAACGATCGTATTAAGTTTCAAAACATGGATTTCCCCCCTCTCTGTGTGTACAGATGCAAGCAAGAGTTTTTATTTAATGACCATAAGTCAGGAAGAAATAGTTCATAGTTACTGGCCGGGACAGTGCTTTTCCGTTAGATAGACAGTAAATGTCCGTGTGATTTGTTGGTCAGGTATGTGTGTGCGTATTTGGGAACTGAATATAAATGTACAAGTTCTCAACACAATTTCTTACAGCACCATAAGGCATTAGCTTAGTAATGGTGGCCATGCATTGAGAACTTGTACATTTATGGTGGATCCTATAACTGCCCCCAAGGAGGTCATTTGACGAAACATCAGGTTCCTTGCTGGCCCTGAATGTCAGGTGGGTGGGTAGCGTCTTCTAGACGACCCGACTTTGTTGTCACCACCCAAGAAAGAAAAAACAAGAGATGAGACTAATAAGAAAAAAGGACTCAAACCAATTTCATTGTGGAGACTTACCTTTTGGATGTCTTCTTGGCGTCTGAGTCTTCTGCACCTGTTGGACTATGAAAACCATAGCATTTACTTAAGAGTTGTGTTTACTGTATAGTGGTTTGGAACAGTTTATTGTTGAGTTATTGTTGATGTATGTCAGCTATACTGTTGTGCATTGATGTTTACAGAGTTTCTTGCATTTAGTGAAAAGCCACTTTATAAATTAGTAAATTGCACAGTAATTAGTTTCACTATACAGACTTATTTCCTCCACGCATTGTTCCCCACCTACTTTGTTAACCTTCTGGTGGGGCCTGGAGATTTCTTGGAATTACAAGTGATCTTAATACCTTGAGCAATGCGTGAAATATGATCTCTGACCTGTTCCAGTTGTCCAATCTGTTCTACATGCATTTTGAGTGTTTGCTCAAGGAATCTTTAATCGTCCATGAGACTGCTCTCCACATTTTGCCATTTGGAAAAATGAGTCAAGGTGTTCTAGAATGTCTTCTAAATGTTTAATTTCTTCAAAATATGCTGCGTTCTTGTATATTACATGACAGATGTAGTCACTGCTTTTTTGGAGGGGGGGAAGAAGTGGTGGAACTCAGTGGGTTGCCCTGGGAGAAAATTGTCACTTGGCTGGTGGCCCCACCCCCTGATCTCCAGACAGAGGGGAGTTTAGATTGCCCTCCATGCTGCTCAGCTGTGTAGAGAGCAATCTAAACTCCCCTCTGTCTGAAGATCAGGGGGCGGGGCCACCAGCCATGTGACCATTTTCAAGAGGTTCCGGAACTCCATTCCACTGCCTTCCTGCTGAAAAAAAGCCAAAAAGCCCTGGATGTAGTTATACTTTGAGGGTAGGATTCCCTAGCTTATTTGCACTTCTGGTTGTTATAGCAGCCCAGCTTGCCTGAAGCTCATTCAGTGCCAAATTGGTACCATCTTTTGCTCGGTGGTGGGCAGCATTGCGTTGCAGACGGACAGAGGGTATTTCCTGGACTCCATTTTTTTTTATTGCCGGGCTCTGGCCCCTTTAAACTCTGCCCTCAGAAACATTATCCAGGTACGAAAATGGAGACTTAGGCATCACTGGCAATGTGTGTGCGTTAGAGAAGTTATTAGGATTAATGACTCAGGAACACAGAAGCGGGAGGTTATGAGGGTGGCGGTAATGTATGGAGGAGAAGCGACTGCTACAAACTGGGGGCGTGAATTGCTGCCTCATGAGCCGGAGCCGCTCATGCAGCCCTATTATTCCCCCTCACGACCCTCCTGGGCACCCGCTTCAGCTGTGCACCTCCCCTATTGATTCAGCCCCTCCTTTTCCCACGGACTGTTATTTCCGTTAGGTGAGTGCGCACGCCCCCAACGAGGCGCAGCCCGCTTCAGGCCCCGCCCCTCCCGGCCTCTTCTGCCCGGCTATTGGCTGGCGGAGCCGGTGCTCTGCAGTCCCGGCGATTGCGGCTGAGGCGATTTCTAGGTGCAGCCGCGTCGCTTCAGCCTTAGGCTGAAGGGGAGAAACGGAGCCGCCCCCGCAGAGGCGAGCGCCCCTCGCCCACCCCCGTCGGGTGGCCCGCGGCGTTTGCAGCACGGGGTGGGGCGAGGCGAGGCGAATTATCCGGGTTCCCCCGAAGGGAGAGAAGCATCCTCCCTGGCTGCCGCGGGGCTGGAACAAAGGCGCCGCCGGAGCCCCCGCGGCGGGCACCTGCCCTGCTCTCGGCGGGCGGATGGCGTCGTTCGGCCTCGGGGGGCTCAATGCCTCCTCCCGGAGGAAAAGCGTCCAGGCCCGCAACGCCGCCGTCGAGAGGCGGAACCTCATCACTGTCTGCAGGTGAGTGGAGTCCCGGCAGTGCCTACCTACGCAGGCATGGCTGTGGCGTCGCTTTTAATCCGGAATAACTGCCTCCCCGCCCCTCGGCTCCACGCACGGACAGTCGCTCAAAGGGCAAGGGAGATGCTTCAGCCCCCAGAACATGCAGTCAAGGACTGCGTTGCCAACCTCCAGGTGGGGCCTGGAAATCTCGTGGAATTACAGCTGATCTCACAGTGATCAGTTCCCCTGGAGATAATGGCTGCTTTGGAGGGGGGACTCTATGGTACCGCATCCTTGCTGAGCCCCCTCCCCAAACTCCATCATCCCTGGACATTCCCCCCCCCCATTCTCCAGGATTTTCTCCAAGCAGGAGTTGGCAACCCTAAGAGACCGTAGAGAAATAGAGTCCACCGTTCTATCGCCCTAGCTGTGAAGGAGCAACTGTTTCTGTCAGCCGATCTTTAGTGCATGGCCAGAATAGGAAAACCATCCTCTTTCCTTCCCTTTTCTCTTTTCCCCAGTCTGGACAGTGTGCTTATCTTTATTGCCGTCTCCTTAACACCTGTGTAAGAAAACTCTTTTCTAATAAATGAAGGACTATTGCTTATTAGATCAAGTCAGGGTAACCATATCTGAACAGGAAACAGCAAGCATGCTGTCAGATGTGAAAAGTAAGGTCTTGTGACATTTTCCATTCTAGAGTTATATATCTATGGTAGGGGTCTGATGTGTGTGAATTTTTCTGGTTCTCTTTGTTTTGTCACCCCTTGCATCTAGCCTCTATAAATACTAATAGAAATATGCTTATAGACACTGACTTTTCATCTGCTCCCATTGCTATAGAAAGAATGGGCTCTCGCCACCCACTTTTTTTTGAGATGGACTATCTTTTTTCCTACCATGGCTACTAGCTGTTTTGAGAATGGGGGCAGGATTTCTGCGTGGGAAATGGCACACAATTTTCCCTGCCCCGGTGCTGTAGCCCCGTCTTAATATAGAAGAGGACCAAGTTCTGAAAAAATAGACGTGCCCCTGCCTGTTGCTTACTGGCAATGGCCTCAATTATAGTCTGGATTGGAGTGAGAATGGAGAAATGCTGGGAATGGGCATGGTGAATGAAAGTGGATGAGTGAATTGGCCAAGATTGGAATTCTACGTCCATTCCCAGCCCATCACATCTGAGGGCCTATTGCCCTATTTATCACTCATCAGTGATTAGTGCCTTAGCCTCATCACTGAGTAACCATTTTAATGCTCATTTAGTTGGCACAGGAGAGGCTATACTATCAAGGCAGGTATGCCTGGATCACGGCAGCTCTTGTTTTGAGAATGTATCAGTATTGTTGTATGTAATCTGTTACCCATAAGATAGATAGATTCGTTTTATTGCATATGGCCATTGGCCTTCACAATATCAAAACACTCTCAAATATCAGAATAATACATTATCAAATAGTCAGGTGATCAAACACTTCAGAACCACATAAAACACCCTGTTAAAAGACTTTAAAATTAATAAAACCTTCTAAGAACAGTCACATCGAGTCAATGGCTAATACCTTTGCTCTAATCTTCCTAGCAGCTAAAGCAAAAAGCACCAATCTTAATGAAATGGAAGAATCCTTGTCTGAAAGCATCATAACAATCTTATCAGAATCAGACAGGGGATGTAAGGCAAATAGGATCTTAGCTAGGAATTTATTTGTAGGTTCTGCGTATAGAGGGCAAGCCAGGATGTAATGAGGGAGGTCCTTCACTGAATGACCACACATACAAATGTGTTGGTCTACTGGTGTGTTACCCATAATACTAATCTGAACAGCATAAATATGTTGCGTTTTATAAATGAAGAACTGGTCAGTTTAGCAAAGCTGACTGTAGTACATAATACAGTTTCAAGGTGAAAATATATAGTTTGCTTCTACTAGTTTATTTTCCATCTTTCAAAAAACGGAACTACTCAGACTGTGAAATAGTTGCAGATATTTTAACTGAGAAGCAAATCACATGTTTAAAAACAAGCTGCAGCAAAAACAGTAATATGTGATAGTGTCACCCATGCAGGCATCTTTTAATATGAAGTGTCCCTAGGATGATTCTGGCTGAACATCTTGGTCTTCTTCATATTAGGTATGTCTAACTGAAGTTTCTTAATGAGGACAGATGGAGAAAATTGTGGAAGAGTGTGGGGGCTAGGGTTAGTAGAGATTGCTCTCTTCATGTTCTTCAGTGTTCTTAATGGCCTTCCTAGATTCAGTTAGCACCCGCTGCAGAGTTTACCTCTGGGTTGTGCAAAATACATGGACACTATCTTTGCAGTTCTGCGGTGTGATTAATCTTGTCCTAAGTAGATGCACTGGGAAACGAGGATTGATGTACATATGTTGCTTTTTATACTTGTCGTAATCATATAACGATATGATGCACCTAAATGGGTTTTTGACATTGAATTGACAAATGCTAGACAAGCAATGTCGTTAAGACTAGTTCCTTGCTGCTCATATGGTTACAATAGATCATGTAACTTTTCCCTAGCAAAATTAATAAGACATTTGGGCATTTGGTTTTGATTTGGAAAATGGCCTTAAGGGAAAACCCCTCTCCAGGGCCAGCCACTCTTAGGATCTAAAATGGTAGCCCCCAGCAGCTGCTTCTGAGTAGAACAGAAAATGTCAAGAGACTGGATCGTGGGTCTTCTGTGTCCTATCTATTTTGGACCTAAAACTCGGAACGCAAATGGTACTATTATTAGAGCATCTTGTTTAAAATTGCCTTTAATTCAGCTCTGCAGTTCAGAAACAGGACATGGAATGCTTTAGGAACATACATTATATGGTAATATGTTAATTGATTTTATCTTTAATTCAGCTCTTTGTTTTAGGAGCCTATAAAAGCATATAATGGTTTAGGAATACATATTATTTCCCATCAAGACATCTTTCTCAAACATCTTTTATGCCAAACAATTTTAAAGAGGTTTTATGTGTCTATCAAAATGAAGGTAAATAAAATAATGTTCTAGGTAACCTGAAGCACCATGCTGTATGTAACTTGAACTCCACAGAGCAATTGTGTGCCTTACAGAATTCAATTACTATCATTTTCCATGTCCAATTCTCTTCTCTCTGACTTGTCTTTGCCACTTTGTATCCTGTTACTAGTTTGGGTAAAGATACCACAGATTTTTAAAGTTAATATCTAAAATGCTGTAAGAAGTTACTGTTCCAAAAAAAGAAACCTTCATCTTGGTTGCAAATATTAAGATTATAACAACCAGCAAGAATGAGTCTTTATGTAGAAAACCATGATTTAACCTGAGTCTTACAGACTAGTGATTTAAATCAAATCCACCCTGGTTTCAGAGCAATGGTGCATCTCATCTTCTCAGGTTAGTTTTATAGTTATATCAGAAAACTAATGATTTTCTCAAACTAAATTTTAGACATTTGCACCATAGATCTAGATCTTAGATTCTGTTAGCTGATGCTGATTGATGAAATCTTATATGGCACTATAATTAAGCCCTTGCTTAGTGATATGTGGTAAGTAAAAAGGACCCCAGGCAACCATGCAAATCAACAGCACCACTCTTGCACACGAGAGCTCTTTTCTGCCAGAAATGTGTACATACACTGTAGTTACAACTCTACATTATGTTGCCTTGCTAAGGGGAAACAGTGTAGTGCTGTGCTGCTGTATCTTCTGTCTGTCTCATTGAGAGAGAGAATATGAAAACATAGCTGACCTGGCAGCAACAATAGTATGCCTCTATGTTTGCCATATGGGGTAAATGTAGCAGTTCATTAATTGTAGGAATAATGGCTGTTATAAGACAAAGATTGTATCCGCTGGCTTTGAACAGTGGCTTTGGTCTGATTAAATTATATTATGCATATATAATTAGTAAACCGTAGAATATATGAGAAGAGCTTGTGATGTTGCTGGTGACATTTTTTTTTTAACTGAGCACAGACTATTGAAGAAGATAATTGAATATTTTCACAAATTTTTATGGCCTCCTTATCAGACGTGAAAGTAGCAAACGTTATGTAACACTGATTTTTAAAAAACGAGGGAGGATAAAGTGCCTTGTCCAAAAGCTCCTGTGTAAACTTGGAATAAAAGTACGGGTCCTCCTATGGATTGGTTGCACAATGGAAAGTAATGGGAAATAAGTATAACAACAAGGCCAGTTTCTTGATAGTAAGAATTTGTGTGTGTGTGTGTGTAAGAATGTGCATTAGAACTGGTTTTATTTAATTCATAAATCATGTGGAATAATGATTAGCAGTTAAGTGGCCAAATCTGCAGGTGACACCAAATTACTGAGGATGGTAAAAACTAAGCATACTGTGACAACCTCCAAGAGGATTTCCTCAAATATGGTGAGTAACAATGACATGGCAAATAAAGTTCAATGTAAGAGTAAAATATTGTGCATTGAGGGGGGAGAGATGAACTTTACATACTCTCAGATGAGGTGGGGAAGGACAGTGGACTGTCCAGAAGAGAGATCTTTGGGGTTACAGTGAATAGTTCCATGAAATCAACAACTTGGTATACAGTAGCTGTGAGAAACGGCAAATTTTATGCTAGGAATTAGTCATAAACTGACTGAAAATCAAACGGCCAGCATTATAAAGCCCTTGTGATCTATGGTGTGGCTAGATTCGGTGTCAAAAGATACTTCAGAGCTGGAAAAGGTGCAGAAAAAAGCATTCAAAATGATCGAGTTGAAACACCTTCCATATGAGGAAAATCTAAAGAGTTGGAAGCTTCTCAGTTTAGGAAAAAGATGGCTTGGGGCCGTCATGATGGAAGTTGATAAAACTGGATGTTGATTGGCAGTAGATTCAGGACAGACAGAAATACTTTATAATATATACAGCTTTAAAATTGCTAGTGCGGTGATACCTGGATAAACTGGAATGATTTGGGTTTACTCAGGAATCCAGTCTTTGGTATATCCAAATATATCTTGATTTATCTGAGTATGCTGAATATAGCTGAATAATACTGGCAGGGGGTACCAAATCGCACACTCCTATTATCTATATAAAACCAATGGATTGGATTATCATATTTAAGTTAGTCAGTGTTAAAAGTGTAAATAATTATGTTTTAATAAAAAGATAAAGATAAAATGGAAGCAAAGATTCTCTAGTAATATTTTTGTGTGCTGTACCAAGCCCAAAACATTGAGGTGTATCACTTGTCAAGGGGTTAATGATCTGATATAGGAAAGCTAACTCGACACCTAAGGCTTCTTAAGTACACAGCTGTATCTGAACTTGGCCCAACCAGAGCAATCTAGAACAGGTACCTCCATGTTTTGGGAGTGTACCTCTGAACACCAATTGTTGAGATACAACAATAGGAAGATGTTTCAATTTCATGGGTAATTCTGTGAACCTTCTGGGGTATTGCTAGCCTCTGTGGGGAAAGGCTGTTGACTAGAAAGACTACTTATGTGATCCAGCAGAGCTCTTTTGTTCTTAAAACCTTTTATTTCCTTGCATATGGTAGTATGTAAGTAATAATTGCAAACTTTCCTATATCCAAATGTTGAAATTTAGTTAGGTTGAATAAATTATTTAAACAGGGTTATAAAATTCAGTGAGAAATGTATGTTATTGTAAAAACATGCCTTTCCTTAAAATATTGTGTAGTACTGAATGGGCAGACCTAAACAAAATATGCTTCTTCTGCCTTAGGTTTTCAGTCAAGACATTGATTGATCGTTCGTGTTTTGAAACTATTGATGATTCTTCCCCTGAATTTAACAATTTTGCAGCTATTCTGGAACAAATTCTAAGTCACCGCCTTAAAGGTATATAAGTTGTACTTTTGTATATTTTGTGAAAGTGTCTTTTTCCAGTGGTGTATCAGCAATACAAGTATAGATGAGGGTTAACATGTTTTAATTGTAATGGATTTGTTATAAAGATCTGTGAAGAGCCTGGAGAGCACGAACTGAAATTCATAGGACATTCCTTGAGTTATGGATCACAGGCTTGCTTCCCTTAAGGAAGCCATTAGGTTATAAGCTTTAATTTTTTTTTATTTAATTCTTTATTGTAATTTTAGAAAGGGTATGATTAATATTTTCATTAAATGTCAGAAGTGTTTCTATCATATCAAAAAGCTATGTTGGGGGAAATTTCTGTTTTCATTCATATTCGATCATATGCCTGCCCATTATTTCCTATCTGGAAAACTGGTCTATCAGGAGCATCTTTTTTTTCATCAAATGGCGCCAAACTTTCAGTGAACCTAGTCCTCCCCCTTTACTAAAGACACCCCCCCCCAAGTTTCAAGTAAATTGGACAAAGGGGTCCAATTTCAAACCCCTGAAGAAGGAATCCCCCATCCTTGTCTTCATTATATCCTATGGGGGGGGGATGGTGAGCTTTCTGGAGATGTTCTTTAACTAAACGTCCCCCTCAAAAACCACAACAAATGAACAGTTAAAATAAGAACAGTGTAACAACAAAGCAACTTCCCCTCCCACACCCCAGCAAACACAAGTGTTCCTCCCTATCCCAGGAAGAGGAAAATCTAGCAACTGCTAATAATCACAATTAATCAAACCAATATGTAACCCAGATGAGGGTCCAGCATGGAAATCCAAGGTCCAGCCCATAGTCCCCTTACTCCAAGCAAGTTCCAGGCAGGGCCTCCAAAGTAATCCAAGTTCATGAAGAGCAGTGGGAGGGAAATAGCTGCACAGGGTAGCCTGACTAGCCAGAGCCAGCTCTCCTGATCCTTCCCTGGGATCAGATTGGCTGGGAAACATGCCCCTCCCCCCCACCACCCCCTTTCCTGGACAAGCTGCAGGAAACCGAGAACAAGCCTCCCGATTCTGGATTTTTCTGATAATTATCAGATGCAAATGATTGAAGTTGAGAAACTATTGGGAAGCCTTTTTGCCATGTTGGATATTGCTGATTCTATCCAGTAATGGGGAAAAATGACATTTTTATTGGGTCAGTATTGGACTGCACACTGCTAGAAGCCATGGTAGCTAAACTTGGTAATGCTGATATACCCAGAGAACCTCTTCTTTTACAGTGATATGAGGCAGGGCAGGAGTGACTCCTGCTGCTGCTAAGAAGCCAGGGCCTTTCAACTTGAATATCTACTTCTGGATAGAAGTTCTGCCATCCATGCTGTGGTCCAGCTTAGTTTTGGATCACCTGCCAGCCTACTTTTCCATTCTATCACTTTCAAATGTCACCTTTACTTTTGATTGCTCACTGCGCTGACTTCTCCCTCTATATTTTATTTTGTTGGGATGTAGATGTTATATCCACAACTTGTCCACATTGGTCTGTGCCTACACAGTGAGCAGTTAATCCTCAGCACCTTGGGGTGACTCCTTGGAGTGACAGGCAGGCCTAGCAGAGTGCAACAAAGAGTGGTTGCCATTTCCATCTGCAGATTGATGTGGAGAAGCTCTCAGTGCCAAGAAATGGAAATGGCTGGTTGACATTGCATGCTCTGTCATGGGAGCACGTTCATTTCTTCTTTCCAGAGCACAAGCAACTGCTTGTCTCTGTAATTGGCAGCTTAGTTAAGAAGGATAAGGTATTGAGTTTGCTTGTGGTGCAGTTGCTGTAGGGGGCACTTGCTTTAGCATCTGTGCTGTCTTATGAAATACCTGCAGGAAGTAGCAGTGTGAATTTCCGTTCTACATCTATGTGCTATTGCAGAATGATGTCTCCTTCAGGCAGGATGCATCAGCAACTTTTGGACTGTGCTGATCCTTGACTTTCAAATTGTAGTTAGCAGTACAAAAACTATGCCACATAGTCTTACTTGCTTTCTATCACAGTAACCCATTCCCAACTATAGGCATGTATTTTTGATCACTTTAATATATATATTAATGTTAATGTTTTCTCCCTTTTTCTTTCCACAACTGGTTTAGGTCAGATATCCTGGTTTGGCTATGAAAGCCCGCGCAGCTTCTGGGATTATATTAAGGTGGCTTGCCGTAAAGTTTCACACAACTGCATCTGCAGCATTGAGAATATGGAAAATGTCAGTTCTTCAAGAGCTAAGGTGAGAAGGCACATTCATTTTTAAACGTCATACTCCACAGTACATACAGTACAGATGATGCCTCACTGTTGAAGTAAAATGGCTGTGACGGTGTTGATTAAGGCATGCAACAGTTGTCTGTGATTGCTGCCGTAGAAAAATACTGTCAACAGGCAAACTTAGTGAACTTGAAATCTCACACTGTATGTATCATTTGGTTGAGCCTAATAAAGGTATTATGTGAATTGTGTTTTGTAATATACCACCTGATTTATTTTTTAATTCACTTACAGTGGTGAACTATAGAAATAGAACTTGTATATAATGTTGCTATTTTAACAAAGTCCTGTAGATTTAATACTGTTACTAAAATGCTGTATTCAGTTTGCTTCAATCCTAGAGACTGAGAAACACAGTTGCTGATCTAGCTTCTGATATTATCACATGCTCTATTGGGCTGTACTCCTCAGGAGTCAGGCAGTCATGTGACTGGCTGGCCTCATGGGTGCCGAGTGGCAAGGGCCTGGGGCTAGATGCTATAGGCTGATGCTAGATGCTATAGATTGATGCTGAAACACAGGGCTTGCACCTAATGGACCAAGTGATCCAGCAGTACAGCTCTCTTGAGCCTAGGCTTGAATAGGCTGAGAGCTAATCTGGCTCAGCTACATCTGCTGGCAGGTGTTGGAGCTCAGGAAGCTGTATGAGGCTATGGCCAGGATCCTACGAGAAAGTATTACAGTCAGTGCTTTGTTCTGAGGCTGCAGGGAAGTGGCATTCTGCCAGCCTTGCACTTTGCCTCCTTTGTACTACTTTACTGCTGCTGTTCGTTCAGCATGGAAAAGGATTTTGAGGGCCTATGGACCTGGGTACGTGTCCTGCCTGATGGGGGCCTAGTGGTGGTTTCTGAGGCATGTGGCAAGGACTCGCTCTCAGGCTCTGGCAGGGTGGTTCCTGGCTCTGCTGGTGCATGGTCAGCCAGTACCTCTGCAGTGTCAGGTCCTGCTGGCCCTTCTGGCTCCCTGGCCCAGGTTCCTCAGGCTCCTCCTGTTAGTCCTCCAGGTTAGAGTCACTGGGCTGCTCCAAGGGTTGGTACGAGGGGATAATGACAGATAGCACTGATGGAAATTGCTCCTCCAGAGAGTTTGTTAATTTCATCTTCACCTCCAGAAAGGGGAGGTGAAATTGACAGAGTCTTTAGGGAGGCTAAGATGAAAAGAACAAACCCTCTGAGGAGCTCCCTCTCCTGGCTCTGCCTTTTTATGGTGTAAAGAGGTGAAATTGACAGAGCCTTTGATGCTGTCTTTTTAAACTATGCTTCCCAGCTAACATTTCGTCTCCCTACACCTGAGCATCCCCATGTAAGATGTCTCATGTAGAGAGGCTGAGTGCTCAGCGGCTGTTCAGCTTGGTCTACATTCCCTTTGTGTATCTATTCTCTATCTACATTTACTTAACAACTTGTATTGTATTGATCCTATTGGATTACACTGTGTAATCCTCCTTGAGTCTCAGTGAGAAAGATGGACTATAAATTATGTAAATTTTTTAAAAATTCCTTGATACTACTTAAAATCGTTTAATCTTAAAAGGTATCATTGATGCCATTTTTTTTTCTTTCAGGGAAGAGCCTGGATTAGGGTAGCACTAATGGAAAAACACTTGTCTGAATATATTTCTACAGCTTTGAGAGACTTCAAAACAACCAGGTGTTTTATGTCCTTTGTTTACTAAAATATTAAAGCGGGCTTCAACTCTTCTTATAATTCTTTTGCTACTTGTTCAAACATTGGGCTTGAGTTATCAAATAAAAATCTCTTCTTTTTTGTAAAGTCACGAAATTTTATATGATGGCAAAGAGTTTAGCAAATGTTAGTTAATACAACTTATTTTGGAATAACTCTTTACTTAGCACTGGAGTAGTCAACATGTTTAAATAGCATTGCTTTATATGCTGAAACCCTCAACAAAAAAAAGCTCATTATTATTACAACATGGCATACTAGGAAGGCATCCCCAAGCACACTGTATGCATTCTTGAGTGTTGTTTGTAAAATAATCATACAGAACGAGAACTCGAGTTTTGGTCTTAGATATACCTAATTCAAATGAATTTGCAGAAGAGTTCATAAGTATATAACCAGAACTGGATATTCTATTTGGACCATTACTGAATAAATAATTTCTACCTGTAAGTTTGAGGTTGGCAGTATCAGAGCTGGTCATTGTTTCCCATTCCTTAATAACAGCCAGATTAAATGATTGTAATATATATTATATGGAGCTGCCTTTGAAGACTGTCTGGAAATTTCATGTGATACAAAATGTGGCTTCTGGGAATATAATGGAGGCCTGCCACTTCTAAACATAGACAAAATAATTCATCAGCTGCATTGCCTTCCTGTTTGTTTCTGGACTTAGTTCGAAGTGATGGTTTTGACTTTTCAGTGTCTAGGATCCAGGGCTGGCTCAAATCATTCTACCTTCCCAGTCACCTTCCTCAAGACTTGGGCATCCTCATTTCATATCACCCTAGTGACAAAGGCAGCAACACATGGGCAGATCCTCCTACCACACCAACCCTGGGTGACTCCAGAGGCAACACTTTTTTAGCCTGCCCTGGACCCAGGTAATGGTAGCATGGAGTGGGGAGAGCACTTCTTGCAGTTCCAGAAGCAGCAACGTGGGAGGGGGGTTACTTTTATCACTGCCACTCTGATGAATCTAAGGCAGACTCCGAGGCATCACCTTTGCTTAGTTTTAGTAACTTGCGTGATAGGAGTGATAGATACCGGACTCTAATTATTTGAATTGGAAATAAATGTATTCTTTCAGAAGATTCTATGATGATGGAGCAATCGTAATGGGAGAAGAAGCAAACATGCTCGCTGGTATGCTCTTGGGCCTCAATGCTATTGATTTCAGGTATCCCTTTTTATTAACCTGGATTTAAGTCCTAATTTTTTCTTTATAAAGGATTAATCAGGGAACAGGAGGAAAATCTGGTTTGATTGCTGGTTGTAATTCATAAAACTCATAAGTGTTAAATTAAAGGATTGGGGAGGGAGGAAGGATCCTCCAACCCTTGACTGGTAGCTAGCCACCCAACAAGACAAATAGCTCTTGCTCTTGATGACTGCACTCCTTGCGAGAGGCAGGAACTGACCAATAGGCGTTCACAATTGCAGCATGCCCTAAGAGGTTTAGGTAGGACGCCTCTGGCAATCCACTCCAGACTATCCAGAAGGGGAACTAGGTACTCCCAACCCCCTTCCCCTCTCTTTCTGAGGCTGGCTAGGTGACCTCTTAGGACTGACTGTGCCGGGAGGGTGGGACAGTTTCTCTTCCTTTAAATTTGGATTATTATTATATAGATAACTGTTTTAGATCAAAGAACAGATGCGAAAGTGGAAATGTTCTTCAAGAACATTTCATTCCTCTTAATGACTACTTGCAGCCTAGTTTAAGTAGCATCTGAGCAGTCTTGAATGAAGCTTCTGTTGCTCATTCCATAGTTAGGTCACTTGTCGGCTCTGCTGAAACTATGTGTCACTGTTTTGCCTTCATGTCCATTGTACGAGACTTGTATTGCAATATAGCTGTATGATTTGTTTGTATAAACTTGCAGTTCTTTAATATGGTGAAACCATGTGAAAGCAGCATGAATGGCCTTTTGGGAAAGGAGCAGCCTGACTTGGAATGTTCTCTCCTTCATTATTCAGGAAGTAGGGTTTGTTTAATGAATTTAGACAAGGAAGACTATTGGGTTGGAGTTAACCAGCTTTTACATTAGTAAAAAAGGGAGGAAGGGGTCCCCTTTGACCACCAAAAAGATTATTCTGGGGATCATGAGACCTGCATGGGCAAAAGCTGTGTGCATTGGGGGTTGATAGTACGGCGAGGAATTAAAAAGCTGGCTGGATTCAGCCCATTATCTCCTCAAATGATGCTCCTCTACTCTTCCCTCTTTGTAAATTTATATGTTACAGTCTTAAGTACTGAATATAAAAGCTCAATCACAGATTTCTCTGCAACCTGCAAATAAAAGGCACTCTTTGTTTTCTGAGAAATACAGAACGAAATGTTAGTATGCAGCAATAAGTAGTTTTCCTACAACTTCGCTTAAGTAGGGATTTTAGATCAAAGTATTATCAAGTTGTATACTTTACCCTAAAAAAAGTTGAACTCTGTCTTGATGCATGCAATATAAATATATTGCAAAACCACGAAGTTTTGCTTGGAAGTAAAATAACTGGTAATTCAGTTTCAATTATCTAGGTTCTAGACAACTGAAAACCTCGGCAACTGAAAACTGTTACTGTTGTTTTGCATTGTCAGCTTCTGTCTTAAAGGAGAAGGCCTGGATGGTAATTATCCAGCTGTGATAGACTACACACCTTACCTGAAGTTCACCCAAAGGTATATTTTTACTCCCAAAGCTTCATCTTGGGTTCAAGCTTTAGCATTACAGCTGGTTGGCTTTCCTCTTGCTTATCATCAGTGATCAATGGAATGTGCTCCTTTTACTTTGTCTTTGGGCTTGGTGAGTTGTAAAGGAATTAGGTCTGGAACTCTAGCCTACATTGAAACGTTCCTTCTTAAAGCCTAATTTTATGCATGTTTACATATTTTGAGATAAGGTGAACCCCTGAGAAAGCTCAGCTTTTTTGAATGGCAGTGGAGCCCAACTGCAGTTAGTTTCCCTCAAAAAGATAGCATGACAGCTTTTAAGCAGTCTGCTGGTGGTGGTGGAGAGTGCCATCAAGTCATAGCTGGCTTATGGTGACCCCTGGTGGAGTTTTCGTGGCAAGAGACTAACAGAAGTGGCTTGCCATTGCTTGCCTCTGCAACTCTGGTCTTTGTTGGAAGTCTCCCGTCCAATTACTAACCAAAGGCTGACCCTACTTAGCTTCTGAAATCTGAGATCAGGCTCTCCTGGGCTATCCAAGTCAGGGCAAACAGTCTCCTAATGGAAGCAAAAAGGTACTGAGGAACTTAGGGCAACTCCATTTATAGGTGTAATGATGTAAAATTTTCTAGTAATCTAGGCAGTGGTCGGGCAGAACTTGACAGTGAGGATATAGGACTTGATGGCTGTATAAAGAGACCAAAAACGTTTATGTTCAAAGTACATTAGAGAAGATCAAATTCTAGTCTATTTTTATTTGCAATCCAGGTTTGTAAACCTTAGTTTAAACCATGTAAATATCTCATAGAATTTTAAAACATTTCTGACCTTGTGATGTGCTGTATAGATTCTAATCAGAAGTCTATGTGGCATAGAACCTTTCTAACACTTGTATGCAAAATATGTAATTAAAACCTGCTGCAGGTTAACCATGTTTAATGTTTTCTTGGCTGAACATTAACAAAGCTTTTTCTTTTAAATATCATTGCTAATAAAGTACTTTTAAAAAGGCACCATACATAATAAAAGTTAGTATGCAGTTTCTTGCCTTTAATGGTATTTCAAAGCGTTGCTGGTTGGTAGAATCTATGCTGTGCTGTGTGCTCAAGGTTCTAGGTGAATCACAAGCATTTCCAGGCTTTTAGGATGCAAGAGACTTCTGCTTGAGACCATGGATCACTGTTAGTGAGTGCAGAGAACATAGTTGGTACCTCTTCACCAGGCTGTCTTCAGTGTGGTGGTCAGTGTGTATGAAATGAAGAGATTGTGAAATTGTATCCATGATTACTTCTTTGAGAAGAGCTGCATTTGATTTCTAAAACAGTTCAGAGATTTTTCAGCTAAATTTTGTAGCAGGTTGCTTTTAGCTTTAAAAATTTGTCCCTCAGTTCTGACAGCATCAGTAGTGACGAAGAAGAGCTAAGAACACTGGGCAGTAGCGGCAGTGAAAGCAGCACTCCAGAAAATATTGGTCCTCCTTTTTTCATGGATGAAAACAGCTGGTACAATAAATGCAAAAGAGTGGAACAGAAATATCATCTTACATTGGAACAGAAGGTAAAACCTCCATTAAGCTAAAAGGGGCTGAAAATGTGTGGTTTTGACATGTGCTAATAACAAAAGAAGACTTCGCAAATTTAATTTCAGATTTTATTTTATTTATATACAAAATTTAGACTGCACGTTTCTCCTATCATCAAGACCACCACAGTAGCTAACAGATTAAAAACATACTTAATAAAAACAAGTTTAAAAACCATTAAAATTGAGCTAAAATATACATACAGAAACATAAATAACAATAATTAAATCGTAGGGCAGGAAGACGGGATCACTGAAGCAATGCCAGAAAAAACAAAAAGAAGACAGCTTTCTCTAGAGGGAGAGTTCCAAAGTTTTGGTGCCATGACCAAGAAGGTCTTCACCTGAGTTATCACCTGTCTAATCTCAGAAGGGAGGAGTATTCTCAGAAGATGACCTAATCAGTTGGGTAGTTTGTAAGAGAGTAGAGGGTTCTTCGGATATGATGGTCTCAAGCCATATAGGGCTTTAAAGATCAACACTAGCACCCTGAATTGTGCCCAGAAACAATTTGGGATCCAGTGTAGATGGGCCAAGACTGGAGTGATATGGTCCTACATCCTATTCCAGTCAACATCTTGGCTACAGCATTTTGCATCAGTAGAAGTTTCTGAACACTTTTCAAGGGCAGCTCCGGGTCGAGTGCATTGCAGTAATCTAATCTTGGTGTGCACAACAGTGGCCAGATCAAAGCAGGTAAAAGGCGCTCCTGGCCACAACTGCCACCTGCTTACCCAGCATTAAGGTGGGGTGCAAGAGCACCCCCAAACAATTGTTTCTTCAAAGGTAGTGTGGTACTATCCAGAATAGATCATACCTTACATCAGCCCTTCAGCTCACCAGTACCACTTGTCAGGATTAAACTTTTGTTTATTAGCCTGCATCCAGAACTGTTCCCAGGCACCAGCTGAGAGTTTCTGCAACCTCTCTGGGATCTGCCAGAAGCATGAGAGAGAGCTGAGTGTCATCTGCATATTGGTGACAATCCAGTCTAAACATCTGAATGACCCACACAGTGGTTCCTTGTAGATGTTGAAAAGCATAGGGGACAAGATGGAGTTTTGTGATTCCCCACAGGGTAAAGCGCTGAGCAGCAGTCTCTCCCCCCCCCCCCCCCGCACCACCTTCTGAAACCTACTTTCCTGATAGGGCCAGAACCAGCGTAAAATGGAGTCTCCAAGTGCCAGTCCAGAAGGATACCATGATCAATTGTATCAGAAGCTGTGGAGAGGTTCAGGATAATCAATAGAGTTATGCTCTGTTTATTTCCCAGTACAGGTCATCCTCCAGGGTGATCAAGGCTTTTCCAGTTCTATAACCAGACCTGGATTTGAAAGGATCCAAACAATCCATTACATTCAGGAATGCTTAAAGCTGTTCAGTCACCTTGTTCAATAATGAAACATTTGAGACTGGTTGATAGTTATTGAAATCTCCTGGGTCCAGGGTAGCTGTCTTTAGTAGTGGACAGATCACAGTCTGTTTCAAAGCTGGGGTGACCACCCCTTGGCAAAAAAGGTGTAACTATCTCTCTGACCCAGTCACCCATCCCCTCTCTCCTTTAAGTAGCTGGAAAGAGCAAGGGTCATACAAGCAGATGATAGGCCTCAGACCTCCAAGGACCATGTCTGTGTCCTCAGACTGAATAAAATGATATGTTTCCCAAACAGCTGGACATGTTGGTATCACAGCACCACGTGATGTTCCCTTGCCTCCATCCAGGGCCCAAATTCTTCAGAAGGGCAAGGCGAGTCTCCTTTCGGTTCCAAAGCCTGGAACCCAGAGGATCCCTTTCTTTTGAACATGGCAAAGCTGCCAGAATAACCCATGCTGGATCCCAAGGGGGCCTTCCTCAGAAATTAAGACCTGACCTGACCTCTGCTCTTAGCTCTTTGCTGGCTATTTTTTGGCATCTGAAAAGCTGGAAAACTGGAAAAGACATTCTTGACCCACACACCTCAAATTCTGTATGCTCCCTAGTCCCTTCATCTCTTGCTTCTGATCTGCTGGACATATTTGGAAACCGGAGTTTCCCAAAACCCAGGTTGTCTTCTGCATCCGCCAGTAGCTAGCTACATGAGGGGACTAAAACACTCAGTCTTTTCTTTGGCTTGACAAGCACTCCAAATCTTCCTCCACTTCTACTCTAATTTCATGGGCTGTGCACATTGAAGCTCTTGAAAAGTCTGCCTCTTCCATTCTGCCTGGACTATTCACCCTGACTACTCAAAATAACAACTACGCTATGGGGGATAAAAAATGCAGATATCTTCGCAGTAAAGTCGAAGTTATATGTTTAGTTAAGATACGGGTAATACGGAAGAGTTATTGATTAGGTAACGAGCTTAAAGAAATTCTGTAAAATGTTTAAATGGTATGTCTCCCTCTGTTTTCATGTGCAGTATTAGTTTTTTGTTTCTATGTTTTTGTTTTTCGATGTGAACTTTTGTTTGTCATTTGTTGCAATAAAAAGGGAAAAAATAACGCTATCAGACTTGAGAGAATTTACTGCCAGTAGGTTCTTTACTTGTGAATAAGAGATCTTGATCCCACATCTGCTGCTACATGTGGCTTTCCTTTGCCCTCACTGCAGAGCCTAAACTCTTCAGAAGGGCAAGGTGTGTGGCCTTTTGATTCCAAAACCTGGAACTGAGAGGAGCCCTTTCCTTTCATACCAGGCAAAGCCATGAGAATAACTGATGCTGGGTCCCAAGGTGATCTTACTCAGAAACACAGACTACTGCTTAGTAATAGAAATCTTTATTAATTAATGTAATGATTTCAAGAAATGGGTGCATGTATCTTTAAATGCTTGGTTTGAGCTAGGTGAAGAGTGGGGGTGAAAGAGGAATGAGTGAGCTATATGATTGGTTGACTGAGATTGTGGGTGGAGTGAATGCGGTTTAGACTGGGAGAGAGAGAGCATAGTGGGAGGGAGTCAGAAGAAAGCAGGCTAGCTGTGTGCTGCCTGAGTATATTGGAGGATTTATGAGAGAAATATAACCTGTGTGGAACCTGAACTGAGAATGTTTGTGAAAGGACACTCAGTCAGGGAAAGGGAGGCCAGCTGTGTGCTGCCTGAGCAGGTTTAATATTTCTGTGAATAGGAGTCAGAAGAAAGCAGGCTAGCTATGTGCTGCCTGAGGAGTTTTTAGCGTTTCTGTGAGAGAAATATTGAGTTAGAGAAAGAGGCTAACTGTGTGTGAAGCCTTAGAAGAGATCTCAGCAGATATTTAACCAGTAAAACGATAAACTAGTTGCCCTAAATACAGTTGGTACCATGAGGTCAGTTGGTAGTTTACAGCATACAGCAATTGGTTGAGTAATAGCAAAGTGTTCAGGCCAATAGTATGTAAGCCTTAGTGGAGATGCAGGAGGTGTCTCCTAAGAAGATCCATAGTCCGAAGAGCTTTTTTCTTTTTACATTTGACTCCTGCTAAGTTACAGATTTCTAGCTGCCATACTATATAACCAGTGTTAACTATTGGAATACCTTGCTTTAAGAAATCTTCTGGAATTGTCACATCACTGCTCCTTTCTTCCACCTCTCAACGCTAAAATTAATTTGTGCTGGTTTCCTAACTGAAGGGCATTGATAACAAGGAACAAGAGTGTCTCAGAACAGGTGTGTCTCGTTAAGAGATCTGAGCATTTGGTTCCAACTTAACTCTTAGATGGAATAGGGCTCTCTTGCATCACAACCACCCTAAAGGTGTTCAACACCACCTCTGTTAGCTTAGGCAGGAAGACTGTTAGGCAGCTGGGTGGGCTGTACCACCAACAGAATATCAATCTTGTCTCTCAGTCCCAACATTAGATATACAGTCTCAAACTGGAAGAGTCCTAGATGGGGTACTGTGCTAAGGGGATAGAATCTTTATAGGCTACACTGGTAAACTCCTCCTAGCTTGCCAGACCTGTACTGATGTATCCCCAGGTACTCTGGAGGGCAGAATTATCTTTGTGAGACTCCTCAAACAGAAGAGGCAGCATACACATTTTCTAAATAATAGTGGCAGGAAAGGGTGATCATTTTGTGTCTTGTGTATTTAGTATTATGTAATATCATGCTGATATCTGTAGTAACGTTTATCACATTATTATAATCTAGCATGTAAATTAAAACCAACACAGACTGACATTATTAAATGCATATCATATTTTGCTTGAGGGTAAACTTGTAAGCACTATTATTAATATAATATTTATTTATTTATTCAATTTGTAGACCACTCTCCCTGCAAGCAGGCTCAGAGCAGATCGTATCAGTTTAAAAATGCAGAAATAAACAATTAAAACTGGTAGCATAAAAAGAGCAGTTGCCAATTTCACACCCGATTCACAACTATGAATTGATCACTTGGTTTCCCTGAAGACTGGCAACCTGTAAACATTTGTCTATTTGTCCATTTTTTTAGTCTTCTCTACTTGCAGTTTTCATAGTAACATGCCTATATTAAAGGTATTAATTTCTAGTGACCTTAGTATACTTCTCTATGTTCAGTCCCTTGTCCTGCTTATGGAGTTTTTCTTCCTTAGAATTATTGTTCTGATCTGTACAGATTTGCATGTTCCCTTATCATTAAGTAGAACCAGTATACTGTACTTCAGTGACTACCAAATGTGAGCAAGCTCATCAAGATACTTTTTTTCAAAACAAATGGGGAATCTATTAATGTTAACACTTCTTGATTTGCAAGTTTTGTAGTATCATAATTTGTGCTATTTTCAGGGTTATCTAGAAGAGCTAGTACGCCTTAGAGAGACCAAGCTGGCTGAGTCAATTTCACAGAACACGATATTACGTCAGAAAATAGAAGCGATGGATCTAGCCCATAAAATGGAAAAAGAACAGCTTGAGTACATCATAGTGGAATTGCAGGATCAGCTGTAAGTTAAATGTATTTTACTAGAGAAATAATATTGTGGATTTTTTTGGTATAAAGTTCAGTTTGAATGTAGATACTATGTATATACATTCAAATGTATATACTATGTTACTATCACTTGTTTTACCAAGGGAAGAAATATTATTGGACTGGATGACTTGTTGGGGAGGAAGTATATTTTCTTAAATGAGTGCATCTCCAGTATGTTCAGCAGGAAAAAACTAGGATACTGCAACTTTGTGCTTTGGAAATTAGTAGACTTTCTGCTACCTTAAGGAATAAATGTTACTTAAAATAGCTGCCTTCATATGTCGCTTGCAACATTACTCTTTGTGACTAGCACAAACATGGCTTGTTGCTGTGCCTTTTACATTTCCTCCATCTTTCCCTTCTTAGAAATCTGGTTTGTGGGAAGGAAACAGTTTGACCAGGTACCTGCACTAGCATGGAGTTTCACTCAAGGCATCTAAAATCAGGGAGCTTTCAGTCGCACTCTGCTTGTGAGCAGGGGAGGGAGGGTAGCATGCACGCACAGCAACAAGCCAGGTTCATACCCATCACAGCGGTTTTATTAATGACATCTGAATGCAGCCAGTCCATAGAAACAAAATTTTCTTGCAATTGCACTCTTGTGCTTCTTGCAATCTTTTCATGCAAAGTGTAAAATTAATTAATTTTATTATCTTTGCTCAGATGTCATTGAGTTGCTCAGAGTTGAATTACTCATTGGTTTGCTGAGCGATGATGATGATGATGATAATTCCCTGTTTCTGCACTATCACTATCCCACTATATTAACAAGTTTATATTAAAATAAAATCTTATGCTGACCTTGATTATGGATACTTTGAATACTTATTCTTAAAAAAAACAGCAACACTTAAATGGACACTTAATACTACAGCAAAACATTGTTTTTGTATATGAAGGCCTGTGCTGCACAAGTATTTATCTAAATAAATCCTACTGAAAGTTTAATATGTACACCCAGGTGTTTTGAATATATACTCTTGAATCTTCATGAAAATGCATATAACTGAAGGGAAATGAGTAGTCATAGGAGAAGTATAAGTAATTGGAGGGATGAGCATTTAGTAATATAGGAATTGGAAGTCCTGTAGAAATCTCCTGAATGTAGGACCCTTTTACATTGCCTTGTCCCCGTCCAAAGATCTAAACTGCTCTGGGAAGATGGTATTTGTGGTTCTTCCAAATATGGGAAAAGGATAATGTATGAGGTAGTTAGTGTATTACGCCAGTATAAGACTATCTGTCCCAAGTGCAACAGCAGCTTTTATGCTCATTATACCTATCTAATCCATGTGCATATCTGTTTTGCTTTACTAGTTTGATTGTCCTCATGTTTTCAAATATAAATAATGCCAATGGCTTGAAACCTGTCTTAAAATTTACTTTTTAGTAGTGAAACTGGAATTCCAAGAACTACTGGTACTGACTTTATACATGATAAATTTGTCATAACATTGAAAAAAGACATTACAGAATAAAATCAAATGTGTCATAAGGAAAGTACCAGCTTTTCTCAGAATAAATAGGTGATAATGTTTCAGTGTTGTCTTTGAAAATTGTAGAAGTTTTCTCCATGGTTGACCAAGCTAAGTAAAATCTCTAGTTGAATTACTCATCAGAGATCATTTGTTGTTCATTTTTAAATATTAGGTTAAACTATTTAACTTCCTAGTTATATTAGAGATTAATAAGAATTCATAATAGGCCAAAAGTTTATTTACAATAGTGTAAAGTTGGGGTTGATACTGCCTCAGAGTATTCCCCTTTTGATTTTTTCAGAAGTGACTACTTGACCATTCCTAGGTTCATTCTTTTCATGGATAACATTTGCAAATAAAGGATTCAAGGTTTTGAACATGAGTTCACTTGGATTTGAATATGAAGTTCTTACTTGGCCAAACTCACTCTGTGGGTTTGTTGATACCAGTAACTGCTTCCATAACCATTTAGCATGTTTTTCAAAGCAGCAGGTAAGGTATCTGACAGTAATGATGTCTTTGATATTATTGTCAGCTCCCTCAGCTCATATTTCATAAGTATACATGTAGCAACAGTTTAGTCCAGAGTTCATTTAGTATGCCCATGAACCTCCTGTGAACTCTAGGTGTGAAGGCATCTGAAAATTTCTCCTTTTTGTGGGAACTGTTTCATCTGATGACTAGCATTGCTATTGCTTCAGCTTATAATATCTCTTCTGTTTTAGGCTTCCCTCTTGCAACAAAAAAGCATACAAACTGGCAGTATAGCAGTCTTCAAAATGTTTGAAATATATGCCCAAAGCAACAGGAGTGCCAACAGTGGTTTCAAAGATGTTTACAACATCGACAGTTAATTTAAATGTTTGTGTTGAAATATTTTGGCATAGTAAAGTGAATAGTTTTGTTGGATACTTTTAATCCATTAAAATTTGTTGCAGTAATTATTAATCCTTGATGTATGAAAATACAGTATTGCTCGCAGGATTAGTCCTTCACTATGGTATAAAATGCTGACTCCCTTGCAATTCCCCATGCTTTAAGTAGATACTCTTGGTTTTTGAGGGGTCTGTACAGTAACTCTGCATTACATTCAGAATATTCCTGTGAGCCACAGCTTAGAATCCATTATCTTTCTCTGTACAGCAGTATGACAGACTGTCCCCCTTGCTCTCCCCACTGTGAGATTTCCCCACCAAAATTCCATTTTCTTGTTTTGACTGAGCAGCCAAGGTGTGAGTTAATGTTTGTGGTTTAGAAAGTCTGTTTGCTTCCACCCTGACACACAGATACAATTCTGAATTTTAGCCCAGCCCAGGAACTTCATGGGGAAAATGGGGGAAAGCAGGAGCCCTCTTCCTTTTGTGCTTGGAAATGGCACTAGAGACTGCATTACATTAAAGAAGAAATAACAGCTTTATCGAACAGGCAGGGATTAAGTGTAGTCAGGGAATGGAAATGCAGAGGTAAAATGTTGTTGGTATCACAGAATACACTTTGTGAAACAGGCAAATAGTATCCTTGAAGCTTATTTTCTTATATTTTTCGTTCTTAACAGTGAGAGGTGTTTTACTTAGGAATTTAGTTACAGCAACAATGTTTCTTCAAGAAGTTTCCTATGACAGTTCAGGTTTTCTGGAGTTAGTCACTTTCTTTGTGTATATAACTCGCTCTTTTCTTGAAACTAGAAGGTATTTCTATCTCCTCAGTAGTCTAAAACTGTTTTCTCTTCACAACAGACCCAGGGTCCTCCTCAGAACCAAACCCCTTTTGAAACTGAACTGGAATCATCATCTTCTCCTCATAAGATATAACCCCTTCTTCTTTTTGACTTGAAAGGGAGTCTTAACCAAGTACCCAATCACTCTCGCCCAAAACACACTCCGAGTTCTCTTGTGTCTGTGTAAATTGTACTTCATCTTATGCTGACGCTTAGACTTTGAATTCTTAGATCGAAGTCTTCCTCAGGACAGTAATCCTACAGTTAAGACAAAGGAGTCTTCTTTCTTCAATCTAAAGGCGAACCTGTCTGACTTTTTTCGTCAGCCTCCCTGACTCCAATCCTGTCAGAAACCAACTGACTGCCTTCAGACTGGTTCTGACTGACCAGTCCGAGAAGCAGGAGCAGCCTGTCACTCACGCTTTCCATCCTAGGGAATAGTTAACCCTTCCCCTCCCAGCAATCTGATTTTGTTGCACTGCGGAAACCTGCTGTTAAGTGCAGTCCGTCACAGGCGGCATAGAAGAATAAGTCATTTGAACCTTTCCCCCATTAAAAATGCTTCAGGAAAGGGTGCTCATTTTGTTAATGTGCTTTAATTTTGGAGACTTCTGTTAAGAAAACTGAGTAGCAATCCTATTAATGCCTTCAAAGCAGGATCTTTTGGCTACAGTTGGGTTTCTGAATAAATATGCTTAGGATTGTGCTGAAAGAGACTTGAATCAGTTTACCTTAAAACAATGATAAATTAAAACATCTCCTTTCTGATTGTTGGGCTGAACATACCCCAAACAGTTGCTGAGACTACTGTCATTAGTACTTCGTTATATCTCACTCAGCGTAATGAATCCATATGTTTCAGTGAGAATATACACGCAGTTACACACAACTTTACATGTATGGATAAGGATTGACAATTCTAATCATGCATGGAAGAAGATATTGTGCATTTCTAGGAATCTTGCACTATATATTTTCCTTGGAATGTAAATGTTTGGCTGATTAATGCTTTATTTTGAAAAAAATAACTAGTAACAGAACTATTTCACATTTTTAAAATTTAGGTTGCTGGTAGTGTTTGAAGTTACCACATTAGATATGTTACCATAATTTATGTTACTCCAATACCATATGTTAATTTTAATTACAGCAGTATGCAGGATTTCTTACTATTATACATTTGTAGTACAATGGAGCTGTGGATGGCATATCTAGGCTTGAAATCTGTAATGAGTCAAAAGGCCACAGATAATGTGTATGCTATTTGTATATCAGAGTCAGATTTGCTTTGGGAAGTAGGCTGCTCTTTAATCTCTAAAACATTTAAAGGTAAAAGTTCTAGCCATCTTCTTTTTCCAGTTACCTCTGTTGTTTCTCTGAGGGCCTGAGTTTCAGGGACTAGGTTGTGTCTCTCAATTGGCAAGTGCTGTTATAGATTATGCCTTGGCTAGTATGGAGATTATTTTTGTGCTTTCATAGTATGTTAGACAGAGGACAGTACTTTCTGAGCATATGCAGTGTGCCTTTCTCTCACCACTGAACTATGTTGGGAAGCTCAATGTGTTAAAAGCATGGTTTCAGTTGTCAGTTGTGTGCTAGCATTTCTACTGATTTAACTCTAGGTAGTGCATTTCAGAATGTTGACAGCAGCAAATCGCAATCTTTTGTATCCCCTTATAAATTAAAGGAGAAATATTCAGCTGTTGTGAGTTCAGCCTTCCATAGAACCCCGTCTGCTTTTTCTTTTGTGTTCTGTCATGTCTGTTATGAGAGCAGAACTGCAAGAGTAAAGTGGCTTCATCAGCCAGCATTTTTCTACAGCTGCTTATATGTTTGCATATGATAATGCCTTTACTTCGGCACCATGGAGTGTATCTAAACAACCAAGCAGAAGTATCAAGATGCAAAGAATTCCTTCCCTCCATCACATTCTTAACACTATAAGGAAGCTGAATTCGACCAAGTAGCTCTGATAGCTGCCAAACTGTCATTTCTGGAGAGTCCCAGATAGCATTTTTAGAAATTGGATTTGGTATTCAAAAGGATGAAAAAGATTTGGATTTTGATCGGTTAACTTCTGATTGCATATTCCTGCTTCTTCATAGGTAATATGAGCACAACTGGATTGCATCTTCCTTCTCTCTCAGCCCAAACTTCATATTGGTGCAGTTTTTCCAGCCCTCAATCTGATATTATGTTAACTCTTTACTGGCATTTGACTGCAGTATTCAAATTCTTGTGACTAATTTTTCATATGAATCATCAGGTTAGCTATATATACTTTACAGCCATCTTGAAGAAAATCACACTCATATTTGCTTTTCATTTAGTATTTTCCCTGTAGGATGACAACCAAGCTCTAAAGATCTAATGGACAGAATTTAAAAAGCTAAAGAAACCATGCTGATCACTTCTGTTATTGAACAATAGAGTTAGCTTCTACTGGATAAACTAATATTGCACATTGTTTTGTGAAACTTACTATGTGCTATTCACACATAATGGATAGATACCTTGAAACCTCCGGTGAAATGTGCTAGCAAGAGATATGTATTGGTTACATGAGAAAAAAACAGTTATGATCCTAATAATTGGCTGGATGTTTTGGACTAAGGCACTGGAAATGGAAGTTTTCCTTGAAAAAATAATCTATGATTGTAAAGCTTGATCTTTTCTGAAAGATTGCTGTGAATAGCTATATCTGATACTAATGGTCATTGTCAAACTCCTTTGGATAGCAATAAACTGCATCTGAAGTGTCTGAGAAATTTCACAGATAGAGAAGAACATTCTGTAATTGAAACAGATGCTTAGCAACATTTGCAGCATGCTGTCAGTGATTAGAAAAATGCATAATTGGTACCTCTGCATTTCGTGAGTGGAGACTGAATGATGAATGAGGTGTGACAAATAAATGGAAGCCATTATCACCATTTTCTATATCAGTCTTGACTACAACATGGTTGTTTAAAATCCAGTCCTAACTCCTCATTACTGTAAATGTCCTGATTTGTTTAACTCCCACCCCCGATTTCCCCCCTTTCCCTCCATAGTTGGCCAGTAAATGCCGTGACATTTGAATAGGTTCTGGCTTCCGTTTCTATCTGAGGCTTTAAAATCAAATATGGATATGAGCCGGTATGATGAAGAGATTAAAAACTTTATGATGGAATTTAAAATTAAATATGATTATGTGAGTCATTACTCGATAAGGCTGTTCTTTACAAGGTTTAACGCTTGAAAAAAACCTCAGAATTTAATCCTCAATAGTGCACTCTATATAGAAGTAATATAAATGATAGTTTAGGGTGCAGGTTGTTACCAGAACTGCTATTTTATGGGGAAATTAGCACGCGGTCTGGATTAAGTTAGTGCGGATCTTAACCGATGTATATCAGAGTCTGTACTTCCGGATTACTCACGCAATAAAGAGGCAGTAACTAATCAGCACAAAACGTGTTTACTAGAAATGTTGTGTATGCCTACAATAGCACATACAAACAAGGTACATACAAGGACTAGGAAATAAAGAGTAGAAAAATAGAGCCGTTTGCATTAGCAGGACACCCACTTGAGATTGAAGAAGCAGGGCAATACGTTACCTGATCACAGTGAGAAGCAGAGAAGCAGCAGTGAAACGGGGCGGTATCTAATGCCTGCACTAGACACGCAGAGTGACGGTCAGGGGTCGGGAGAGGAATGACGTGCACCTCATGGCAGGGAGAGCCTGCTTAAGTACCCAAAAACGTACCCTGAGGCGAGGGCCTTCCATGGGATTCTCAGGAGGGGAAACAAAAGCTTGATGGTTCTATAACTATCGGTAATGGACCACTTTAGGGTCTGAATGTATGATTGTGACAGCTCGGGAAGAGGGGACAAAGGAGGCGAGGGGAGTGCTGGGTGGGTTGATTGAATATGTCAGGAAGCTGGAGTTGTCTTGATGGCATCAGCTCTGGAATATGGTGTTTGTATTGACATGCATTAGGTGTTCTGGGCAGCCGGCATGTAGCTTCCATTCCGGGGCAGCTTCCAGTGATATGCATAGCAGGGTGAGGCTGGGCTTGGTGGATGTGACAGGAGCCGGGTCTTGCAATGGTAGCCTCAGAGCAAACTGTCTTTGCCGCCTGGGAACATGGCTTCTTCCTTGGCACGTCTCGTGGGCTGGCTAGCGGGCTGGCTAGCAGGCTGCCTAGTGGCTAGGGCAGACCCAGTGACTGTCCTGCAAGGGACTCCCCGCGGGAACTGACCAGGGGGTGCCTGGCCGGGCTCGTGGAGGGTCCCTCTGGCTGGCACTGTGCTGCTAGCAGCATGGCTTTGGGCCCAGGTGAGGTAGGTGTCCACGGAGGCAGGAAACAGGCATAGGTGACACAGTCCACATGGGTAAAGAGGTAGAGAGCAGGCATGGGCAAAGCTGCCCTTAACAGAGTCTTTTGGCAGCGCCTCAAACTGCAAGGCAGGAATCTGGCACAGTCCAGAGTGGGCTCCATAACAAGGGGGGGGGGGCGCTGGCAACAAGTTATAGATAGATCCCTGTATTTTTCTGCTTAATATTTTAAAAATGCTTAATAAAACCTGCCTACTAAAGAGTAGAAACTACTGAAAATGGCTGTGCAGTGTTAGGAGTATTATTGCTGCTGAATATACATTTCTGGGAATTTGCAAGGCAGTATCGTTCTGCTATTGCTATTTAGCATGGGAATGACCTTTGCAGCCATATCCTAGGTGTTTATGACTGGAAGTCAGCCCTTTTAACTTGAGTGAAATGTATTTCATCTTGCTATGTTTGGCCCCATAGTCCCAGTTGGTGAAGAAATCAGTAGAATTAAATTCAGCAGATGCTACTATTATTACTAAATACATTTTTGGTGAAATACATAATGTACAATAATTTGAATTCTATTTTACAAGTAACAGTATAGTATTATCTGTTAAATGGTAATAGATAAATACACTTTTAAAATATCCAATGTAGTTCATTTATTTCTTTAAAATAGTTGGGAATCAAGTGTTAATGTTGTTCTCTGTTTAAATATACACATAGAGAAAACATTTTATCAGAAGGTAGAAAAAGGGCGCCCTATCCTCTGATTTAACTTACCAGTGTTTCCAACTTTTACTTCACTGCTGCTTCCTTTAACATCTTTTTAAAAAACTGTCTTCTCACAGTAGTTTCCTTTGATAGTATGATAGTACAACCCTATGTAGTATTACTCTTAAAAAAAAAAAGAAAAAAAAGAATCCTAGCTCTCAAGTAAGTTGATTTATGGGGACCCCTGGTGGGGTTTTCATGGCAAAAGACTAACAGAGGTGGTTTTCCATTGCCTGCCTCTGCAACCCTGGTCTTTGTTGAAGGTCTCCCATCCAATTACTAACCAAGGCCGACCCTGCTTAGCTCTGAGATCTGATGAGATCAGGCTCTCTTGGCCTATCCAGGTCAGGGCCTAGTGTTACTCTAAGCTAATTGAAATCAGCTCTGTACAAGATTTCACTGCTTTCTACCCTATGGTCTCCATAAAGATAAGGTAGCCATTTGCATCAAATATTTCTTTCTAAGGACTTTGACTATCTTTTTCCTGTATCCCTTATAAAATTATAAACAAGTAATTATAAGTAACTTCCCCTCACATCTCTATACTGGGGAAAAACAATGACAACATTTATGCAGGCGTAGTTGGTAGTGAATGGAAGTGTTGACTTTTGAGAAGATCATAGAGGTCAAGCTTTTCCTGGAACTGGGAAGATTATAGTAAAGTGACATTTAGAAACGGTTATACTTAATTTTTTCTGCAGTGAGTATGGCTGGATCTGTAGGCTTGTTTAATTGTGATGGTTAATGCTGCTCTAAAGATTGAAGCTATTATGTTGATTGTATGTGCACTGTTACTTTTGCACATCATCTACAGGATAGACATGAGCACGAATCGAACGAATCAAATTTTGTGACGAATTGGGCTGATTCACATATCACAAAAATGCAGTTTGTGAGGCTGCGTTTTTCACGAAATCCACGACTTTGGGGGCTGATTCATTTGATTTGTGAATGCTTCTTGATGCCTGACCGGCTGGCGCCGATCCATTGATTCCCTAGGCAACATAGGCCTGGAATGTCTGCAGTTGCTTGAGTATTTTGACTTAAATATTAAATAGTTGCTCTTTTGTGAGCTGCGCTCTCTATATTTTTACTGTACTATTTAAGAGAATTTCTTTCAACTATAATGTATCTTGCACTCTTGACAGTTAGTACAGTCTAATGGTGAGTTTTGCAAAATTCAAGTCCTGTAGATGCTGGAAGACCAGCAAGATTTTCAGGCTATAAACTTTTGAGAGTCAACCCTTCACCCGATAGTTAGTTTTGGGCTCAAATTGGGATTTGTATTTCCCCTCTGTCATGATGCAATCTCAGTTGGTCTAGCACTTTTTCAGCCTAACCTACCTCACAGGGTTATTGTGAGGATAAGACAGAGGATGGGAGAACCATGTACATCAGTTAGCGCTGTCAGAGGTAAAGGCGGGATAAAAATGTTACAATACATGTGTTAGTTTTACTAATATATAATAGCTACTACAAATGGGAGAACTTAGCTGATATAATACGGTGTGGAATAATTATTCCCAAGATCCATGTTATGAAACAACACTTTCTAGTGGCAGATCTAAAGTGGAGATACCGTTTCCTTCATCCACCTGTTTGACACTTCAAAAGAGAAAAGAGCTGAGGGGGTAGGGTGGGGTAGGGTGTATCATTTTTGACATGATACATCTTGGGTATGAAAATCTCTGAGACTGATCCTGTTGATATTAGGTAACAAGTTTGCAAGTAGAGTTCACAAACAGAATGTTATGTTAGGTTGGTGGTTCATGAGTATTCACAGAGTGAGTTCAGCAGAGTGATTTGCAGCTTTGGGGTTTCAGAGTCAGCAACCCACACAGAAATGAAATAAAATAATTATATTTAAGGTGCAAGGTTATATAAAATCACAAGACAGAATGTGAGGATAAAACAAAGAATTCCTAAAGCATATAGCTCTTTCTAATACATACCACAGTAATTCATAAGAGGCAAATCAAGTTGGTATTGAAGGTGTAGAAGCCACAGTCTTTGGTCAAGAATCGAAGTAGTTAGGCAGCACAGCAAATCGAATAGATGGGAGCCTCAGTGTCCATTCAACGTTCGCGCCAGAAGTGAAGCAGGGGGCGAGTTACAGCTGTCTGTTACTGACACCCACCACAAGCTTAAGCTCCATTGAGCCTCGCTACAAGTGACATCTTCCACGCGAACGGCACTTGATCATTTTCGCAAGTCTTTCTGGGTACTGAAGTCCCTCTCCCACACCCCTTTTCCTTCTGTTCCTTCCCCTCTCTGTTAGCACGGCTGCCTGAAGAGACGGAGAAAGCCTACGACAGCAGCTTTTGCAAATCGTCTTGCTGGGGGGTGGGGAATGCTCTAGAGAAAGCTGACATGTCGGTGAAGTCCTCCCCTCTCTGTTAGAACTGTTAGGATCGCTGCCTTAAAAGTCAGAGAAAGCCTGCGTTTGCAAATCGTTTCTCTAGTCGCAAGCCTGCTCTCAATGATCTTTGGGGGCGGGCAGCTGCAACTTTCTTAGCTTTCTCTAGAGTATTTCCCCACCTCCCCGAGCAAGACGATTAGCAAAGTTGCAGCTTTCTCCGTCTCTTCAGGCAGCCGAGCTAACGGAGAGGGGAAGGAACAGAAGGAAAAGGGGTGTGGGAGAGGGACTTCAGTACCCAGAAAGACTTGCGAAAATGATCAAGTGCCGTTCGCGTGGAAGATGTCACTTGTAGCGAGGCTCTCAGTTGAGTAGTCATTTTTATGCCAGTTGGAACCAGAGTGACTGAGGCCTGGGGCCAGTCAGGTTGCAACTGCTGACATCATTGAAGTGTAGGTATCTACGTGAGGAGGAAGGGATGTGTCAAGTCTGCAGTCCTTGGCACACTCCCCAGTCCTGCAGGTGCAAATTGTTTCCCAGTTAACTGAAGGAGAGCTCAGCCATGGAGCCTCAACTATCTACCAAGCTAGAATGTCTTATCTCAAGGACAGAGGCTGAGAGTGTGAAAGTAACTTGTTCCCAGAGACAGACAGAGAGGCTTCTTGAGAAAACGAGGGAGTGCGGCGGAAGAAATTTTCCAAGCAAGAGGCAGAAAGCCTCAGAACCAAAGTTTCAAGAAAGATAGCTTCTGTCTAAGTTAGAACATAACATGTTTCCTTTACAACACTTGCACTAACTCGCATTGAGTTGTCTTGTGTAGTTTGGCCCTCAGTGACTGCAGTGGAATCAGGAAAGGTCCTTTTTTGTAAGCTCCACAGATTGTTGGCTATACAGGAACATATTTGTGGCATCAGATTTTATGGACTATGGTCTACTTCATAAAATGCATGGCATGTCCTCGTTTTACATATATGTATGTGGTATAAAAAAACACATCCAGAGGAAAAAAATGTAAATAGATCAAAAGTCAGTGAAATTCATGAGGGACAGTGTGTACCTCTTCTGAGGGAAGGTCATATATTTACAGTTAAGTACAATGACCATTCTCAACAGTCATGATTGACAATGGCACTTAAGCCAGTTTACCACCTTTACCAGACAAGAGAACCTCTGTCTTAATACCTTTCAATTGAGTATGTAATGACAGTTAGCATACTTTGTATCTGCTTTCAAGATTAATCATATTGAGCAAGTGTGCAAAGCTGTTCTGTCCATAGGCAAAATATTTCACCGGATATTTCATGCACTGCTAAACAAAACTCTGTTCCTTGAAGGCAGTTGTAGGTCTTCCCCAGGACAGCTGACTGTGAAGCAAACAGTGAACTAGGTTGCATATCAGTAACTAGAATTCTGCTATCGTCATCTCCTCCATAAATCCATATTCAATCTCAGATTTCCTCAATGTGTTGGGATTTTTAAACAATGGGAGTTCTGACACTCTGCTAACATGTAGGTAGAGGGCAATTAACACACCACACACATCATTGCATGGGCTCACATACATGACATTTGACATTTCAACAGATTTGGGTCGTCAAGGTGCTGACAGCTCACTCCATAGAGAGGGGATATGTGAAGGAGATTACCCAATAGGAGAATTCATAGTACTGGTAAGTAATCAAGCCATGATTGTATAGTTAAGTTAAAAATATTCCCAGTCTTTTTTTCTTTTGAAAGACTTTTGCTATTGTGAAGCATACCTCACTTTTATGTTACGAAAAGAATACTTTGTAACTTCATTGGCTGAGAGAGATGGTGATGACCCAACACAAAGTGAACTTTAATCATGAGATCTTTACTTTGTGTCTTTATTCTTTTGGACCTTTCTTGCTGTCTTGGACACATACACACTCAATTTAGTGTTTTTCTTTTCAATTAGGAGTAAAATTGCTCCATGTAGCAATATCTATCTGTTTGGAAGAAGGTTACATAATGTAGTTTTTGAAGCAAAGCTCAAACATCTCAAACTGATTTAAATTTGCTGCAAGTACATGAAATATTCCATTAGAAGTTTTAGTTTTGATGTAGAAGAGAATTGATATCAAGTCACGTTTTAAATACTCTACCTAGCTGTAGTTTTCCAGAATTAAATAAAAATAAAAGATTGGTATGTAGGTTGCCGTGCAGCTAAAGCTGTTTTTTAAAGTTCTGTTCTGTTACAGAGAGCCCCTTTCGTGCTTGGAAGAAATTTATTCTGGGCTCTCCCACTGACTGCCTAAATAGGCAGATCAAATTGCTTAAGAGTCAGTACCTTGGTTTCCTGCTCTGTAAAAACACTACTCTTGCAATTGTACAGCATTGTGAATTAGGCATTTAGAACTTAGCCTGTTAACTAGCTAAGAAAGAAGCATGATGAATATTAGCTGCCTTAAAAGTCGTATTTAATGCCTTGCTTTTTATTTTTACTTAGTTTGTAATTGACTTGCTGGTTCCATGTAGGATAATGGAAAGTTATCACAGTGCAGTTCAATGTGACTC
This sequence comes from Eublepharis macularius, assembly GCF_028583425.1. Taxonomy (NCBI): domain Eukaryota; kingdom Metazoa; phylum Chordata; class Lepidosauria; order Squamata; family Eublepharidae; genus Eublepharis; species Eublepharis macularius. Next base: position 64,820,181 of record NC_072800.1, on the reverse strand, counting down.
TTAGTTTTATTCTTAAGTACTTAAATTTTGATTGAAAAGTCTCTCCTTGGAAAAGCAGTGCTTGAAGAACAGTATGTTAGCTGGCAAATCTCCCAAGTACAGTCCTACTTTCTTTCTGTGGTTTTAAGACGTTACTTCTAATGGCATGAAATTCACTGTGTGTTCACAGAACTGTGCTAACGAATAATGATTTAAGATCAAGACAAGAATTAACTACCCATCTCACCAATCAGTGGCCTTCCCCAGGAGCTCTGGATGTTAATGCTGTTGCCTTGGATACGCTACTTTATCGAAAACAAAATAAGCAATGGGATGAGTAAGTTGACATGTTTGTGCGGTGCTCCTAAAATCACAGGAATCTCAATTTTCCTTCCCTCCATATTGACAACCAGACTATTAAGGGATGGGGAGAACTGATAGATAGCTATTAGTATGTATTTTAGATCTGCTTGTGTTAAATATTTACCAACAACCTAGTCTTGAAAGCATTTCTACATAATAGCAGTAAATCATTTAAGTAGCACTTCCTGCATGTTCAAAGTACCTAATGTACATTCAAAGTAACCTGTGCAAATAACACCAAGTGGCATTGTGTCCACTCCATTCAATGGTGAAAATAATTTTTCAATATAGTTTAATTTTTTAATGAATTTAAGTTGGAAATATTATTAAAAAGAAATAAGACTGAGTTGATATTGGTCAGATATCAAAGTGAGGAAAGCATGTGAAGAATTTACTATAGATAGTATCTAGATTCCAGCAATTAACCTATACATGTATATGAGATTTAGACATTAAGGTGTGTGTAGAGCAAGCCATAGCTTAGGAATCTTATATGTCGTATTTTCTCAGTGCAAATTTCCTTCCCTCCCTGTCTTCCGCTATAGCTTGGCTTCGTGCTTGATCATTGTTAACCCCAGTTTAGGTCACATTAACTTTATTAAACATTAATTTAAAGAGTGCTTTTAAGGGTTACCATACTCTTAGGGTTATCATATCCTTAAATGAACAGTGTTCCAATGTAATGCTCTACCATCACAGAGGGGATAGGAAGAACATGGAACACAAGAAGAGCCCTGCTGGATCAGATCAGTGGTCTGTCTAATCCAGCATCATGTCTCCTTCAGTGGCCAACTAGTTACTAGGACCAACAACAGAACATAGAGGATGAGGCCTTCCCAGATGTTGACTCCTGTCCGTGGTATTCAGAGATTTCTTGTGGAAGTTCCCTTTAGCCACTATAGTAGCCACCATGAATGTGTCAAATCCCTTTTAAAGCAGTGTGTGCCTGCGGCCATTGTCATGTCCTCTGGCAGCAAATTCCACATTTTATTCTCTCATTGTGTAAAGAAATACATGTGTTTTTTGTCCTTGAATCTACTGCCCATCAGCTTCATTATTCTAGTATTTTGGGAGAGGGAGAAAAAGTTACCTGTCTACACTCTATACCCAGTGCATAATTTTATAAACTTTTAACCATGCTCCCCCTTCTTTTATCACCTGAAAAGTCCTAGGAAAGGTGCTTAAATCCACTAACCATCTCTTCTGTACTTTTTCCAGCTCTGTAATGGCCTTTTTGAGATACGGTGACCAGAACTGCACACAATGTTCCAAATGAGACTGTACCATAGATGTATATAGGGGCATTATAAATTTTTTAAGTCCCATTCTTAATAATCTCTATCATAGCATTTGCTTTTTTACACTGCTGCAGCACATTAGGTTGACACTTTCATTGAGCTATTCGCTACAACCCCAACATGTCTTTCCCAGTCTCAGCAAGTTCAGACCCTATTAGCATAGACTTAAAGTTGGGTTTTTTTGTTTCAGTTTGCATCACTTTACACTTGCCTACATTAAACTTCATTTGCCATACTGTTACCCATTCACCCAATTTGTGGTGATCCTCCTGGAGCTTTTCACAGTTGGCCTTGGTTTTCACCACCCTGAATCATTTTGTGTTATCAGCAAACTGCTCACTCCAAGTTCCAGATCATTTATGATCAACTTAAATAGCACCAGCCCCAATAGGGACCCCAGTGTTTACTTCCTTACTTTGCAAGAACTATTTATTCCTATTTTCCGCTTCCTGTCATTTAACCCATTTTTAATCCAGAAGATGATTATCACATGACTGCTAAGCTTAATCAGGGGTCATTGGAGAGGTACCTTGTAAAGAACATTTTGAAAGTCCAAGTATAGAATGTCTACTGGGACACTATTATCTACATGCTTATACACTTTCTCACAGAACTCCAAAGATTGGTGAGACAAGACTTGTTTTTGTAGAAGCCATGATGATTTCTCCTCAGCAGGCTTTGTTCCTGTGTGTGCATAATTCTGTCTTTGATTACAGTTTCTACTAATTTCCCTGGGACAGATGTTAAGCTAAGTAACCTGTAATTTCCTGGTTCCCCCCTGGATCCACTTTCAAAAATCAGTGTAACATTTGCTACTTTCCAGTCTACCTGCTACAGTGGTTCATTTTAGTGACAAGATATATATTCAGATTAGTGGGTCAACTATCTCACATTTGAGTTCCCCAAGAACTCTCAGGTATACGCTGTCAGGACCTGGAGACTTACCTCAGTTTGACTCAGTTCTTCAGATTTCCATCTTGAAAATAATGGCTGTGGCGTGGGCACATGCCCCACACTTGGATATACAATGCAACACTCCCCCAACATGCCCCTACTTGTCCTGTCTATAGATCCCCCCCCCATTCCACCATGTTTCTGAGACATCCACTATAAATTGCCATTTAGCAGCAAGTGTTCCAGTTCCTCCATCTTGGCTTGGAATAGCATTGGCATATAAACACCTGTAACACATTTCCCTCTTCAACAACCCTCACTTCCTTCAGCCCATCTCCACACATAGCCCTCCTTTGCCCTCCTACTCTCGTTCTGTTCTGAACCAGTATTACCCTGAGTGTTCACACTATCATGCCTTTGGACTGACTTGTCCTGAACTGGAGGTTCCCCAGCTCCTGTTGGCTTTCCCCTTGGATTAGTTTAAAACCTGCTCTGCTACCTTTTTTGCTATTAAATGTTAGCAGTGTGGTTCAAGTAAAGCATGCCTCTTTTGTATAGCTTTGGCACATCCCAGAAAGTTCCCCAGTGCCTAGAAACCTAAACTCTTCCTTCTGGCACCACTTTCTCACCCATGTGTTGAGACTCCTAATCAGTTCCCACCTAGTTGGCCCTGTTACAGGGACAAGCTTTGGGAGTTTCAAGTCTCCTGTGCTTCCTCATGTCTCTCATGGATTTTTGTGGCAAACCATGGGTTCTAGTTTTGTTAAGATCACAGTGGTTTGAAGGGCAAAAGAACAAACTATAGTTCATAATTCATTGAAATAACAAGCCTTAGCTTGCTACACAAGCACAAGCATTTAATTTTCTCACTGTACATGAGGAAGGAGGGAACGTGCATGCTTGAAGATTTCTCAGGCGTGTATATGGAACAACAGACCATGGATTGTCATGATGAATGAATTATGTTTTTGAGCTAAAGCAGTGTTTTTTTCCAGTTTATGGCTGAACATGTAAGGTATTTCACAATTGGATCTAATATTCCACTTTGCATATTTTGAAAAAGAAAACTTTAGCCCAATTATCTGAGCAGTATTTTAACTTTAGAATGATGGCTTATTAGGCAGAAGTTTTCTACTGCAAACATTGACAATGAAAGGGGTGCCTTTAAAATCGTAGAGAGGATTAATTTGTGTTAGTGTCTTTGTGCTGCAGTTGCAATAAATTAAAGTGAACAAATTTATGTTTTTAATTTTGAATCCATATTTACAGTGATAATTATAACTCTGAAAATCTGTGCTCTCAAGGTACATTATATTTTTTCAAACCTGTATTGAAACACTGTCTTTGGTCTTGTGTTAGCAATGCAGTTGCCTGCAGAATCTTTCTGGGCAGATGTGCAGTTTTGTGCATCACCAAGTTTTAATTCTAACCATGGTTTGCCTATTGATGGTAATCTGACAGTGGTGGCAGGGAGGAGGGAGGCTGTGATTTTGGGGAAGTTTTTCCCTCTATAATGCTGCTCATAATAAGAATGTTTCACAATAGCTGGGATAATTTTGGATCTCACTATTCTTTACGTAATTTCTTAAAAGCCACATCAGTTTAGTTTTCACCATGACCTCATCTGCAAATGCCTAAATCTGGAGATGGAGGCCATGGGCAGATAAAACATTTTTCTACAAACTTGAGAAAAGTCTCAGATTTGCAGAAAAATCTGAAATCTTAAAAAAAGAAAAAGGGAGCGGGGGGAGGTTAACCCCCCCCCAATGATAGTAGCAGTGCTTGTAGCTTTAAGAAACAAATGCTCTCATTAGATGGTGCTAGGCAACTTGAACTGTATTGCCAGCCTTTCAAGCCTGAGTATGTCAATAAAAGGCAGGGTGAGGGAGGCAGGGCCCTTTCCAGGACATTTTTGGCCTTGGAAGGAGGACTTATCAGGGCCAGGCCTGGCAGCTGACTTGCTACCACTTGACTTGCATGACTTGCTCAGGCTAAATGCTTGCTACTGTTCAATAACAGCCACTCCAAAAAAGTCAGTGTGGTATTGTAGTTAGCATTTCTGATTAGGATCTAGGAGATCCAGATTCAAATCACCACTCTGCCATGGAAGCTCATGGATTGGCCTTGGGTTATACATTCTCAGCCTAACTTACCTCATAGTTTTGTTGTGAGGATAAAGGGAAAGATGTAAACTGCTTTTGATCCCCATTGTATAGAAAGGTATGGTGTAAATAAACAATATCACTCAACAGTGGACAGATAAAAGGCAGGGTGCTTAGTGGGTGGGAAGGAGAGAAGGAAGCAGGGAAAGATGAGGATGGGGGTTGCCTGGAAGAGGGAAAGAGGAAATAATGTAGAAAAGGAGATAAAGGGGGAAATGAAGTACCTCCTGCAAGACCTTGCTGGTTTCCCACCACCCAGCTGGGCCCATCCCTAGCCCCATGCAACTGGTGTATGCTGTGTATGCTGCCAAGGGCGGGAAGGAGAGAAAGCGTAGAAGCTGGGAAGCAGATTGAAGAAGTTTGCTGGTGGGTGAGAAGGAAGGAAACAGGAAAGGGGGAGAGGCTATGGGAATGTTCAGGAAAGAGAGAATAGTGGGGAGGAGATGAGATGGCCCATGCAAGTCCTTGAGGTCCCCTGCTTGTATCTTACAATTTATCAATGGCTGTAATTTCTCATCATCCCTGTGTTTTGTACCGTTTCTTGATCTCGCACCCCTTTACTGCATGTACATGTTCTTTAACCAACTTTCCCAGTTCTGTATCAATTTATTCAATACTTTATTTTGATATTTCCTTGAATATGCCAGAATTACTTTTAAATGGTAGCACCATGCTGATATTAAAATCTTGGTTAGAAGCATTATGGATATTGCTAGCAACAGAGCTCGTTGTGTAGAAAAATACAATGGGCTCTAGAAAACTGATTTGGTGGGCCCCCACTGTGGGTCCTTGGGAGGGCCGTGCTGGGCCTCCCTGCCGCCTCTGCAGCCCCTCAGAGGCCTGGCGCAGGCACACCCGCAGGCCCCTCAGTGCGCCTGTGCCAGGATAAAAGGTGAGTAGTCAGCAACATGGCTTGCCTTTTATAGATTAGAATTACATGCAGAGCCAGTCTTTTTTTCAGGTGACTTAGAGATTAACAATTTGAAAGGGGACATTTTTGTCACAGTAGCTGATAGTATCGTTGAGGTTTTCCTTCCTAGTATGACCTTAGTATATACAATTCTAATAAAGAGTTGCAGAATGGAGAGAAGGAAAGGCTGGACCAGTCAACAGAGAGTGCCCAGGGGGTTCCTTTTGGCATGGCTGAGTAGCAGTAGTCCACCCAGATTCAGGGTGCCAATATCCAACAAGAGAGTGTACTGTAGGGATCCCAGAAGTGGTCCTATATGATCAGCACAGCTTTGAGTATGAGGTATTTTGTGTGTGTGCATGTGTGCACATGCCAGCAGGTGAATGTGTTTGTGTAGGAGGTCCTATGGAGATTGACAAGACTAGATATACCTGCTGGTTGCTTGCAAAAGGAGTATAATACATTTAAAATTCGTAGAATTTGAATATCTTTTGAAATTATCAATGAAAAATGGACTTGGAAATTTAAAAAACCAGTGAATCATTCGATTAATGCTGTGCTGGGTGCTGTTTGTACTGAACACTGAAAAAAAGTGGTTATATACTTATGAAATTTAGATTCTGCAGTTAGCGTGACTGATAGAATTCCAAAGTGCTCACTGTTTTGCAAAATTAATTGTGGGTTGGATAGTCATGGTAGCTACGTTAATACTTTGCATCCTCTGCTGTAAATGTCACCCAGCTACTTCTTGTGGCTTCTGAGATTTAGCAGGCATTGCCACACACCCGTTCAGTTCTTTCTTTGCAGCTATACAGGTTAGAAACTTGCTTTTTTAAAAAATGCAGAGATTCTCAGGAAGCTCCATTCTGCTCCCCATATTACATTCTGTACCTATCTGTGGTCCTATGGAATCGCAACATATACCTAGGTCTCAATATATTCACAAAAGTCACTGTGACAGTACTTCGTAGTTTCATATGACTTTAGTAAGACATTGGTTAATTCTGAAGGAACAAACTGTAGACTGTTACCTTGATAAATACCAGAAATCCTCAAGAGTGATGTATTTTCATTGAATGTTAAGTGAGACAAAAGTGCTTGAATCCTTGGCTGTTCTAGAAATTTAACTTCCTCTGGATTTGCACTGTTGTCTATAATCTCCAGTTTCTCATACATTTTAAGTAATAGAACTATTACATTCATAACGGAGAACATGATTGCAACTGTTCTTATTTAACAAAAATCACTTTTAAAATTTATTTCTAGAATTGCACTTTGTGCTTTTCTGGAGCATCTTTAATCTTCAGTAATTTCTCTATAAACAAGAGATGAAAATATATGATAACTAGATGATCGTCTTCGTCCTTCTGTGCAGCCCCACATTGGGACTGCGCAGGCGCAGGCCAGCCGCGGAAAAGATTTTTCTAGCTCTAAGAGATGTGAGGGGGACGTTCGGATCCACCGCGCATGCGCGCCGGTGTTCCCGCCAATTTTGAATGCATATATATCCGAACGTCCCCGGCATTCCCTCAGTTCCTTTTTCGCCGCCGTCGAAAAGGTTCTTATTGTCTAGCGTTCGTTTCCAGCGTCTCTTCGGAGTTTTGGATCGTTTCTTCTGCTGGTCGGTATTTTCCCCTTGTCATCTGTCGGGAGATACCGTTCATTATGTCGCAGACATCTTTGTTTAAAAAGTGTCATAAATGCGGCACTAAGATGACCCATTCGGACGGCCATGAGCTCTGCCTCATCTGCCTGGGCGAGGGGCATGTTGTCGAGCGCTGCTCCATTTGTATGTCCTTCACTCCGAAGGCAAGGAGTGATCGGAAGGCCAGGCTCCGTGCCTTCTTGTGGGATGCCAACCTTCTCCCCCCCAAGCCATCGGGCTCTTCGGGAGATAGGCCGCGCTCCGCCGCTCCATCACCGGCGCCGTCTCGTAAGTCGCCAGAGCCGCTCCCCTCGGAACCGACGGGGCAACCCGTTCCGGAGGCCCGACCTGATTCCGGTTCCGGGGATCGTCCTTCGAGCCGGAAGGCCAAGAAGCGTTCCGCGCCCAAGCCGAAGTCCTCCTCCAAGCCTTCGGTTCCGGAGGCTGTTTCGGAGCCCCCGTCCAAGAAGGCCAAGGCGAAGTCGAGGGCCAAGGGCCGTGCATTGTCCCCAGCTCCGGCTGTGCTGCCTGGTTCTCCGGCCGAACCAGTCCTGATACCCGATGATGTGGTGAGTCTCCACACCCCGTCGCCTCCTTGCACGCCTCCTCCGTCGGTTCCCGAGGAATTTATGCCGTTTCCGCCTTTCCCGGAACCGTTCCAATCTTTTGAGCGCTCCCTGCCGTCCGCCCCGGCGCCTTCAGAGGCCTCCGTTCCACTGCCGTCTACCTCGTCGGTTCCGATGCCTCTTCGCTGGCCTGCCCCGGTGCCTGCTCCTCTGCCCCCTTGCCAGCCGGTCGCGGGGGTTGGGAACATGACCTCCTGGCAGGATTTTGTGGCGTGGTTCCAGCAGTCGCTGCCCTTCCTGCAACATCCGTCGGTTCCGATGGTCTCCGTTCCGGCTCAGCCAGTCGGGCTCCCAGCACCCGCTCCTCCACCTCCGGGCTTGCCTCTGCGACCGCCGGTTCCTGCAACTTATCCGTCGGCCCCGACCGCTCACCGGTCTTCGGTTCCGACGCAAACCTCGCCGGAGTTTTCGGATTCCGAGGATGATGAAGGTCTGGCGTCACCGTCGGAGTGCTCTTCAGACGCGGCCTCGGATCCTTCCCCGGATGACACCGTGGGTGGGCCCCGCTCATCGTCCCCGAATGACGATTACAGGCTATTCTCCGAACAAATGGTGCGGATGGCCGCCGCGCTGGAGATAGACGTCTCCTCCACGACCTCCAAGCCCAAGAGTAAGCTGCTGGAGGCGCTGTATTCCGGGTCCCCCGCGTCGGTGGCGTTTCCCCCTGTGGAGGATTTTGTTGATAACGCTCTCGCGCTCTGGCAGACGCCGGCGTCCCTGTCCGCGACGGCAAAGAAGGTGGAACGGTACTACCGTTTAAAGCAAGATGATTGCCCGTACCTCTTCAATCACCCGAAACCCTCGTCGATCGTGGCTGAGGAGGGTCAGGCTCGGTTCCGTTCCGGTTCCTCGTCGGCCCCGGCGGACCGAGAAGGCAGAAAGCTGGATGGCGTGGGCAGGAAACTCTACTCATCCGCGTCTCTGGGATTCCGTATTGCCAACTTCCAGGCTATAATGGGATCCTATAATCTATTCCTGTGGAAGAGGCTGTCCTCTTACCTCTCCGACCTCCCGGAGGATCGCCGCCACCTGGTTAAGGCCCTCCAAGCCGAGGCCGTGAAGCTGTCAAAACAGCAAATGACAGCTGGCAAGGACGCCGCCGACTCTGCAGCGCGAGCGATGGCAACTTCGGTGGTCCTGCGTCGGCACGCCTGGCTTCGGTCCACGGCCCTGCCTCCAGAGAAGAAGGCGAAGGTGGAGGACTTCCCGTTCGAGGGGCCCCAGCTCTTCTCGGAGAAGACGGATGAGTCCCTCTCCCTGATGAAGAAGAATCAGCAGACGGCCAAGTCCCTCGGGGTCGCCCCCTCAGCCCAGTCGTCGGGTCCGAGGTATCGCTATGGTCGGTTCCGATCCTACCAAACCCCTTACCAGCCTTACCAGCAGCGTCAAGGGCGCTTCTTCTCGGGCCAGTCCTACGGTCACCGATCCTACTCTGCCCAGCAGCGTCACCCTTCCAGGCGCTCCGGCCGGTCCAAGGGCAGGCAACAGCCCTCTTCACCCAAGCCTTCGACCTCGGCGCAGAAGCCCTCGGTCTTCTGACTGCGCCTGAACGCTCCTCCGTTGGCCTCCGAGGGTGCTTCCTCTGCTGCCCAGTTTCTGGACAGGCTTCGACCTTTTTTGCCCTGTTGGCAACGTGTTACTTCTGACGCTTGGGTCCTGTCCATTGTGGCCCATGGTTACAAGTTAATGTTTACGGATGCACCCCCTCTCTCTCTCCCTCCCCGTTGTTCTCCATGTTGTGATGTTGTGTTACACAATAATGTTATGGAGTTGGTTACCAAAGGTGCTGTCCGGGTGGTCAATGTCTCTACTTCCCCATGGGGATTTTATTCCAGATACTTCCTTGTGGATAAGAAGGGTGGAGGTTCCCGGCCTATCTTAGACCTTCGAGGCCTCAATGGTTATTTGAAGGCTGAGAAGTTTCGCATGCTGACCCTGGCGCGAGTCATGGAACTCCTGGAAGTGGGCGTCTGGCTGGCCATTCTAGACCTGAAGGATGCCTACTTCCACATTTCTATATTTGAGGGCCACAGGAAATACCTGCGGTTTGTGTATGGGAATTCTGTGTATGAATATACAGTGTTGCCCTTCGGGCTAGCCTCTGCACCCAGAGTGTTCACAAAGTGCATGGCCACCGTAGTGGCATACCTGCGGTCCCAGGGTTGCTTTATCTACCCGTACCTGGATGACTGGCTCCTGGTGGGACCCTCGCCTGACTCTCTCCAGGCCCATATTGCCCTCACTTTGTCCGTGCTGGCTAGGCTGGGCTTGGTGGTTAATGGGGATAAGTCTATCCTGACCCCAGGCATGGCCATTAGGTTTATTGGGGTCCATTTCAATTCCCTGCTGGGTAGAGCCTACCTGCCCCCAGACCGGTTGGCCAGGCTTTCCGCTTTGGCCCGGCATTTTATGCATTGCCGGTATCAGACTGCCCTTTTGGTTCAGACTCTGTTGGGCCTTATGGCCTCCACCACAGGGGTGGTTTTCTTTGCGCGCCTGCGTATGAGGCCTCTGCAAAACTGGTTTGTCCGGAGGTACAACCCCCTCACCATGGGTCAGCACCAGAGGTTTTCCATCCCCAGGGTGGTGCTGCGCTCTCTGGCCTGGTGGACTGTCCCTGGGAACCTGTCTGAAGGTTGTCCTTTCGGCCCCTTCCTAGCTGAGGTCACGGTTTATACCGATGCCTCCAACTTGGGATGGGGGGGGCGCTGTGGACAGCTTTCGGCTCAGGGCATCTGGTCCCCATCTGAGGCATCCATGCATATCAACCTTCTTGAGCTTAGGGCGATCCGTTACTCCCTCGCTTCTTTTGCAGATGCCATTCGGAACAGGAGGGTTCAGGTCCTGTCGGACAATACCACGGCCTGCTACTACCTCAACAAGCAGGGAGGGACGGTCTCGCTCAAGCTCTGCAAGGAGGCAACGACTCTATGGAATTGGGCCATGGTCAACAACGTCCTTCCCAGAGCCGTGCACATTGCCGGGGATCTCAACACCTCGGCGGATGCGCTGAGCAGGGTGTTTTTGCCTCAGCACGAGTGGTCCCTAAACAGGGTTTACCTCGACCAGGTTTTCCGCACATGGGGCACGCCGTTGGTCGACCTCTTCGCCACTGCCCGCAACAAACAGGCCCCGCTGTTCTGCTCCCGGGCCGGCATTGGCCGCCACTCCCTAGGGGATGCCTTCCAAATACCTTGGTCCCCAGGGCTCTTTTATGCCTTCCCGCCCTTCCCGCTCCTGTACAAGGTTCTTTCCAGGGTCAGGGCCTTCCGAACCCACTGTATCCTCGTTGCCCCTCGGTGGCCTCGCCAGGATTGGTTCCCCCTTTTACTTTCCCTGTCCCAGGGGCGATGCCTCCCCCTGCCTCACGCCCCGGACCTCTTAACCAGGGACGGGGTGTGGCATCACGATGTGGCTGTACTGAATCTGACTGCCTGGCTTCTGGGCACCCGGGAGTGAGCCTCTCTTCTGGAGTGCTTGGGGTGATCTTGAATGCCCGGAAACCGTCCACCAGGTTGTCCTATCAGAGGAAGTGGTCACGTTTTTCCCGGTGGTTGGCCCTGAAGGGGGTTTCTCCCTTTAGTTGCCCGCTTCCTGTCATCCTGGACTACCTCCTGGAACTCTGCTCCCAGGGCCTTGCGTTTTCCAGTGTTAAGGTCCACATGGCTGCAATCTCTGCCTTCCATGAGCAGATTGATGGGAAGACAGTTTTTACTCACTGGCTTTCCAAGCAGTTCCTGAAGGGCCTGTTCAAGACCTTCCCTCCTAGGGCCCATCCCATTCCGCAATGGAGTCTCTCCCTGGTTCTCTCCCGGCTGATGCTCCAGCCCTTTGAGCCTCTATCTTCTTGTCCCCTACCTTTGCTCACTCAGAAGGTGGCTTTCCTGGTAGCAATCACGTCCTCTAGGCGTGTTGGGGAGCTGTCTGCCCTGCGGTGTGACCCTCCCTTCCTGCAGTTTTTCCCTGGTACTGTCATGCTCCACACTAGCATGGAGTTTCTGCCCAAGGTAGTCTCAAGGTTTCACCTACAGCAAAAGGTGTTCCTCCCTTCCTTTTTTCCAACACCTTCATCCCCAGGGGAACGAGCACTACACACATTGGATGTAAAGCGTGCTTTATTGTTTTATTTGCACCGCACCAAATGTTTCAGGAAGTCTCCTGCCCTGTTTGTGTGTTACTCTGGCCCTCGCAAGGGCTCACCTGCTTCTGCCCAGTCCATCTCTCGCTGGATTGTGTCTACGATTAAACTTTGCTATCAGCATGCTGGAGTCCAGTGTCCCTTGTTGGTTACCGCTCATTCCACTCGAGCGCAAGCTGCTTCTGCTGCCTTCCTGCGAGGAGTGCCGCTCCGGGACGTCTGCCAAGCTGCGACATGGTCCACTGCAGACACTTTCATCAAGCACTATTCTGTGGATGTGCATGCACGACGTGACTCGGCTGTGGGCACAGCTGTCCTGCAGTCCTTGTTCAAGTAGACACTCACACCCGCCCCCATTGGTGAGATGCTAGTTACTCTCCCAATGTGGGGCTGCACAGAAGGACGAAGACGATAAACAGGGTTTCTCACCTGTAACTGTTGATCGTCGAGTCTCTTCTGTGCAGACACACATTCCCTCCCGCCTGCCCCGCTGTGAGTGCTTGGTTTCTTCCATTGTTTCTCCGGCGGCTCAGGTGAACTGAGGGAATGCCGGGGACGTTCGGATATATATGCATTCAAAATTGGCATGCGCGGTGGATCCGAACGTCCCCCTCACATCTCTTAGAGCTAGAAAAATCTTTTCCGCGGCTGGCCTGCGCCTGCGCAGTCCCAATGTGTGTCTGCACAGAAGAGACTCGACGATCAACAGTTACAGGTGAGAAACCCTGTTTTTATCCTTTGTATAATATTATCATTGAAGCAATTAAATAAAACTGGTTATCATTGATTTTTACAGAAAGAGTTTTCACAGCCTGGACCAGCTGTCTGCAGATGTTAGCCTTTCTCAGACATCTCTGGATCCGAGTCATTCCCAAGATGGAGATGGAAAACAGGATGGATTAAATATACTTAGTGAAGGTAAAGTAACTAGCTCAAATATTGCTTTTATTTACTTAGAAAACATATATACTGCCTCTTCAGAAAACATATATACTGCCTCTTCAGAATCCAGCTCAAAGCATCTCACATTGTAAAAGAGTATGCTAAAACCATAAACCCAAAAGCATGAAACCAAGGCATGAAAATGGATAAAACACCATTCAGACTAGAAGCTTATTATAAAAACAGTTTTAAAAGGCTGTTTTCCTCGGTTAAAGGCCTGGGTAAAAAGAAACATTTTGATCTGGTTCCTAAAGCAAAGCCTCAGGGGGGAAAAAAAACCCTGTCTCTGGTTTCTGCTCACCTTACCTCACCTTGTAGCTGTGGATACAGTGAGCTGGGCTTTGGAAAGAGGATCTTTTGTGCAATTGTCAGTGTGGGAGGAGATGGTCTTTCAAATAGTCCTGCTCCAAGAGCCGTAGGGCCTTAAAGGTATGAACTGGCCCTTGGAATTGTGGCTGGAAACAGATGGGAAGCCAGTGCACAGGAGTAATATGATCCCTGTTTTCAGTCTCTGATAGCTTGAAAGATGTATTTTGACTAAATTAAAAATTCAAGGCAGGTTCTAGAGGCAGACCCACATAAAGTAACCTAATCTACAGTAATCTAATCTAGATGAGAACAAAGTATGAGCAATTGGCTAGATTAAGCATTTAAAGCAATGGCTGTAGCTTGTATCAGCCAAAGTCGGTGCTTTATGCCACAGATGAGACCTGCACTTCCAACAATAGGCCAGGAACTAGTAGCACCCCCAAGCTTCGAACTTATTACTTCACAAGGAATAGAACCCCCTCCAGGACAAACTAACTCTTCAATCCTTGAGCAACTTTATCATTGACCAGCAGCACCTCAGTCTTATCTGGACTGAGCTTCAGTTTATTTGCCCTCATCCATCTCACTACCTTCTCCAGGCATGTAATCCTTAAGAGTGACTAAAATATATCAAAGATTTTACCCCATATTTCCACCATACAAAAGCCATCAAATGCAATTAATTAGTTTATTTCATTTATACTCTACTTTCTCTCCAGTGGGGACCCAAAGCATCTATATCATTCTCCTCTATTTTATCCTCACAATAACTCTGTGAGGTAGGTTAGGCTGAGCGTGTATGACTGACCCATGATTACCCAGATCCTAGTCCAACTCACTAACCACTACACAATACTAGTAATGGGCAGAGTCACAAGCTTGTGGAAGATATGTTATTCTTCCTAGTCCTTGGGAACTTCCTGCCACTGAGATCAAATAAAAGAACTATTAAAAATAGTGCTGGATTCAGGCATTACAGAGTCTCTTGCCTGCCCTTCCTCAAATTGTCCCATTAATGGCAGTTGTAAACTTGAGAAAGGGTCTTGGCTACACTCATTTCCAGTATTCAATGAACATCTTTTAGCAGATAGAGGATTGGACTGTGAAAATGACAGAGTTAGCAGAGGTGGCAAAACTTACAGCTTTGATTAGAGACAAAACGTATATCTTTTTGGCTAGCTGGAAACCCTTTATTGACTTTCTGCATGAAATGTGGAATAGTGACTCGATGCTTTGTGGTTTTGATCATTAAGAAGATAATGGGGAAGATAAAACAAATAGAAGGGAAGCAGTAGTGGAAAAGAAAACTTTGGCGAGATTGTAATTTTGTTAAAATAAGACAAGTGATGTAGAGAAGAATGGAAATGAAATATGTATTATTGTTCTTTTTCTTTTCCAAGTTCTGTTACTGTTTACTTTTTCTTTGTTCTTGTTTTCTGCCCTTTCTATGGGCTTTTATTTCTATTAATAAAATAAAAATAACCTTGAAAAAAAAGAGCATTTTTTAGCAGGATACGTATAGTTATATTGCATTTGCGCTAGAGACTAAATTTGGGGGTTCCAGTAGTGCAGGACATTGTAGAACTTTGCAGTGTTGCAGAAAAGTATTTAATTCATGCAGTGTAATAATTTGTGCAGGAGACCTTCTCGTCTTAATTGGAGATAACTTAGTATTTCAGTGTTCAAAAGAAAAAAAAAGCCAGTGAAGAGAGAGAATTTAAAGTTTTGAAAACACCATGCAAGCATATGAACGTGGGTAGTATTGAATCTAAACCACCACTTTAAATAGTGTTTTGCTAAATTTTCCTGTATATTTAACACACTCTGTTCTACATATACCTCCTATATGCCATTGATGAGCATTGGTGAGGGCCAGTTCTCATGTTAGAATAGAAAAGAGTCCAGTAGCACCTTTAAGACTAACCATCTTTACTGTAGCATAAGGTTTCAAGAATCACAGTTCTCTTCGTCAGAGATGACGAAGAGAACTGTGATTCTCGAAAGCTTATGCTACAGTAAAGTTGGTTAGTCTTAAAGGTGCTACTGGACTCTTTTCTATTTTGCTACTACAGACTAACACAGCTAACTCCTCTGGGTCTAGTTCTCATGTTGCAGCTCAAAGGTTGCTAAATATTCTTCTTCCCTTTGGAATACAGATTTACTCCTTTTTTTAAATAAAATTTTATTAAAACTAAAACACAACTATAAACTGTTAAACAATAAGCACACAAAATTTAAAAACATGCATAAAGTCAAAGCAAGTAATAAGTAACAATTAAATATACAAAGATTTATAACTCACAAGAAGTCTATGTTAATAATGAGTAGTAATTATACTAAGTGATGCTTATTACAATATAAGGAATTATAGTTGATCTAGTAAAGAGAGGGACTTCTTACAAAGTACACCAGATAGTCTATGAAACTAAGAGATATTTTATATATTTGCGTATGTATGAAAAAATTTTAGGCCGGGCACGGAGGTGTTATATTCCAGATATTCAAAAAACGGAAACCATTTCTCCATAAAATTAGTTGTTCTTGGGAAGTGTGCTACTTGATAGATTTTATCATACAACTTTTCCGATATATAATGGTCCCAACTTTTTTTTTGCCAGTTGTCAATTGAGGGGGTAGCCTTAGATTTCCAAAGTGTAGCTATTGCACTCTTTGCAGCTACCAGTAAGGCGGTTGTTAGGTTTCTCCTTATTGTGGGAATATGGGTCTGCCAATTATCCCATTGATCTAACAGGATAATTTCTGGTGCGAGAGGAATTTCATATCCTGTTATTTTCCGGATTTCCTTTAGCACTTCTTTCCAAAATGTTTCTATATGCTTGCACCTCTACCAGCAGTGGGCAAAATCTCCTTCTTCTCCACAATCTTTCCAGCAATTAGGGGAGGATGAGGAAGAGATCAGGGATATTTTCTTTGGAGTTATATACCATCTGTTAACTATTTTGTAGGTTTGCATCTTAGTGACAATTGACTTTGAGGTATAGGCATTGGAAGACCAAATTTTCCCCCATCTTTCTGTAGACTGCTCTATTTGACAATCCTTGTTCCATTGGGCTTGAAATTTCCATAATTTATGTTTTCGGATGGACAGCATTATATTGTAAATTTTGGATAACAAACCTTTTTTTATGAAGAGAAGGAGAGTCTAATAGGCATTCAAACTCTGTTTTGGGGGAGGTAATTATTTTTGATATATTGATGTGATCAGCCAAATTTTGTAATTGGAAGTACCTAAACCAGTGGATTTTATGATTCATGATATTCTCTATTTCCGATAGAAATATTGGCCCATATTTTGAGAGGTGAAAGTAATGTGCACTTGCCTCACAGACAAATCTGTTGATTTACTGCATGCTGCTGTTTGTGCAAGGGGTTGATACTCTACAGAAGAATCTACAGGATACAGAAACAAATAATTTACTGGTACCAAGCAGAAACCAGTAGTTGTACTTCTGGTTTATTTCCCTGATAGATCTCCTTCCTCTTGTTATCTCTGCCAGTTTGGTGTGGTGGTTAAGAGCGCAGGACTCTAATCTGCAGAACCGGGTTTGATTCCACTCCTCCACTTGAAGCCGGCTGGGTGACCTTGGGTCAGTCGCAGCTTCTAGCTTTCTCAGCCCCACCCACCTCACAGAGTGTTTTGTTGTGGGGATAATAGCATACTTTGTAAACTGCTCTGAGTGGGTGTTAAGTCATCCTGAAGGGCGGTAGATAAATCGAATGTTGTCGTCGTCGTCATCATCATCCATCATCCACATCTGCCTGGCTTTTCTCATCTAGAAATATGTTACTACTTATATGTGCTGCTGCTGAGATACCATGTCAATTCAAGATCAATTTCCTTTTGAATAGTGATGAGGAATGTTCTGGTTGGTATAGTGTAGAGGCATTGCTTGTCAGAAAATGAAATTGCTCCATCTTCTGGCCACTTGTGAAGATGCATGGTATCTGAATTACTTAGATGGACCTTGTAAATGGATATAATCCAAAACAAAGCAATAGAAATAATCACTAATAACTTTCCAGAAATGGTATCTGTATCAAAAATTAAATGGAATTTATTGGGTAAATACAAATGCACAGTGTTTGCATTTTATACGTACTCTAAATTTGTCCAAACGTGTTATCATCACAATGCAGATTGTGCAAAAATCACCTAATCTCATCAGTGATTAAACCAGTTCAGCATTCCATTTGTTGTCCATTTCAGATCCGCAATATCTGCATCAATCTGATAGTTGTATTTGATGTGGGAAGAAACTTTCGTCCAGAGCTTTCTGGCTAGTGACAGAAGAGATTTCTCCGTGTATTGTTACTGTCAGCTGTGTTTGCTAAACTTATTTTTTCCACTGCAGGATATTTTGGTGGCTTTGCTTTTAAGAATGTAAGAGTCCTGCTGGATCAGACTAGCGGCCCATGTAATATAACATTCTGTTATACAGAGAGGGCCAACTAAGAAGGCGTAGATGGCGGAGGTCGCCTTGACGTTCCCTTCTAGCACTGGTGTTCAGAAGTTTACTGCCTCTAGATGTGGAGGTTCATTTAGAACAATTAATGGCTAATAGCCATGATGACCAATCTTATCGCTTTAAAGCCATCTATATTCTTTTCCATCATGCTGTCCATTGGCAATAAATGACACAGTTTAATGACTCATTAAATAAAACAGTGCTTTCTTTTGACTGTTTCCCTTCATTGAGCTAAGGTAAGTTCTTCAATGAGTTCTCTTACAGAAGAAGAAAAGTTCTTTCCTCCCATGCATAATTTTATAAATCTCTAATCATGTTTCCCCCTTAGTCTTGTTTCTAAACTGAAACACTCCAAATTATAATAGCACAAGTGATCCAACTCCTTTATTTTATTTTCAGTTCCCTTTCTAATAATTCCCATCATATAATTTGCCACATACACGGCTGCCACACAGTCAACATTTTCGTCAGGCCACCCTCTACAACCTCAGAATTGCTCTCCCTCTCAGACCAGAAGTTCAGACCCCATCAGCATATGCTTAAAGTTAGAATTTTTTTGTTCCAGTGTGCTTGACCTTGCATTTACCAATACTGAATTTCCTTATCCACATTGTTGTCCAGTCAACCAGTTTAGAGAGATCTTCCTGGAGATGTTCACAATCCACATTAGGTTTCATCATCCTGAATGATTTGGCATCACATGCGAGCTTGGACACTATACTGTTCACCCACCATGTCTACATCACTTATGAACAAATTAAATGGCATCAGTCTTGGTATATATCCTTTTGGGATCCACTGCTTTCTTCATTCCATTGCAAGAAGTCTGTTTATTCTTACATCCTACTTCTTGTCACTTAACCAGTTTTTAATCCAAAGGACTCTCATCCCTTGATTATTCAGTTTATATTCTGTTTGGAGTAAACTTTTTAGTTACTCTTTAGGGGTTCTGAAGTATAGTAACTTCTTGTTGCAATTTGACTCTTTCTGCTCAACAGTCCTATGTATCTGAAGAAAGGAGCTTTGACTCTTGAAAGCTTATACCCTGAAAATCTTGTTGATCTCTCAGGTGTCTTTGGATTCAAATCTTAATACTCTACTGCAAACCAACATGGCCACCTACTTGAAACTAATCCTATCGTTATCAACCATATAATAAAAGCCTGTCTAAGGATTTCAGTGTATGTTGTACTCTAGAATGGCTGAAAAAGACATTACTACAAATCATGCAAGGGATAGGTCCAGTATACTTGATTCTACCCATTTTCCTATAAAACTGGTGATTACTTGAGAAAAGGGGTATGTGTAGGGCATTGAAGGATACCTCTCTCCCTGCCTTTAGATGCTTCAGCAAAGTCACTGTGGTCACCAGGAGATGGAAGAGGGGTGAGGAGAGAATACCGAGGCTATACATTTGATTGGTTAGTATCCCTACCAGTCGCTAGTATGAAAACATAACTGAAAAGTATTATCTTTCTTAAATAGGGAAAGAAGATACTCCTTCATTGCTTGGTCTCTGTGGCTCTCTAACTTCAGTAGCAAGTTACAAATCCCTCACAAGTTTGAAATCAAGTGAATATCTTGCAAGTCCTACGACAGAGATGACAAGTCCTGGACTAACTCCTTCTTGAACCAATCTACCCAGAGAAGACTCTTGCGTTTGTATGATTTGGCATTCCATAATTAACCTGCCATCAAGACTCTTAAAAAGTCAGGCTAGTTTTTACAAAAAAAGTTAACCTATCCTTTTTAGCAACATCTGAAACCCAGAGACTTTGTTTTCCTGAAACAGAATATTCCAAGGTACTTTACTTACAATTTTATTTTTAAATCAACCACTGAATGTACAATTAAGTCTGGAAATGATTCTTAAGAAAAAAGGGTGACAGAATCTGCCTTTTCTTCATACATTGCTAATATTAAGAGCAGAGTATTGTACTGTGCTAATTTAGCTATTTGCTAGGATAATGTAAATCTTGTTAGATAAAATACCTTTCCAATTTATTGTGAACAGCAAAGTATTTAAATTGTATATGGATAAAACACTGTTTTTTTAAAAAATCTGATTACTTAATGCTAATAGATATTAGACCTAGTTTGAATTTGTACTGTATTACACAGCTGTTTTCTTGGGTCAGGAAAATTAAGTGTTTCTCTTCATCAGCTATCCAAATGGCTGATATACTGACACACTGAATCATTTGCAAAAAGGGAAGAATACGGAGATGGCATTTAAATTAATTTATACTTCTCTGCCATGTTGACTCCTTCAGTTTTACCCTTCTGAAAGCAAATGTCAGCAGACTTTCATGTAAATGTTCTTGTTGAATAGTTGTAATAAGAACTATTCTTGCATTTGGCTCCATACAAACATGTGCCACTTGATTTAAACAATGCAAGCCATAGGTTTCTTGACCAAAGCTTTGCAGGTTAATTTTTGAAGTGCGAACCTTTCTACTGATTAATGCATTCTTTACTTATGGTTACATTCGTAAACAGAGGCAACTTTGTAAAAGTTAGTATGTAGACATGTAAGGCCTCCTCTGAACTTGAGAATGGCAAAATGCTTTATTGTGCCAAAGAAGTTCTGCACATTGTTAGTATGCAGCAATGTAATTTGAAATCTGTACTTACAGCTTATTTTTGGACTGTCAGTTGGATTACTTTGTTTTTGCAAAATAATGAGATGTGCCTCTTGTAAAATTTGCTGTAAGAATGTGATTTGATTGGGAGCCTGTCCTCATTCATGCAGAGATAATAATGAAAATCCTATGTGGTGTTTACTGGACTGCGTATGTGCCGAGCTAAATTTTGAAACAAAATGAGACTGCAGTCTTGAACTTGAATGGTGTACTAGACATTATATATTGGCTACCTGATAAAGTAACTTAATGCATGATAATGCTCTTGTAAAATACTCTTAAGAACATGGGGAAATTGGAAACCTCTACAACTAAGGGCCAAGCAACGAATGACACAGGTTGGACACTTGTCAGCTTCCCTCAAGTGTTGATGGGAAATGTAGGTGTCCTGGTCTGGCAGCTTGGCTCTTCGACTGCTGTCCAATGGACTTTTCAACTGTCACCTGTCCAACATTCTGCCAAGCTGCCTACATTTCCTATCAAAACTTGAGGGAAGCTGACAAGTGTCCAACCTGTGTCATTTGTCACTTGTAGTTTGGCCCAATGTTTCCAGAAATATGTAGTTATATTGGTGGAATTTTGTTAATATTTAAATACTTACTTCAGCCGGTATATCGTTTATTAAGAACCATGATGATGTCACACTGATTAAATGACATTAAATCAGCCAGGATGAAAATCTTTTACCAGGTAGCAACAAAAACTCTTTAATGTGTGTATGAAGCCAGTTGAGTCAATATTTGTGCATGGGAAGTTTACTGTCATGGTTCTGAAATCTTACCAAGCTTTCAGAATTTTAAAAAGTGCATATTTGTTGCCCTGCTGTACAATTTGTTGCATGTGCATTAAACATTTTGTAATATCACTACTGTAGCTTGTTTCTGTAATCAAGAGAATGTGTATTCTATGAAGTACCTTCCATTTACACTAGGTTGGATGCTATAATGTGCATTGCCACAAGGATCACTTACTGCTATGTACTGCTCCCCACAACAGTCCTTTCTGCCCCCAAGAAGTCCTGTTCCTAGGGTTGGAGAACTCAATGGTTCCAAAGGATGCAGTAGAGAGGGGGCAAAATCACTTCTCTCTTATGTCAGTGGAGGTTTGATGATGCAAGACACAGAACAATTTTGCTTCTTTCCCCATTATAGCCCATGGTTGAAAAGGACTGCTGCTTTAAAAGAAACACCGGACACAATTGTCCTGACTGCTGGCTCACAGAGACAATTGCTAGAATTGGTCAGAATGCAGTTCCAAGGTTCCAGCTTAGATCAGTCAACACTCACAGCTTCAAGTCTGAAGGAAATTCCAGAAGCAAGGTTTCTGTGGTACTGGCCTAGGTCAGAGATGGAGAAATCTCTCCAGAATATGAGCAGCTAGGTCAGTAGCTAACAGACATGTTGCTAGTCCCTTCTCTGTTTAAGACCCATGCTGCTAACCACCTGTATTGCATCATGCACCTGTCGGCTGTCTCAGTCCTGCTCTTGCAAACACTCCTTGTTGAAGCTGGGTACTGATTCCCGGCTGAGACTCTGTATCTGACCTCTCAGCAACTGCCTCTTCCTGCAGTCCCTCGGCCAGTGGCTGTGGGTTTGGGTCGGGTATCATGACTCCCTCTTCCTCGAAATAGTCTTCTGTGTCTGCTGTTGGGCTTTGCTGGACCATGACAACAACTATGATTTTCAATGTCTTCTGCTGATAGACCACTGCACGCTCACTATAGCTCTTGAGTTCCCCTGAACCAGAGTGTTGGATCCTATGATCTCTCTTAGACTGCTTGCACTAGAGAAGTGTGGTATTTGATTTCATATAAGTAATAATTAGGAAGTTCATGGTATTCTTGCTCTTTTAAAAAGGATCCTGTCTTGCAATCTCTCAAGTCCTTTAGAAGCTGCCATATAAATGTGTTCATTATTTAACATTATATTAGCTACATGATGCTTCATAGTAGTGTGTGTAAAAAGACAGTCCCATGTCCCAAGACACTTCCAGAAAGTCTCTGGAACTGGCAAAGGTGATAATGATTCATGCACAATTCAGGTTGGATACAGAGAACAGTAAGCAAAAGGAAATGTAGTTGCTAGTGTGAGTTTATAAATATTTGGGCAAGAATTTACATAGACTAGGTTTGTCCTCAGTCTTTATGCTCATAAAAAGTTTTGCACAGGAAGAAAAGCATCTTTTGCATTTTAGTTTCACTTTAAATTGTCAAGCTTAGATGCTGAATGAAAACAGCCCTTTAACAAGGAGAAGGCTTCCACATATAGAAGAGAACCTTTGGAATCCTGTTTTTCCCTACTTAGTCAAGAAGAAACTATGGCTTTAACAGCACAATTTAGGCTTAGACTAGAGTAACTCTTTGTAGGATTGCACTTTAAGGTAACAACCTGATTAAAAATAAGCTTCAAAGTTTACTTGGAAGTGCAGAGAAGTGCATCATCCCACAGATATTCAAATACAGAGACTGAATGGAAAATGGGTGCAAAATGTTATGGACATGGGAGCATCTCCTCCTAGTAGAGTGGCAAACTGCTATTTAGTTAAATCATGAAGTGTCCCATTTTGGTTTGTGCTTGCACAACAAGTTTTCAAGTATAATAATCTAACAGTGGTTTATTATTGTGTATATTGACAAGCCAACATTTTCGATGTTAACTTTTCTTGAAAGGTTTTTTTTTATGGAAGCCTTCATCCCTAGAAGTTGGTAGGACTGCTAGAAATGACAGATAATGTTCAATGAATTCAAAGAAGCCAAATTATGATGGAGCTGCAATGCCATGTCTGTAGTTTGAGTATCTAGAATCACACCGGGGAGTTGTAATAACTTTTAAAGAAAGAGAGGTGCTGTACTTCCTGTCTCTTTTAATTTACTTACATTACCGAATTAATGTTCAAGTTCCATTGCACTAAAACCACAGGTATTGAAAAATATTGCACTGGCAACTTGCAGTTTTTCACTTTATGAAATTCACAGCGAAGTATAGCCTCTTCCCATTCTGTACTTAGTGCCTTATTATGTATTTGATGCTTCCTACCAGCCTGAAGTGCTACAAACATCTTTCTAATGTATTTAATGCTTTCTAATGTATTTAATGCTGAACCGGATGCAATCATCCACATGTAAGTTGTTTTCCAAAAGTTGATTTTAATATTAAACATACCTTCGAAGTACACAGCTTATGAAACAAGTCTAACATTCTGGTTAAGTATTTACTACTTTTAAATATTTCCCTTTTGCAAACTGTCACATTTTTATGAAAAACGAATTAAATACTACTCAGTGTCAACAATCTCAATTTTTTTCATTCAATCTGCTTAACAATACTCACCTATTCACATTTCATTCTATCAATATTGGAATTGGCTATAGATTACACAATGGAATTGATCAAACAGGCACAGAAGTGAGGGCATGGCTTTCAACAGCCAAAGCATTCTGGTGCATTGCTACAAGGCTAGAATGAGCCCACTACAATTAATTTAACAGGAAGTCTTCTGAAATCCTCATTCAAAATGTTTTAGTTTTAGTAGAAGTATTTTGACATGACTCAGATAAATGTAACTGCTAACCAAGAGTTAACTTTTATACCTGAAAATATGATTGAATGTGTGTTGCAGCTAAACATCTTGAAACAGCATGGGTGTACTCAATGTATTAGCTGATAAACAGTCAGTTTGGAAACTAGGCATTTCTCCCTTTGCTTGGAAGGACCCATAACTCAGCTTTGGCCAGAGAACTAGATCTGCAGTTGTAAGGGTAATACATGTAATAATTTGCCCAAAGGCAGTTTTCATGAATAGAGCAGTAAGGGCTACGTATCATGCATGAAATTGTGGGGTTTTTCCCCTTTCTGAGAGGAACGTTTAATACAAAAGACAGTCATTTCTAGCTATTGTCATTCTGCAGGTTCAGAGTAGATAACAAAAAAAATTTACGTCAATATATATATAAAAAGGCAGTTTCTTGATCTGGATATTTTAAACATCTGTACAGTTTTATCATACGAACTTGCATATATTTCATTATTCTTCTTGACATATTCATATAATAACAGCTAGTCTGGCTTCGTGAGTCACATGATCAGAAAAGCATCAATTACACTCAGGTAAAGCAATTCGCTGTGGACCAGTGGCAAATGTTTCTTCAAGGAAAGAATGATAATTCATTGTCAGCATTTTGCAGTAAAAATAAAGGAGCCTAAGCTAGCATTTTTCTGTTGAAAAATATCATTATACACAGTCTGAAAAGTACTTTTTTCCAAAGTGCTAAATGCAACCAAATTGTATCCTACTATCTGGTAACTAGCTGCATTTTCTGAACTAATTTTGGAACCTGAGAAAGAGGGTGTGTTCAGAGGGGTTAGGCAAAGAAGGTTATCTGGGAACAGAAAATATTTGAATCAGATCTGTAGATAACAGCAACTACACTCTTTTATACCTGTATTTCTCCTTGCACTGAGGAGTAGCGAGTAGTTCACTAGGTTCACTTGCTAGGTTCATTTGGCATACAGGAATCTGTGTGGGGTTCTACACCATTCCGTCTACACAACTGGGGATGGTCCAGCTACTAAGTGGGGCTGCCTTGAGGCAGGAGTGATGTGTAAGGGGCTTCTGAACCATACTTTAATCCCAAGTTTTCTTGCAGACCTTGTTAAATGATCCCGTTTTTGCATACTGACTATTGATGCTATTTGAAGTTCAGAGAAACAGCATTAACGGTTCTTTATGTCTCTTTCTTTATTTAATCTACGGAAGAAAGACTTCCCATATTCATAGGTGCTGATCATTATGGCACAAGCAGGAGCAACCTTAGTTAGTCTTGGAACAATACCTACAGAAATAAAAGAAATTACTTAGCTATTCATACAACAACAAAATCGTCGCAGGAAGCAATTGTGTGATTAAAAACTCATTGAGCAACATTAAAATAATTTGTATATAGCAGAAGTGCTTAAGTTTCATACAAGTGATATATTGTGTTTAATCAGACAGCTGCACGTCAAAAGTGGACTATCTGCAACAGATGTTTAAGGGGGAAAACTGAAGAGTCTGGAACATTTCACTTTAGAAGAGACAACTGGGGTAGGGAGTATGTGTGTGATGTGATGGAGATTTATAACATTATGCACAGGGTAGAGACAGTGGACAGAACTTTTTGTCCATCTCCCAAAATACTAGAACTCGAGGCATGCAATGAAGTTGATGGGCAGTAGATTTAGGAGAGACAAAAAGAAATATTACTTTATTCAATGATTAAAATGTGGAATTTACTGCTAAAGGATGTAGTGATGGCCACAGGCATACATTGCTTTAAAAGAGGACTAGAAAGATTCGTGGAGGCTATCAGTGGCTCCTAGCCACAGTGACTAAAGGGAAGTGAGCCTCTGAATACCACTGCCAGAAGGCAACATCAGGGAAGGTCTTGGCCCTCCATGCCCTGTTGAGGGCCCTCCAGAGTAACTGTTTGGCCACTATGTGAGAATGGATGCTGGACTAGATGGACCACTGTTCTGATCCAGCAGGGCTCTTATATTCTTACGCTGTTCTGATCACAGAAGTTAAAGCTTCAAACTACAGAAGCCAGCCAAACATTTAACTACCTGGAGCTTAATCAAGCATTTTTTTGTTTGGAAACAAATCCTATTTGAGTTAAAATTTGCTTGAGTCAGCATAGGAATGCAGCAGGAATGAGGTGGGCCTGTAAGACAGAGATGCTCTGCCAGGCATACGGTTGAGGCCAGTCTTAGGTTACCTTGGGAACCTCCCTACCAATCTCCTGCCAGGGGGACTACAATACCATTTGCCCCACTTACAAGTGAAGTCACTGGAATGATATGAACTGTGGCACCCAACCCCCTCCCCCTTTTTGTTACATTATTAGGAAAATGGAGGGGGCTGCCATCTGAGATGTTGATTGTACATGTATTTTGTTCTTGGTTTTAAATGTACTTAAATGTTTTTAGTTTTGTATAATATTTTTGTACCCCGCCCTGAGCCCGCTTGTGGGGAAGGTGGGCTAAAAACAGAAATAATAAAATAAAAAATAAAAGTGAGCGCCTGTCTGCTTGGGAAGAGACTGTTTCATCAAGAGCAGAGCTGTTTCCACCTGCTCTGACCCTCACCTCCAGCTCCTCAGACTATAAAGGCAGCTGCCATCTGGAAGGGAAGGAGGGAGAGAAGGGAGGCCTGCCTGCCTGCAGAGAGACTGTTTTATCAAGAGCTGACCTGTTGCCCTCTGTTCTGCCTTATGAGTTAGTTCGTTAATGGCATTAATGGTAAAATTGGCTGATTCTGCATATCTATGAAATTTGAATAGTAAAAAGTCCAGTAGCACCTTTAAGACTAACCAACTTTACTGTAGCATAAGCTTTCGAGAACCATAGTTCTCTTCGTCAGATGAAATTTGATTGTCTTTTGTACATTGTAAGTAGGGCTGTGCATGGGTGAGGAGATTTGGTATTCCTGCTTTGGGATACCCCCAAATCCGAAGCAGCAATTTGGGTTTTGGGAATTGCTTTGGTATGCTCCGTGAAGATTCGGAGCATACTGAAGCGAGGGGGGGAACTCCCCACCCCCACCCCACCCTCCCTGAGGCAACCCCTCTACCCCCCATCCCCCTGGGGATACCCCTTCACTCCTACCCAACCCTGGGGAGACCTCTCCACCCCCCCACCCACTTATCTGGCAGCGGGAGGGTTATCAGGTGGGTGGCGGGCCACCACCATCGCCGTGGCAGCGGCAGCACAAGGCAGCGCGGCTTGGAGCCAGTCGGCTCCTCTACCGCTGCACGAGCCTGTGGGGTGGTGGGGAAGGCTGGAGCCGCCTCCTCCGGCCTTTTCTGTCCCTCAAATGGCCGTGGTGTGCTGGCGCCACGGCGGCCATTTGAGGGGCAGGAAGGGCTTTCTCCGCCTCCTCCGGCCCTTCCTGCCCCTAAAATGGCTGCCGCAGCCATTTGAGAGGCAGGAAGGGCCGGAGGAGGTGGCTCCGGCCTTCCCCACCACCCTGCAGGCTCAGGTGGTAGCAGCAGAGGAGCTGGCCTGGAGCCACCGCAAGGTAGGTGGGTGGAGGTGGGGGGGTTGATGTTTAAAGGGCCCCACCGCTGCTTGCAAGCAGCGGCAGAGGCCTTTAAACAAGCACTGAAGCTTACCGAAGCAACCCAAATCACTTTGGTAAGCTTAGCTTCGGCATTCCCAAATCTGGTCTGCTTCGGGTAACTTTACCCGAAGTGAAACCCGAATAGCACAGCCCTAATTGTAAGCTGTTTTGGGTCCATATTATATGAAGAAAATTGGGTTGAAAGCAGGTTATTTTTATTCCTTATTTCTGCTTTGAGGGGTCGATCCTACCACTCTACTGAGCAAAGTTTGAAGCCTTCTTCCAGCCTGAGTCTTCCTCCAGTTTAAGTGCTCTTCCATTGGAGGAAAAACCACTTAAGCTGGAAAAATGTTTCTCAGGCTGGAGGAAAATTCTGTGGAGGATAGTTGGATCAAATTTCAGAAGCCAATTCATATATCGCATTTTGATTTTGTTTCTCCTATATGAGAAACAAACTTATAACTTTTTCCTCTCAATTTTTTTTCAGTGTTTATGTTTGCATGAATTGTGTTTAATGCCAAAGAGCATGAAGCTGGCATAAAAGAAACAGAAGAATCAATGACAGTGAAACTCAGGCAAATTGAATATGAAATTTTGGGTCATCTCTAACCAACAGTTCTGATTGTTCCAGTTTTTACAGATTTCTCATTTGCTCATCTGTTCCTAAAAAAGCTAGTATAAATGTTCCTAGTTCTTGATAATTCCAGTCCAATTCTATTAAAACAGTATTCAGTATTAATATAGATCTTTTCCTAAGTATCTAAGGCACTTCACCTTACTTTATTATGAAAACTCCTTACTTTATTATGAAAACTCGTAATGTAATCTGCTGTTATTTGTTTAATAAGTAGGAAAAGAGAAGATGGATAAAACAGAGGGGAGCTTGAACCAGGGATCTGAAGGCTTATAAGCTCACTAAATTACCGATGTCACTCCCAAATAATGTGAGTATCCTGTACTTCAACAATGATTTTCTCTTACTATTTTACATGTTATAATGTACTCAGTATAATTTATTCAAAAGTAACTTTTGAGCAGAGCTAGCACCAGACATATTCATGCTATGATATAAATATGGATAACAGCTCATCTCTTAAGTCCTATAGAGACCGCCCTACAGTTTCCATCTCATTTGTTGCCTTACTGTTTGCAATAGCTACTTCTGAAATAAAAAAGCTCATAATTAAGTGCCCCCATTAAAAGAATTACTTTAGTTTCTGTAGTAGTTTGATACAGCTTTATACAAAATAATATTGCTCTTTTTTTTACTGTATAAGAGATATTTACCAGCATATAAGCCAGTGAATCCATTTTCGGCAACAATTCTCTTCATTATTTCCCATACTGACGCGTGCCTCTGCTGTGATGCTAAAAACAAAAACAATGCTAAAATAATGGGGGGGAAAGTTGATGTACAATTAAATATCAACTGTACTACTTCATTCTTGCTGAGATGACAAGTTTCATTATGAGGAACAATTTTCAAGTGAGGTCATTTTAAACAAACATTTTATCCTACCTACTGTATAAAAACTGAAACAATCTGCTTCAAACACATAGCTAAGTAAGAAAATTATACAATACTGTATCAGGTGCTCAGGATCATCTGTCATATTTAACACTAATGCTGTTGTAGTGGTTCTGTCACTTGTACCTGGGATGGGAAACTGAGAACGGGAAGTGGTTGTTGACTCCTGCTGTAATCTCTCTCTCTGCCTGCATGGCCTTGAGAAGTCTATGAATCCCACAGCCTGTTTTCCTGCTTGCAGAGTTCGAGGACTGTTAGGAGGAGGGGGAAGGTAAAGTTAGGAACCTTTATTTGCTTTAGATTTGTCTGTAGCCGCCAGTCCTAGCAAGGATGGTGTAAGTGTATGAAACTGGCATCTTAACAATAAAGAATTTTAAATCCTGAAGTGAAGTCTTTTGAGAGTTGCCCAGCATCCTTATAGATTGCTAGGACTCCCTTTACCCCTCGAACCTGAATCACTGTGGATTCCTAACTCTGAGCCATGGCTACTGAGGGAGTCAAATGGACCGGTGCTGCAGAGCCGACTGAGGGAAGCCTTGAAGACTTTGCCAAAGAGCATTGGCTTGATGTGATGGCGTTGGCTGGAACTAACGTGAGACTCTGCACCGGTGTTTCCTGGTGGCCTCTTAACTACAGCGCCTGGATGGAGGGAACCCCAGTGCAATGGACCCCACAAGTGGTGTCAGCCAGGAGAGAGTTGGAAACAAGTTGTTGGAGGGCTCAGTTCCACAGATCGAGTATGCTCCGATGAGAAGAGTTCCCCTAAGGAGGAGGAGGTGAGGAAGATTATGAAGGGAGAGGAATGCTGGAAACATCCTCTGCTGATGAAGTGCAAGAGATCCGAGCCGAGATGGAACAGATGAGGTGTGGCTTGTATGCCTTCATGGAGAATATTCAGCAGATGATGCAGGCAGCTTTCCAACCCGGTCTGCCGGATCAAGCTGCCCAAGTGCCACCAGGCTAGCTGCCCGCCCTCCCCCCAGATGGGCAAGGAATCCCAGGGCCGCCGGGCCAACTGCCCATCCTTCCCCCAGACAGGCAAAGAGCTCAGGCACTGCCTGGCCACCCATCCCCCATATGGGTAGGGAGCTCCAGTGTCAGAGGGTCAACCCTTGTGACCAGTGGGAGTGCCAGCTGGGCAGATGCCTGCACCTCGGCCTCAGCTGCCATGGGGGCTGCGGAAACTAGAAGCCCGCTTTGAAGGAGATCCAGAGGAGTTAGGGTATTTCTTGGTGCAAGTGGCAGAATTCCTGAGAGAACGGGGTCACATCTTTCCAGATGAAGCTTGCTGGGTGAGCTACCTGGGCTCCTGGTTGGGGGGAGAGGCAGCTAAATGATATGTAACTCTTTACACAGCTCAAGCCCTGGAGCTTCGGAGCGTGAGAGCCTTCATGCACACAATGCAGACACAACACGAGGATCCCCTCAATGAAGAGAGTTCAAGAACTAAACTGAAGTGCATACGGCAAGGGAAGCAGCTGGTGCGTGAATTTGCAGCCAAGTTCAATGCATGTGCTGCCAAAGTAGAAGACTGGACTGAGTCAGTGAAGGTGGAGTTTTTCCGTGCTGGCTTGAACCCAGACTTGGTGGCTAAAGCCACGGTGCAAGATGACCCATGTACCCTGCTGGGGCAGATACAGTTGGCGTGTGAGATTGAAAACAGAGAGAAAGTTGGTTTTTTAAAATTTTTTTTAAAGATTTTTTATTCTTTTTATTAACTACATTAACTAACGATACAGAGGTAAGGAAGGGGGACAGGGGAAGGAAAGAAAAAAAAACCAACAACATATAACAGCACTACACTACACAAAATGCTTTCCCTTCATACTGCCATTATTTAAAAAAAATTAAAGCTTTGTATGATATTGATGGAGTGGTTGACCTTGCGAAATACAAATTACAATTCAAATTAAGTCTTCCTCCCCCTCCTGGGCCCCGGACATAATTCTCTCTGAGCAACTGCAGTCGCATTGCTCGTCCCCCCCCCCCCCTCAGACTTCGCCTTTTCTTCTTGCTTGGTGTTTTGCTGGAATTCCGGATTTTTGTCCTCAAAATCCCTTAGTTGATCTTCTGATATAATCTTGCAAGCTTGATCTTTGTAACTGAACCAGATACCTTCCGGAAATAGCCATTTGTACTTTATTCCAGGTTCCCTCAGAAGAGCTGCGAGCTTTTTATACTTAAATCTTCTTTTCCGAACTAAAAATGGGACGTCTTTCAGTATCTTGACTTTATTGCCCCAAAAGTCCAGATCCGCATTTTATGAGTTGTATAGGATAGTGTCTCGGATCCTTTTAGATGAAAAATCGATAATGATCTCGAGAGGCAGCTGACGCTTCGTTGCATATTTTGAAGAAGCCCAATGGACTTCCAAAATGGCGCTTTTAACCTCTTCTTTAGTTGCCATCGCAGGTGTCGCCAATAGTTCCGAGACCAGACCCCATAAATCCTCATTTTCCTCCTCTTTCATGTTCTGGAGGCGCAAAATTGTCTGTGTTCGTTCCACTTGTAGCCCGATCAGCTGGTTCTCCACCAGCTTTAACTCTTTATTCGTAGCCCTCACGAGTGACGCACTTTCCCGAGCAGACTTCTCTGCCCCCCCGCTACTTCCTTAATGGTTTTCACTTCGCTCTCAATTAAGCCCACCCTTTGATCTGTTTCATTCAGCTTGTCAACAAAGGGTTTTATGGCTTCGATAACCGACCTCTTCACCAATTCCTCGAGCGACTCTCCTTTCCCCTGCAGGGCAGCCGAAATTGACTTGCCTAAAGCGGGACTCTGTTTTTTCGCTGCCATTTTAGGGGGGGGGACCGCCAGCCGAATTCTGAAACTCAGCGAGGGAGAAGAACAAGCCTTCTTAGCTTCATATCCCACTACTCCTTCGCGTGCGCTTGTAATAACAGAAGGGATTCGCTTACTTGCAGGCTTCCGCCTAGTTCTGCTCTTTGCCATTTTCCATGGCCCAGCAGCACTCGCGTCGCGCACGTCTGCCGGCCTCCATAGGGACAAACGGGCAATTTACCCCCCGCATTGATTTTCAGGGGGCTCTTCCCGCAGCGCCCCGGACCCTGCCTCCCTCACTGGGAGTCTGGGGGCTAATCCTCGCAGATCAGCCGCCCGGTCAGGGTGCTCGGGCGCTTCCTCCCGGACCTGCGGAGAGGAGCGTCCGACATGGCCGAGAAAACGAAAACGAATCCGAAAACAGAGAGAAAGTTGTAAAGCTACTTTGCTTGCAATACCAAATTGGCCAACAGTGGGGAGCTGCAGATAGAGGAAGAGGGTGGTGGTGTACTACCTAATTCAATGGAAACGTTTTTCAAAAAGCTAAGCTAAATGGGTTAGGTCCACTGATGCAAGAGCCATGAAGCTGGTTCGGGCTTTCCATAGAAGATACCTGGAGAAACGGGGGAGCGGGCGATTGATCTTCGGGAGGGCAGGATGTCAGGTGCTCAGGATCACCTGTCATATTTAATACTGATGCTGTTGTAGTGGTTCTGTCACTTGTACCTCAGGTAGGAAACTGAGAACAGGAAGTGGTTGTTGACTCCTGCTGTAATCTCTCTCTACCTGCCTGGCCTTGAGAAGTCTATGAATTCCACAACCTGTTCTCCTGCTTGCAGAGTTCGAGGACTGTTAGGAGGAGGGGGGAAGGAAAGTTAGGAACCTTTATCTGCTTTAGATTTGTCTGTAGCTGCCAGTCCTAGCAAGGATGGTGTAAGTGTATGAAACTGGCATCTTAACAATAAAGAACTTTTACTCCTGAAGTGAAGTCTTTCGAGGGTTGCCCGGCATCCTTACATACTGCTGAGAATGTTGGAGGCTGCAACCAAAATAGCCCTACTCTAATCTTGTTTGCTCAACATATCCAGGGTAAAAAGAAAGAACATACTTAGGGGGAAGTGGGCTCACTGTTCTCCCCAACATAACTACTGGAATGTAATTGCAATGCATACAAACTTTGATCAGGATTCAGGAACATTAAAAAAGCAATGTTCCCAATCACAAGGATGGAGCCCACACATGTACAATTTCTACACATGTAGGCAGCATGATCACATTCTGGTGGATTACACCTAGGTTGACGCCACTACACTTGTTCTCCCTCTACAAGTTTTCTTTATACCATGGATAGGTCAAGTGAAAAGGGCTACAGCATATCCTGCACAGTGCAGATTGAAGAAACTCACAAGGCCTCTCCATGTGAACTCAGAACAAATAAGCTCATACTGAATTCATACCCTTTAGTGCTTAATAGAATCAGTCCTTTGAACTAGAGCCAAGAGCAATTCAGAATTAGCTTAAAACTGACAATTCACCCTCCCCCACTCACCACTGAAAGAAGCCACACCCACTCATCTCCCACTGCAGGATGGTGGATCTGGAAAGAAAATGCTTAGTAAAAGATTAAAAAGATCTTACCTGATGTTTCAGATTCCCAAATTTCAGTCTGTCTGTGTGTTTTTACTACATCAAATGGTAATGTTAATAAAGCAGCAATCTAGGGGGAAGAATTGTACAACATTAAGATGCAACATTTCCAGTATAACCTCAGTACAAGTATAAAATGCATATGGTACACATACTGGCCAACAGCAGTCTTATGACTACTCTGTTAGCTACCATCTAGTACGCAATTACAAATATTTATATCTCACTGAATTGAATGTTCCTGCAGTGTATGTAACTACATTAGATTGTGGAACAGAAAACATAATATTGATATACTGCAAAATTTTGTGCTTTAAACAAAAAGCCTGAGTGCTTAGACCAGAGTCAAAATAGTATTTATTGCACAAACTGTACATGTGTGAAAAGAAAATGTGAAAGTTGCAATATAGTGCATGCATTCTTCTAAGCAAACAAGTACAGTAGTGAACTCTACAGCTTTGTTTAAAGCAGCAAAATGATAAAAACAATACAATACTTGTTTTAAAACACTGCGTATAACTGAGTTTTATCCAATGGTGTATAGTTTTTGGCAGCCCAGACAATACTGTCGTGCTATGTTATTAGTCATCAAGCACCACAATAATTTCCATTAATATACTGACTAAGGCTGTCCCATAATGACGTTCTATTTATTGTTATGCACAGCTATGATGTCTTCCTGAAAATAAATATCACTGCTTCATTACTCACTACTTTTTAAAAAAGTAAGTAAAACGAGAGGCAGCTAAATTACAATCCAGCAGAGTTAAGATGGGTTTAAACACTTTTGCTTGACTGTGGCCTAAAGTGCACTAAGTATCTCATTGAGAATGAATTTCTGTGTGTGCATATCTGAATCTGTTCCCTCTATTGAAATAAATGGGGGCAGTCTGTATGCAAGGATGCTGGGTATACATCTGAATATGCATCTAGACCTGGATCATAGTGACTGCATCTGATCCAAACGAAGATATTCATGCTAATGTTCAGTTTAAATGAACAGGACCTAACTGTATGCCTAGGTGCTATTTATTTCAATGGGATCTAGGCAAGCCTAATTTTCTTTCCAGTATACCACTCTCAGGTTCCTGTGCTTTCACTTTTTAGGTAAATACTTGCAAAATGCATCTAACATTTTCCTCAAAACACTGAACTTACAGAACCAGCTGCTGCTCCTGATGAGAAGGCGATCAGGAACGTTGGCTCATGTTTACCTAATCTCTTACACAATCTTTTTTTGAAGTATTCATAGTTACACCAATAAAGTGCTAGGGAGACAGATAAATAGTGAAAAATGCCAAAAGTCATAAAATTGTGACAAGAACATATTTTTTAAAAAAGACAAGTTGAAAACCAAAAAAGTACACTAATGATCACATATGCAATGTTTGTGTAAGGGTAGTAACAGTAAGCAACTGGATAAAATCCCTATGCTTCCATAAAGCTATTAACCACTTGTCATGGTGCTACCTCTGCTCATATCAACTGAAACGAAATTGTCTCTTTTCTAATATTACTAATGGCAGTATTTTGATCGTATAACCACATATTATACTGAGTCTGCAATATATGAAGAAAAAGGTTCTTTGGCCAACAGAAGAACTAAAAGGTCTCTGATGTAGTTCCATCTTTGAAACTTTCAGTTTGGATTTGTAGGACCGGGAGGG
Source organism: Eublepharis macularius (assembly GCF_028583425.1). NCBI lineage: Eukaryota > Metazoa > Chordata > Lepidosauria > Squamata > Eublepharidae > Eublepharis > Eublepharis macularius. The sequence continues at coordinate 64,785,068 of NC_072800.1, read as the reverse complement.
TGCAAAAGAGGCTACATATATTTCAGTTGAAGCATACAAATAAATTGTAATTGCAAGAAATTGGAGAGAGGCAGAAGAACACTTTTATCTTGCCCTTCCTCCGAAGAACTTGGGGCAGTATATGTTGTTCGCTCCTCCCCAATGTATTTTCACAAGCCTGTGAGGTAGGTTAGACCAAGACAGTGTCAACAAGTGAGTTTTTTTGCAAGCAGGGAATTACACCTGGGTCTAGTAACTGCTGTACTATCTGTGTCTATGTGCGTGTCATGTGGATGTGTGCCATCAAGTTGCTGCCAACTTATGGTAACCTGATTGGGTTTCAAGGCAAGAGATGTTCAGAAATGGTTTGCCATTGCCTGCCTCTGCATAGCAACCCTGGGCTTCCTTAGTGGTTGTGCATCCAAATATTGACCAGGGCTGACCCTGCTTAGCGTCCAAGATCTGATGAGATTGGACTACCTGGACCATCTAGGTTAGACCATATTTACTGGTGACAAATGCTGGCTTATTGTCTGACTACTAGTTAGTTGAGACTAGAGGTGGGCATGAACAGCAATACAAACAAAAAAAAAGCCACGAACAGCCGGATCAGCTGTTCGCGAGCAAGCTGTTCGTGAGGCCCTGTTCCCGATGAACATGTGTTCATTCCAAGCCCTGTCTGTGGTGTTCATCAGCCGTTTGTCAAGCTGGCGCCTTTCAATCAATTCCCTTGGCAACAAAAGGAACGGACTTTCTGAACTCTGTCTGAACTCCTGTTGCCCTGGAAACCCCAATCTAAGCCCAGGGGCACTTCACACACTCCCCCCCCCCCTCAGCTGCTAGTCAGGGAAAACCCTGACAAGGGCTGATTGCAGCCTGCTGGGGTTTAAATTTCACTCTCCCTGCTGCTGTGCAGCGCAGGAAGAGGGACATTTAAATCCACCACTTAGTTGCTTGACAGGGAAACCGCTGACAAACAGCTGAGTGCAGCCTGCCAGCATGAAATGCCCTTCTCCCTGCTGCTGCACAGCAGCACAGCAGCAGGGAGAGGGGCACTGCACCACCGACTCAGCCGCTTGTCAAGGGTTTCCTCACAAAGTCTCCCCCCCTCCCTCCAGCCGGCTGGAAGGAGGGAGACTTTGAAGGGAAGGAGGTTCCCCACGCCGTTTGCAAACAGCATGGAGAACCTTCTTCCCTTCAGAGTCTCCCCCCCTCTCCCTCTAGCCAGCTGGAATGAGGGAGACGTTGAAGGGAAGGAGGTTCCCCATGCCATTTGCAAACAGCATGGGGAAACTTCTTCCCTTCCAAGTCTCCCCTCACTCCCTCCAGCCAGTTGGAAGGAGGGAGACTTCGAAGGGAAGGAGGTTCGCAAGCGGCGCAGGGAATTTTCTTCCCTTCCAAGTTTCCCCTCCTCCCTCCAGCCAGCTGGAAGGAGGGAGACTTTGAAGGGATGGAGGTTCCCCACGCAGTCTGCAAACGGCATGGGGAACATTCTTCCCTTCAGAGTCTCCCTCCCTCCAGCCGGCTGGAAGGAGGGAGACTTTGAATGGAAGGAGGTTCCCCACGCCATTTGCAAACAGCGCAGGGAACTTTCTTTCCTTCCAAGTATCCCCCCTCCCTTCCACGAACAGCCAACCACGAACATGTTCGTGAACAGGGTCATGTTCATGGTTGTTTGTGATTCCCTGTTCGTGGATAGCAATGAACGACTATCATCGTGTTCGGTTCTTTTCCCGTTTGTGCCCACCTCTAGTTGAGATGTGATGTGGCTTTCTGTGTATCTTTGCTTCAGAGCTTAATAAATTCCAAGGTCTATGTGGCAGGCAGGAAATGAGGAACATATGAGCAAGTCCTTCTCTTTTTTCAGGTAATTCAATACTGGGCTTGGGCAGAAGCACAAGCCCACAGGTCCTTGGCCTTAGCCTGTGGCCTCTGTGAGAGTCATGCCAGTGGAACCAGTACTGGCCTGGGATCTTGTTGTGGCTGTAATCTAAAAATGAAGGATTAATAACAATAACAACAGCAACAACTGCACTTATATACCACTCTTCTAGATAGATTAGTGCCTCATCCAGAGCAGTGAACAAGTTAGTGTTATTATTATCCCTACAATACAAGTTGGGGAGCTGGGGCTGAGAGAAGTGGCTTACCCAAGGCCACCTGAGCTCATGGCAGTAGTGGGATTTGAACCAGTAGAATGCTGATTCACAGCCGAACCACTTAACCAATACATTTAAAGCACAAGAGTTTTGACAATAAATCTTTTATTATCAGAATGAATTATGTGCAAGCCTATATGATGCGCCTATATAGCTTACCTTAAGGGCTGCCTACTTGCATATGAACCTACTCAACCACTTCATCTTCTGGGTCTTTGCTTCAGTTCCCCCACCATCTGAGACTAGATAAATGGGCAACCCACGAAAGGACCTTCTCAGTTGTAGCTCTAAAATTATGTAATTTCTTCCCCAAGGAGATTCATCTGTCCCTTTCTACCATTGTCTTCTACCATTGGATGAAAACTTTTGTCTGGTGTTCTCTCACTGACTCTCATTGACCGTCCTTCCTGTTCATGTGTTTATATGTTTTGTTTTGAATCATTTTATATCTACATTTTTAAAACTTGTTTTAATGTTTTTGTTTGCCATCTTGGGAACCCTAAGTTGTGTGGAAAGGTGGCTTAAAAATGTTTTAAATAAATAAAAATAAGCTATAAGATGGAGCTGCTTTAAGTATTAGAATTCTTTAGTTCTTGCAAAGGAAATGTATGAACCTATAGCAAAAAAATGATTTACTTTGTGGAAGTATTATTTTTTTAAACTTCAGACGATAGTTTAATGCAACGTGGATAAGTTTTTTTGTAACCCTCCCCCAGATGCTACTGGATGCTCCCATTTGAAAAACATTCTAGACTAAGCTCTGAAAAACTATTAGGGCACAGTAGAGACATACACATCTTCCAGCTCATAACCATAGTTAAAAATCAGAAATGCACTTAAAACTCATGTTTCCCAGCCACATATAAATGAATTCTTACTGTCTTCTTTTCTAGTGCTAACCCTGGTTATGTCTCCATAACTATGGTTAGTTTTAAGCTAACTTGGATAGCTTTAAATCAAAATTTGAAGGCCTTCTGTACCAGGCCTATCAAACTACAGCATTCAGAAACTTTACTGCCAAATTACTGTAATTAAAAGGGATTTGTAAGAGTATAATACAATTGCTAAGTCAACCAAAGTTTGCTCCAACTGTGCTTTAACAACTGCATTGGTGGTGTTGGAGAGTGCCCTCGAGTCACAGCTGACTTATGGTGATCCCGGCAGGGTTTTCATGGCAAGTGACTAACAGGTGGTTTGTCATTGTCTGCTCTGCAACCCTGGCCTTCGTTTGACGTCTCCCATCCAACTACCAATCAAGGCTGACCCTGCTTAGCTTCTGAGATCTGATGAGATCAGGCTCACCTGGGCTATCCAGGTCAGGGCTAGTAACTACATTATGCTCCTACAATCCCTTTTTAATGACAGTAGTGCCACAGACCAGGGGTCTTCAACCTGTGAGCTGGGATCCACAAGTGGATTACAAGCCCCATCTGCAAGATTACAAAGTTGCACTTACGGCAACTGCTGTTCATTGATGTCTTCTGCGCAGGCACACATGGGACTGCGCACACACAGGCCTGCTGATTGGTAGGTTTTTTAACACTAAAGTCCACTAGGGGGTGCTCATCTCTCCAGTGTGCATGCACGGATTTTCCCGCCAAAATGGTACTGGGAGGCAGTGCCCTCAACCCTTCAGTTTCTCCTGAGCCACCGGCCCCCAAGAGAATGCAATGTATTGAAGAATGCAGTGGGGCAGGAGGAAGGGTATGTGTCCCTGCACAGAAGCCGTCAATGAACAGCAGTTACGATAAGCGCAACTCTGTTTTCATTGTCCATCTTCTGTGCATTCCCACATGGGAGAGTCTCACCTTACCTGGAGGTGAGAGTGATCTTCATCAAAACAGTGAGTGGAGTACAGCCTGTCCTACCGCTGATTCTCTCCTCTCCATCATGTCTAGGGCATAATGCTTTACGAATGTGTAGGATGATGACTATGTGGCTGCACTGCAGATGCCGCGTAAAGGGACTCCTCTCAGAAGCGCAGCAGAAAATACCTGGGCTCTTGTGGAATGAGCCCTTACTTCCAAAGGGCACGGTAAGTTGGCCATAAGATAACATTTCCTAATGGCTGAAGTCACCCACTGTGCTATGGACTGGGCAATGGCCCTGTTCCCGTTTTTAGGTCCAGCATAACACAAATAAATGTCCTTTCTAAAAGTTGCTGTATGATGCAAGTAAAAGAGTAATGCCGTATGGATGTCCAATGAATGTAGGGCCCTCTCAAGTCTGTAACCGGCGCAGAGGAAAAAAAACGAAGTACAATATCCTGGGTTAAATGAAATTGATTTGCAACTTTAGGTCTAAATTTGAGGTCAGGTCTCAGGACCACTTTCCCTTGGTGGACCTTACAAAAAGGAGAGTCAGAGAGTAACACTGCTAATTCGCTCACTTGTCTACTAGAGGTGATAGTTGCTAAAAAGGCAACTTTTAGTGACAAGAACCAAAGGTCACAGGTGGCTAAATGTTCGAATAGTAGTTGCATTACTTCTTCCAGTACTAGCTGAAGCGACCACTGGGGCACTATTTGACAGGTGGAAACATATTCTGAAGTTCCTTCAGAAACTATTTAGAAATGCTATGGGGAAAAAACTGTCCTCCCATTGATTTTAGGGTGAAATGCTGAGATGGCAGCAAGGTACACCTTAATGAATGAATTAGAAAGGCCATCATCCTTGAGCGACAATAAGAACGCCAGTATATCAGAGCTCTGGGAATGAAAAGGTTCTAGCCCTTTCTGAACAGCCAAATGAGTAAAACGTTCCCATTTAAACGTATAGGACTTCCTAGTATTCGCTATCCGGGCATTAAGTACAATCTTAGTCACCCTTTCATACAAGATCCCTATTCTGTTATATGCCATGCTGTCAGCTTCAGTCTGGGTAGGTCATGATACCATACCCCCCTGACAGTTAGCAGATCCAGTTCCAAACTGAAGCGATACCATGAACCCTGGGCAGATGAATCACATGCTGGAACCAGGCCTGCCTGGGCCAAAAGGGCGTTATCAAGATAATGTGTGGCTTGTCCCTCTGAATCTTGCTGACCATCCTGGCAAATAATGGGATGGGGAGGAAAGCATAAAAGAGATGTCCCTCCCACTTTATCTGAAAGGCATACCCCATTGAGTTGCATCCTATTCCCCCTCTGGAGCAAAATCTCAACACCTTCTGATTCCCCTCTTTCACGAAGAGATCTATCTGGGGGTGACCCCAGTCCTTGAACACTCGTTCCAGGTAAACATCTGTCAGAGACCATTCGTGGTTCTCTAGATTTAGTGTGCTCAACTTGTCTGCGGTCACATTTATGGTACCGGGTATGTGCACGGCCTGTAGGGAGACATCTCTTTCTACGGCCCATTCCCATATAACCATGGCCTCTTCACACAAGGTTCATTTAAATAAAACATGGCTGTGCAATTGTCTGTCAGTACTTGATCCTTCTTTTGATGGATGGTATCTGAAAAGGCTATAAGGGCATAACGAATTGCTTGTAATTCTAAGACATTAATATGTAAACTACTTTCATGTTTCAACCATCTCCCATGAGTATTGAGAGTACTGCAGTGTGCCCCCCAACTTGGTGTAGAGGCATCAATAAAGACAGTCATGTCCACCTGAGTTGACCCAAACTCTACACCTTTCAATAGATTTTTATCATCTCTCCACCAATTTAAAGAATTAATCACTGTTCTCAGGACTGAGTACTTCTTATTCAGGCTCTGGGACTCAACATTGTGTATAGACAAGTACCATAATTGCAGTTTGGCATGTGCAGCCTAGCTAAGGGAGTGACGCATGTAGTGACCACCATCAAACCCAAGAGAGTTTGAATATTCAGGGCAGACTGAAACATGCAATGGCTCCACTATCCTCCGGATCCTATTTGCCCATTCATGGGGAAGAAGGCCTCTGTTACTGTTGCCATCCAAAACAGTCAGATGCATGCACCTGATGAAGAGAACTGTGGTTCTTGAAAGCTTATGCTACAATGAAGTTGGTTAGTCTTTAAGGTGCTACTGGACTCTTTACCATTTTGCTACTACAGACTAACACAGTTAACTCCTCTGGATCTGTTGCCATCTAGAACAGCTCCAATGAACTGAACCTTCTTGGATGATATGAGGAATGCTTTCTTAAAATTCACAATCAGTCCCAGTTTATTGCAGGTGGTAATCACTAACTCTACATGTTTCTGCTGGATGATGCTGTCAGCAACCAGTCTTCAAAATAGGGATAAATAAAACAACCCTACTTCCTCAGGTAAGCCACCATAATGGCCATACACTTAGTAAACATCCTCGGGGCCATAGAAAGGCCAAAGGGTAACACCTGATATTGGATTATGTTATTATAAATGAAACACAAAAACCTTCTGTGTGAGGGATGTATAGATATGGAAATAGGCATCCTTTAAATCCAATACTGCAAACCACACATCGTGTGGAACAACTGCAAAACCATATTAAGTGTCACCATCTTGAATTTCTTAGTGTGCATGTACCTGTTGAGCCGTCTGAGATCTAGGATGGGTTTCACCCCCCCCCATCTTTTTTATCTACCAAAAATATTTTGGAATAAAAGCACCATTGAGACTCCTCACTGGGAACTTGTTCTATAGCCCCCTTCTCAATTAGTTCCCTTATTTCTGTTTGTAATTTCTCAGAAGGAGGATGTGATGAGAAATCAGGGAGAGTCTGAGCTGGGGAACAGGCCAATTCAACTTTATAACCACACATAACAATCTGTAACACCCACTTATCAGAAGTGATCTCCTCCCAAGCCGAAGAGAAATTAGCCAGTCTACTTCCAAAAATGAATGGCTGTGTCAGTTCTAGTCAGAATTGTTTCTGCCCTTGCACCTCCTTATTAGGGGGCAGTTGTTGGCCTTGTCAAGGGCAGTTGTTGGACCACCTTCTCTGGTGTTGCCCCTGCTGGGACTGATATTGTCTGTATGCATAATTAGGATATGGTTGGTATTGATATGATTTCCCTCTGTAGGGTTGCTGTTGATGGTATGACGCTGAGTGGGCAGCTGCTTGGGAAGAACACCATAACAATGGGGCATTTGGTGCTCCTTCCTCTTTTGGGAGAGGTAGTCATTTGTCTTAGCGGAGAACAAGGTTGTCCCTTCGAATGGAAGATCTTCAATTTTATTTCTTGTCTCCAAAGGCAGGGCTGTAGTGCGTAGCCTGCATGCAGTCTCAAAACAACCGGGGATGTCAGAGCGCAGGCAGAAGTGTCAACCGAATTAAGCTCCATGTTAATCTGCTGCTTAGAAAGCTTCAAGGCTTCCACCTGGATGACCTTGGCTAATATCTTTTGAACCTCCGGTAACTTATCCAGGAAGGAAGTTAGATGATTCCACAAAAGGATCTGGGAGGCTCCCTTAATGGCTGTGTAATTTGCAATTTTTACATTGAGAGCCACAGAAAAATATAATTTCCTGCCTAAGAAGTTGAGTTTCCTGCTCTCTTTGTTCACAGGGGCAGTATGGGAGCCTTGCCTGCATCTACATCACAAGCGATGATGGGGGAGGATGGCTGAACAAAAAAGTGCAAATGTCCTCCCTGGTCTTTTGACTTTCTGGACGTAGGGTGAGCCATGGCTGGCTTTTCACATATACTGGTGATCAGTTCTATGCCATGTTGGAAAAATTCCCTGAATAGAGGTGCTGCAGGATCTTATCCTTTGGTTTAGGATCCACAGCTGACACTTCTGTTTCCAATGACTGCACCGTCCACGACATTTGCTCTGTGTATAAGCGATAGTCCTTGTTGGGAGAAATTTGGCCAGTCCCCATGACTGTTTCATTGGGAGAGGGGGTCCAACACTGGGCTGGGACTCCATTCCTGGCTCCTCTCTGAGAGTTCGTAAGACCTTGCTGATTCAGACAACACAACATGAATAGAGAAGTACCAACCAATAAGGTATGGGATACCTATAAGGCAGTAATTAGAGGTATACTAATGGACTTAAATGGAAGAGCCAGGAAAAAAAGAGAGGAGAAGAGACAGGAGATTATGGAGAAAATAAAAGCCAAAGAAATACAACTGAAGAAAAGACCAGGGAAAAAGAAAATATACCAGGATATTAAAATCCTTCAAGAGAAGTTGATGGCAATGAATAATAAAGAACTGGAATGGAATCTTAAGAGAATGAACCAAAAGTTGTTTGAAGGTGCAAATAAACCTGGGAAATATTTGGCGTGGCAACTGAAGAAGAGAAAGGAGAAGAAGATAATAAATAAAATATGTGAGGATAATAAAGTATATCTGGAACAGACGGCTATTAGTAGAGCCTTTTACAAATTTTATGCTAAACTGTACAACAAAAAAGAAGTGAATAAAGACTCAATAGCGATGTATTTGGGGAAAATGAAGCTCCCAGTAATTTCGGAAGGATGGAGAGATAAACTGAATAGTGAAGTAACGGAGGAAGAGATAAGGAAGGCAATACAGTCAACAAATCTGGGAAAGGCGCCAGGACCTGATGGACTTACAGCCAAATTTTACAAGGTAATGGTCAATGAACTGGTGCCATTCCTAAAAGAAGTCATCAACGGTGTTTTGAGGGATCAAAGGATTCCAGATACTTGGAGTGAAGCTAACATATCATTGATCCCCAAAGAAGGACAAGATTTGACTAATGTTAAAAATTACAGACCTATTTCATTACTCAATAATGACTATAAAATTTTTGCGAAGATATTGGCGGAAAGAGTAAAGGGATGGCTATCCGAAGTTATTGAGGAGGAACAAGCTGGTTTTTTACCAAACAGACAAATCAAAGACAATTTAAGGACAGTTATAAATGCTATTGAATACTATGATAAGCGTTGTGACAAGGAGGTTGGTTTCTTCTTTGTGGACGCTGAAAAAGCATTTGATAATTTGAACTGGGATTTTATGTTTGCCACTATGAAACAGCTACAAATGGGGGAAAGATTCATAAGAGCAGTGAAAGAAATCTACAGAGACCAGAGTGCAGCAATTGTGGTGAATGACGAGGTGACTAAGAAACTGACTATAGGTAAAGGTACAAGACAAGGTTGCCCGTTGTCTCCACTGTTGTTTATTTTGGTCTTGGAAATATTGATGATACAGATTCGAGAAGATAATGCAATCCGTGGAATAAAAATAAAAGACTTTTCCTAAAAGGTCAGAGCATTTGCGGATGACATAATGTTAATTGTGGAAGATCCAATTGAGAACATGCCAAAGGTAATAGAGAAAATTAAGGAATTTGGAGATCTGGCAGGATTCTATGTAAACAAAAAGAAGTCAAAGATATTATGTAAAAATATGACCAAACAAAAACAACAGTTACTAACGGAAATAACAGATTGTGAAGTAACAAGTAAGGTGAAATATTTGGGAATTGAACTGACTGCAAAGAATATAGATCTATTCAAGAATAATTATGAGAAACTGTGGACTCAGAGCAAGACTTGATTAAATGGAATAGACTGAATTTGTCATGGTTGGGAAGAATTGCAGTAGTTAAGATGAACGTGCTGCCAAGAGTGATGTTTTTGCTACAAACAATACCAATTATTTGGGACTCTAAGCAGTTTGAAAAATGGCAGAGGAAAATATCGGACTTTGTTTGGGCAGGCAAGAAGCCTCGAGTGAAAATGAAAGTATTACAGGACGCAAAAGAGAGAGGGGGAATGCAACTGCCCAATCTAAGACTTTACTACGATGCAATCTGTTTGGTGTGGTTGAAAGACTGGATGACGCTTTAAAACCGCAAATTACTGGCTTTAGAGGGATATAAAAAAAATATTTGGATGGCATGCATATTTGTGGTATGACAAAGTAAAAGCAGACTCTATGTTTTTACACCATTACATTCGGAGAAGCCTCTTCACAATTTGGAAGAAGTATAGAGATTACCTACAGGAAGGAATTCCCTCCTGGGTGGTTCCTTATGAAGTAATAGATCCGAGAACTGTCGATAATGAACAACAGTGTTTAACGTACAAGGAGATAACACGAATAGAATTTTCTAAACTAAGAATAAAGACGCAAGATGAGTTGTCTCCAAGTTACGATTGGTTTCAATATAGCCAGATTAGAGATCTTTATAACTCGGACTGTGTGAAAGGAGGGGTAAGAATGGAGAATTCGGAATTAGAGGAGGTAATTCTACAAGAGGATAAAAAGGAAATCTCTAAAACTTATAAAGTGTTGTTAAAATGGTACACAGAAGATGAGACAGTTAAAGTGCAAATGGTGAAGTGGGCTATAAACTTTAATAAAGAAATAACAATGGAGGCGTGGGAATACTTGTGGAAAAATATATTGAAGATCACGACATGCACTAATATTAAAGAGAACGTCTACAAAATGATTTATCGTTGGTATTTGACACCAAAGAAAATTGTGTTAGGGAATTTGAACATGTGTAATAAATGCTGGAAATGTAAAAAGCATGAAGGATCTTTGTACCACATGTGGTGGACCTGTGAAGTAGCTAGGCAGTACTGGGGGGAAATAATAAGAGTGATAAGTGAGATTTTACATTTCAAGTTAATAAGAACCCAGAACTCCTGCTACTGAACTTGGGAATGGAGGATATTCCAGCACAATACAGGACATTGTTATTTTACATGACAGCAGCGGCTAGACTTTTGTATGTGCAAAAGTGGAAAGTACAAGAAGTGCCAACTATCGAGGACTGGATTTACAAATTGCTGTACATGGCGGAAATGGACAAAATGACGAGGAAACTGAGAGACCTTGATCCAGGACAGTTCAACATGGATTGGGAAAAGTTGAAGCAATATTTGGTGAAAAAATGGGAGGTGGGAGGAGAACTGTGGCAGTTTGAAAATTACTGAAATATAACAAAAGAAGAGGGAAGTGACTTTACCGAGGGGAGGAGAGTTAAATGAGAAATTCTAAGCAAATATTTTATTTGACTACTATATATAGTATTAAGTAATAGAGGTGTTATTATAAGAATTATAAGGATAGAAACTAACTGATTTTATTTCTGGCAGATAATTGTATAATGGAGAAATTATATAACTAAAATAGAATGAATATAAGACAGAAGGAAGTAAAGAGCAACATATAGAGTACAAGTTAAATTGATTGACTTATAGTGAATGTATACAATGCTTATAGAAGTACTTAAAGTTATGTAGAATAAGGGACAAATTGTTTGTCCCATATTGACGAGACAAGAATGAATAAGATAGAATATAGAGTACAAAAATTAGACAAATGATTGTTATTATTAAAGAATATATGCCAGGAATGTAATATTTAGTTGATAAGTTAAGTGGGAAAGGGAATAGAGATAGCACTGTGTTATAATAGAAGCTTAGAAGAGAGTGAAAGTATATGTTTAATAGAATAAAATAAGTTTGAAATGAGTAGGGGGAAAAAACGGATAAGGGGTTGGAAAACTGTTGGAAGTCAACAAAAGGGGGGGGAGGGAGGGGGTTAGAACTGGAATATTTAAAGGAAATTGATTGTAATGGATATTATAGTGATTTCTAATCCAATAAATTAAAAAAAAAAGACCTTGCTGATTCAGGGATCTCACAGGCTGATCTAGATCCATTATATTCCTCAAAAACAGTGTTTCACTTGCCTGTAACTGTTGTTCGTCTAGGTCTTCATGCAGGCACACATTGGGGGACTGCACAGCCGCAGGCCAGCCACCAGAAAGATTTTTTCAAGCTCTTAGACACTAGAGGGTGCTCTCGCACCACAACACGCATGCGCACCATTTCCCGCCGCGTGCCGTGTTGCTTGGCGGAGCAATCCCTCTTCCTTTCTTGCCGCCGCTGTGAAAGGTTCTTCTTCCTTGCTCTCCTTACCTCAGCTAAGTACTTTCATCATTATGGCTCAGAAAGCCCTTTTTAAGAAGTGTTCACAATGTGAGACAAAAATGACCCACTCTGATGGCCACGAGCTGTGCTTACTCTGTTTAGGCGAGGGGCATAATGTAGGTGCTTGCCAGATTTGTAAGAGCTTTACTCCTAAGGCCAGAAGTGATCGAGCCGTGCAATTGAAAGCAGCTCTCTGGGAACAAGCCCTTACAAGCTCCGCTAAGCCGGCTGCTAGATTGTCCGCCAAGCAGGAGCCTAAACCGCACCCTGATAAGACACCCTCCTAGCTCCAGCTCCGGCTCTAAGTTGGTAAGATTTCCTCACATGGCCGCAATCGGCACCTGTGTTTCCACCGGTTCCGGGACAACTGACTCAGTTCTCAGTGGGGTGGGCTACTTCTCGCCAACCTTCGGTTCCATACCAAACCTCCACTGCTCCTTCCGTTTCATCTTACCACATAGACGCACCACCTTCGGAATCGGATGAAGATGACATCCGCTCCCGTTCAGACGCAATTTCTGACTTTGTGCCGGATCCCTTGCCGGACGAGGCTGTGGGGGACTCTACCTCCCCCCTCCCTTCGGAAGACACTTGCTTATTTGCTGAACAAATGTTGAGAATGGCTCGGGTTCTAGATTTGGACATCGCTTCTGACACTCCCAAGCCCAAGAGTAAGATTCTCCAGGCACTGCATAACAGCTCCCCGGCGTCACAATGGTAAGGTGATGCCTCATACTGTCTTCCAAAAGCGTATTCCAGACTGCATAGTTTGCAAGAGATAAGGCTACCATATTTCTACCTTCATTGCCCTTTCCTCAGACATCTCGAAACCCGATGATATCGAGTGAGTACAATAGGGTTCTCCAAAGTCTAAGCCATATTTAGATGGCGCTGAACGTGACCACATCGGTCTGGAATGTAAGTAGTAAGGCTGTCAGTCTTCAGGATCAGATTGCCATGAGTAGTCAAGTGCAACGCCCTCTTGTAATTCCCCCTCCTCAGCCGAGGAGTGATATTATGGGAACTTCAAATGAAAAGGTCTGTCCTCTGAAACCGTCTCAAGGTGTTTAGTTTTTCACTTGGCCTTCTTGGCCGAAGGCTGTGTAAACTCGGGAGGATGCTGTGGGCCAATCTGCACACTTCAAATCCAGGCTCTTTGGATTCAGTGGCTTCGGATTCGTGGTCCTCGGATCCATACCCTTCGAGTTCACTCTTGTCGGATCCGACCTCTTTGGATCTCAGCTCCTCGAAGTTGATCTCTTGAAGTCTCATCCCTTCGACTCCGAATGACTCGGATCTGACCGCTTCTTCAACTTCACTGCAGTTAGCATCAGCTTGGACCTCGCTGGTGACTTCTAGGGTGGTGTGTGAGTCTGGACTTCAGTGAGACTTTGTGTCTCAAGCGCCTGGACCTGAGGTCAGTTCCGAGACGGATCCGATTACAATTCCATCGAGTGAACAGATGGGTGTCAGATCCATGTTGACTCCACAGTTGAGGCTCAATCCGAGGGCGGGCAATCTCCAGTCCCCAACGGAGGTGTGGGAAAAGTCTTAGTGATATCAGATGCCTTGGCCTTCTCTGCTCTAGCTTTGGGGGTGAAATTCTGGCAGTGCTCGCAAACTTGCACGTTATGCCCTTCCCCCAGGATTTCCAGACTAACAGAATGGCTGTCTGTCTTGGTCATCTTCGTAGCGCAAATCACACATTTCTTAAAAAGAGCTTTATCAGCCATGTCACACAAAAATTCTCACGTGTCCTTCTCCTCCTTTCCTCTCCTAGCACAAACAGAACAAGCAAGACCTTCCTCATCGGCAGCGAAGAAGGAACTTGTGGGTTGCCTCAAGTTACAAATAGTATTTTCTTTCTTTGGGTTTACTATTTGCATAGCATTATTTTTAAAGGTATTAAACATTTTAAAAAAATTATCCAGAACTATGAGGGCAAATGGACTAATAAAAAATTGGAGAACTGATAATGTCTGTAGACTTATTTGCAATGCATCTTAAAAATAATAAACCATAAAATGTTCATTGCACTGTCAGTTTTGGGAGGAAGGGTGGTTGATGTCTGCTCCCTAGGAAAAAATATGATTGAATGAAGACCCATATATTGGGACTGGACAAAATTGCACAGCCTGCACAAAATTGTAAAAAAAATGTTTACATACTGTTCCCCTTCTGTTCCTGCGTACTGAACACAGCTTTCCCAGGATTCCTAGGAGCTTCCAAGGGCTCTGGGTATCTATTTGAGGATTTTCAGCCTCTGGGTTCACTCTGTGGGCATGTACACTTTAGCAAGTAACTCTGGACACAGACAGGTAGAGCCCTGTGGTGCAGAGTGGTAAGCTGCAGTACTGCAGCCCAAGCTCTGCTCACGACCCAAGTTCGATCCTGGGAGAAGTCAGGTTTGGTTAGCTGGCTCAATGTTGACTCAGCCTTCCATCCTTCCAAGATCGGTAAAATGAGTACCCAGTTTCCTGGGGGTACAGTGTAGATGACTGCGGAAGGCAATGGCAAACCACCCCATAACAAAAGTCTGTCAAGAAAATGTCATGATGCAACGTCTCCCTATGGGTCAGTAATGACTCAGTGCTTGCACAGAGCACTACCTTTACCTTATAAAGATAGATTTCAAGAGCATATGCTGAGCAGGAACTGATCTTCTGATAGGCATTAAGGCAAGCACAAAACAAATAGGAGCTTGGCTATTCTAAATATTCTTAACTAACTAAAATACTGCAAGCTAGCTATCTGGCAATCTCTGAGTTTGGCTTTGTAGCTGAGGCCCTTACCAAAGGCTTTAGTAACAGAGTCCAACCCATGCTATACAGTTCTTGTCATGCTGGAAAGCAGGAGGCATAGAAGCAAACCCTCTCTCACACATGCTGGTAGACAGGTACTAACTAAAGAGGATCCACAGTACAATCCGTCATTTTCAGGCCTGCGTTACACGACCACCAGAGCATGAACCAATCAGAGCTTAGATACTTAACTGGCAGAGCTAGCATGAGAAATATGGGGAGTACTGATTGACAGTGACCACAGCTGCACTCTACCAGGATTCCCAAGGCTAGTTCTCAAGAGAATGGTGACGACTCGCAGGTGTGCCTGATTAGCAAGCAAAGAAACTTTACTCAAAACAGGCCTGGTTTTGGGCCTGTGCAAACTTAGAGCTCAAACTAGAGTGTAAAAGTTATCCAACTGAGAGCCTGATGGTGCCCTTTCCTTGCACATACATTTTTAAAAGTTCCACTCAATGTTGCTGGCATGGTGAAGAGGAAACAACTGTATACTGCAACCAAGAAATCAGAAGGAGATTGAGATGTGGAAGGGAAGCCATGAAAGAACTAGGAAAGCTTCTTAAGTGTAAGAAAGTGTTGCCAGAGACCAAGATAACTCTTCCTCAGTACTGATATTCCTCATTATTGAGAGGGACAATGAAGAAAGCTGACTGGAAGAAAACGGATTCATTTGAAATGTGGTGTTGGAGGAGACTTTTACAGATACCACGGACTGCCAAAAAGACAAGTAGGTTCTAGATCAAATAAGGCTGAATTCTTCCTAAGCTAAAATGACTAAATTGAGGATATTGTACTTTGGTCACATCATGAGAAGGCAAGACTCACTGGAAAAGACCATAATGCTAGAAAGGGTGGAAGGCAGTAGGAAAATAGGAAGACCCAAAATGCGATGGCGTGACTCAATAAAGGAAGCTACGTTCTCCAGTTTGAAAGACCCGAGCAAAGCTGCCAATGCTAGATGCACTGTATTAATTCATAGGGTTGCCATAAATTGGAAGCAATTTGAGGGCACATAACACACACACACATTATGTAATACATATCCCACTGGAGCCTTTGGTATCCACATGATATATGTTACACTTGAAAAGCAATGCCTTGTTTTTATTTATTTAGATAATTTTATCCCACCTCCAGAGAACCTGCTTGAGGCAGCTTACAAAGTAAATCATGATAAAACATGCAACAGCACAAATAATTAAAAACTGTGCTGTTACATGTTTTATCATGTTTTCAAAACCCAGCATCGTGGATAAAGCCAGAATTATAGGAGAACAATTGCTGGATTGACCAAGAAAGTTATTTAAGATGCCTTTTCCAACAGAAACAGGGCTAGCCCAGCCCCATAACTAGACAGGCCACAAAGGGAGTCTAGAGGCCTAGAAAAGAACAACCTTGGAGAGGGGCATAAAATAATAGAGTTACAGTTTTATTGCCATGTGTAGATTAGAAGAGCCATTTAACTCATATCAATATAACCAGGAACAGGAAGTATCTGAGAATGGCAGGAATGGCCAACTTCTTAGAGGCTGGCAACATTATTCAATGATAGATGTATTGACCGAAGGCCAAAATATATTCAAATGTATGAGAAACTTGTAATCACTAATTTTACATATACTTTATTAAGATAAAAAGTAGCAAGAATGAACTAATTATTATTACGTTTTAAGAAAAATGTTTCAAATATAGATAACTTTGGTGTTTGAAGTTATAAGGTAATGTTAGCCAAAAATTGGAGTCCCTTTGAAGTGGACAGACAGCTATTGTAAGGAGATGGTTTTGAAACCTTATGCCAGGCTAAATTGATTGAGAGCTTCCTCTTAGAAGAGGCTTTTTGCCTGTGGCCTTCATATCTTTGGGTAAGATACTTTTTTCGGCTCATGTGATTGCTCTCCTGTAATGATCTATGTAGTTATAATCTATGGCATGATTTTCTGCTGATTGAGTTGATATTAAAAATTCTGAATAATTATTTTGTAATAATAAAGTCTTAAAATGGAAGCAGTGACTCCATAATTGTATGACTTGTGTAACAAACCTAGAACATCAGAATATCCGGTAACGAACCTAGAATGTTATCTGTGGTATACCTCTATCCAGGAGTTAAATGATTTGATATAGTAAAGCTAATGAGATGTTCAAGGCTTCTTAAGTGCACACCTATATCTGACCAGAGTGCAGAGTCATCCAGAGCAAAAGCTAGAACATAAAACCAACACAAAACGTTTATCAGCTTAAAACAAATCTCATAAAGCAGTTCTCATGCTAGAAGGAGACTTCAAAATTTAGAAAGATCAACCCCTTAATTAAAATCCTGAGCTTTTTTAAAAAAAACTTTGACTTAGTGCCTAGAAAACTGTAGGGAAGGTGCCATGTGAGACTAAATAGGAAGGGCATCCTCAAGCACAGTACCACTGAAAAGCCCTGTTTTTATTTTCTACCCACCTCTCCACTGTAGACAGAGGAGAACAGGGAGCAATGCTTGCGAGAAGGATCTTAACCAGCTGGCTGGACAGTACAGGAGGAAACAGCCTTTCAGGTACACTGGTCCCAAGCCTCTTAGGGGCTCCAAAAGAACCAGAACATAATATGAGTCTTTAGACTTAAACAATCTGACCATTTGGGGAAAAAAAACAAAAGAAAGGAAAAATCTACAGCAGATAAAATATATATTATACGACGTATAGAATACAATGTCTGTTTCATACCTGAAAACGGAACATCTCTAAGAACAGTGGGACCCCATCCTTTCCAGAGTGAAAGCCAGCCATCTTTGCTTACATTACTACTAATGCAAGCATGCAACTGCTTGTAAGTTAACCGTCGAGACTGCATTCTTGTTCTAATCAATTCAACTGGACTTATTATAGTTGCTGAACACACTACAATGGAGAAAAATAAGACAAAGTTCTCAAAGAGGTCTGGTAATAGAGCAGTTTCCCCCTGAATGTTTATGAGACTTTACCAAGTAAGAATCATTACATAATAGAGATAGCTATTGGCCCAAACATAGCAAAGGTCCAATTCAAAATTCTATGGAGAGCAGTCAAGAAAGATGTTAGGAGATATAATACAATGTAGGCTTTAAACAACTAGAAGTTGAACCTTAATGCTATATATTAAAAATGGGCATATGGCTTTGTATCTCTGTAATGAATAGTGATTTTATTAAAAAAAATAGAACTTGCATCTTATACCTTTTCCATCCATCCAAATCAAAACCAGTTATTTCAATATCCCTTTAAGCAACATATGACAGTTACTGACTTGTTTATTTAAATTTGAGTCTGCTCCAATCATGTATAACAAGATAATGGGACCCAGTTTAAAAAGCCATCTTCATCTATGTGCGCATCTTACACAGTCTTCTTCCCTGTAACCCCTGCCATAAGCACTTTCTTTTAGATGGGCTCACTTTCAGTATTAATGACTGATGAGGAAGGTGGAGGAGGAGGAATTCAGGTCCAGCTCCCCTCATCTCCATACCCCCTTTCTCTTAAAACTGCTCACCTCCCTACTCAATAACATGACTGGGGTAGATCAGATTTAAACTGGTTTGCTGTCATCAGAGTGTTTGAGCCTAGGACAGCAACTGTGGCTCAATGGATGTGTCAGAGCTTGCTGCAGCCACTGCTGGGTGGGGCGCTGGCATGCCTGGCCCTGACATCAAAGGGGTGTCAGGGATACTGCAGGACCCTGCTCTGTGGAAGGAGGGGTGGTATACATCACCCAGACTCCCTCTCAGTCTACTCGCTGGCCTGCTCAACCTGATCCAGTCCTCCCCCTTGATCTCCTCCATCCACCTTCCTCCTCACCTCTTCTAGCTCTGTTCTGCTTTGCTCCAACTCCACTTCATCACTCCTATTCAACCCACCCCCACCCTGTGGGTGGACTTTCCTGATATTCTACCCCTCATCCCAGGCTCCACCTGCCAGACCACACCCCTCTTTTGCCATCCAGCATTGTCCTGGGCTGCCTCAAGCAGTTGCAGCTGGGGTAGCTACTTTAGCTGTGTTGGCCAGCTACAGCTGTGTCTTGTTGGCTGGCTGTCAAGCCTCTCTGGCTAAGCTGACTGCTGAAGGCAGGCCCAGCTGTGTCTCCTTGGCTGGCTGTCCAGCTATTCCAACAGAGTGCCTCAGGCAGCTCCACCTGGAGTTGCTTTGTTTCTGGCATCCCCTGGACCAGGTTATTGCCTTCTTGCTGGGCTGCAGGCTGGGGTGTGGCTCTGAGCTGCTGTGGCTGCTTCTCCTCCCTGGCTGGTAAGGTTCCTGTTTGGATAGCTGCTGTCTGTCTGTCCCCACTGCCTTTTCCCTCTCCCTCTGCTCTAGCCCCCTCTGGGTTGATGCCACTCTCCCTGCCTGGCCTCCTAGACTCCCACTGGAGGGTGGGACTAGCTGGCCTCCACCTGCCCTTTCTAACCCTCTGAGGCTTGGATGCTTTTTTCCCTCCCTCCTGTGTAGGTAGGTTCTGGCCCTGGGAGCCTGCTGGGGCGACTGGGCGGCTGTCTCCCGTCTCCTTCTCCCGACAAGTCTGGGGGCTGCATCTCAGACCCCGGACAGGATGCTTTGTTCAATTCCTGGCACCTTCTTTTAATCTTTTTGAGATATTTTAATATAAAAGATCTCAAATTACAGGTGTTTGGAAAGATCAAGGAGAACAACTATTTTAGTAGATGATGCTCAGCTAGATGAACCACCTTTTTTATATAGTATAAATTACCTTCATATATTCAACTGTGTCCCCTTCTAGACTGTAGATAGGGGAACTTCAAAAGATGCCTTGTCAGCCTCTGTGTTGGACTACTGCAATGTGCTATACATAGGCTGCCTTAGTGGTAAGTTAAGAAGCTACAGATAGCCCAAAAGGCTGTAGTAAAGTTGCTGACTGGACTTCTCTCTTTCTATGCTTATGGGGTTTTCTTCCTGGATTGCATTTGCAAGTAACTGTTGTTTTTAATATAAAATAATTAAAAAACTTATATTTAATTGTGGAACTGTTTTGCTCTTATTTTTATTTTGTTATTATGAATAGTTTTCATTGCTGCTCATGTAATTAACTGTAAGCCACTTCAATAATGTTTTTGGCTAAATGGGATATAATTACATATAAGGAAACTATATTTACTGTTAGCTTTAACCACACACTGAAAAGGATGGGAGGTGGAATTTGAGGAAGCAGTAACAGGAAGGAATATACACTCCTGATCACTTAATCCTTGTTAAGGTTATGTCTGCGCTTGATGAAAATCTTGTTTGCTTACTCTATACTCCTGAGTAGAGATGGGAACGAACCGAAATACGAACCAAAGTTTGGTATGAACCAGGCCAGTTTGTGGTTCGCAAACCGGCGGTTCGTCAGAGCCCATTTCTGACGAACCACCACAAACTTTAGGCTGGTTCGTTTGGTTCGTCAGTGCAGACAGCCTGGCACCGATCCATCAGTTTCCTAGGCAACAGAGAATGGACTTCCTGCAGACCTTCTGCTGACCTGGAAGTGGCCTTCTGCTGGACCCAAAGTGACAATTTGCTTACCCGGATGTGGCATTTTCATGAAACAAATGAACTGGTTCACGAACCAGGACAGGTTTGTGAAAGTTCGTGAAATGTGACAAACCACAAACTGCATGGTTCGTCCCCCCCCCCCGGTTCGTGCCCATCTCTACTCCTGAGAGTAACTATTTGACATTTCTTTTATGTTCACAAATACTACCATCACTACAAAATAGTAGCAGTGCAGCTTTACAGTGATAATGGTTAGTTTCTTGTACAATTCTTGTGTCAACTAATGTGATTTCATCCAACCCTTTCTTTTTAAGCCATACTAAATAAAGTTTAACAGAAAAGATGTATAGGAAACTAGATATTAGAGATTATTTGACTCACATCTGGCTATGCCACCTGCAATAAGTGGAATGTAGTCATTATCTTCTCCTAGTTTAGAAAGGAAGGCATCACGTAGTTGATCATAGCAGGTAAAATAAATTACTGTTGTTGGAACTGAAACTGCTCTAAAATAAATATAAATATTTAGTGAGGCCTGTCAATCATGTGAAATTTCTTTGGTCAATTAAATGTCTTTTCTTTTAACAATCAGTTAACTATTTAAAATATTATAGTGACTCAGAACTGTTTTAAATGACTTGTTTGTTAATTGTATCTATAACCGATAGTCCTTCAAGAAAATACTTTGGATATCACTATAAAATAGCACATTCGGCTGCAGATATATTAAATTATTCAAGAGGGCAATATTTGTTTGTGAGAAAAAGCAGTTCTTCACCCTGGTAATACTACATATGATTACAGTACTTAATATTACATAGAATAGGTTTCATGTGCACCATGGGCACTTTCTGAATAGTGCCAGAGACAATTTACTCTACCCACATCCATCCTACCACCCACCTTCCCATAGCTCAAACAAGTTTCTGATTTGCAACTTTTAACAGATTTTTTAGATGCTGAGTGTTCTGATACTGTAACTCCTGCCCTAGACAGGTAACACTCACATTACTGAAATGAAGCAAATGTTTGGTATGAGTAAAAGTCAAAGTGGTAGGAATTTCCTTATCCCAGTATGGAAGTATATACCTGTTGATAAGAGAAAGTTGAAATGGCTGCTTTTTTACCATATGGGGAAGGAGGACAGTGTTGGACTATTGATGTTTATATCAATGATTAATCCAGCGATATGCCAATGAATAATAATGAAGAGTGTATTTCCTTGATCCTTGGTAACCACTGCCCATCCTTACACATTTGGTGGGATTACACCTTTCAAACAAGCTGAGCTTCAGAGTTAAAAAAAAAAAGTTACTTATTGCCTTCCTTTAGCATTCCTTTGTTCCCACTAGGAGCTTCAATTGAGTAAAATGATCCCCCAATTTGCAGTAGCTTTAAAGGACAAAAATCATTGTTAATATAAGTATCTACGGAAACTAAAAACAGGTGTTATCATTGAAGAAACATTCTCTTTCACAGGTAACAGAATACAGCTCTTAAGATTGTGCCTGTTGCAATGTGTGTGGCCATCTAAAATAAAATAATATTTTTTCTTCAGAATTCATTCATATGTAGAGGTTATCAATTGGTTGGGAGACATATTAACAAAGTATTTAAATATAATTTTAACTACACTCATTCCACTATTTACTTCTTACTCTTTAATATGTATATGTCTACTACTGTCAGGGATGAAAGAGGAGAATTTTTTTATAGATATTCATTTATTACTATTGTTGCCACCTATACAATAACAAATTACTATCCAAGACAAAAAAAATGACTTACAGTGATGGAGGTAGCCCACTCCACAGTGCTTTCACACCTTCTCTTTGAATAATTTTCACAAAAGCATCCTAAAATATTCAAATACAAAGACAAATAAAGGGTTATAGATTTCTGTAAATCTTGACTTTTCGAGGTGGCTAGAAAATGAAAAAACTGCAAAAATATCATTGTTCAAAAATTGCCTTAAAATTGGCATGTGTCTGTATTTTTGTGGGACTAGTAAGTTCAATAAATGACAACATACTATAACAGGAAGAAGAAATTTATTTATTTATTTGAAAGATTTTCTAAGCCCACCTTTCCCCTGATCATCTCTGCAGATCCATAGAAGACAGAGTGGGGACAGTCCTATTGTATCTTTCTTTGTCCTCCCTTTTTTGTAAAATCTAGGTTAACACAATGCTTATAGAAATATTATTTCACTATGCTCTCATAGGCAATTTGCTTGTGATGTGAGGCAGGGTAGGGAAATGTGCAATGTCTAAAAGATATTTCCTATTAAGAGGAAGCCAGCAGTCATAAACCTTTTTGTTTCTAATGGACACAGAACATTCTACCCTGTTTGTTGCAACTATATTTGCGTTATGGCCCCTAGGTGTGTCACAGAACCCTACATGCTGTGAATAAAGCAGCTTTTTGGAAGGATATATTGCCAGTTCATATACATGGAAAGCCTCCTTTCTCTCATTGCGAACAAGCTGTGAGTAGTGGCAGCAGGAAAGCAAGAGGAAGTCACTCAACTGTGGAGAGGATTCCTTTTTTAGCAAATGTTAAGTCAAAGACTTTGGCTCCTCCTCTTCCTATTACATGCCTTTGATTTCTTATGACCGCTTACTGTGTGCTTAACTTCACATGCGGCTAACGGTTAGTCCTAGGTCTGAAAAGGTTGAAAATAGCTGTAAGCACAATGACCCCAATAGTGTTTAAACTTGATTTCTTACTATCATATGCTTGTATGGTCACCCTTTTAAATCAGTTCAGATTATTGGTCAACCCCCAAAAAGTTTCAGACATATAACAAGACATTAAAAAAGTAACACTAAGTGCAATATAAAACCTAATACAGATCACCAACTTGGCAGTCAACCACAAAAGTCAATAAATTTATTCTTAGGTTTCTATAGGTTAGGTTTCTATAGCTAATCTTGCCACTCCAAATCAATTCATAAAAATCAGGAAACTAAAATTCACTTCAGCAACACTACTGACTTCTGAACTAGACTTGATATTCGGGGTAGGGTTGGACGTGGTTCTGGATAGGGTAGAGTTGGTGCCATGGTCAGACCATGTGGTTTTGAAGGCTCAGCTGGGGATGCCATGCCCTCCCTGCAAGGGCGGGGAGCTAATTTATGCTCGCCCGCGGAGACT
Source organism: Eublepharis macularius (assembly GCF_028583425.1). Lineage (NCBI taxonomy): Eukaryota > Metazoa > Chordata > Lepidosauria > Squamata > Eublepharidae > Eublepharis > Eublepharis macularius. Next base: position 64,761,626 of record NC_072800.1, on the reverse strand, counting down.
CATGGATCCGACTGGTTTCCAGAATGCTCTGCGGGAATCGATGCTCCATAGCGGTTTGTTGGATGAGATGGTGGAGGACTGGCAAAGCCAGCTCTCCGAAGCCATTGATGAAATCGCACCCCGTCATCCTCTTCGTCCCTGCAGTTGCTGAGCTCTGCTGGCCGACTAGAGGAAAACATTCCTCCCTACTAGAAGTATCTACCACCCAGCCTATTAAATACTTTTGGAGATGGTTGGGTGGTGGTTTTTTGGAGAAGTCTGCTGTTGTATGTTTTAAATATTTATGTGGTTTTATTGGTTTTAAAGCTATATGTATTTTAAATTACTATACCGATTGTAATCTGCCCTGAGCCTGCTGATGCAGGGAGGGCAGAATATAAATTGAATTAATAAAATAAATAAAATAAACAATGCAATAAGTAACAACAGATCTGCAGTTTTGGCTGTCCCTAATATGCACAACACTATCGTCGTATATCTCCTATCTTAGGCAGCCATGGTTTGAAACTGTAGGACTGAAGGAAAGCCTTATGAAAAAAGTGTTCAGCTCAGTCAGGTATTTTTCAGCCCCATAAAGACACTCTCAAATTTACTTTTTGCTCCTTTTATACCTTTTTGGGATCTAATAAGCCCGATCTCCTATTGATCTAGAATAGAAGCTTACCTAGGGACAGCATCAGCATAAGTGAAGACTATCTCTCTCAACTCTGGTGAAGTTTAGGATAGCTTGCTCTTGTAGCTGCTCTTTTAACAGCTGATTGTACAGGCCCAATTTAGGATAAAACATATTCACAAATAAATAAAACTATGTATTTACTCAAGCTGGGCCCATCCAACTGCCAAATATGAAGCTTGACCCAGGATCCAGAAACTCCTGTCTTTGAGTAATTTACATACAGCTGATATATTTTTAACTATTAATTTGTTATTATTCAAATTTGCTTTCTGACTTTCAGTCTCCTTTTGGAAAATGGTAGTACCTCAAAACCTAGGCAAGGTTTTGCCACAGTAATGAAAACCAGTAAGTTTTTAATATTTGTGTACTTATTTCCTTTTCTGAGCACAGAATACGTTGCATCTATATAAAGAAGTTTTTAAGCTAAAATACTAATTTATATTTAATAGCTAATATTTGTGGTATTGTATATTTCATCTTACCCTCATGCCTGTAAACTGCCGAGATGCCTTTTGACAAGTTTTATTGGTTCCATTTTCATATACACAAACATGATCCATAAGGCCATCAGACTCCAGAAAAGATCTTCCTGATAAAAGGACGAACAAAAGGCAATAAACAGGCAGGGTTATATGCACACTTAACAGAAAGAAGGTGACAGAAGCATGACTTCAAGCACATTTTTATGTGGGGGAGGAATGTGTATGGAGAAGACAGCTTAAACTTTATGCCTGCATATTTCCCTTCATTCATACACTGCTATTCTGATTTCCCTGTGGAACATGATAGGATTATATAGGCACTTCATGGGTGTTGAGAATGAAGGAAATGTTGATGAACAAATATGAGAAGCAAATATGATGAATAAAATGAGAGCCAGCACAGTGTGGTGGTTAGAGTGTCAGACTAGGATCTAGGAGGCCCAGGTCTGAATCCCCACTCTGCCATGGAAGTTTGTTGGGCAACCTTGGGCCAGTCATACGCTCTAAGCCTAATCTACTTCATGGAGTCATTGTGAGAATAAAATGGAGAAGAGGAGAATGATGTGAGCTGCTTTAGGTCCCCATTGAGGAGAACAGTGAGCAGGGGCGGCGCCAGGGTTTCTGGTGCCCGTGGCTGCCCCTACGTGCGTGCGCACGTAGTGCACGTGTGCGCCCGGACTGTGTGATGACATCACTGCGTGATGATGTCATCATGCAGCAAGCTGGCCCCATTGGCTGGCAGGTGGCTGGGACAGCGCGCGGAGGCTGTCTACGCTCCCAGTCGGGCACGGCAGGTGGCTGGGGAGGTTGTAACATCATCAGCAAATACAGTTGTAGTCATTGTTATTGCTAACTCTGGATTAAATTTTGTCGACGTTGAACATGCATATACTTTCTCTCATATATATGTAACCAATATGTCACATTTTCCCCACCATTGTCACAACACATTATAAAGTATGAAGTGAAGCAGGAAGCTATGCAGATGTACCTTTGAGGGATGGATTGCTCTGGACTTGTAGCCGGACTTTGATAACATCTAGGGGTGTCACTAGGGCAAAAATAAATTTTAAATGAAGTATTTTCTTCATACATTAATGTCAGGCTCACAATTTAAAAATACAACTAAATGAATGAGTTAGCCTAAGTAGAACATCAGCACTACTATAAACAGATTTCAGAGTACATGGTTGAAGAAATCCTTCCAAGCATAGTAATAGCTTATTCAGAAATCAGGACACAAATACAACAAGCTGGTGATATACTTATCTATTGATTTCTAGGTTCATCATATGAGCACTTGGAACTGAAGGGCTGCAATCCTAAGAACACTTTCTTGAGAGTATGCCCAAATGGGGAAAAATGGGAGTTGCTTTCAATAAACTTGCTTAGGATTGTTCCCTATGTTACTTGGCTGAAAGTGGTTTTATCATAATTCCCAACAAATAAAGAAATGATGGATCTTGTTGGTAAATAAGCTGTTTTTCTATATGCACAACAGGATCATCATTATATCTAATTCTGACAGTGGCTGCTAGAGTGTGGATCAAAAAACCTGTAAAATGGGGCCAAGAAAATACAGTAGTGAGTTTTTTTTACAGACCTGAGGGACCCCATATTTCCAGAAAAATATGGGGGCGGCTCAAGGGGTAGGAGAAGGGTAGTGACAGTGCGCAGGCAAGTGGTAGTGGTAGAGGGGGAATGGTGGCACCACAGGGGAAAGTGAAAGGAAGAAGCTGGGCAGACAAGCAAGAAGGTGACAGCATTGCTTCTTTCTCCTTTCTTCCCCAATTGCTGATGTGCCTCCTCCCCACAAAAGAAGGTGGTAAAGTGAAAATGGTGGGGGGAAGAGAAGGAGATAGTAGTTGTGCTGCTGCTTTCTCTTATTTTTCCCACCATAGGGTGGCTGGAGGGGTGGCCACTGTGGGAAAATACGTGCTGTCTGGGAGCGGCCATGAAAATCTGAACTTTCCCGCCCACAAGGCAGCAATCTAGGCTTTAATGCAATGTTTCCCCAAACTTCAGAACAAAGAAGATTTGGGAAAGATCACAGAAATGCCAGGGAAACCACAGGAAGTGCACAAATGCATCACAATGATATGGGGAGGCAGGAAAAAAACACTATTTCCCAAGAGCACTGAAGCCGAGGAAAATAACTTATTTATTTTATTCAATTTATATTCCGCCCTCCCTGCATCAGCAGGCTCAGGGCGGATTACAACCAAGTTTAAAATCATATTTCACAGTATATACAATTAAAAACCATAAAACATCTTAAATACATAGATTATAACACACACACACACACATTATATACATACATACATAAAAAAACAGCTGCACATAATCTAGACAACCACCTTTTTAGCCATCTCTGAAGTATTCTGGCAGGGAAATATGAGAGATGGAGGTATCACTAGTAGGGAGGGCATATGTTGTACTCCCCTGGCTACAGGACACCGCCTCGCATCAACCAAATGTCTGGCGAAACAGCTCTGTCTTACAGGCCTGTTGAAAAGCTAAGAAGTCTCTCCGGGCCCTGGTCTCATTGGACAGAGCGTTCCACCATGCTGGGGCCACGAGTGAAAAAGCCCTGGCCCTGGTTGATGCCAAGTGAGCCTCCCTAGGGCCAGGGATCTTTAGTGGATGTTTATTGCTAGAGCGAAGAGTCCTCTGGGGTTCATATGGGGAGAGGCGGTCCCACACATATGCCGGTCCCAGTCCGCATAGGGCTTTATAGGTTAGTACCAAAACCTTGAACCTGATTTGGTACTCCACCGGCAGCCAGTGCAGCTGACGCAATACTGGTGTTATATGTGCATGCACTGGCAGTTCAGTGATGACCCACGCCACTGCATTCTGTACCAGCTGTAACCACCGGATTAGGTTCAGGGAAAGACCAGCGTAGAGTGCGTTACAGTAGTCCAGCCTAGAGGTGACCATTGCTTGGACCACTGTAGTCAAGTCGTGGGACGAAAGATAAGGGGCGAACTGCTTGGTCGGTCGAAGATAACAAAAAGAAGACCTGGCAACCGCAGTGGACCTGACCTTCCATCATCAAGGAGGGATCCAGGATCATCCCCAGGCTCCTAACTATCGGAGCTAGTTTAAGCACCGCCCCATCGAGTGTAGGAAGCCGGGGTCCCGAGTCCACATTTCTGCGGCTCAAGTACAGGATCTCCGTCTTCGTAGGGTTTAATCTCAGCTGACTTTGCCTCAACCATCCAGCCACAGCTTCAAAAGCACGCTCCAGGGCAGCTAGGAACGATCCAGGCCATCTGCCCAACAACAGATACAGCTGGCTGTCATCCGCATATTGGTGACACCCAAGCCCGAAACTTCACACCAACTGGGCGAAGGGGCTCATATAGATATTAAATAATAATGGTGAGAGTATCGCCCCCTGTGGCACACCACATATTAGTGGCCTACAGGATGATATCTTCTCCCCCAGTGCCACCCTCTGCCACTGTAATGCTGTCCCCTGAATTCCCACATCAGCAAGGCGGAGGGTCAGAAGTTCATAACTGACCGTATCAAACGCTGCTGAAATATCTAATAAAATCAGCAGCGCCGATCTGCCTCGATCCAGATGTCTGCGAATATCATCCGTGAGGGTGACCAGCAACGTCTCCACCCCGTGTCCTGGGCGAAAGCCGGACTGGAAGGGATCTAGGGCTGAGGTCTCCTTCAGGAAATTCTGAACAAAGAATTTGTGTGGAAATGGCCAAAGTGGGCCCAAATATTTGTACTTACCCAAAAGAGATGTAATCATAGCACCACAACAAGAGGAAATTGCTTGCTGAGAAGTTGTGACTTTGTACAATTCATTTCCTTTGGAACCCATGGCTTACTCCTTGAAAAACATAAATAGCACATTGCAGTTTATTTTTTAAATTGAGCTTAAAACCTCACAACATGTAGAATTGTTCACCATCAATTGCTCTTTAACAATACAAGCTATCTTTAATAGTTGATCAAATTCCAAAAACTTTAGTATGAAATTTTTTAAATTGCACAAAACTAATAACAGACAATGTTTGCAGGTAGCCACTTTGGTCCACAACGATTATCCAGCCTTGGGAGGGCTGCACTGCTGCGTTGGGCCTTCCTGCCACTACATGGCTTCCTTGGGAAACCGTGTTGCTGACATAGATTGATGAAAATTAATGCCATAATCTCTATATCTTCTCACAAACTGCTTCTCAAACGCATCTCAGTTTCAAGAGAGATTGGCCATGCAGAAAGGAGAATTGCTGTTTGAGAATGAGTTTAAAATTCCCTTAGGGATGTGCATCTTTGGATCTGGGCCAATATACAAAATAATTTCAATACTGGATTCAACTTCTGTGAAATTTGTAGGCCTCTAAAGTCAAATACTACTTTGAGATAAATCCTTCTTATGACAATCTTACTGGTGAAAAAGTGAAATTTGCTAGGATGCTATTAATGTATAAGGGTCTAGTGTAGCAAAATAAAACCGAAATCTAACAGCACCCTAAAGACTAGTAACAAAGTAAACCCCATTGCATAGACCTGAGTAGGATTCTGAGTAGACCTGCATAGGATAGCATTGAGAGTGTACTTTGGACAAGGTCTGCAGTAACTTTTAAAGTATTAACAATACCACTACATGTAACTATTTTGAGATGTGTACCCAAACACTTGGGGATTAATGCCAGTAAGACCAACAACTTTAATCAATATATTCAACTATCATGCTTCTATTTTCATCTCCATAGCAAACCAATTTACTGGATCTGAATCCATGAAAAAGGTAGTTGGCTCACTAGAAATTATTTCTGTGACTTAAGCTGGCTAAAATGAATGTGTGGAGCTAACCTGTATCATCTTTAAAGACAATCCTCCTTATTAATGTTATTTATAGTCCACCTTCCTCAGGGCAAATGGAAGAGGACTTTGCTGGGTCCTGGACTTCATTCTATGATTAGGTTAAAAATAAGCACAAAGACTTGAGTATATTAAGGATATAAAGGCTTGAATATAATTTGTTTTAATCATCAGTCTGCCTATTTGTAGTATCAAATGATATGTAGAGTAATGTTGCAAGCAGACTACTTAGCGTGTTTGTTGATTTCCCCCTCCTATCCCCCCTTTCCCCTTCCCATGCCCCTTCCTATCCTGACCTTGTTCAAATTAAATAATAAAAAAATATAAAAAAATATAGTCCACCTTTCTCAGAGACACAAGGAAGATTACAGTGTGATTCAGTACAGTCAATTTCAAAGACATGTAAACAATGTAATAGGGTATGGAATGCAAATTTGTAAAGATTTAAACCAGCAAAAATTCAATGCAGTAGACAAAGAGCATTTACAAATAGGCGACTCAAAAACATGACTACCAAAAGAAAAGGCTAAACGTTGTTTTTGAAACTCAAAGAGAAGAAGAAAAGAAGTGGCAAGTCAGTAGGCATATCAGGATTATCACATTCGAGCACCTCCTCAGTACAATATCTCCATCTATTCATATTCAAGAGAGTACTAAAAATAAATTTAAAAATAGTATGTGCTGAGAACAGAGACTCTAAACAGGTTATTACTACTGTTGAACTGCATTGTTTTACATCGTGTAATCCGCCTTGAGCCTCACTGAGAAAGGCCTGTTCCAAATAAAGCATTTTAAAAGAAGTTGGAAAGGCAAAGGGAGGGGGGGAATGCCACCTCGTACCTTCTCCTCCCCCAAGAAACAGCCACATCTCATGAGGCACCCCATCAAACACCCCCAAACTATCCCCCCCCCCGCAAGTAGACCTCACTCCACTAGAACCCTAAACTCAGGGAGGAACTCATCTGTTCACCTCCAGCGCTCTATGCAGCGCCTCCCTTCCATAAGGCTGCTTTACTTTCTCTACATGGAGAGGCGAAATTTCTCCTCGGACCCCCGCCCCCCATCTCCTCACCTAACAACGCGACGCTTACCTGAGCGAGGGGCTGAAGCCGAATCCCCAGCCAGGCCCTTTCGAGGCACGCGGGGCCGGAGGCTGAGGCTCCTCCTCGGGGAGTGGCGCCGCCGCTCAGTCCAGGGCAGGAGGCGAGGCCAGCCCCGGGAGCTGCTGGTAGGCCCAGTTGGCCAAAGGCGGGAAAACGCGGGCAACTATGGCCGGGGCACGAAGATCCTGAGCACCAACGTCCGTGCCGGGCTCCATGAGTCCAGTTATGGTGGGGTAAGGAGAGGGAGGGGAGCGGAGGAAGAGCAGGGCCGGCGGCTCGCGCGGCGGGAACGAGCATTTCAAACGTCAACCGTCCCTCTGCGGGCGGCGGGTACGGGAAGGGGGCTCAGGGGAAGGCGGCGCTGGACACCGAGCGCTGCCCCCGGGGACAACGCAAGGGGGGAAGTTAGGGTGAGTGGAAATGGGAGAAAACGAGGTTGGAGGAGCAGGAAGCAGCCGTCTCGGTCTATTTAGCTCGCTCCACTTCTTCCAGCAACCCTTTAAAGAGTTTTTAAAAAGCCATTTTCTATGTACTGTTTGTCTTGCAGGCAGTAACCGTCACAGGGAGGTAGGAGGAGAAAATGTGACTTCCCAAGAAAATGAAACCAAGTGGTTTGAAAAGTAGCAGCAAAGGACAGTTTCCCTGTAAGTGTCCATATCTTACAAGGGTGTGAGGCTCAGAACTTTCTTTTTTGCTTGAATCTCTAATCCAAATCTGCTGTCCTTTAGAAACAGAGAAACAACATTTACCTACCTTTGAAGTGTTGGAATCTCCCCTAGGCTGACTGGCTCTAGATAGACAGTGCAATCCTAAAAAGAGTCTAAGACCGTTGGGCTTAACTCTTTTTAAGATTGCACTGATAACCTTTTTGTACGTTAGTTGGAGAACGTGTTTCTCTCAATTTATCACTGAATATAAATGTTGTGTATGTTGTATGGTGTGTTTTGTGAGAATCATGCCAAAAAAAAGACTTAAGTTTGTTTTCATTGAAAATCTTTTAGGTATGATTTGTTTTTGTTTCAAAAGTAAATAAGCAGATAATGTGTATGAAATAGATCAGATTTAAATGCTACACAGCTTGCGCTACATAGACATAATATGTGTTGATATCTCTGCACCTAGAATATAAATACAGCCATGCAGAGCAGCTGGTTGCAATTAAGATTTTAAAATGTAGCTGTGCAAAGAACTTGATGAAGGAAAAGTTGCCTTTTTGGAAACTAAAATTTCTATTCTTTTGCCTTCTCACTTTTATTATTAACATGTATTTATTTTGCCACGGACCTGAGCAATATTTCCATCTAGACCAAACATTTAGACAGATAATTTATTATTTGCTTAGAAAATACTTAATAATTGTTCTGTATAAAAGTTACAGTTTAAAAAATGAATCCTACTTATGATCTCAATATAAATGATTAACAGTGCAGTCCTAAGAGTTAAACCAGTCTAAACCCATTGATTTCAATGGGCGTAGACTGTAGTAACTCTGCTTAGGATTGCACTTCCAGTTTGTTAGATTCTTTCGCTATTCTTTAATAGCATTGTCAGTTTGAGACATTTTTGCAAAAGTGTGGGGCAAAGTTCAGTTATCAAGTAATAAACATCAAAAGCTCATTGTGGGTTATTCAAAAAGGAGTGTTATTTACTACATTAGCAGCTAGTGTTTAGAAGATTTTACTACTTATATGCATTTTAGCGAGAAATACAGAGAACATACTCCATGTAAAGATAGCTTAGTGCAGGGACCCCCAAACTTTTTGAAACTGGGGTAACCTTGGAATTCTGACTCAGGATTGTGGGTGCAGCCACAGAAGATACAGAAGAAGCCCAAGGGCTGAGGAGAAGGGGGTAATTTTAAAAATACACTGGGAAGGAAGGGTGAGAGAATAAAACCAACCTTGTGGTGACAGCTGCTGCCACTGAAAGAACATTATTTTAATTTGCACAGCCAATGGATCTCCAGTGGTCAGTTAGAAGCCCTGCTGGGCATGGGTCCCACCTGGCTGTGCTCACTTTCTAAAAATACATGGTGGGCACCAAGAGATGTGTTAGCAGGCACCATGGCACCCATGGGTACCACATCGGGGATCCCTAGCTTAGTGGGTGGTAATCTACTTAATTTGCTTCTTTATACCTAAGAGTAGCCATATATTTAACTATTGAAAAAAAATTAAGGCTGCAGTGGTGAGAATGCTGGACTAGGATCTGAGAGACTTAGATTTGAAGGCCCACTCTGCTATGGAAGCTCACTGGATAACCTTGGGCCTCTCAGCCTCGCCTACCTAACAAATTTGTTCTAAGGATAAAACAGAGGAGGAAAGAACTGTGTTGTAAGCTGTTTCGAGTCCTCATTGGGGAGAAAAGAAGGGTATCTATATAATTTATTAAAAGATAAAAAAAATTGGCTACTTGGCTTGAACTATATAATCAGCTATGGCATTAAAGCCTGCAAACCATATCCAACCAAGCCTTTTAGTATTTGAAAACCCTATATCAATATAGAGAATAGCCATCAAATATCTTTGACCTGTCAGTGGACATCTCCTTAATGCATTTACCATATGCATCTCTACCTTTGTATATCGTTGACAATTTGCTATTCATGTTGAAATGTTGTGTTTGTAATGTTATGATCACTGCTGTTATAAAAACAAAAAATTCTCAATAAAAATTAAAAAAAGATTAAAAAATAAGACATCACACTCAACTATGGTTAAGTAATGGTTCATGAATCTGAATTATTGATAAACTCATGTGTGCTCCTTATTCCAGTTTCTCCTCTGCAAAGAATAGCAGTTACAAAGTAACTCTGGCTACCTGCATCATACAAGTGCAGGTGTATTGGCTAACTTCAGTTATCTTCATACCCAGTTAGGATCCTAAACCTGATTGTAACTTTGGTTTAGAACCCTGGTTTAATGGGAGGAAAGCTAACTGGTTAATTTATTCACTTAACATTCATGTATTAATGGAAAACCTGGGTTAGTTTTTATGGCGATTCTTGAATGTGATAAGCTAGCAATAAGCTACATTCATTTACATAACCATGGATGTTTCTAAGCCGTGAATTTTACTAATTTGACTGCCAACAAACTCGTGAATGGGATATCTATCAGAAGAAAAGAAAGAACTAACTCCATTTTTAATTTACAAAAAATTCTCTGCCTAATCATATAGAGATAATTCTTCACTTACTTTAAGTGACAACTTTCTCTTTTTGATTATAGGTGATATGCAAGGAAGAACAGACAGAAGTAGACCTCCCTTGAAAACTGTGAAGAAAGATTCCACAAAATCAGATAAATTAAAATACAAACCACTTACTGGGAAGGTGTTTTATCTTGATATTCCATCTAATGTCCTCTCTGAAAAGATAGCAGAAGATCTTAAGGAACTGGGAGGTGTAAGTCCATATGTACATTTTTTAAAATGAAGAATACCACAAACACTGAAAAAGTAGACTTTCCTATTAATCTAAAGCATGTACAATAAATACTTTAAATTTAAGTTTTCTGTTCATTAAGGAATCCATTGTAAAAGTGAAAATATCCAGATTGTTTCGTCTGAATCTTTCTACTTTTACGATGGTCTTCTAAATTAATAGAAAATCTAAGATCTTTATTATATGTGCTAAAGCTGAAATCTGAGTCTTTGGATGTGCAGTGCACTAATACATGCTTCCCTAAATTTGTTTTTCAGTTCAGCAAGTTTACTCATGCTACTCTAATGTGGAACAGACAGTACTCAGATAATTTAGAGGTTTTTTTTTTATAAATGCTTAGAAGAGCTGGATGATAGCAGTGTATCAAGAAGAGTTACTGTAGGTTTCGTTCCTTTGGAAGAAATGTACAAGGTGCAAGACAGAAAGCTAGAAAACTCCATATTTTTCTGTGCTTGTTGTAATCTGCCTGACACATTCAGCACATTGATACCTATCAAGAGAGGATCTTTATTTTTATTTGTATCTGACAAACTGAGCTTTGACTCATGAAAGCTTATACCTGGACCATTTTTTTGGTCTTAAGGTGCTACTAGACTTGAATTTTGTTCTGCTATTACATACTAATATAGCTATCCACATCCAACTGCCTTCAAGAGAGAGAAAGATGTGCCTCAGAGATGTATACTTTCTAGAAGTTCTGAAGCCATGGGGAAATAAATTTCTTCATTTTTTTCTGGAAAAAGCAAATTTGGGGAAGAATTGAAATACATGCAGTTATTACTTCCCTGTCAAACCTAAACTGCTTTTACTGATTGAACAACATAAAATACATCATTTATAACGTAGTCAGCATATACAATTGTAAAATTTGGCATATTTATGGAATTTAAAGTATAAATAACTTTATTTTCTATAACAAAAATTGCAACTATATGCTATACTTGAGAAAGTACTGCAAACTGCTGTACCCTATGCTACTATAGCAAATGTATCTTTGTTTTCTGCCATCTGAGAGGTGAGAAAAAGAAAAGCAGAAGGCAGAAAACAAAAACACTAGTAAACATAGGAAACTATATTGTTTGGACAGGAAATTTTTCATAGAGTCACAATAGGTGGGCTGCTAGCAGTTTTGGATATTAAGCTAAACATAACATTGAAAACACTCAGCTTTTAAGTAATATGTTATTTTTAAAACATCATTGCATGTTAATTGTTGCCAATATTATTAATGCTTAAATTATTGAAATTATTATATATATCTACAGCATAATCGTTTCCCCCCCCCAATTGTCCCCCAGTTTTTCCAAATCCTCCAACTTTTTTGTGCTATTCATTTGGAATGAGTGAAATGCTTTTTAATACTAGATTTTTCTTACTCAGAGAAAATATTTCATATGAGAGGTTCTTTTTAAAAAATGGGAAAAATAATGCCTGGGGGGCATTTTCCTGGTTTTCCCCCCTGTCTCCCCCAGACCCTTACATCTCTAGTCTTCCTTGTAGCTATGCCACTCACACACAACACAAAGATATTAACTTCACATTGACCCCATCAGGTGAAAGACCCATGTCAGCCTTATGTCATTCACTCACTGCCCAGAGCCATGTGACATTGTACAACAACAACAACATTTGATTTATATACCACCCTTCAGGACAACTTAACACCCACTCAGATTGGTTTACAAAGTATGTTGTTATCTCCACAACAATCACCCTGTGAGGTGGATGGGGCTGAGAGAGCTCCTAGAAGCTATGGCTGACCCAAGGTCACCCATCTGGCTTCAAGTGGAAAAGTGGGGAATCAAACCTGGTTCTCCAGATTAAAGTCCCACTGCTCTTAACCACTACGCCAAACTGGCTCTTCTCTTATGGTAAAGCTGTTATACTATGCATGAATGGGGCATTGTTGCTTGTAAAACTGATGTCAAATACTTTTTTATAGCTACTTGGTATTTTATAAAATTGTATTGTGATCTCTTTTATAAAATAGTATTGTGTTCTAAAACAATGCTTTTTCCCTTCTTGTTTAGAGAGTGGAAGGATTCTTTGGCAAAGATATCAGCTATCTAATCTCTAACAAAAAGGAAGCAAAATTTGCTCAGACTCTTGGACAAGTATCTCCAGTCCCAAGTCCAGAATCTATATATAATGGAGGAAATAGTTCCCCTCATCCAAGCAGCAGAAGAGATAAGAATGATGGAAGTTCATTTAAGATGGTGGACACAGTAAGTCCTGTTACCACTCCTGAAGAGTTTAAAAGATGTGTTCCCTCCTACCCAAAATACACTTATCCTTATCTATATTAAATGTTGGGGCTATCAGCTTTCAAGCCTGTTACTTTATTAATTTTAATCATACTTATACTTTAAGTAGTGCTTGCTGGTAATCATTTTAGTTTATCTGCTGCTTTTCCAAACAGATTAACTAACAGTGAGCCACCAATAGGCATGGTTTTGAGCTGTCCAAGTTCTAACTATTGTACTGAAAGACTACTCTCTTAATTTTATTTGTGAATTTAACATTTATGGCAAGTAAGAATGTTGATTATTAAGAGTTTCCTCTAGTGTTTAATTACGTTGTCAGAAAAGTTTTCAGACACTTTAAACATAAGAGTCAGCTACTTGTTTATTCTACATAATCTGACACATGTATTTTCATATTTGAGCCAGTTATGAGTATTTGAAAGAATTAATTTTTATCTTACAGCTCTCGCCTGCTCTGCAAATGCTATATACTGAGTATTTTCAGAGGTGTTTAAAACTGACAGCCCAATCCTAACCCTCTTTATTCAGAAGTAAGTCCCAGTGACTTTCTTCAAAATGCCTCTACATAAGATTAGTGTGAGAGTTCACTATTTTAAACAATTACGTTTACTTACTAAAAGTTGTTTGCTAGCAAAAGTTATTCTGTATTTTATTATTTGCAAATAGCATTGATATGTGTGTATATGTATATAGTTTGTGTGCGTGTGTGTACATACACATCAGGAGTCTCCAACCTTTTTGAGCCCGTATGCACCATTGGCATTCTGACACAGCGTGGTGGGCACAAAATAGATGCCACAGGAGGTAAAGCCACCCACAAAATTACTCTAATAGTAACTCTTCATTTCAGGCAGAAGCTCTGTTTAATAGGATGTCTTTTAAAATGAACATATTGTTTTAAAATATTTTCTTGTGTACAAACAGCTTCCCTTCAGTCATGCAATAAATATCCTTATGCTGTGATGGTAGCTGCTTCAAAGTAATATTTTAAAAGATTTGCACAGCCAATCAGATCTCCAGAGGCCTATCAGAAGCCCTGCTGCTGGGCAAAAGCCCCATTTGGCCCCAACCACTTTCTAAATACACTTGGTGGGTGCCGGGAAAGGTGTTGGCCGGGCACCGTATTGGGGGATTATGATTGTACACGCTATATTTTTTCTTAAACACAGGTGCACATGAGCAGAGGAAAATCCTTAGTTGAAAAAGCAATCAAAGAACAAGTACGTATCATTTATTTAGTATGACTTGCACTCTTTCCTCTCCCTTGGGGTACTCAGCTTCTTAAGTGGCCATAATTGTCAGCCCCATGTTTGTGGATTAACCATTAAATTCATATATGCATCTGGGATTCTTTTCCTACTTCTTTTTGTCACTTGCTAGCCAGTATGCCAAATTACTTCTTAAATGAATGCATGCTTATAAAATATATTTAGATGAGGGTCTTATATAAAAACATTTAACAGCAGCAGAAATGGTAATGTGAACCCCCATGCTTGAAATATACCATAATGATAGTTTGACAGGCCTGTATGCCTCTTGATCTTCTGCTTCATCATGTATGTTAAAAAGATGCATGAATATTTCCTTGTGAAGTCATGCAGAGTTAAAGTTAAGCCTCCCAAAATATTTGTTCCTTATTTACCCACTTGCTAGCTTTGTGAGTTGTTTTCAGAGAGTTAACTGCTCTAAGACTCAAACTGAGATAACAGTAAATGTTACAAGATTGGATTTTTAATGTGTAGGCTTTAAAAAAATAGACCAGATATAGAATAAACAATAACATGGGATCCCTGAGGAACAGCTTGATAGGGGAGTGGGGGGGAGTCTACGACAGGAGGTGAAAATTGGTGAAAATCAGCATCCCATCCCTGTTTCCATTCACAGAATTTTTCTCTTGGATCCAGCCCTAAGTTTTGCAAAATTGGAACAATCATTCATAACCAGTGATCCCAGTGGGATGGAGCATTTACTCACATTGTCCAATTCTGAACCCATCATATTTTAAAATTTCCAAAATGAAGAGCAATATCCCCTTCAACTCTCATTGTTTATCTTTTATCCATGTATCCCTTTTATCAACTCTGTATTTCCTGTCTTCATTCAGTGCCCCCTTCCTGCCCTCCTCTCCTCATCCCATCTTCTCTTAATTTTCTTTTTTTATGATGTACTTAAAAAAAATAAGAAAAAATGTTCTATAAAAAAACTGAACAAAATTGGTGCAAAAATAGGAACCTAATTTTGGCCCTTGTTCTGCCCATCCACCTTTTTCTCATTGCTGTGGAGGGCACATAATAGTGGTCACAGTGCAAATATTTGATGGCTCTCCAGGTGCTGCTATATTTGTACATGCCAAAATACTGTAACTGCTAAAAACAGAATGACTTTACAATAGCCTTGCTAAAACTAAGCTGGTCTATGTATGGTCAGGGCCTATATTGGAAATCACCTGGGAACACTATGTAAGTTGCCTTGAATTCTATGAGAAAAGAAAGTGGGGGAATATAAATGAGATATAAATAACAAACACCTGTTTTTCAGGAATTAATCCCTTCAGGAAGTATACTATCCAATGCCTTGAGTTGGGGAGTGAAAATACTTCATGTTGATGGCAAGTATTATTTTCAGTTTGTAAACTGTATTATTCATTTTCATTTGATCATTAATCTTCCTTTTTATAAGAAGCTAGATGCAATATTTTATAATCTTTCCTTTTAAAAATAGATATTAAGAACTATATTGATCAAAAGAAAAAAGATCTCTCTCTGTTCAAGAAATCAAGAGTGGAAGTCAAAGATGTGGTAAGTAGACATCTGTATATATTCAGAAAACAGTGAATCTGGAGATGTCTGCTATAGGGGCATCTCCACATCCTCTCCAAGTTTTGCAATCTCTTGTGTTTTTGCGGACACAGGATACATTAGTTTGGATGCAATGAGTCTTTCTCACTAAAATTTCCTCTGAGTTGCAAAGAAAAAATTCTTTTGTGACTGAAGCTTTGAAAAGGTAATCTAGGCTTAACAAGCTGCGGGTCTTGCCTTCCCACCGCTGCAGTGCTGCCGCTGTTTGTCTTCCACCCTTTTATTATCAGACATTTCATTGTGGTGATGCACAAGTGATGCTGTCAGTCCCTTAACTATGGTTAAAGAAAAGGGAGAGGATGCAAGATTCAATTCAAGGTATTGCTGTCACTTACAAAGCCCGTCATAGTCTTGAATCGTCATATCTATGGGACTGCCTCTCCCCCTATGCTTTGTCATGACAGCTTCGCTAATCTGAGCAGGACAGTCTTCAGATGCCATCCTGCAAATGGGCAAGATGAACAACTGCCCATACATGTGCTTTCTTTATTGCGATTCCCACACTATGAAGTGGCTTGCCTGATGAGGTCAGAAAGGCTTCCACTCTCCTATTCCACAAACTAGGGAAAACTGAATTATTCAAGAGGGCATTTTTACACAGATAATAGGGCTTTAATTAAGAGAAAGGGACTATGAACGTGTACGTTTGTGTATAATATGCACTATCAGTTGCTATATGCATTATCCTACTATATAATTCCTGTATCATTTAACATGTCATGCTAACAGCTTTGTTTCAGATTTCTGCAGTCCTGATCCTATAGCATTACTTATTGAATATCTCATCCTGTTGATTGTATTGATTTATACTGTGTAATCCACTTTGAGCCTCAGTGAGAAAAGTGGACTCATGCAAGATAGATAAAATAAACAAACATATCTCCCTCCCACTCCCTTGAATCTGGACAAGTTCAGATCCTATCCTTTCCCAACCAGTTTTAACTATTGTTAAGATTTTCTTTGGCTCTGACCTTAATGGTTAATGTTGTTTAATTTTAAACTAGGATTTTAAGACAATTTCAAATTTTGCTGAAAATCAAATCCAGGTTAGCACTAACCATGATTAAAGTTGATTCTGATATAAGCCTTAACCTTGATGTGAATGAATTCTTGATGGAGATAAGAGGTAAATAGCATGAAGGAGCTTGTGATCTTGTATTCTGCTTCAGACCATATCACTTAATCTCAGTTCTGTTTAAGGCATTTTTTTACTGAGAATCATTGATGTGTTCGCTGTCAACAATGGGGTTGGTTGTCTGCACTCTATGCATCTGATATGCTCCTAGTATATTGTTTGATTTGTTTTGTGAAATGTGCTGACTATTTTCATACTTTGATTTAAATGGTAATCCTAAGCATGTATACCTGGAGGTCAATTTCACCAAATTTAGTAGGAAATTTAGTAGGATTGTTCTCTGAGTAAACTTAGTTAGGTTAGCTTTGTTAGGCTTAAAAGTTCTGTTTATACCAACTGTTTACTTAGTTGTTAATAGACCATCTGATTTGGCCCTGTCATCAAAATGCTAGTGAGAGCCCATTTTATTTATTTATTTTATGTCATTTATAGTTTGCCTTTCTCACTGAGACTCAAGGTGGATCACATAGTGTGAGATTAGTACAATCAGTATCAAGGACATTTCCATACAGTATCAAGGACATTACCATAAACAACGATACAGGGTAAATAAATACAAGTTTACAGAGACATAACATTAGCAAGGATCCAATACATAGTTGAAGAAATGCTGAAACGGAACATAAGCAATTCTAGGACTGACATTAGACAACATGAAGCACAGGTAGTACATAGGAGTACGTATTTAAAGCAACGGATCTAAGGCAACATAATGAAGTGTAAGGTCCCTAACTCATTAGCGAAGCATCTGAGACCTCCCTACAATACAGCCCTCCTATCTGAATAAAGAGCCTTTTTGAATAATTCGGTTTCTCATCGTTTGTGGAAAGCCAGGAGAGTGGGGGGTCTCCTGAAATACTCAGGCAGGCCGTTCCACAGGGTAGCACAGCGAAAGCCTGTGTATGGGCTGCTGTTGATTTCGCCCATATGCAGGGTGGCACCTGCATGAGACCCTGTTCAGATGAGCGAAGCTGCTGTGGAGGAACATAGGGAAGGAGATGGTCCCGTAGGTATGCTGGACCAAGGCCGTGAAGAGCTTTGTATGTAATAACCAATACCTTGAACTGTGCATAGTGACTGGTAGGTAGCCAGTGGAGTGACTGTAGGATGGGAGTGATATTTATGCTCCTGCTTGCTCCTGATAATAGTCAAGCTGCAGCATTTTGCACCAATTGGAACCTCTTAGTTAACTTAGATGAGAGACCTATGTATATGTCATTACAATAGTCAAGTTTTGATGTTACCATAGCATGGATCCAGGTGGCCAGGTCAGCCGTGTTGAGGTAATAAGCCATCTTCCAGCCTAGAGTAGGGTTGTAGAAAACATTTTTTGTGGCTGCCTTTTGTTTTTTTAGTAGTAGCTCTGGATCCAGTATAACTCCTAGGCTCTTAACTGAGTCTGCAAGGGTCAGATGAACTCCATCGAAAGTGGGAAGTACAATGTCCTTCAAGATCTCTGCCTTATCAACAAGCATCACTTCCATCTTACCTGGGTTCAATTTCAATTTGTTCTTTTTCAGCCATTTCACCACAACTGTCAGACTGCAATCTAAGATTTCTATTGCATCCTGTGGGGACCTGGATAGCAAGATATAAAGTTGGGTGTCATCTGCATATTGATGGCATCCAACTCCATAGCTGTGAATGAGTTATCCTAAAGGCTTTACATAGAGGTTGAATAACATGAGAGATAAGATTGTGCCCTGCAGAACCCCGCAAGATAGTTCCCATTCTGGAGACAGCTGATCTCCGATGGCAATCGTTTGAGTTCGTTCCATGAGAAACAATTTAAACCAGTCCAGGGCACATCCTTTGATGCTCACTTCTGTTTCTAAACACCTCAACAGGATGGCATAGTTTACTGTGTCAAAGACTGCAGATAGATCCAGGAGGAGCAATAAGGAGGCATGGCCTTTGTCTATATTCAGATGGAGATCATCCACTAATGCTACTAGTGCTGTCTCTGCCCCATACCCTGGTCTGAACCCAGACTGGAAAGGATCCAGAGCACTAGAATTATCCAAGAAAGTCTGGAGTTGGTCAGCTACTCTCTCAATCGCTTTTCCAAGAAAGGGCAGATTAGAGACTGGGTGATAATTGCCCACATCAGTTTTATCCAGGCCTGGTTTTTTAATTAGTGGATTGATAACCACCTGTTTGAGTGGCTGGGGGAAGGTGCCTTAAGTTTTAAGTTTCTTAACATGAATATCTACAATTTTTCAGGCTTTCAAATAAAATGGAAAATATCTAAACCATTTAAAATGGACTATGTTTCACAGATCCTAATTACTGAGAGAATGTTTTGCCATTCTGTACTCTTGTCTTATATTTTTCTTCTCTTCCTATATGTTCAGATGTAAGAATTTGATACAGTTTGAGGCTCAGCAAATAAAAATGCTCACTACAGTCTTTCTCTTAATTAGGAAAAAAAGACTTCTCGGAAAACAAATAGTAAGTATTAAGAGACATGACTGAGACTGTTGTCTGTTCTGTTAAATAACAAAAGAAAAATACTAATGGATTTTTAAAAACAAAAGTTGCTAATATACAAGGTAAGATAATTGCTAGTTACTGCTTTTTGAAAGAAATATGTATATATGTGTATAGTTCTTACAGACTTCAATTCTTTTGAACAGGTATACTGAAAAATCCTTTTCTGAAAGTAGAGGATAGAAGATGGTAAGTGCTGTTTATTAGTAGGATTAACATCAATTAGCTAGTATATTAGAAGCTTTGATTAACAATCTGTCATTGTCACAGTAAGAGTTATATTGAAGAAACGTGTCTGTGCATTCAGATACAAAAGACAGGGTTTCCCAAAACTTTCTACTAGTAGATGGATGAGTAGAAGGTGGGGAAGGAAAAGTTGCAGGGCATAATTGCTGTTTGACTTTCTCACAGAACAAACTCAGCTGGAAGTATGAATGTTCCACCAACCTGGATCACTGGATTGACACACAAAAGGCCAAAAAGATGAATGTGGAGGCAGGCTATTGTGTGCTGTAATTGCTGCTTCCCACACTCGTGGGTGAATGGCATAGGCTCGTATGGGGTCTGAACTTTCTAAAGGGGAATGTAGGGTTGGCATATAGAGAGAATAACAAATGTATAATTCTGCTGTAGCCATTTGGTGTTCATAGCAAAAAAAAAGAGTAATATAGAGTGGAGTGGAGTTAAAATTTATTTTATTGTATACTGTTTTGAGCAATGAGTGAATTATATCAACAACAACATCATTCAATTTATATACTGGCCTTCAGGACAACTTAATGCCCACTCAGAACCGTTTACAAAGTATGTTATTATCCCCACCATATACACCCTGTGAGGTAGGTGGGGCTGAAAGAATTCCTCGAAGTTGTGACTGACCCAAGGTCACCCAGCTGGCTTCAAGTGGAGGAGTGGGGAATCAAACCCGGTTCTCTTAACCACTACACCAAACTGGAAAAGTGGCATAGTAGTACTGTAAATAAATAAACAATTGTCATGCAAGAAAGAGCTATATAAAATGGATGTTTATTACATTTTAAAATGTTTATATATGTACGTTCAATAACACAAACTTTCTCCCCCAATATAGTATCTACAGACCATTTTACTTGCAACTTTCCAGCTTTCCAGTTGTCAACTACTCTAATCCAAAACCTTGCAGTCCATTTGATGTTGACAAGAAGAACGTTTACGGCCAAAAGCAAATTCAGATGAGGCAAAGGTAAATGAAGGGGAATAGGATAAAAGCAGTGGTGCAGGATGACAAAATTTGGTAACTGGCTAGAGAGGATGGAAACAAGCCTGGGTTTTTACAAAAAAAAAACACCTCATAGTGGCAAGCAAAAAGTAGAGAAATAAGTAGACAAGCTGCCTTTTCTTTTTACAGCCTATTGTAATATGCATGACTACTTTGAAAAGAAAATTCACTTGGTGTCAGAGTAAGTGGAAGCCTTACGCAAGGCCCAGGGATTAGGGAAAATGTGTACATAGGAAACAAGTCTGGGGGCTGGAAACTAAGTAATCAAAGGGACAAGAAGCTCAAGAGAGGATGGTACTTGAAGGAAGGATGCCAGGTATGTGCTGAGTTGAGAAACCTATGAGAAGTATAGGTGGAAGAAGCAGGTACCTGAAGGGGGAAAAAGGAGAAGGGGTTACAAAGAGCTAAAGAAACAGGAAAGTGGAAGGTTGTAAAAAATCACTCAGGCTAGATTCTTAAAGTACGGTTCTGCGATTCTGTGGGCAAGGAAGTGTATAGGAGTGATGAGGATGGAAAGTAGCTGAATTTCATATATTGACTTGAATCCATATCTTAGTCAGCAGGTCTGTACTTATTGTGTAACTGTCAAGCTAGTGGCATTTAGCCAATCATATTTGTCCCAGACCTGCTTTTGAGTAGCTGTATGATATATCAGGCAATCAGGGTGTAATTGAACATCCTGTCCAATAATGCTTTTTGCAAAATTAGATTGGTATAGATCCTTTCCCCACTCTAATGCAATTTTTAATGGAACACTTCTTGCAAAATTGGGCTTTCCCAGTCCAGCATTTGGTTTTCTTCCAATAAGTGAATCTTTCAGTAGTAGTTACTTCAAAGTTTAGGTGTCTGAGTACTCAATTATATATCCCGGGAGGTGACTAAGAATGCACAATCCTGCTTGCGATATTTATGTTCTGTTTTGGGGTGGGGGATGAATTTAATTCCCCCTCTATAGCATCCACAATAAATCTGGAAGTTGAAAAATAAACGCCAGTATAGTTTTACCATATGAAAAATATCTCATTTTCTTCTGTTGCTTGAAACAATTTCCCTGCTTGTATATGCATCATAGGATTATTTACTTTCGAGAAGTTTTTCTTTCTTAGTCTTGAAAATAGAGAAAGTCACAGAAGAAAAACTAGCTCAGTATGCAGTAGAAATTCTTCATTTTATGCATTCTAGAATTGTGTTCAGTTCCTTGAAACATCCTGCCTATTCCCATAACAGCTGGTTGCCTGTTTTTTATTCCAGTGGAAAGAAATTGGTATAACCAGTGGGGGGAAAGGACTATTCTAATCCCTGTGAAATCAACTAACTGAGATCTCTACAGAAATATAGCTGTGTGTTCATAACAACTTTCAGTAAAGCCATAACACACTATTCTAAAGTGGAAATGCCAAATTCCATGAGAGTTTCTTTTTATATAGTAATTCATACAGTAATTTGTACAAATCAGTCCGATAACTAATCATTCCTATTAATGCCATATGTTCATCTTATACAGTAATTTGTACTAATCAATCTTATAGTAATGTGATGAAAAGCAAGAGGGAATCTGCTTTAGCTTTAATGAGTACTGTTTTTGTAGCCTTGCAGTTCATGTGGTCAGTTTTATAGTGGTTAATTTACTGCTTCTTTTTACACTGGTATATATGTGTGTGAACTGTCTTCCATGTCGTCGTCTAAAATTAGCACATTGAAACTACTGGTTTTGAGATGTGTTGTTTAATTTGTTAACTTCTGAGGTTTTTGTTACACACACAAGGATTCTCATACAGAAATGGTTGCTGTACATGCACTTTACTACTTCAGAAATAAGTGTGAATTGATCCTTTATCTAGAAACTGTTACTTTTAATTTGTATTTTATTGGCATTCCTAGATGTGACATAATTGATAAGGCTAGGTGTTTCTAACTTCCTACATAACTCTTGGGCTTTAACCAAAAAAGCTGATCTGTTGCTAGTGCCAGTCTACATAGTTCTTTAATTCTTTTCAGGTATGTTTTCCGTGTCTGGAATTTTCTCATCACCATGTATCACCTTCTCACCTTGCTACATGATTCATTAAATACGTGAGTGAGGAGGCCAGGCACGCTCCTTGGGAGAGCTGTTCCACCATAAAGAGATGGGCCTTCTGTTGTGTGCCTACCCAGAAAAGCGCTTTTACTTGATGGGACAATCAGGAAGGCTTCTCCCTGTGATCTTAATTCCTGGCAGGAACATATGTTGGAAGATATCCTGTTCCCAAGCCATGTAGGGCTTTAAAGGACAAAACTAATATCTTGAATTAGGCTGGGGACCAGATCAGTAGTCGGTAGTATTGGAGTCACATGCTCCCAATAGCTAGCCTTGACCAGCAGTCTAGCTATAGCATAGCTGCAAGTTCTGAACATTTTTCAAGGGTAGTCCCAAGTAGAGGGCGTTGCATTAGTCTGGCCTAGATGTAACTGAGACATGGATCAATGGCTAGATATCATATGACTGAACAAAGCATGGGTGGAGCTGACACAAAAGCACTCTGAGCAGCTACAGCCACCTGGTTTTCTAAGGTGACTGCTGTGCCTAGCAGCACTCCCAAGCTGTGAACTTGACTTTTCAAGGGAGTATAACTGCATCCAAGACAGGCGACATCTCAAGTCCTTGATCTGCCTTTCTACTGACCCATCTGGGCTTCAAATGTTCTAGGTGATATCTATTACTGGCATGGAAACTATAGGACTACATGATCCTAAATAGCTATGTAGCAAGATGACCAAAATTGTGGAGTTTGAGAAGCAGTCTTGCTGTGGAAAACCTCTAGCAACAGATAATCCTAAGAAGAATGCAATCCTAGTAAGAGTTACAATCTTCTGAGCCTAGTGACTTTAGCATACTGGGCACTGTAAGCCACCAAGGTATTGACATGATAGATTAAAATGTATTTTCACTGTTTGCAGACTGAAACTTAACCTAGCAATGGGCAGGTGGTGCTAGAGATTTGTTTTTTCATGTCTGCAGCCATATTGTGAACAGTCTGAATCTCTTGTTGGAGAAAGTGTATACATTTTAAATAAATAAAATAATATAGATTTGTTTGTTTGCATCTTTACTATGGTAACCTGCATTTACAATTTAATACTTCTAACTGAATAGTGAACAGAACAGAAAAAAATCATGACTTTGTCGCTAGAATAGCAACTTCTGCTGCAGTATGCTCAGAAATGTAATACATTGGAATACTCTGTGTTCTCCGTTGTGCTACCTCTGTACTAAACTTATAGTGCAATCCTATGCAGTCAACGGGCTTAGACTGGAGTATCTCTGTACAGGATTGCAATGTTAGAGAGCAATCCTAAGTGGGTATGCTCAGAATAAGTCCCATGTTATTCAATGGGGCTTACTTCTAGGAAAGCATCCTCGAGACTGCAAGATTGATATTGAGCAATGCACAAAATAATCTGGTTGGCTGTCTTGTGTGCGTTTTGTGTGTCCAGAAATTTTAGTAGCATAAGATTTACCGCACTCTACTATTTTTAAGATTTACAGCACTCTTTATCTTTTTAAAATTTCACAAAAAATCCCCTTAAAGCATTTTTAACATAAATATACAAAATGTAAATGATGCACATTGTTACTGTTCCAATTATATATATATATATATATATATATATATATATATATATATATATGTTATGATATAACTATATGTAGAGTTATATGTCTAGTTAGCTCTGATGCATGCAAAATCATTTTTCATATTCATTAGAACTGGGACCAGATTTTATTCATTTTTTCATATTTTGTAGTATATGGCATATTGTTTACAATTCTCATGATTTGTAAAACTATTTGGTTTGGACATCTGTATCTGTCAAATATAACAACCAGTCATAAAAGTTTCCAGAATTTCATGTTATCTAATTAAGCGGTAAATGCACTACCCTGTTCCTGATACGTGCTTACTAGGTATTCCCAAATCTACCAGAGCCCACAGACACATCAAGGGAGAGTGTTTATGTCAGTATACCTCTGCTGTTCATCTGGCAAATCACAAATGCAAAAGAGAAACCTAGGTGGGCTTTTGTATGCGTTTCCTCTTCACCCCAATAGCCATAACTAAGTATAGAATGCTGACTACTGTATAAGTGAACACAAATTATACACCAATAAATACAGCACAGGCTAAATCACTCTGTCCCCTAAAGAACTTGGAACTCACAAATTTGGAGTTGGTTATGAGGAACTTTGATGATGGGCTCTTAGGAAGAGCGACAAACAATAGATAGGGAGAGTTAAAAAAAAGCCCTCAGACAGATGAATAATGTTTGTTGTCTTAGAGTCCTTATAGAAACCCTGGCTCAGAGCTTCTGAAACCTCGACTTCTGCACTGCAATTGGGGCTGCAAGGACAAGGTGCTCTACACAGGTAAGCCAGGTGGGGTACCAAAGGGGAGACTGCTAATTAGAACAGAAGTGAACATTCTCCATCAAAACCCCCTGGGCAAAAAACCACTGATGGCCACAGATGGTGTTCCCTACTGTCCTTCTCGTGTCCCCGCAATAGGAGAAACTCCGTATTTGCTAAATAATACTACCTTTGTTCAAGAGATAAGCCTGCTATAGAGATGCTAAATTTTCACTATGCAAAAAGGTAGCCCCTGCTAGCCACAAACTCCCATATACCTGCCACCATGTATTAGTGAAAATGCTGAGCGCAGCCATCTCTGTCGGCAAACTCTGAAGGCTCTATATCGCCGCAGACAAAAACCACTTATGACCTACTGTTCATTGCAGGATCCTAGCCAGAGCACATGGATAGAGTTCCAATGGAGCTCCTTCACTGGCTGAGTGAGTATTGTCTGACAGACTCCATTATCTTCCCTAACAGGTGACACTTCAACTGTAGACATCAGGATAAGATTGCCATTTTGTTTTTTGCAGTGGCTTCTAGGGGTGTGCAAAAAAAAAATATTCAGGTTTCCCGCATCACAATTTCTAAAGCAGGAATAGGGGTTGGAAATAAGCGATTTACAAAGTGGCAAGTCGCTCAGAAATTGCTTATTAACCAGCTTTGGTATGTTCCGTGAAGATTTGGAGCACACTGACCAACTTCCTGCCCCACCGCTTATTTCACCTGATGGGGGGAGGAGGAGGAGGGGTTCCCTCCTCCCACTCACATTGGGTGAAATAAGTGGCGGGGCGGGAAGTTTACCTCGCGCTACTTGCTTCAGCTGATGGGCAGGAGAGCTTCCTCCCCGGCCAACCAGCTGAAGCAAGTTGTGCTGGGTTGCAAAGCGCCCCGTTCCATGCCACTTGCAAGCCGCGCAGAAAGGGGAGCTTTAACATTTAACCCCCCTCGGATTGCTCCAGCTGGTCTGCGGGGACTCTCCCACCTGTCAGCTGGAGCAAGCTGTGCAGAAAGGGGCGCTTTCAAACTTTCCGCCCACCACTCTTTTCTCCCATGGGAGGGGGAGGAGGGAATCCTCCCCCTCCCATTGGGGGAAAAAAAGTGGCAGGGCAGGAAGTTTGAAAGTAAGCACTTTTTTTGGCTGTTTGCAATGCAAGTGCTGCGGCGCAGCTGGTGCCGCTTTGCCCGAAGCTTCCCAAAACGATACAGATCGCTTTGGGAAACCCTGAAGCGGAATCCCGAAGTGCACATGGCTTCTATAGCTTGTATAACTGTCCCTAATGGCTTCTATAACTGTCACTTTAATAATACTTTGATTTGGAGCAATAACAAGTGACTGTTCAGCTTTGTGACATGAAATCACCTGCTGATTCTGCTTATAAAACCCCTCAAAGGCTTAGGAATGAAATAAGTTTTCGGAGCTATTGGTTCCCGACGTCAGGGAGAGTGAGGCTGAAGCATGCAGAATAGAAAAGTACTTGCATCCTTTCTCAGCTGCTCACTCAACAGTTAAATACGTAGTTACAGCCACTACTGCATTCTTCAGCCCTGTTCTCATATCTCTCTTGTCTTTCAACAGGCAGTGACAGTAGGTGAAGTGGAGTGGTGTTCATCAACAGAAGTGGCTGTGCTGCTCATGTCTTCACTGGTACACAGTGGGAACGTACCAGCATTTGGGGCTTTGTGGCCTTTCGGCACAGTGCATACCACTGTTTGTCTAGTGCACAAAACATGTTCATCACCTGCTCTGATGCAGACCTCTACAGATGAGGCCACAGTACTGTTACTACAGTAGTGGTAACAATGATGGATGGGAAGTTGTTCTGTGTGGTTGCCATTTTTGTCTTTCAAAGCCTACTCTTGCTTTTCCAGAATGCATGACAAACAGCATTGTACAAGCATAGCATTCCTTGTAGGCAATGAGGGAAAGCTGCCACGTTCATCTTCTTTCTGTCATGCAGGACCCTACAAGAACCAGAGAAGTTAGCAAGTTTTTTTTCCTGTGATGATATTGAAACTCAGTCACTGATCTAGTTCAATAAAAGCTGTGATTGTTTCATCTGTGTCTGTTCTTATGATTGTTTAGATAAACTCTTATACCTCGGATACCTTTATGATGAGATGCAATAAATAGGGAGGATAGAGGAGAGGATTCCTTACCTCCCCAGGGGTTAATGGTAAACATCTGTTCCGTGGCTTTACTGCTTGTGTACTAGCATGGGGGTGCTACCCTACAAATGGGCAGAGGTGTCCTGCCCACTAAGCAGACCTAGGCAATTGGCTATGGCTCCAGAGGGCAGGGACCCCAAACGATGCTTGCCAGGGCAAGTGGCTGCCCTGAGTGGTGCCTCTGACCCCAGCACTGCCACCAGGGTCACTCTGCCACACACTTGCATTCTGAAGTAGTGGTTTGTAGCTTGAAGATTTTATTGAACCTTCTGCGGTCAGAGGCTCAGGTCTTTGTCATGTAGTGAGTTTTATTTGCTTTGGCAGATTGGCTACAGTGTGGCCATGCTACAGTTACATCTATTTAGATTACTGTAATATGCAGTCATCATTTCAAGACTTCACTGTTCTATGCCGGTAATGTGCTGTAATCTGCGTATCTCAAAATGTTAATGTTCACAAAACTAAAGTAATGACTACTGAGGAATTACACCAGTTTAACGTTGACAATGAGGAAATTGAAATCGTTCAAGATTTTCTATTCCTTGGCTCAGTCATCAACCAAAAGTGAGACTGCAACCAAGAAACCAGAAGAAGACTGAGACTTTGAAGAGCAGCTGTGAGGGAACTAGAGAAGATCCTTAAAGATCAAGATGTCTCTCTGGTGACCAGATCAAGATAATCCAGACTATGGTATTCCCCATTACTATGTATGGATGTGAAAGCTGGACAATGAAGAAAGCTGACAGGAAGAAAATTGATTCATTTGAAATGTGAAACGTGGAGGAGAGTTTTGTGGTTGCCATGGCCAGCTAAAAAGACAAATAACTGGGTTCTAGGTCAAATCAAGCCTGAATTCTACCTAGAGGCTAAAATGACAAACCTGAGGCCATCATACTTGGTCACATAATGAGAAGGCATGACTCTGGAAAAGTTGCTAATGCTAGGAAAAGTGGAAGGCAGCAGGAAAAGAGGAAGACCAAAAAGCGAGATGACTCAATAAAAGAAACCATGTTTTCCAGTTTGCAAGATCTGTTAATGCTAGGATGTTTGGGAGGTCTTTCATTCGAAGGGTCACCATAGGGTGGAAGTGACTTGACAGCACATAACACACGCGCGCACACACAATATGTGGTACATGGAGCTACCTTTGATAACTCAGTAAACTTCAGCTGGTCCAAAATGTGGCAGCCAGGCTACTGACTGGCAGGATACAGGGATTACTTTCCTCTGCCTGCCCATTTGTTTATGGACACAATTTAAAGTACTGTTTGTTGTGTTTTAAGCCCGTAAGCAGCTTGGGCCAGGGACCACCTCATTCCTACTGGCCAGCCCACCTGTCAGAATCATCCCCATAAGCCCTGCTTTCTGTGCCCCACCTTCAGAGCTGAAATTAGGTGGCAACCAAAGACCTTGCCTGTGAAATGCTGTTTCCCTTGAAGCTTCCTGGATCCTATGCTATTCTCCTTTAGGTGCCGGGTCAAAATGTTTGCTTTTCTAAGCTTTTAATTAAGGTGTTGATCTTTTAACACCATTTTTATAGTTCGTTTTCAGTCTGAAAAGTATTCATTTGAAGCTGCTTAATATTTTATGTCTTTGCTCTGGCTGGGTTTTAATTACCAACTTTTAATGTTTATATTTTATTTTGTAAGCTGCCTCAGGCAGGTTCACTGGAGGGAGGGCATAAACATTTTCTACATAAGTAACAACGTTCCTAAGAATTTTTGTTGACATTTAATTGCTACCAGGTTTTTTGTGCTTGCTTATTGATTATTTTTATTCTTGCTTATTCCTAATTGTTCTTGGTACTTTGAAGCTGAGTATGTTAAGTTACCCAGTTTGACCATTCATGTTATATCATTAAATAAGGTGAGCTGTTGAAAAATGTTAGCAAACAGGTAAATGAGTCCTTGTGGACGCTGTTATGGAATATAGAATAATAGATCACTCTTTGTTTTGTGACTAGAACTCCAGCGAACAATGACAAAGAAAAGAGTTTTCCTGCTCAGCTTCCTGCAAAACACAAGAAGAGAAAAGGATATTGTGAATGTTGTATGAAAAAATACGATGATCTTCAAGCTGTAAGTACACCTTACCTAAGTAACTGGCTTATTTACGTGATATGGATATGTCTACATTCTAGCAATTTGGGGACATGTATTTCACATCAGTCTTTGCTCTTAAAGAGACAAAAAAGTTCAAGATCTGGCAAGAGAGGGTGCTAACAGCCCAATGCTGCAAGCATCCCTGCCCACCCCCACCCCCCATCATAGGCAGCTCTGCATATTGCTAGGATGGCCTGGCTTGAGTAACCCCTCATATGCACACAACCCTGGCCTCAGGTGTGGGAGCCAGTATAATGAAGGTGGCACCTAGTATTGCACAAGGGAACGCAGGAGGCTTGTGCAGAATCCCGGGCTGGAGCAGCTGAATTCCTGCCCCTGCTTATCTGTTGCATCTTGGTTGCCGTTTTTGGCTTGAGGCTGTGGAAATGGGTTGTGAAATGAAATGCGTCAGCAACACAGTATGGACTTTGCTGTCCCCCTAGGGAGTTAGTGCTGAGTGTTCCCCAGCACCGCTAAGTGCCCACTCTGTAGTTCTCCCGCCACCAAAGTGCAATGTTGTGTGCATTGTCTGTGCTGCAGAGAGCTCTGAAACAGAGCTCCCATGCCATGTGCCTTACCCAATAATTTGTAGGGTGTGCTGGTTGGGGTTTATGTAGTGCTGGAGAGCAGTGATTGTGTTCTGGGCAGGGGGAGGGGGTTGGCTGCCACTGGTAAGGTGCTTATTGGTTCTGACTGTAGTCAGCATCCTGTGCTCTGCTAGGGCTTTTATAGTGGGCCACTTCCCCTTTCCTGCTGCATGGATGCTTATGGGCTATGCCGTGTTTTTTTTCTGGTATAATTTTCCACAGGTTTGGGGGGTTATTCCTTGGCTGGAATGGCTTAGCAAACCAACTAACTCCTGCTATGCCCCACCCCACCCCACCCAACTCCATGCCACTGCAGGGATTTATGCTGGTGGCCTGCTAGCAGGGGGCCATGGCAGGGCAGCGCCCATGACCGGGTCTAGTGTTCCTGCTCCAAGGCACAACTTCTGCTTATGCTGGTGTATCTCAGAGATACACTGGCATGGTGGCTAGTTGGCTCCCTAAATGCTTTTGCGCACCACCACCCCTCTTCAGAATTGTACTCTAAAACATGAAATTATGGAATTGCTATGATATGAACGAAAGATTTTTAGTGTAAGACAGATAATATAAATTAAAAAGATAGCTGAAACCTGGACTCTATACATATGCTTTTTTAAATGAGGAAATGATAAATCCTTTACAAATGGGCAGTGCTACATCTTGGCACTGATACACTATTTATAGACTAGAGTGGTGGTTCCCAACCTTTTTGTATGGTAACCCACAAGTTCAACTTTATTTTTTATGGTGACCCACCCAGGGCCATCCCGTTTTATGGCTCCCTGGGCAAACTAGTCCAGCATTCCATTTTCTACAGTAGCCAACCAGTTGTTGTGAAAAACCAACAAACATTGCACAAGGAGCACAGCTGCCCCCAAACAAGTGGCATTCTGAAGTACACACCCTTTGCATATGGAGATTAAATTCCAACTTTTGACCAAGAGGTTGGGCTCCTGATGGAACTGCACCAAAATGAAGTCAACATACAGTTTTTTCATGGAGCACTAAAGAGCTCCCACCCACTCTCTAGCCTTCTCCCCGCTTCTGGCTATTACCATAAACTTTTACTAGTTGCCGGGTAGATGTATCCCTCCTCCCACATTATTGTAGTAAAGGAAAAGGAAGACAAGAATGAGGTAAGTTTTCAGGGAGGGAAAACAGAGAAAGAAAACAATGCTTAAAGGCAGGAGCTGCCGTTAGGGAAGTATGGCCTGCAATTAAGATTGCCAACTCTCAGCTGGGAAATTCCTGGAGATTTGGGAGTGGAGCCTAGAGAGGACAGAGTTTGAGACGGGGAGGGACCTCATTGGGATTGTGATGTCATAGAGCCCACCATCCAAAGGAGCTGTTTCCTCTGTTGTATGGAGATCAGTTATAGTTCTGGGAGATCTTGACCCACCTGGAAGTTGGCAATCCTCCGTGTAACTCACTTTCAAAGACTTTGCAATGTATTTTTGGTACTCGGCCCACAAGTTGGGAAACACTGCAGTAGAGAACCTTGTTCGGTATTATTTTATGAGGATAACTCATTTAAGACATGCCTTAAGGCCTTCCATTTCCCAGTTTCTGCAAATTAAATATGTAGTAACTTAGGAAATATAAGGAAGTTAGAGCAGAAACAGAGCTTGAAGTTCTGATAAGAATTGTATTTCACGATTCTATACATTATCAAGAAAAAGGAGACATCAAATGCTAGATATGCTGAAAATTGAAATAAAACACTATCTTTAGAATTACTAAAGGATTTTTGGGAATGGTTATGGACTCATGTATATTAATCATTCCTTTCGCCAACTTCAGAGAAAACTTTTTGAAAACTATATACTGTTGAAAGACTGCTACCAGTTATCTCATTCTCATATATACCCTGAATACCAAGAGTTACATTGCTAATTTCATTTGAGTCAGGCATATTTATTACATTGGCTGCAGTTGTTCTAAAATACAACCTTTTAGGCACCAAATATTTTTGTATATTTTAGAATTAATAGGCCATGATTTACCATTTTATCCTTATGTATGTTATATTAAAGATGGTGTACCTGCCTTGGAAATTGTATAATGAACTTGTTAACTGCTGCAAGACAATATATCTGTTGCAAATCCTCTGTGGTTCCCCATATTAATTATTGGGTTATGAGATTATGGGAAATGGTTCTCATGTCTAAACTGACATATCAAAATAAAATTACAATTCAAGAAGATACAAAGGCTGGTTGTTTAGCTTTGTTTGTACTGTCATGGAACAATAAGGTTAGTGATATATTTTTTTCCTTCTGTATTTTTTTAAACTTGGTAATGAGAGATCCTTTTATATTTTTTCTGGTTTCCTTTTTTTCTTGTAAACAATTTTTTTAAAGTTTGGCAAACTAGGAATATTCTCTATAATACAGCTTTATGTTTATCTGCGGTCTACATGGGACTGCGCACGCACAGGCCTGCCGATTCCAGAGATTTCCAAAGCTCAAGAACACTAGGGGGCGCTCTCGTCTCTCAGCACGCATGCGTGGCTGTCTTTCCTGCCAAAAATGGCCCTTAAGTGGCAGAGCGCCCCCCATACCCTCAGTTTCTCTTTCGCTGCCGATAGTGGAGGTTTCCAGCTCTTCTAGTCGTTGTGATGTCAAAAACAGCTCTCTTCAAGCGTTGTGAATCCTGTGATAGAAAGATGACACGGTTGGATGGCCATTCAAGCTGTTTTGTACTGTTTAGGGGAAACCCATAACACTCAAACTTGTAAGCACTGCCGCGCCTTTACACTCAAGGCTAGGGCAGAGCAGGTGGGTCGTTTACAAGCCTCCCTCTGGAAGCGTGCTATGGCGGCCACGGACTTACCAGCTATGGCACAACCATCTGCCTCGTCGGTTCTGCTTCTTGACCTGACCCTGGATCTGTGGGTTCAAAAATGCCACGCTCCCAACCTTCACCGAGTCACTCGGGACCGAGACCGTCGGAGTTGATTACCGCCTCGGTTTGGAGCTTGTCGGAACCAACCATCCAATCTGAGCAAAGACCTTCGGTTCTGAAGACTCCTCGGAGTCTACCACCTTTGACATGGACCACAGTCTTAGTTTCCCCTCGGAGGACTCCTGACCCGAAGACCCCTCGGAGTCGAACACCTTTGGTTCAGACTGCTACGCCCCCGACTTCTTCTCAGGAATCCTCGGTTCTGAAACCTTCGGATCCGACTCCTGGCTCAGCAGGGTCCAGCCTAGAAAAGAAGAAGAAGTGGAAGCTTCTTTGTCATCTAAACATGACAAAGCTATCTTAGAAAGCATGCGCTCCGCCTCTCCCTCGATTCGGACAGAGGTAGTCGGTTCCGAACCTCCAGATAAGAGACGTAGAGGGTCAGGAGACCATTCCTCGCCTTGTAGTCCTCACTGCAGGGCGAGTCAGGATGAAGATGTGATCTTGGTGGAGAAGCCACCAGATTAATGCTAGCAGAAGTATGGCAGACACCTCTGCTAGATCTTTGCTCTCTGCAGTGTTCCTGCGTCGTTACGCTTGGCTGAGAACGACAGCATTCCCTGCTGACACCAGAAATAAGGTAGAGGATCTCCCCTTTGAAGGGACCATGCTTTTCTCTGAAAAGATGGATGAATACCTCTCCAAGAAGAGGACAGATCGTCTTACAGCTAGATCTTATGGAGTTCTTCATCAACCTCAGCAGCATTCGATGAGGTCATATTACCGATCCTTTCAGAGAGGCCGTCAGCAGCGCTACCAGTCATACCATGGATATGCTTCAGCCCCACCGGCCTTACCAAAGCCTACAGTCCTCGTTTCCTAGACGAAGGCAGAATCTAAGGAATAAGTCTGGCGCTCATCAGCAGCAGACCAAGGAACAATCCCAGATACATAAGCAATTCTGACAATTACAGGGCCCTGACCCTTTGTTTGGGGTCAGATGAGTGCATACTGGGACGAATGGTGTTCTATTACTTCCCATACTTGGGTTACATCTATAGTTCAATGTGGTTATAAAATTGAATTTGTGCAATTACCTTATTTGCGACTCCCTGTGTTTGCTTCTGAGACTCCTCAAGCTGAGGTTCTATCAGAGCTTTCAGCACTTCTAGATAAGGGGGCCATTGAGGAAGTAACGGATCGATCCTCTTGGTTGGGGTTCTACGCTAACTTATTCATGGTTGAAAAGAAGGATGGAGGTCTTAGACCCATCCTAGATCTCAGGAACCTGAATAAATATATTAGGGTTCGTAAATTTAAAATGGTTAGCCTACAAGTGGTTTTAACCCTATTACCTCCGAATTCTTGGTTTGCAGTTTTAGATTTAAAGGATGCTTCCATATTTCACTTTCCTCAGAGCATAAAAAAATTCCTCCGTTTCTCTTCTGACCAGCGTGTCTTACAGTATAGAGTATTGCCCTTTGGGCTGGCTACTGTCCCGAGAGTCTTTACTAAATGTATAGCGGTAGTGGTGGCACACTTGAGGGTTCAAGGATGCTGTATTTTTCCATATCTGGATGACTGGCTAATCATTGGTCATTCAGTGGAGGATGTCGATAGACAGGTTTCCCTCACCTTGATGCTTTGCCTACGTTTGGGACTGTTTGTGTTAACCAAAAGAAATCTAAACTGACCCCTACTAGATCTCTTCAGTTTATAGAAAACATCTTAGATGGCATCAGAGATGCGGGTTTCTTGCCCAAGGAAAGAGCCTCAAAGATTAAGACTTGTTAACAAGCTAAAAAAAAAAAGTGGTTTCCAGTCTGTTCGGTTCATAGAAACCCTGTTGGGCTGCATGGCTTCTACAACTGCAGTGGCACCACTGGCTAGATTGTTTATGCGGCTACTACAAATGTGGTTTAATTCTGTTTTTTCTCCTGAAAGGGATTCTCAAAGTAGGAGACTTACTGTCCCCAGAAAAGTTGTGGGCTCCTTAGATTGGTGGTTAGACGACTCGAACCTTTTCAAAGGAGTAGAGTTTGGTTGCAGACAACCTCAGGTGTCGGTCACTACTG
This sequence comes from Eublepharis macularius, assembly GCF_028583425.1. Classification (NCBI taxonomy): domain Eukaryota; kingdom Metazoa; phylum Chordata; class Lepidosauria; order Squamata; family Eublepharidae; genus Eublepharis; species Eublepharis macularius. The sequence goes on along the minus strand of NC_072800.1, from coordinate 64,726,840 downwards.
ATGCCTCTCTTTTAGGTTGGGGGGCCCATTGTGAGGGATCGTACGCTCACGGTGTGTGGAGTGTTTCGGAAAGTAATGAGCATATTAACTTGCTAAAAATGAGCGCAGTGTTATATGCCTTAATCTCCTTTTCAGGTACCATGCGGAACAAGTCCGTCCAGATCCTTACACACAATACTACTACAATGTTCTATATAAACAAACGGGGGCACAGCATCTTTGGCTCTGTGCAACGAGGCAATAAGACTCTGGATGTGGGCCATAAAACATTCGGTATGGCTTCAGGCAGTTCATATCCCAGGGGTGGAGAATTCGATGGCAGACCATCTGAGCAGACTGCACAGGGACAATCACGATTGGTCCTTTCAAGACGAATACTTGCTCCCTGTCTTCTCTGAGTGGGGGTTTCCAGACACAGATCTCTTCACTTCAGAAGAGAATCGCAAGACTCACGATTTTTGCTCCAGAGGAGGAATAGGCCGAAAGTCTCATGGGGATGCATTTCAACTCAGGTGGTCAGGACACCTGTTTTATGCATTTCCTCCATTTCCACTTCTAGCCAGAGTCCTCACCAAAATTCAGAGGGATGGGACATCAGTCATCTTGGTAGCCCCGTTTTGGCTGCGACAACCGCGGTTTCATACCCTCCTGCAATTACAGTCTCGCACATACAGCCTTCCTTATTTTTTTAAATATTTTTATTAATTTTTCATAAACAACATATTAAATGGTGAATGTAGTAAAAATAACAGATTATTAATTTTGTGATAGTACAGTATTAGTGATCAGTTCCTATTAAACTTGATAGATTAGTTATACTAGCAGTATAACGATTGCTTAGTTTTTCAAAAAGATACTAGAAGCCAGATTAAATAACTGAGTAATACAATTAGCAACAGTGCAACATTTAGTAGGGCTTATTAATTTGTGACTATCTCTAGTCCTATGAAAAAGGAATTTCTACATTCTTACAAAAACCCTTAAAAAAGAAATCTATCTATAAAATAACTGAAAATTATTACCCCCTACCCACCACCCATCTAAAAGACTATGTATTATTAATAACGATATGTTTATACCTCCCTCCCCCCTTTTCACCCCACAAAAACTACTGAACTCAAATTAACAACAAATAGCAAGCGATTTACATACCAAATGCTAAACCTAAAAATATGATATATGTACAGCCTCTGAGAGACCCTATGGGAAGTATCCTCCTTTGGGTCTGTTGGACAAAAAGTACAACGTCAAGGGGCTGTCATTGTTGGGAGCAAGAGAAAACTGGCTCCCCCCACCCCCCCAAAACCTCAATACTACTGGGTAGCACAAACTGCTTGTTACATTTTAAAATATGATTTCTAAGTTTTGATTGTTCCCCGTTCCCCACTTATACAGCTTTTAAGGAAAGAAAGAAAAATTCAGTGTTTCTTGACTCTGGAATGCTTTCCATTTTGTGGCTCAGTTGTTTCTAACTGGAATTTTGCTTCCTTTATGAGGAGTAGGTGGCTGAATGAGTTTTCTTTTTTGTGCAGATTTTGATAGGTCAGTTGAAGTAATGTCCAGTTTCTGCAGTAAAGCTTGTCCTGATTCATGGTCTGATGCATAAAGACGCGTGTCTTTAAATTGGACGCAAAGTGTAGAGTATTTGATCCATTTATATTTTATTTTTGCTGCATGTAATGCTTTGGTAGTCAGTTTGAGATCTCTTGTTTAATATCTCCTTGGGAAGATCTGTAAAAATCTGGATTTGGGCTTTGTTACACTTAAGCATTTTTTGTTCTCTTGCAATCTCCAGAATTCTTTTTCTTGTTTCCCAATCTGGGAACGTAGCTATAATATCCCTTGGAGTTTTCCTGTTTGCTTTTAGGGGTCCCACACGGTAAGCTTTGGAAATTACTGGAGTGCTTTTGTTTGGCTGCAAAAAACTGGCTAGCTATTTAGCTAGGAACAAAGACAGATTTAGTTTTGATGTAAATTCCTCATTCACCCCCCTAAATTTAAGATTCTGCTGGTGCACTATTAATTCCAGGCTTATAATTCTTTCATGCATCTCTTCTTTCTCTTGTTGCATAGTGCATATTTCAGATTGCAAAGAGTTAGAAATATCTAGTGCATTATCAGTCTTTTGAATAACATTCATTTTTGCTTGAAGGTCAGCTATCTGATTAGAGAGTGGCTTTATAAGATCTGTCATTTTATTTAAGATATTAAGTTCCATGCTTGCAAACAAAGTTGCTAGATCAGAGTCAGGAGGGGTATTCATTAGAGCTCCTACCTCGTTTCCCATCAGCTGCATTTTGCTTGTGTTGCTTGCTTTGCTTGCAATTGCTTGCTCGGCCTGGGTTAGAGGGAAAAAGTCCTGCAGACGCTTTGCAACTGTGCCATTTTGCTTCTTAGTCTTCTCATTGTGCTTCCCCATGTCTGGGGGTGATTTTCATTAAGTTAAGATGTGGATTTTAGAGGAATTTGGAGCAGGGTGGGACAGAGCTCAGCTCTCAGGCATCCATCTTCTCAGACGTCGATGCCATGCCCCCGCCCCGCCCCCCACATACAGCCGTCTGATAGTTCCAGACCTTCTGTCCTGGATGGGGGTTCTTCACCACGACATAGGGAAACTCAGACTGACAGCTTGGCTGATCAGGCAGGACATTCCTTTTCCTCAGCAGTGACTTATGTTCTACAAAATGCTAGGAGACTGTCTACCCGTCAGTCCTTTGCAATTAAATGGGACAAATTTACTTTGTGGTGTCGGCATAGGGGGTTGGACCCTTTTCTTTCCTCTCTACCCAAAATTCTTGATTTTTTTATGGGAACTCAAACAGAAAGGGTTGGCCAACAGTTCGATTAAAGTGTATTTGGTGGCCATTTCTGCTTTCCACCCCCCAATAGACCGCAAAACAGTCTTTTCTCATTGTACAGCTAAGTTATTTCTGAAAGGACTGAATAACTTATTCCCGCTTGTTAAGGCCATTGTTCCCCAGTGGTCCTTACCTTTAGTTTTGACCTGGTTAATGTCTAAGCCATTTGAGCCCCTGGCTACATGGCCACTACGTTTTCTTTCCATGAAGGTGACTTGCCTTGTGGCCGTCACTTCAGCTAGAAGGGTGGGGGAACTAGCTGCGTTATCCTGTGAACCCCCTTATTTAAAAATTCATACCGAAAAGTTCTCAGAGCTAAGGTTGATTTTTTGCCCAAGGTGGTATCTAGTTTTCACCTTTCTCAAGAAATATCTTTGCCTGTCTTCTGCCGTACTCAAACTTCAGAAGCAGCAAAAGCCCTCCACTCGTTGGATGTCTATAGGGCAATTCTTTTTTATTTGGACCGAGTGAAATCATTTAGAGTGGATTCCAATCTATTCTTGTGTTTTTCGGGACAGAATAAGGGTAGGAAGGCAACATCTCAGACCATTTCTCGATGGGTGGTCCAAACGATATTAACATGTTATAGCACTGCTAACTTACCTTGTCCTCTGGAGGTTCATGCCCACTCTTCTAGGTCCCAGGTGTCGTCAGCGGCTCTTCTGAAAGGTGTCCCTCTCCACGACAGCTGTTGATACCTTTGTGAAGCACTACACACGATATCCTAAACAGAAGGGAGACAGCGGTGGGCACAGCAGTTCTGCAGTCAATCTTTTCGTGACAAGTCTGTGGTACCTCTTCCCAGGTATTTAGCTATGTAATCTTCCCATGTGGGACTGCACAGGAAGACGGTAGATGAAAAACAGTGTTTCACTTACTTGTAACTGTTGTTCATCTAGGTCTTCTGTGCAGGCACACATGCCCTCCCTCCTTCCCCGCTAACTCTCTTGGTACTTACCTTGCTGTAGGGCAGCAAAAGAGGACTGAGGGTATGTGAGGGGTGCTCCGCCTCTTAAGGGCCGTTTTCTGCGGGAAAGACGGCAGTGCATGTGCGCTGAGAGACGATAGCGCCCCCTGGTGTTCTTGAGCTTTGGAAATCTCTGGAATCGGCAGGCATACATGTGTGCAGTGCCATGTGTGCCTGCACGGAAGACCTAGATGAACAACAGTTACAAGTAAGTGAAACACTGTTTCTATTGACTTTGTGTTAATAATAAGTTTTTTTATTGGTTTTACTTTGCTTTTGTTGCCTGTTTGCTTGGTTTTGTTGTTGTGAGCTGGGTCAAGCAGGTCTGATGACACTCCATACAAATTTTCTAAATCAATGAAGTTGGCATCAAGGTTAAAGAGCACACGGACTCAGGCAGACTATGTTACAGAATCCAACAGAGAAGTATACAAAGTGTAGAATCTGTTTGGACAACTTGAAAAAGTTTTGGTGGGCCAAGGGCTAGAGGTTGGGACTGGACGAAGTTGCTTTAGTGGCTGTACCTAGCACAGGAATAGCCAACAAGTGAGGCCGTGGACTAAAGAATGAGATGTAGATTTTATCTTCTGTTGTTTTTGTTGTTGTAATAATAGAGTATTAAACTTGCCAAAGAACATTACATGTATTTTAGATGTATATAAATGGGTGATCTTTTCCTTCCCCAGCTATTTCCTCTTTACCTTCCCTGAAAGCCCTCACAGCCTCTCCTCTTTTCCTGCTTCCTTCCCTCCTTCCCATCCACTATCCAATCTACCCTTTAACTGCCTTTCTGTGTTCATCTTTCCATCCTTCCCTCCCCTAGTAGTCTCTATCCAGAAAAAATATGGCTGAGTTGCATAGCTGTGCTGGCTACCAGGTTAGGCTCAGTTGCATCTTGGGGAATCTATGTAGACCTGCAGGGGGAACCTTAGTTTCCCCCTTATATCTCCTTCCCGACTCTTATTTCCTTTTTCTCTCTTTACTGCAACCCCAACTTCCCTGTTTCCTTCTCTCCTTTTCGCCCACCAACCAGCTTACCTCTTATCTGCACCTCATCTTCAGCTGCATTTATTATTTATACCCTGCCTTTCTTCATATCCCGCTCCCCATTTTATCCTCACAGCAATCCTGTAAGGTAGGTTAGGCTGAGACTGTGTGACTGGCCCAAAGTGACCTAGTGAGCTGCCACAGCAGAATGGAGATTCAAACCTGCACTTCCCAGATTCTACTTGAACATCTAAGCACTGCACCACCCTAACTTTCATAGGATGGCTGCTGTTGAACAGTAGCAAGAAGCAGGGCCTGGTGAGTTATGGGCGTTGTGTGGTAGCAAGTTGGTCATGGTTGGCTGGTGGGCCTGGCCCCAATAAATCCTCCCTTAAAAGGTCAAAGCAGCCTGGAAATGGCCCTGCCACCTCCTCCTGTCCATGCCATTTTCTGACAAATCAAGGTCATAATCTGTGGTTGCCCAGCAATGGTCACAGAGGGCATTTGTTTCTTAAATATATAGGTGCTGCTTTTACTATTGGATGGAGGATTAATCCCACCCCCCCCCCCCGTTTTTTTTTATTAAGATTTCAGATTTTTCTGCAAACATGGGCCTTTTTCATTTTAGAAAGATATGTATTGTCTGTTCATGACTTCCATCTGGCTGTAAGTATCCACAGATACTTACATGTTGAGAATTAAATACATTGACTGAAGAATTCTTGTATGAATACTATCAATACACTGCTTTTTCTCTGTTAATTTTAGCATCTTGAAAGTGAACAACACCAAAACTTTGCAAAGAGTTCCCACTATCAAGTTGTGGATGACATCATATCCCAGTTTGCTTGTGACTTTGTAGATTTAAGAGAGACTACACCAAAAAATAAAAGGTAAAAAAATTAAGTTATCCTGCAGTTAAATAATTTGGAAATATTCAAAATAAGTTATCTCTTGAAAGCATCTTGTATTTGAAACTGTTGATTAGTTCTTTGACTCTAGTCCAAAATAATACTTAAAATTCCATCACCAGAGGGTAAACAGCAAGGGTGTGTACTTTGAAAACTTTGATTTGAATTTAGTTCTATTATTTCAGAAAAGGCGTGATTATTGTTTTCCTGTCATTTTGTAAGTATTTATGTAACATCCAAAGTCTTATTTCAGGCAAATTTTTCATGTTCTGGTATCAGTAGACCTGGCTCCCAAGTATGGACTAGAGGTGAAATTTAATGTCACTATTTTCAGTGATGATAGACCTGGCCTTAGGATTTGCGGAATCCTGAAATTTTGGAAGTACTTTGCTTCTGAAATGAAAGAGAGAATTATAGGCACTGTTTCAGATCAGAAATATCTGAATGCACACCCCTGCAGCAAACGTTTTAAAAAGGTGAAAGTGAGTGTTCAGTATTTCCAGTATTTAATCTGCAACACTAACACCTGCTGTCACTATTACTGCTACCTCACTTCTACATAAAATGGGAAGGCTAACATCAGTATCTGTGTACACACCTATTATTTGAGATTGATTTATCTTACTTTTAGCTCTTTTGATATCCTGAATATTTTCTAATTGTTGAACTTGGAAGGTAAGTAGTTAACCAGCCTTCTCAGTAGTATAATAGGTAGCTGAAAACATGTGTGTTAGTTTCTTCTGGAGGTCTCAGTTTCTTGGCCAAAACTGCTTTCTTTATTCTGCCTCTTTCCATACAACACATGGGATGAAGAGCTTGAAGAAAGGCATTGTCACAGTGCCAGTGCTAAGAATATCCAAGAAAGCTATGTTTATATTATATTTAATAGACTAAAACAGCCTTGCAGCTAATCATTGTCTCCTTTCTCTTCTGCTGCCCATACTTTCAGCCACACCCCTAGCCCTGCCACCTCTTTCCTGCTACTACTCCATTTCTTCTTAAAATAGGAAGGTTAATATCAGTATCCATGTGTACACCTATTTTCTCTGAGCTTCTTACTGTTCTAGATAGGAAGTTTTAATGATATTTTGTTTAGATTAAGCTTGGAGGGTGGGGGACAAAAGGAAAGGGGCTGTGCCTGATTTACATGTGTTCCCTTTGTCCTTACAAGGTCAGTAGGCAGAAGTCAAAGAGAGCTGTGTACGTAGCTTGACATGATGGTGGCTAGTCCTGGCATTCTCTTGAGTTGCAGATGCAGCCATCTCAGCACTGCCTTTATTAAACGTAAGGCAGTACTTGACCAGCTTGATTTCTTGCTCTGCTTGGACCTGTGCGCACCAAATAGTTTCACTTGGTTGGTTGTTCAGGTGGGTGAATGGTGATGGCTTAGACAGCTGAGTGGTGAACTGAAAGCTTGGGCTAAAGAAGTACTCTTTAATTACAATTAATAGTAAGCAACTTTATTTTTTCTGTTGCCTTTGAAAATTCATTTTGAATGTTTACTAACTTTCTTAATTTTAGGAGAAAATGTAGTGTTGGACAATTTGCTCCCCTTCTTGGAACGAACACAGATGAACTGAAAGAAAGACTGAAGAGGCAAGACATCCCATTGAGATGGTATTCTAGGAAAAACATTACTATGCACATAATGAAAGAAGATTCTCAGCACACACAAATATATCATAAATCTGCACAAAAACACTCTCCTACCTCTGAACCTGCATGTTCTGTCAATTCCTGCCACACCATTTGTACTTTAGAAGCAGGAAGAAAAGTCAGTGGCAGTACTGAAGGTGGTAAAACGCCAAAATCTTCAAATTTAGCAGATGTTGCTTTATGTAGAACCTTGGTGCAACGGCCTCTGCAGAAAGAAAGTCAAATGTGTATGAGAACCTTGCCTGAAATTTATGAACACTGTGAGCCAGTATCAAGACAGAATTTACAAAGTTTTCCATCAAACCCATTACATTCTCAGATCGGAAGCTCTCAGTTTAGTGAGAGGAACAATCCAGCAAACTCAAAGCGAAAGCTGAACAATACAGTTCTTTTGCCAGTAAAATGTTTGAAGAAAATTAATTCAACTGTTGACAAAGATCTTGCTATCCTTGGTGTGGAGAGTAACTTTCCAAGAGAACTTTCAGTCCTTCTGGAGCCAGAACCCCTTCTATGTAGTCTTTCTGCAAACAAAGAACCTAGTGAGTTGATGGACAACAGCTCACCTTCCATAAAACTCAGCCGAAAAGTAAAAAATTCCTTCGGAAGGAATAACAAAGGAAATCAGAGACAAAGTACAGAGTCATACTTAAAGAGGACTGATGAACCATCCGTTCCAAAAGAAACAAGAAATGTACAGAGCTCATCAAAACAAGCACTACTAGAATTATTTCAGACCAGTGATGCAAATTCTGATTTTGGGGGTTTTTCAAGTATGACAGAGAACAAAGAGTCAAGTCTGGTAAAAGGTACTTGGGAAGACAAGCATACAGATGCTCTGTGGTCTTTGTTTTCTTCTTCTGCCTCCTCATCACCATTTATTGGATTTTAATGCTGCTTTATTTACAACTGTGAGTTTTGAATAAACATACAAAATGAAAAATTTTATTTGTGAAAACTTTGTTTTGATAATAAACTATATAGTGCTTATTCTTGTATTAATCCCTTATGTGCATATTATTCCAAGTATTCATATGTCTATAAAAGGCCAAGGAGGGGAGAGGGAGAATGTGCCTTCTTAAAGGAACTCTGCATCTGAATTAAGCATTAGGTATCAGCTGGAAATTTTTATCGTAGTATAATAATTGATTGCTTGATTTAGCATATTTGAGGAACTGAGGGGACTTTTATTTTCCCGCCCAATTCCAGTGTGTTCTTTTTTTGAACATATATAGATTAGCACTATAGAGTTGTAAAAATAGGTGTAGCAGGTTCTCTGAATACCCAACTTTCATCTTTTAAAAAAGTCAGTCTTTAGTCTTCCTGAGTAGTCATTCTCCCAGCAAATCCAGTGGCTGGATAGGCTTCAGTCGCCTAGCTCCTCCATCCCTTCTCAGCCCAGGGTGTTACATTTGCTCAGCCTTCTGTCCGGCTCATCCTTGCTGCTACTCAAGCTTCTCTGGTGGTTTCTTTAGCCAGTGCTCATCCTGCCTGGGGCTGTGGGCCTACCAGAGGTTAAGCTGCCTGTGCTGTTGCAGGAGGAAAGTGAAAGTCTCTGCACAAGACAGCTTACACGAGTAGGATCAAGTGAAAGCTCTTACACTTGTTCTCCCATTGTGGATACACAAGCACTGCTAGAGATACAAAGTACACTTGAATATAAGACTACTCAGAAAGTAAGTCACTTGAGCATCCCGTGTAAGATGTCTTGTGTAGAGAGACTGAGTCAGCTCTGCAGCTTGGTGGTGTTGTCCAGGGCTCAGCACGGGCATTGACAGTTGCCACTACATGGGGAAGATGGCCTGGGACTCTGGAGGTACCTTGCAGCCAAGGTACCAATGGAAGAGGCAGTGCAGGGCCTGTGGATGGTGCCTGGGGTCATAATGCTGGTGGGTTGAAAGGAGGACGGACAGTGTTCCTAAACAGGATGAATGCTCAGGACATTGTGTTTTAATGTTTGGAGAATCATAATTTATCTAGGCCAAAGATTTCAGTATGGCAAATACTTATACCACAGAAAATGGCAAGAAGGCAGAGAAGCCCCATATAATTAGATATAAACTAATCAGTGAAGCATTATGTGGGAGAATAAATAATATTTATAAGGTACCAACAGCTAGGTGTGGTACATACAACTAACCATGATTTCATAATCTAAAATAGATATGGCACATGAGAAATTGAAAATGAGAGAAGATAGAATAAGGCACTGGGCTGAAGAAAGTGGGATGGAGATGGAAAAAGAGAACTTGTATTAGCAAATGTATAAACAATGCCATTTAAAGAGTTACTTTGAAGGTATAATTTATATATGAAATAGTATAGTTATCAGAATTCAGGAATGGAAGTATGAGTTTGCAATAGCAAAAGTCAAGGGGAACCAGGAGTGTAAGAATGAAATGTTAAAGATTTGTGTAAGCACTAAATATAATTCCTTCAGTGGACATACAAGGGTATAACTGTTTAGGACTGCACTATCAATTGACTGAAAAGCACATGGAAGACTGAAAATGGAGAAAAAGAGGCAATGCACTCAGACTGGTGGATGAGGCAGCCATCCAGACAGATGAATGAATTTGCCTGATGAGTACTCGCTCCACAATATTGGATCACAATACAAATTGATCACAATACATCAAGGCATAGTCAGAGCAGAATATTGGATCATGACTCCAAATCAAACTCAGTGAAGGAGACTGCCTTCTACATTACTAGAACTTGGGGGCACCCAGTGGAGTTGATGGGGAAATAAATTCAGCATGGACAAAGGAAGTACTTTTTTACTGAACAAGTAATTAATTGTGGAATTCACTGCCATTGTGACGGCTATAAAGATAGATGGCTTTAATAGGATTAGACAGATTCATAGGAGAATGGGTTACTAAGGGGAGCCTCCATAGTTGGAGGCAGTAAACCTTTAAACTCCAGTGCTAGGAGGGAACATTAGAGAAAACCTTGGCATCTATGCTCTGTTTGTTGGCCTTCCAGGGCAGCTGGTTGGCCATTGTGTGAAGCAGGATACTGGACTAGATGAACCATTGGTTTGATCTAGTAAGACTGTTCATCTGTTCTTAAGGAATTTGTTGAGACAGCCAGGAATGTATTATGTCACACATTTTCTTCACATCCTAGGACAGCAGAGGAAGATGACTTGCAGGGGCAGCCGGGAATGTTTGCTTACAGAATACAAGCTGTATTTATTGTGTACATAAGTCACAGCCGATTTATGGCAACTCTGTAGGGTTTTCAAAGCTAGAGACCAACAGAGATGGTTTGCCATTGCCTTCCTCTGCATAGTGGCCCTGGACTTCCTTGGTGGTCTCCCATCCAAGTACTATCCTGGGCAGAGCCTACTTGGCTTCCAAGATATGACTAGATTGGACTAGCCTGGGCTAGCCCAGTTCTGGTATATTTGCTAGTATCCTGTAAATATCTATGTATTTGCATGATTTATGCTTGTTTACTGATCTCAAAATACTCATTAAAAATCACTTTACCTTATTTAACCCATTTTGAACCCTCTGTGGGTGTAATAAAAGACAGTTGTCAACCTTGTAATAATGCTGCCATATAATTCTATGTAGGAGTAGAAAATGAGTCACATTTGTATAAAGCTTTCTGGTGAGGCAAGATACTTACCACCTGATAATACATTTTCCTTATATTGTATTGCCTGCAGTTTGAAACCTTCTAAATACATGTACTTTTAAATATACACAACGCAGACAAGGAACAGAAATGACAAAAATAAATTGTTGCTTTAGTTTTATTCCATTTAAGACTTGAACAGTTCCTGCTGAAATTCTTGGATTTCAGCATTACGGTACATGTGCAACAGACGTATGTACAAAACTTGTATCTATGATAGGCAAGCAAATCACCCAAGTTTAATATATGAGTATGATGACTGTGCGGATGTTGAACTGTTTCTGCTATGCAAAGCTTGTATATTGATTTTCTTCTAGTGTGTTGAGGAACTTGTGAAACAGTTGGCTTGATAGTGTCCTCCATTCAAAAGTAAAAATAATACATTTGAAAAAACACATGTAGCACTGAAATCTAGCCCTTGGGTCTAACAACAAGTAGGTCTTGAGGCACTTACAGAGGAACAACAGTACACTCAGCAGAAATGTTCCTTGAAACATACCCCTCAACACATGTACCCCTCAACACATGGTCTAGACCAGGGGTCCTCAAGCCCTGGTCAGTGGACCTTACCTGTCTGTGGCCTGTTAGCAACCGGGCCACACAGGAGGTGAGTGGCGGGCGAGCGCAGAGCTGGCTCCAGGGAGCAGGCGAGGTAGGTGGTTGCCTATCATCCCCAGATAGGATCATCTAGTTGCAGGAAAACAAACTCAGGGCTCCCACAGATTCTGGATTGTAGTGGGTTGTATAATTATGTCATTATATATTATAATGTAATAATAGAAATAAAGTGCACAATTGTATCATTCCGAAACCATCCACCACCACCCCCCTCCCGGTCCGTGGAAAAATTATCTTCCAAGATAAGGTTGCCAAAAAGGTTGGGGAGCACTGGTCTAGACAGAAATTAAGGAATTTGTTCTGTGTAATTAATGGGAGCGAGCCAATATACTCCCTTTGGCCATATGACGTTATAATGATGTCCTATGCGAAGTTCTCATAACCTTTGCTTGCTTGCTCGTTCCTGATTTCCTCTCCCAGCGCCCCAGGGCGTAGGTGGGTTTCAAACGTCATTCTCCAAGGAGAGCAAGAGGGGCGAGCCTGAAAGGGCCTCGGCAGAACTTGGCTAACTACATTTCCCGGCTTCCCCGTTTTGGCTTCCTTCTCCCAAGCGACGGAGGGTGTTTTTTCTTTGCAGAGAGAGAGAGAGCGAAAGATCCTCGCCGGGCTCCTGCTACCTCGGCTCTAGGGCTGTGCATGTGGCTGAGCAGAGCGGGGCGGCGCTTGTCGTCTCAGCTCCGGCCAGCCACCCAATGCAGTAAAAGCTCTGGGAGCCAACGCAAGCTGCTCAAGCACAATGCAGCACTGAGGCGGCAGCAATAATAATGCGCGGCTGCCGCTAGCAGCAGCATTGCTGGAGCGCCTTCCCGGGCACCATGCGAGCCTGCCCGTGATCCTTGCCGCTCGCGGGCTGGAGGAAGGAGAGGCCCCCGCAGAGCCAGCGTCATGCATCCCGGGGCTCCTCTGCTCTCCTTGATGCTGTGCGCCTTGGGGACGTTCTCCGGAGCTCGCTCTTGGCGGGCAGGTAAGACCACCTCACCTTGCCTGGGTACTGCAGCACGCGGCGCCGATTTCGGGGGAAAGGGGCCCATGATGCGTCGGGGATGCGTTCAGGGAAGCCAGCAAGGGCCAGCTGCATTTCCTGCGCCTGCGTATTTGTTTTGGCAAGAACACGATTTTTTTTTTTTTTTGCAAAGCATGAAAGTCCCCCGCTTAAGATGGAGATCTCAGGAGCCCCCCCCCCGGGCGCGCTTCCACTCCCGCAGCAGCAGTGCATGCTTGTCTCCCTTCCCTCCCGCTCGCCCCTCGTCTGTCGGTAAATATCCCCGCCCGCCTGGACGGGCTGCTGGTGACTCTCTCCCCTTCTCTCCGAGGAGACGCCTTGCTGACGGAGATGGAGCGAAGGGACGAGGATCGCTTTGCGGAGCGGCAAAACACCGTCCCTTTCCGGCTGATCTACAGCACGGACGAAGGCAACGAAACTCAGCACGACCTGCTCAACACCCGCATCGGCAGCAGCTCGGATGGGAAGCAGGTAAGCGGCGGAGGCAGCAGGTGAGAGAGCGAGAGGCAGCCTGCTCTGCCGGGCTCGCTGTTGCCCCGGCGACGGGCGCTTGGTGGGAGAGGCGGCGGCGGCGCCTTCCAAAACGCCCGTTCGGTGCTGATGCGCCATGCATAGAAATTGCAACTGGAGGGGAGGGCGGAGAAAAGCCATTGCCGCTGCCGAGCTGACGGTCCCTGTGAAATCTTACCGGGCGGGCTGCTCTCCAGCAGATGATGCTTTGCAAAAACGTGGTGCCTGTACAGGAATCCTTTACTATCTTTTCAAGCCGGGTGTTGGCAGCGGGATGGCCCGCAAAGCAATCGTAACAGGGCATAAGCCGACCTCAAAGCCTGCCCAATTTGTTCCTGTGCTTGCAGAGATGCCCCTTCCCTAACTTTCTGACAAAGTGCCCTCCAAATGGTGCTGATCTCCCTGCATCCTTAGCACTGATGGAGGGGCATTTCAAGTGCAGGAGTGTTGTTTGCTCACTTCGAAAACTGATTGGGGAGTCATTGCTCAAAAAGCCTGTGGTCCAAATCAACTAGATTTTCAGGGTACTGGACCCAAATCTTGCTCTTCTACTGCAGACCAACAGGGCAATCCACCTGAAGCGTTGTTTAAAAAATGCCCTGAAATGAACACCCCCCCCCATCAAAAGTAGAGAAGGGATCTTGTAAACTAGTTTAATAAACTATGCCAGACGAATCATGCTAGTAGTGTACATGTCAAACTATGAAAGAGTGTAGAAATCAGGGGGTTTCTGCTAGTTGAAATACTTTAGCGGTTTTAGAAATATTTTAGGCCAGTGTCTTTTAAAGTTGAGAAACAGTCGTAGTGAATAACTTTCCATATTTCAATTTTCAGTTGATCCAGTTTCTTACTTTTTTGGGATGATCTGTATTTATAAAGTTTGAGACAGCTCATCAGGGGTGGCTGGGAGGAAAAACTGGCCCTAGAAAAGGGCCTGACCCCTGTCCCACTCAGGTCCTGCCCCTCAAAAATGGGAGGGAGAGAGAAGGAATCAGCACAGAGCTTGCTCTTCTACTGCAGACCAACAGGGCAATCCACCTGAAGCGTTGTTTAAAAAATGCCCTGAAATCAACACCCCCCCCCATCAAAAGTAGAGAAGGGATCTTGTAAACTAGAGCTGTGTGGGGGATGGGGGGAGGCCGGTCCAGTTTTTCTTTGGGCTGCATTGAGCAAGAAGCCAGGTTCATCCTTCTTCCTGCACCACGCATGGTGGTGGTTGGGGGAGGGGCAGGCTGGGCTCATCCTCCCTTGTACCACAAGGGGGCCACCAGTTTGAGGCAGCAGCAGATTGCACAGGCACCTCACTTGGGGTTGGGGTGGCCCCAGCAAGAGAAGGGCGCCCCCAGCAATTAGCCCATCAGGACTTTTCCAGGTGGTCTTAATGACCACTCCACCCTTGCAGCTCATAAACTAAAAACAATACAATGAAAGTATAAAATAGTAGCGTACAAATTATCAGGACTAAGCAAGTAGAAGCTTAAAAACAGCACTCGGCATATTCATAAAACAGCCCCTAGGCTGAAAGCTGTTTCAGGCAATATATTCAGGCGTCTGCAGTCAAAGAGCAAAAGTTGTACCTTAGAGGCCCACTAGATTACCAGGGTATAATCTTTTGAGAGTCAAACCTTAGAAAATCACATATAGCTTTTGATATAGGTGAAAAGATCTGCGATATTAACTGATTAGATTTTAGATTGTTGGTAGTTGTCTATGCTGTGATCACTAGCACTAATGCAACATGAGAATACCATGCACAGATACAGCTTCCTTTGGAAGGAGTAGAACCATCCTGACTGCTGTAATGTTTCTTTCAAGATAATTGATGCAGCAGGTCCCACTGCCAAAGAGGCAGTCTGGTCTGCATATGGAAGGTCTCAGGTTCCGTCTTGGGTATCTCCATTAACAGATCTCCCATAGCGGATATTGGGAAAGACTGTGTGAGACACGAGAACAACTGCCGGTCAATACTGAACTAAATGGACCATTGATGACTCAGTAAAAGTTAGCTTCACATTTTCATGTTATAGTGATACTTAAATTATTATGAGCTAACCGTCCATGCATTGCACATAATATCTGCATGCTTCACTTAAGTGTCTTACTTTAAGGAATTCTTAAGTTCATATGGCTCATTTCATAGTTTTGCAGGAGAACCATATTTAACTGCTGTAATGTTTCTTCCAAGTATACTTGAAATAGTATACTCCTAAAGAGAATCAATATATGCTTTCTCATTTGGTTTGGACTGTTTCTTATGGTCTGAGTCTTCATCTCTCAAAGCGTGGGCAAGTTGTACCTTCTGTAGTATGGTGAATTAGCCTATATAATTTGCACATAAGTGCTCATTATTTGCTATTGTCCTGAAGGCATTTGTGCTGTTTCACTTATGATGTGGTACAGCAGGATGTCAACGTCTGTCACTAATGAGAAGAATGTGCCTTTATCATAGTTAATGAGCACATCTAGGTCATCCAAAGATCCTGGAGCTTTTAAAACACATTGTTTTAACAGGAGCAACTCAGTTACCTTAAACATGCTAAAGGTTGCTCTGAATAAGCCAAAACCCCAGAACCATCTTCTCATTCTAAATTGTGTTTGCCTAGACTGTATTATTTATCAACCTATGTGTGACTGAAAGAATTTCATCATACTCGCAAAACCATGCATTTATGTAATGTCCTAACATTTTAAATGATGTTACAGAGGTTACTTATATTTTCTTAACTCAGTATATTTTGGTACAAAATTTTGGAAACTTGAGGAAAATCACTCTGTTGCTGTAGCTGCTCTTTAAAAAAAAAACACGTGCATCTGAAATTAAGCCTACCATATTTACCTGAAAGGAGGATGACCCTGAACATAAGATGATCCCCCTGAAAAAATGTTATACACAAAAAGTTTTGCATAGCTGTGTATAACTTGCATGTGAATGTAAGAACCCCCCCCCCCTTTTTTTTGACAGCACACACTGGGAAAAATACTCTTCCTTTTAGGTAAATACAGTATTTCTGTTGAAAGTAGGAACGTATGAGTATGCACATTGTAGTTTTTTGTGTAAGTTCTTTTGTAAGTTTTTTACAGTGCAGTTTTTACAGTGCATTGATTTCAATGCACAGAGCACTGATTTTAATGGGCTTAGAATGCACTGTTAGTTTTATTTATTTTTGTTAGGAAGTTCTGATTCCTTTTCAATTTTTAGCATTTTTGCATCATGTTTACTCCTTTCTATGCTTATATACCAATATAATGGAGAGATTAGTTTGTAATGGAAACATTTTACATAGACTTCAAAACAGAAAATGGTGTGAGAGCAAAGGCAGATGATTTTGATATGCACAAGGGAGTAACAATATTGAAACAGAGATTTAAAAGTTGAAAAGTTTGGTGCCGTCTTTTGTTGCCATCTTCCACTTGCAGGTTAAAACTTCTTTGTTTCATTCGGCATTCTCTCGGTGTTTCTTCTTTCCTGCCACCTGTTTTGTTGTTTTTATGTCTTTGCATGTATTTTAGTTCTTCTTAAAAATTGTTTTAATGACATGTTATTTTTGGTTGTTTTTAATGGTTTTAAAATGTAATTTTATTATGTACATTTTAATTTGTTAGCCATCTTGGTGGCCTTTGTGAATGCTAAAAGGCAGGATAAAAATTTTTAAAATAAATAAATAGTTGTATTCTTCTTTATCAGCTAACAGTTGCATTTTGAGCTATGTGAAGCCTCTGTGAAGCCCTGTGTAGAATGTATTGCAGTACTCTAGCTAAGATGTGATCAGAGCAGACGGATTGGTGCTCTTTGGGTCAGTTTATGATCTTGTGGCATGGAAGTGTTCTGTCTGGTTAAAAATGTCTCCTGAGTTTTCCCCCCATGATATAAATCTAAAATATAAGCAGGGAGTAACAACAACAACATTCGATTTATATACCACCCTTCAGGACAACTTAGTGCCCACTCAGAGCGGTTTACAAAGTATGTTGTTATTCCCCACAACAAAACACCCTGTGAGGTGGGTGGGGCTGAGAGAGCTCCAGGGAACTGTGACTAGCCCAAGGTCACCCAGCTGGCTTCAAGTGGAGGAGTGGGGAATCAAACCCAGCTCTCCAGATTAGAGTCCTGTGCTCTTAACTACTACACCAAACTGGCTCTGGGAACTTGTTCATCCCCAGCTGTTGGTTGATGGCAACAGTGACATTGTATATCATAGTTCCATGCAATCACTATAGTATGCAAAAGTATCTTCTGTATGTAGATTGGGATTATAAATGTAAAATGATTAGATGTGAAGGACTTCATTCAATAAATTATAAAATGTAACTTTATATGAAATATGTAACAAATTTAAGTCTGCAAAACTATAAATTCTCTTGAGGACTTGCAACTTTAAAAAAAGTATGAATAGTTTGAGTTCTAATAATGGCAATATGCTCCACATACAGTATTCCACAATTTGACTTTATTCTATGGTATTTATGCTACCATACAATAGTAATATCAGATATTTGGAATCTACTAAAGTATAAGGAAGTCTAAAGTTTTAAAACAAAACCAGTGTTCTATTCAAAAGGCTTTTAATATTTTATACATTAGTTGGGAAGAATTTTCAGATTTTATTTATATACTTTCCCCCTTCGTAATAGCCAGTTTGTGAAAGTATCAGGACTGCTTTGCTTTCCCACAATAAAGTGCATTTTGGGGCAGTTGTAAAGAGAATTTTGTTTTCTGATGAAAGCAACTTCTGATTACTTTTTAAAATTTGCACACATGCACTGTTGCATAGATGAATTTGGAAAAGAATAATGTATGTTCCAAGGAATAACATACGTTTTAAATTGCATTCCCATTTAAAATGTTTAATTTGAAATAGATTCCAAACAGGCTTTACATTTTGACTTAATGTCCTTTCGTGTGTTTCCCTTCCATAAAATGAATGGCTTTTCAGCTCCTTCATGTTTACTGCATGTTGTATTGCTCTTTTCTTCTCGTGACACTCTCAAAATGTCCTGTAAGTGCTCCTGATAATCCTTAATTGCAGTTCACTGATGCCCTTCTCCTCCCCCGCCCCCAACCAGTGAGTCCATTCTGGCTGCTAAGTTGGATATGTAAGTGCATGCTGGAAGGGAGCAGAGTGAGAGAGGGTCTAATTGCTCAGATCTCTTTTGTCCCTCTCAGCATTCTGGAAAGTAATTGAGGACTCCAAAAGAAACCCAGACGTAAGTTTGCAATAAATCCATTGGGCAGTTTAGGGCAAAACAAAAGATCAGTCTGGGCCAAAATGACAACAGTCCAGAAAACTATCCATTTAGTCCACTGGCAGCAGGTTACTTCTTATCTGAAATAAGACAATTTAGCACTTTAAACAAATCCAGTTATCCCAGTGAATGGTTTACTCAGTCTCAAAAGTACTTTTGCCTGTGGAGTTACGTTCGTATCCTGAAAATCACAACAGTTGTAGTAAAGCGTGATCCAGTTTTGCTGGTGTTTTGAATTTTACTTAAAATCTCAGCAGAGCTATTTTAGACAAGCCTATTTTAAAAAATAACAAAAACAGCAGTGTTGAAATGATAACTCAGCGTTAGGGGTGTGCAAAGGCACCCTGGTTCGTGTTTCCCGAGTCTGGCAAACCCGAATTGAGAAGCCGATTCGGGTATAGCAGAAACCCGAATCGCCCAGCCAATTCGGGTATGCCGATTCGGGTTGGTTCGGGTTGATCTGGGTTAGCTTTTTCAATGGGAAAAAGCCTCCCCCAGGCTTCTCTGAAGCCTGGGGGAGGCATTTTCCCACCAAATCAAGCCAAAATTGGTGGGGACCTTCCTCTAACTCCCCTCTAACAAACCCCCAAGTTTCAGACCGATTGGACTTTGGGGGGCCATGTTATGGCCCCCCCAAACCAGGTCCCCGCATCCTCGCCTAAAAAAGGGCATAGCTTTAGGTTGCTGCTGCTGATCTTCATTCATTTTTTCCTATGGGGAAAAAATGAAGAGGCAGGCTTCCTTTGCCAGGGGTGGCATTTTGCATGCAAAATGTCCCCCAACCCTCAGGGGCCCTTCTCCCACCTCTACTCCCACCCCCCACCAAGGCTCAGCCAGCTCCCACTGGGGGGGCATTTTATGGCCTCCCCAAGTAGGTGCTCTCAGCCCCCAAAGTCCACCCCCTACAGCCCCACACAAACCCAATTCCCCCCCAGCTGCCACACACAGACCCAAATCCCTACATTAGCCCCTCACAGACCCAAATCCACCCCCAGCAGCCCCACACCCATAACCCCAGGAACAGGCTGGCAAAGGCCAGCCCTCTCCCTTTGTTCCCTATGATGGGAACTTCTAAACTCTCTTTCCCAGGGCAATTCAGCACAGCCCAGGGGTGCCACAATGGTGGGCACACTTCTGAGTGCCAGCTGGTCCCTGTGAAAGAGCACCTGAACCACAGACACCCTCCCTCAAATTCCCCCACCACCTACAGAGATGGCTGGCCAGCCAGCCCCATTGTTCCCTATGATGGGAACCAAATGCACAACAAAGAATAAAACACAAACAACACAAAATAAAGTTTTTTAAAAAATATTTTCTCCCTTTCAAAGTACAAGTAGGCAAAGCATTATGACACATTACACCAGCAGTCCCCCACACAGAAAAATAACACAACTCACTTAACATCAGAGAATCACAAAAGCACAATTCCTGTCAAAAACACTTTATTTCTTGAACAGCGTTAGGTTACACAGCAGGGGGGGCACACCAAAGGGCATTCCAGCATTCCACCTCACAAAAATAACACAACTCACTTAACATCAGAGAATCACAAAAACACAATTCCTGTCAAAAACACTTTATTTCTTTAACAGCTTTAGGTTACACAGCAGGGGGGCACACCAAAGGGCATGGCAGCAGTATCTTACACAAAAATAACACAACTCACTTAACATCAGAGAATCACAAAAACACAATTCCTGTCAAAAACACTTTATTTCTTGAACAGCTTTAGGATACACAGCAGGGGGGGCACACCAAAGGGCATTCCAGCATTCAACCTCACAAAAATAACACAACTCACTTAACATCAGAGAATCACAAAAACACAATTCCTGTCAAAAACACTATTTCTTGAAAAGCTTTAGGTTACACAGTAGGAGGGCACAACAGGGCATGATAGCAGTGTACTACACAAAATAATACAACCCACTTCACCGTTTTTGACAGCAATTGTGTTTCGGTGATTCTCCGATGTGAAGTGAGTTGTGTTATTTTTGTGTAGTACACTGCTTTCATGCCCTGTTGTGCCTTCCTACTGTGTAACCTAAAGCAGTTAAAGAAATAAAGTGCTTTTGACAGCAATTTTTTGGTAGTGATTCTTTAATGTGAAGTGAGTTGTGTTATTTTTGTGTAATATACTGCTGCCATGCCCTTTGGTGTGCCCCCCCCTGCTGTGTAACCTAACGCTGTTAAAGAAATAAAGTGTTTTTGACAGGAATTGTGTTTTTGTGATTCTCTGATGTTAAGTGAGTTGTGTTATTTTTGTGTAAGATACTGCTGCCATGCCCTTTGGTGTGCCCCCCTGCTGTGTAACCTAAAGCTGTTCAAGAAATAAAGTGTTTTTGACAGGAATTGTGCTTTTGTGATTCTCTGATGTTAAGTGAGTTGTGTTATTTTTCTGTGTGGGGGACTGCTGGTGTAATGTGTCATAATGCTTTGCCTACTTGTACTTTGAAAGGGAGAAAATAATTTTTTAAAAACTCTATTTTGTGTTGTTCGTGTTTTATTCTTTGTTGTGCATTTGGTTCCCATCATAGGGAACAATGGGGCTGGCTGGCCAGCCATCTCTGTAGGTGGTGGGGGAATTTGAGGGAGGGTGTCTGTGGTTCAGGTGCTCTTTCACAGGGACCAGCTGGCACTCAGAAGTGTGCCCACCATTGTGGCACCCCTGGGCTGTGCCGAATTGCCCAGGGAAAGAGAGTTTAGAAGTTCCCATCATAGGGAACAAAGGGAGAGGGCTGGCCTTTGCCAGCCTGTTCCTGGGGTTATGGGTGTGGGGCTACTGGGGATGGATTTGGGTCTGTGAGGGGCTAATGTGGGGATTTGGGTCTGTGTGTGGCAGCTGGGGGGAATTGGGTTTGTGTGGGGCTGTAGGGGTGGACTTTGGGGGCTGAGAGCACCTACTTGGGGAGGCCATGAAATGCCCCCCAGTGGGAGCTGGCTGAGCCTTGGTGGGGGGTGGGAGTAGAGGTGGGAGAAGGGCCCCAGAGGGTTGGGGGGCATTTTGCATGCAAAATGCCACCCCTGGCAAGACAAGCCTCCCCCAGTTGTAGTAGAGAAAAGAGCACCTACTTGGGGAGGCCATGAAATGGCCCCCCCAAGTGGGAGCAGGCTGAGCCTTGGTGGGGGGTGGGAGGAAAGGTGGGAGAAGGGCCCCTGAGGATTGGGGGGCATTTTGCATGCAAAATGCCACCCCTGGCAAAGGAAGCCTGCCTCTTCATTTTTTTCCCATAGGAAATAATGAAGAAGATAAGCAGCAGCAAGCTAAAAAGATGCTCACTTTTCCCTTTCTTAGGCGAGGATGGGGGGGGACCTGGTTTGGGGGGCCATAACAGGGCCCCCCAAAGTCCATTCAGTCTGAAACTTGGGGGGTTGTTAGAGAGGAGTTAGAGGAAGGTCTCCACCAATTTTGGCTTGATTCGGTGGGAAAATGCCTCCTCCAGGCGTCCGGGAAGACGGAGGCATTTTCCCATTGAAAAACCTGAATCAATCCGAATCAACCCGAATCAATTCGGGTTATGGCGATTCGGAAAACCCGAATTGATTCGGGTTTCCCAAATCGATTCGGGTTTCCCCGAATCAACCCGGATCGGGGTGATTCAGGTTTTTTTCGGGTTTCCAAAACCCGAACTGCACACCCCTACTCAGCATATGAACAAATGTTGGTATATGTTTGAACAATACAGGAATTATGTATCCAAAGTTGAAAGATATAGTTAGAACACAGCAGGATCCAGTTAAAGATTATTTGGTTGAAGAATAGCCATTTCTTCACAGATTATCTGCCCCTTCTTCAATGTTTTTGGGAAGCATTTTGGCTTAACAAATAGGAATATGAAAAAACTGCTGTAGTTGTGGTATGAATGCTACCAGTGTAGTTCTATAGATGCATTGTGGCAAGGGGGTCTAATGTAGCGTTAAACACTTGTAAAATAGTCATATCGACCATTTTATAACTACAGGTGATCTCTAGAAAAGGCATCAATTTCAGCTATGTGCATTGTGACATAATTCTTGGTTGACCCCATTACCCCGTTTAAAGGGAAGGGATGACTGAAATGACAAACAGTGTTCGGCAGTGGGCACTGAGGGCAGTGTTGGGGCACTTGAGATCCTTTCGGTAATAAAAGGAGGAAGATGCACGTGTTAACGTAGCTGAGAGCCTCTTTCCCATAAAACAATATAATGAATATTTTCATGTCACTTCTGTTAGAGTTTTTTTGTTTGTTCCTGTCACCTACTTTGGAAGGACCAATGGGATAATAAATGAAAAGGGTTTTTTTCCTTAAATTTTCTCAGAGTTTTAGCAGAATGTGTTACTCTTCGCAGCTTGTGAATTTTAGTTCTGTAGCATTTTAGGTGATTAATTCTTTTGCTGCTGATTTACTTTTAACTTGGACATTCTTTTTAAAAAATAACTAGCATCTTGGGTAGGGGAGAGGGCAGCAACGCAGTACAAAAATGTTTTCGAAACATGTTCCTAGCTGCAAACTAAAACACTAGTATTGATTTGTCAATGAAAGTTGGAGCAGAGATACTAGCTCAGCAGCCTGGTACTAGCGGATGCACAATTTCCAGTTTCCAACACCCTCTTGACTGGTGTGGGAGATAGCTGAAACACCAGAATAAAAAAAGAATAAAACAAAATAACATCCATGTTTAGAAACATACCCAGTTCTCGAAATTCTGAACCAACATGTTGCTTTTTGGAGTCAAACTAGAATCTTAGACCCAGGTTTGAATCTTCACTCGTCCGTGGAAGCTTGCTGGGTGACCTTAGGCAAGCTAGGATTGTTGTGGGGATAAAACGGAGTAGAGGAACACAATGTAAGCAACTTTGGATCCCCATTGGGGGAAAAGGCAGGGTATAAATAAAGTAAATAAATAAAATGCTCACACAGTGCAATCCTAAAAAGAGGGACTCTAGTGTAAGTCCATTGTTTTAAACTGCATTGTTAAAGGCAGCTAGTTAAGAACAATATCGCACAAGATCATCTGGGCCCATGTGTAGCTTGACATTCATTGTGTTGATACGTTGTAACCTTCTGGCTCATAATAAATTTATAGTGTTGGCCTTGATTCTCCCCTCCTATATCGAATATTCATATCACCTATAACAGAACTTCTAGGTATAATTTGAATCTCATTATTGTGAATCGATATTTAGATGTGGAACATGAATGCTGCTCCCATATGCATAAACCTGCCCTTGTAAAGGGGAAAAATGATGCCAAAAGGTTTATGTGCAACTCAGCACGTAGCAAAAAGACAGCACAATTTTAGACAGAAGTGCCTTTGATCCCTGCTGTACTGGGAAGCCATCCTTGGTGCAGTGGAGCTGAGCCATCTTTCAATGAGGCCTAACACCACCACCCCACCTCTCTGGCTGGCTTAATGCAAAGTAGTCTCTTCGTGAAGCAAAAGTACCAGTTGTCAAAACAAGTATGGATGGTTGTAATGCTCTGCTTTAATCATTTGGGGGAATGGAGCATGGCCGGGGTTGTGATCCTCTCCCTGGTGGTTGGTAAAATATTAGAGTTGCCAACCTTCAGGTGGGGCCTGGAGATCTCTTGGAATTACTACTGACTGATCTCCAGGTGACAGATCAGTTCACCTGGAGAAAATGGGATGTTTTGTTGTGTGTGGGGATCCCCCAGAGATCCCTCCCTAAGCTCCACCCCCATATCTATAGGCATTTCCCAAGGTGGAGTAGGCAGCCCTAACAGACTACCTTCCAGCAGCAGCTTGGCAAAGGAGTAGGGAGGGGCTTTTGCTACCTTGTGCAGCATGCCCTACGTTTATCTAGCAGTTCCTTCAAAGCAGTTCACGGACAAACGCTGCAGCAGCTAATGAGTATAAATAAACCTTGGAAAGCTATAAAGGTGCAAAGGTATATGAGGTTGCCTTGCTGGGTTAATGTGGTCTATCATCTTGTTTCCATGACTGGCCAGTGAGATATTTCCAGGAAGCCCATGTACAGTCCTTCTCTGATGACCCCTTAGGCTTGCCAGGTGGGTAATTGCTAATGGTGGATAATCTCTTAGCAATTTATAGTTCTGCCTGCTGGTCACCAGTGGGAGGAGTCAGGCTGTTGAAAGGGGTGTGCGTGCGCTCATTGTCCCTGGCCAGTGATAGTTTCTTAAACAAAAATGCTATGTTTTTGGCTGAGTGTTAAAGAATCAGCCCTTTTGCAATGTCATCGCTGGATGTAACATCATAGTCTGGGGATTACCTGCTTGTTGGAAGGATGTGGTGTTTAAAAGATCTTCCCTAGCTACATACTAGATGCTTGCAAAAAATCCCAAGAGGTTTGGTGAGGGAAGGTTTTGCCTTTGCAGAAGCCAAGTTGATTTTTTTAGCTTTACTCATTATTTCTACCAATTTACACAGGATTGATGTTGGGCTAAGAGGTCTGCCCGAGATGCCCTTTGAACCCGATCTTTAGAAATAGGTATTGCATCCACTACTTTGTAATTGTTTTGTAAGGATTTTGTGGCAAGTAGTACAATTTTATTTGAAGATAAGCAGCTTTGTATTTGTGGTTTTGAAGAATATTTGTCCTAGAGAGTTTTCTCCTTTGACTTAGGATGGGATCTTCTAAACTACCCCCCCCCCCCACACACACCCACACACTGGATGAAGAGGCAGGAGGCTGAGGAATCTTGTTTGCTGGGAAGTTGAGGCCCTCTTTCCCATCCTCACAGTGATGAAAAAGGCAGTCTTGTAGTCCTTTTGATGCAGGGCACTTTCAAGAAGAATGTCTTGCAACTCCATAGACTTAACACACAGCTATATGTGGCTATACATGACCTTTCCCCCCTAGAGCCACAAGAATAGGAGAGTCAGAGGTCACTCTACACGTTACTTCTTTTACGAGTTCTCCACGAAGCAAATCCATGCTCTGAGTGGACAGGCATCAGTTTGGGGGATTGGCTTTTATAAACAAAAGGAGAGTGCAAATGAGCTCAGACAACTACCACCAGGGAAGGGCAGTGGTTAAGTGGTTTGGCTGTGAATCAGCACTCTACTGGTTCGAATCCAACTACTGCCATGAGCTCAGTAGGTGGCCTTAGGTAAGCCACTCTTCTCAGCCCCAGCTCCCCAGCTGTATTGTGGGGATAATAATAACACTAACTTGTTCACTGCTTTGGGTGCGGCACTAATCTGTCTAGAAGAGTGATATATAAGCGCAGTTATTATAAGCGCAGCTATTATTAAAATCAATCAGCTTCCCCATCCAGGCAAATATTTAGCGGGTTAGTTTAGATACTTGGTACCTTGGTATAATTCACCTGTAAATGATCGCTTTTACATATACTCAGGCAGTTTATAATTCCCACAACGTGCTTACGGCAGGCATTTTCACTAGAATATATTTCAACTCTCTTGCCCACCTCTAAGGGTTAATACTTTTGTGAATGGAAAATCAATGCAACTTTGTATATTTTACAGCACTTGTGACTCTAGGCTTCCTTCATTGGAGGTATTGCCACCCCATGAAACGGCCTGTTAATATTTTACACATTGTTGGCATTTTCAAGCTGTTTAAATCCTGTGTATAGGTTTTCTTTTCTTTTTTATAAGTCACTATCTCAGCAAGTTGCTGGTAATGGTAGTGCAGGAGGAGATTTACTTCATTGTCTGTCCTATAAACAAGGATAACATTTCGTATGAATCCAGAGGAGTTAGCCGTGTTAGTCTGTAGTAGCAAAATCAAAGAGAGTCCAGTAGCACCTTTAAGACTAACCAATTTTATTGTAGCATAAGCTTTCGAGAATCAAGTTCTCTTCGTCAGATGCATGATCCAAACTGTATTTGTGCATTTCAATCCTACACATATTTGTTTCAAAGCAGTCATCTTGAGTTCAGTGTGGACGGTACTTCCATGCAGAAGTGAAAGTAATGTAGATTTCTTATCAGTACTGACTCTTTCTTAGGTGGAGAGGGGGATGCTCAGAGCAGAAGATGGAGCCTACCTCTTCAGCCACTGTCTTACCTGTGCTCTGTACTGGCACATTCCAGTTAACTTTCACTCTTCCAAGTAAGCATGTACGGTCAATTCCTGTGATATGCCGCAAAAGTCTAGCATGGGTATGTGTGGTCAGTTACATCAGTAATTTTTTTGTGGGCTGTAAACTTTAAGGCCTTTTTAGCCCAGTATCATAAGGAGTCCTTAAATGATCAAAGTCCTGCACGTGCTCTTTTAAACATGGTACAACTCATCTGAAAAAAATTAGCTTTCTCCAACATGAAACCACATTATATTCAAAATCATCAACTCTTGGCTAGATGCTCACTTCCTACGGTTGTCCTTGCTGTAGGGATGGTGAAGGATGGTGCAGGTGGCTTGCTGCTGCAATATCCTTGACAGGAGTCGATTTGTTCTTCCTTGGGTATGCAGTTTAAAGTACAGGAAATCACACAGGTATTGAGCTCTTAGTATAAGAGGCAGGGTTGCCAACCCTCCCGGTGGTGGCTGGAGATGTCCTGGAATTACAACTGATCTCCAGGCGACAGGGATCAGTTCCCCTGGTATTGTACCCCGCTCAGGTCCTTTCACTCTCCAAACTGTCCTCCCCACAAGCTCCACCCTCAAAATCTTCAGGGATTTCCCAACCTGGAGCTGGCAACCTTAATGGTGTGGAGGAAGCTTGTGGTGTTGACTCAATAAAATAGTTAATAGGTTGGAAATTAGGTCGTTTTTTAGTGTTGGATGAGCCAACCTGGGCTGAAATCCCAGCTCAGTCTTGAAACTTGCGGGGTGACCTCAGCCCAGCCACTTTCTCTCCACCTGATCTACCTCACAGAGTTGTTGTGAGAACAAAATGGGAGGGAAGGTTACTGTTGCCTGGAACTTCATGGAAGAGGTCATCTACTAAAGTTATGGAAATAACAATTACATATTTTTCAGGAAGACATTAATTGTGAAAGCAAACCAGGATGCTGCGACCCAGAGGCTGCAGACATTTTGCAAGTCTGCATATATTTTAGTGCCTCTGCGTTCCCATTTCCCTTACTCTGTTGCTTTTAGGAAAGCAGCTGTGCTTTGCCTAAGAGTTGTGGTGCCCTGATTTGCAAAGCCATTTCATTATAATAAGTTGTTGTGTATGATGCAGGGGTGGGGGGATGATACTGGATGGATAGTAAGAGATATTCTATCGGAGCCTGAGTTACCTTAAGTAATAAGAGGCAAAGATTTTTATGGGAAAAGGTTGCTGCTTTTGGCATGCTGCTTTTTCTGACCACTTATATATAAATTGAATTTTCACTGTGTCAGGCACAGCTTATGAACAAATAAAATGAAAACATACACCGATACCCAATGCAAAATCAGCAGGGTGTAGTGCAGTCCTAATATATAATTTATAATGTGTCACAAACGTAGTGACCCCAAGTTGCTCTTCTATAATCGTAATGTGCATAAAGGATAATAGATAAGCATGAATGATTTAGAACTCAGAAAAAGCAGATGACTTATTTAGACATTGGCTCCTTCAGTTTATGAAGCTCTTACACGCGTCCTTGTGTGAACTTTGGTGAGGTTTAGCAGACTTCAGGTGGCTTCCCCTGAACAGCTGCTCAGTTAAAGTGAAGAGGAACTGATGGATGTGGCTGCCATGGCCAGATGGAAACTTAAGCCTAGGACACACATTCATAGGGTTATCAGCCTCCAGGTAGGGGCTGGAGATCTCCTGGAATATCAGCTGATCTCCAGGCAACAGAGATTAGTTCCCTGGAAAAAATGGCTGCTTTGGAGGGTGGACTCTATTGGATTATACTCTGCTGTGATCCCCTCCCCAACCCCACCCTCTCCAGGCTCCACCCCCAGAATATCCAAGAATTTCACAACCTGGAGCTGGCAACCCTGCACATGTAGGAAAGTGAAACGACAATAAGGAGGCAAAAAGGACTGTTCCGCTTCAGAATGTCAGGTGAAATATTATATTTTGGAATGCTGCCATATGTTTAAACTCCTTACAAATAAAAAACAAGCACAGAAAACAGAGGGAGAAGGGTTTTTCTTCCTGCTATGCTAGTTTCCTATTTGTCTGGTGTTTTCAGTGCAAAGGAACACTACTCGCAGTCTGAAGTGGCGGAGGTTTATTGTACTATACGTACACGCTCCATCTTGTTTTCCTGCATGTATGAGCCAGGTAAGAGTCTGCCCAGAAGCAATATCCTTTGAACTTTAAAGCCATTGTGTCCTGTTTACTCAGGATGTAGGAAACACAACTTTGTCCAAACTCTTCTTTAATTTTCACCAAACATTTATGTTAGAACTGGTCCCTGGCATTGAAACAATTAATATATGAAGTTGTTCTTATACTCAAGTTCACCGGTTCATTTACTTCAGAATTTGGACCCTCATGCACTTGGGAATTAAGTTCCCAGCTGGAATTCCCACCCAGAATGCCTCTCTACGAAGTCCATGTGAAGGACAAGTGTACTTGGTAAGGTGTGAATCAGCCCTGAGGTTGTAAAGCTGTGTCAGGCCTTGTATCATTTCAGACAGCATGGTGTGGGTGATTGTATAACTGATACTCCATATGTCAGAGGGAGAAGACTAAGCTGGATCCTTTCTTCCTGACATCTGTGTTTTGAAAGGAGGGAGTTTGGGAGAGAGCATTAAGTCATACAAATCTGAATTAGTACAGGCCATGCAAAGGTTTGTCAAGGGAGTGAAAACTAAGCTTCCATCTGTTGTGGAGCTTCCACCAAGGCTGCAGCGAAAGTAGCAAAAGAAATGATTTAGATTGTTGGATATAATTTTCTGTGTTAATCTTTCAGCGTCCCAACCAGTTTAAGTTGTTTGTTCCTTGGGGGGAAAAAAGGCTTGAAACAATAAAAAAGAATGTCTGTTGCATAAATGCCTGCAGGTTTTGTGGTTTGTTTTTGCTTCCCTTTTTTGTCCTCTTCAGTTTTTAAAGGTACTTTTAAATATTATTTGTGGGTAACACTTAGCTGAGAATGATAGTGTGTGATTTGTGTTTTTCAGAAAAATAGTTGCTTACTGAGATTTGATCATTTGCTCCTTTTTTCATGCTATGTTATTTTTCATTGTTTCAGCACAATGTGCTAAATTCAATAGCTGTAAAGCCACTCCCAGCTGCATCTTCCAAGGCCTGCATTCCAGTTCTCCCTGGCCTGTAGAAACACTTGAATATCAAAGGAAAAATGAAGTGTTTCCCCCTCTTATTCACAAAAAAGGGATTCTCTTGGCAGATTTTGGTGTTTTTCTTACCTTTCATCTTATTCTTTGAGTGCCACTACACAGTATCCTGCTCTATTAATCTCTCTTTACTGTAGTGAGGTTACTGCCCTCAAGATTTTCATTCCTTAGGGCAGAGATGGCTACCCCAAAGACAAGGATTCTGTCCTCGCTACACCCTTATGATTAGCTCTCTGTTCCTGCTTCACTATTTTAGCTATGTTTTACTATTTTATAAATGTGTTAGTTTATGGATTTACCCATCTCTGGCCTTCAGGACTGACTGAGGTAGAGAATGAGATTCAGGTTCTTTCCTCATGGGGCTTTTTCATCCGTTCTGGCCCCATATTGCATCCGTTTCTCTCCAGTCTTCTGCATGCACGGTCGAAAGTATTATGATTTAGCCTCCAAACTATTTCCCAGACTTTTTTGCATTCTTCATGGAGAAAGGCTGCATCCCTGGCTTTTCTGTAGCTTTTCTCCACATACCTGATTTTTTGTTTCCAGCAAAGTCAAACCTGGACTTTTTTGAAGTGCAGAATGCTTTCTTTCTTTTACTCTCCCCTTTGTCCTCCTGTATCCTGATTGGTTGAACAGCAACCAATCAGGTTCCCCCCCATAATTAAAACGGCATAAAAGCATCTTCCTAGTGCGATTTCCTGGCACGATCCCATTTAATGGCCCTTTTTCTGACGTCATCGAGCCATTAAAGGGGATCGTGCCAGGAGATTGTGCTAGGAAGATGCTTCATGCCGTTAGTTTGTGCAATCTCCCGGGGCGCTTGTGAAAATGGCATGGAAATAATACATTTTTATCAGCCTGCTCTTAACCCTGTAGACGTGACTTTGACCTTGCAAAGAGGCTTCCTTTTCTTGTGAGAATAAGTCTTTTCTTTTGTAAATTATGGGAAATAATAACAACAACTAGGCAGAAAATGCCTTTGAACATTGTGTTTTGCTCATCTGTAGTCCAACCATCTGAGATTAGCACCAACAGCTTCTGTAGTGGAATCTTCTGAGCAAATTTGTGCCTTGTTGATTTCCCCCATCTGTAATCAAACACTGGACCCAACCCATGCTGCCAGTCATGCATGTTGTTAGATAACATCATTTGATCCGGTATATGGTTAATCAAAGTATGCCTATGTTTCGGTTTTGTTTGTCCAAAAATATCAACAAACAGCTGAACATTTCCAGGATTTTCATTCCTTAGGGCAGAGATGGCTACCTCAGAGAAAACCTCTCTCTCCTTTAACTTCTCTGCATATTAAAAACTTGAGTGTAAGCCTTGCATCAGGTGCTTTTATATTATTATTTAATTTATAGAAACCTTCCACATTGAACTCATGGCTGTGTACTTAAGTGGAGTTCCCAGAAAGACTCTCTTACATTTAGACAATCTTAACTGTAATAAGTTTGCTGGGACTAATTCTTGAGGCCTGGCTAGTTCAAAGGAGCGAATAGAAACAGGAATGAGTTGCCCCTGGTTCATGAGTGCTTGGGACCACATTTGGTGTTTCACATTCCCCATCTTCTGTTGCCCAAGGAAGTCAAGGAAGTATTAAAACATTATGGTGGCATTCCCAGAAAAGCGTCCCCTCTCCACCTAGTGGTTACATACACCTCAGCACTTTAGAGGAAAGCAGTAATCAAATCAGCCTCATTCTCTGTATTACAGTTCATGGTTTTGGTTTATTCCAGTCCCAGTTAAGTGAGAGAAGCAGAGCGAATTAGCTAATAATAAAACCAGGGAGCTCTGCAGGGATATAACAACAACAACAACAACAAAGTTTGATTTATGTACTGCCCTTCAGGACAACTTAATGCCCACTCAGAGCAGTTTACAAAGTATGTTTTTATCCCCACAACAAAACACCCTGTGAGGTGGGTGGGGCTGAGAGAGCTCCTAGAAGCTGTGACTGACCCAAGGTCACCCAGCTGGCTTAAAGCGGAGGAGTGGGGAATCAAACCCGGTTCTCCAGATTAGAGTCCCACTCTCTTAACCACTATACCAAACTGGCTCTCAGTCCAGCTCTTTGATGACAGTCCACCCTCCAAAACCACTGTTTCTCTAGGGGAACTGATTGCTGTGGTCTGGAGATCAGTTATCACTCCAGGAGAACTCCAGACTCCGTCTGGAGGTTGGCAGTCATACTTTCAGTCCTGAAGGGAGAACAGATGGGATAGGGTGGGTGGTCTTTATTCCACCTATCTCCATCTGGGGTGGAAGAGGGTACTTCATCCAAGGCAGATGCAGACACATGACGTCTGTGGAACAGCCTCGTGGAAGGCATCTAACTTTAGGGCTTTTCAGTGAGGGTATAAAAAGAGCTTTTTAAGAGTCTTTATGGGACAGCCTAAAGGGCATAGCTGTGGGCTTTGGCTTATGTGCTAATTATTTTAATAAGTGTTTTTGTAATAGTTGTTGTTACCCACTTTGCATGCTGACCACTTTGGGTGAAAAACATAATATAAATACACTAAATAAATAAATACTCTTTTAAAATGGATAGAGGACCCAGTGAGGCAGGAGGGAGACATGATAGTAGTAAATATTGTGAAAATGGAGACATTGCAGGGATGACTCTGGCTAAATCCAGGGTCCCCAATGTGGTGCTCACGGGCTCCTTTCCTGGTACCCACCAAGGATTTTTAGAAAGTGGGCAGGCCAGATGGGGCTTTTGCTCAGCAGGGCTTTAATTGGGCATTGGGGATCGGATTGAATGTGCAGATTTTAAAAAAAAATTGTTTTGGCAGTAGCTGCCACCACAGCACAAGTATCTTTACTATGTGATTGAAGGTAAACTGTGCTTAAGCATGAAAATATTTTTAAACAATATCTTCAGTTAAAAAAGCATCCTGTTAAGCAGAGCTTCTGTCTGAAATGTCAAAGAGTTACTTACTATTAGAGGTATGCATAACCTCACTGCCTGGTTGGCTCTCCTCTGTGGCAGCCATTTTGTTGTTGTACACACCACGTGTTAGGATTTCAGAGATGCCTGCATGCTCAGAAAGGTTGGGGACCTCTAATCTAATCTCTATATGGTTCAAAATGAGGTAATAGAATCCTGAAGTAATAAAATGGACTGTAAGATTTCAAAAATTTCCCACATTAAAAAAAAATGAAACAAAACCCCCAAAAGGAAAACTTCAGGAAGAAAGTTTTAGTCCTGCTTGCTACAGGGTATGCTGCCTGTGGAAATTTTTTCCTGCTCACCTACGGCAAAAAAGTTATGCCTTATCTGGAGTCCCAAGAGCTCAGGCTTGTCAGGTGCCCTCTGATGGCAGGCAAACTCTTGGCATTTTGCCTCTTTGCCTACAGAAGTGGCAAGCTACTTCATGATTGCCTGCCACCCCCAGGCCACCCAAGTACCACTGGGTGATACGTGTGCTCCCAGCCAGTGAGATGATATCACTTACAGAATTGACACTATCATGTTGGCTACAGGAGTACTCCCATGCTTTGCACAGGACCAATTTTGGCCCCAAAGAGGCTGATTCTGTAAGAACTGGCCCTGCACAAAGTACGGGAGCACTCCTGTGGCCAGTGTGACGATGTCACTTCTGGAAGTGATGTCGTCATGCACCCGATGGGAGTGCCCAGTAAGCATTGCCCCCCCCCCAACCGTTGCCAGGAAGAACTGGCAACCTTGGAAGGGCTACTGTCTGTTTTATTACCCAAAAGGGGAAGATTTATATGCTATTTTGAAGGAGAAGCAATGTAAACAAAGAGGCTGGCTTCTCTTGGGGTTGTCCATGGGATGAAAGTTGTGTGGTGTTGGACATGGTTAGAGATGAAATGCTTTGATAATACAAAATAAATCTACAACAGTTACTATTTTTTCATTAAAAAAACTTTAAGAAGCATATTTTCAGATCTCTAAGCATGCTTCATAAAAAAAGCCTTTATTGTACCAGATAACACAGTGTTGTACTCTGTGGGTTTTTTTTGAAGTAACATGTACTGAGAGCAAGAGGTCTTGCATGCATTTTTGAGAAAGATTGCTATCACTGCTTCTGACTAAAGGCAGTACGAGTCAAAGCCTCACTACTAATATTTCAAAGCTGCAAATGATTTCATCATAAATGCCATAGGAAGGCAGTACCATGTAAAGCAAAATTAAGCTCTGTAAAACCAGACTTTTCTGGTTTTATTGAACAATTGATGACTGAAAGCATCTCTCATTTGAGTTTCCTGTTCTGTTTTATGAAGGAAAACCTGCCATGCTAATGTATGTGACGCAAGTTTTTCCCTGCAACCAACTGTGCCTGTATGTGGTTGCTTAAGTGATCGCATCCATTAAGTCTGTGTGGGTTACTGAACGTTTTCTCAACAGCTTAAATGCCAGAGAGGCTTGTTTGCCAGGCCTGTTACTTTTGTGTGGCAGTATTCAAAGCTGCCTTTAGTAGTTGGATGTTAAGAGAGTGCCCACTGGAACTCTGTGTGAGATGATGGTTACTTGCTGTGAACTAACCCATACCATAATCCATGTGTTGGATTGAGAACTGTTGTGCTAGGATTTAGCCGCACGGAGTGGGAAGAATCAAGAAATTAGTCTGGTTGAGGTATAGGATGCTGTTGGAATGTTTTCCAGACTCAAGGCAGATTACAGAATTAGAAAACAATGTGAATAGAGGCCACTATAACATATACAATAAACAATTCAAGGAAATTAGATTACAAAATTAGAGAACAATGAATTAAAAACTATATAATCTGTGAAGAGCCACTGTTAATCCAGGAACTGGAGCTGGCTGCAGTCTTGCAGAAAACTAAGAGAGGGATCATGTGTTTTACAGAGAACGTGCTTTCAAGAGTAAGAAAAGCCCTGCTGGATCAGAGTAAGGCTGGGGTTTGCCAATGTTTTCTTTTCATGAGAGCTACTTCTGAGTAATGAAGAATAGCTTGGGATAGTGTACTCTCCTCCCTGTCTTGTTATCAAGTTTTGTTCTCTCCTAGAAATAGAGCATTGACTAGGAAGAGCACCTAAAATAGTGCTGTCAGCTAAGAAGCACAGTGAAAAATCCCATGAAGTAAACACTTACAGGAAAAAAGCTTAGAGCAGATCTAGTTACAGTCTTTTCCTGGTTTTGTTAGGGGCTGCAGAAACTACACATCAGCTAGTGTGATTCTGGTACCTCATGAACTACTTTGATTGCAAGTTATGCTGGATGTATGTTGGGGTGAAATAATTAGTGTGATTATACTTTCTCATATACATTCATTCTCCTAGAATGTAATTTCCTGTATATACACAGAAGCTTCTATGTAAGTGCATGCAAAATAGAGATGTCAGTGGAATGGGGGGTATGGCCAAAGATTGGTTCTTATCCACTGCTGAACTGTGGTGATTGGTGAAAGAAGAAAACTGAGCATAAGGGCAGTGTTGCTCACTTTGGTTGTTTTCCGATTTCTGATTAAACATTTCTTACAGAACTACCCTGCAAATGTATTTTGTGATTTTTTTAAAAAAAAAAATACCATATCAGAAGGGGTTTATGGTGAGGAGTTCTTTCTCATGTTAATCAGATGAGAAATTTTGGAGAAGTTGCTGATTTAGTCTGAGTAGCAAAACCAAAGCAGTCTTGCCACAAGATTCCTTTTTGTTTTAATTATCAAAGTGTCTGGCAGATGCCCAGTTTAGGCTTTACCATCCTAGTCCTGAGGTTAGAACTTGTGTTGTGGGCTTGAATATTGGCCAAATTGGCTGAAAGCCTTTGCTTGGGCTGGAAAGGCACCAGCGTATCCTGGACACAGTGGCACCTTTTAATGTTCAGCCTGTTGACGCTGTGCAAACTGAAGTCTTAAAACAGAAAGTCATAATATACATAGCCATTAGATAGATACTGAAGTCTGGTAACATGAAATAAAAGGACAACCGGCAGAAAATGAAAGAAGTTCCAGGTTGCTACGCTTGCTAGAAATGCAGTGTTACCACCTAGGAATCTAAAATATTTTTGCTGCATTCTGTGAGTTGAGCTTCACTCAAGGTACTTAGGAATCTCTGAGCACAAGAGATGCAAAGAGAGGGAGAAGGTTTTATAAGGCACAGAAATATTGCCCTCTTAGTGTGGGACACATCCTCAAAAGCCCACAGTGAACTAAGTACCTGCATGTTTTCAAAATTTATTTTGAAATTGTGAAGGCTAGAACCTCGATTGAACTGGTACGGAAGATGGTGGTGTAGAGGCAGCGGCACCAGGTGAGGCTCTCTGCTTTATACTGAAATAAAACTATTGAAGAGTTGCAGACTTTTATCACCTTTGTCCTTGACAAGCAAGCAAGTGAGATAAGCAAGACAAGACTGGCTCTGGCTGAAAACTTGGGAAGTTATAACAAACCCTTACTTATTTAGTTTATCCTTTCCACTTAGTCTGGCATAGTGTAATCAGTCGAGGAAAGGAGGTGCTCTTAAAGGGGAAGTGAAGCAAGAAGTGCGAGTTAAGAGAGAAGAAATAAGAGCTTTCTTTCACTAATTGGAACTGAACATTAACTGAACATTCAAAGGAATCCAAGTTCCACAACACATTTAATATTCTGTATGGCTCAGCAGGTGCTATAAATGTGTGTGGTAAGAATAGTTCTGGGTCTGATAACGTGGCCTGTTCCTGGAAGCCTCTCGTTAGCTGTGTTTTTCTCCTCAGCAGGTCTTCACTGAGGGCCAAGCTACACATGACGAATGACACTTGAACAGCAAGTGTATTTCTCCCTGTTCACTTGCCCTCCACTCAATCCACTTGCCAGGCAAGTGTCTTTCGTCATGTGTAGCTTGGCCCTAACTTTTCTTGCTGATTCTTGTTACTTTCTTGGGGCAGTCTAATTTCTTTTAAGATCCAATCCTTTTTTTCTCTTCAAGCACCCCCCCCCCTTAGAATGAGTACTTGTTCCCAAACTTGTTCCCAGTTGCTAATAACAAACTGGATATTGATGAAATTGGGAAGCCAGAATGGACTACTTAGTTTCTAAAATGAGGATAGTTTCAGATGGGTAGCTATGTTGGTCTGCAGTCAAAGAGCAAGATCCAGGTCCAGTAGTACTTTGAAGATCATCTAGATGTCCAAAGTATGAGCTTTCGAGAGTCAAAGTTCCCTTGAATGCTTCAATTTACGTTCCTTTTAGCCAGTGAGTCATATTTTGTCAAATTACCTTCCAATTCACTGACATATGAGGGTCAGCCAGCAAGCCTTTCCAGAAGCAGTTAGCTGTGCAGAAGCTTCTGGAAACAGGCCATCTCTTTTCTCCAAGTCTCTTTCCTCC
This sequence comes from Eublepharis macularius, assembly GCF_028583425.1. Lineage (NCBI taxonomy): Eukaryota > Metazoa > Chordata > Lepidosauria > Squamata > Eublepharidae > Eublepharis > Eublepharis macularius. Next base: position 64,689,975 of record NC_072800.1, on the reverse strand, counting down.
CTTTTACATAAAGATTTTACTGGTACTTAAATATTCCAAAGTGTATTGTGCGGGAAGATTCATAACGTTGCTTCTGTTGCTGATATTTTATGGAGTATGCGTACCACCAGTTTTTTGATTCTGTGAAATTCTTCATTTTAGTGCCAGCAGTAGTGTGTAGCAGAATTTTATCAGTTAGTTTGAAGTATAATTTTAAAATAACTCCAGGCAACCTTGGTTTGTGAGTGACAAGAGCGAGTCAAGAATTCCTTGAGTTTGTTCAACTCCCATCCCTACTCCATTCATATATAGCTGGCAAGTTAAGAGTTCCTAGTTTGGAACTAACTGTATATTGATTATTTGACCTCTTAACTGGGTGAAAAAGCAAAGTTCTGTTTATTTTCATCTACAGACAAAATTTCTAAAGGAGGGTTCAACTGTGGTTGATGTCTGAACACAGCCAGTGGGTTAGAATTACATGACTACAAATAAGATAGGAAACTCTTGATTACTCCTATCCTAGTTATGGAGAACAATTGTATGTAGGTTATCTCTCACATAAACTGGACAATTTATGTAAGACTTTCAGTGATGACTGTACATAGCTAACTCAAAGAAGTAGATTAGTGAATATAAAGAATGACTGACTATAAATAACCTTTAGGCAAGGTTCCACTTCTCCAAAACCTGCGGTAGAATAGTAATTAAGTGGCTGGGCTACAAATCTGCATTCTGCTAGTTGACTCCCACTACTGCCATGAACTCTGCAGATGGCCTTGGGTAAGTCAGTCCCCTCAGCCCCAGCTGTATTGTGGGGATAATAATAACACTGACTTTGTCTACCTCTCTGAATGTGGCACTAATTTGTCCAGAAGGGCGGTATATAAGGGTGGTATAAACAACGTTGTTGTTGTTGTTGTTGTTGTTGTTGTTGTTGTTAGCCTGTTCTTGTTCCTTAAGGCATAACAGTATATGGGGGAAAAACAAGAAATAGAGTACAGCTCTCTCATCAAACTATGATACCTTGTATTTTGGGGGAAAGCAATCATGGTTAAATGATATAAAACTGATATTTATTTGATGTATTTATAGGCCACCTTTCTCCCCAGTGGAGACAGACCTAAGGTAGCTTACATAATTCTCCTCTCTTCAATTTTCTCCCCACAATAGGTTAGGCTTGAGTGTATGTGACTGGCTGAAGGTCACACTGCAAGCTTTATGGCAGAGTAGTGATTTGAACCTGGTTCTCCCAGAACCTAGTCCATCACTCCCTGCACTACATCACACTGCTATAGGTTTATTGTGTCAGTATGCCCCAATTTAAGTAGCATGAATTTAAGAGTTGTCAACTTTCTGGTGAGGCCTATTCTCTTGGAACTACAACTGATCTTCAGACTACAGAGATCAGTTGTATGGATAAAATGGCAGAACCAACGGGTGGAATCTATAACATTACATCTCTGTCGACTTTCCTCCCCAAACTCCATTCCATAGGCACCTCCCCCAAATCTCTAGGAATTTTTCAAGACAGAGTTGGCAAGACGACACAAACTAAGATTATAACTATAAGACTAATGGTGGGGGAGGGGGATCTGAGACTTGTTTGATCTTTTTTCAAATGTTTGGAAAATATCTAGCATCTAGCTGCACATAATGTATCCAATTCCTTAATTGTAAGGATGCTAAATATATAGAAAGGGTACTGTTGTGAAATTTTGCAGAAAGGCTGAGGCACTACCATCGGTGGGAAAAATGTGAAGTAAATAATTCAGCCTAATTGCATCCATCTGAGTTGATGCTAAGTACATTTTCTTCGTTATATATTTACAGAATACACTGGGGATAGTTGAATGCTAACCTATTTCAATTATTTTAACTTTGCAGTCCACTCATATTGCCCGAGCCAGCTTCCAGGTTGATGCTTTTGGATCTTCCTTCATCTTGGATGTAGAATTAAACCAGTAAGTATATGAATATTGTTATTAGAACAGTACCCTTGTATTCTTAAGGTAGTATACAATATCTTTTGACATGTTTCTAATATGGCACCAGTCTTACTGGAATTTTACATGACTCCTGAGCTGTTGATGTAGGGTAATCAAGAATTGACTTCTGGTGGTGACCAGGTAGGGAAATTTTGTGAAAGAAAAAAAAAGTCAAACATTGTTATGTGTAGGCAAGCAGGTTAGTAGGTTCTCAATTTGAGAAGGTAGAAAATACATATTATAAATGCATTATATTCCTTTCAGGGATCCTATTATATAAAAAACTATGCGTGTTCCAGACAACTCACTTCCTGCTCTGGTGCACCACCAGAGGGCGCTGCCATGGAGGGAAGACTAAGCGAGGCAGCCTGTCCTTCCAGAAGAGTGTGCTGTGGCGGGAGGCCAGGCTGGGATTAGGCATGGAGTAGGCAGAAATGCCTGCCCCCTGCCTTCACGCAACTGGGATCAGGAGTAGAGCAGGTGGCAATGCCCACTCCACGCCTACACCCAGCTGGGATCAGAAGTGGAGCAGGTGGCAATGCCTGCCCTTTGCCTTCAACCAGCTGGGATCAGGAGCAGTGCTGGTTGCAGTGCCCGCCCCCAGACTTCACGCAGCTGGGATCAGGTGCGGAGCATGGGGCAATGCCCACCCCCTTTCACCCAGCCAGGATCAGTCATGGAGGAGGAGGAGGCAATGCCCTCTTGCCCTCCCCTTTCTAGAGCCAGTTCTATTTTTTCCCACAACGAGCTTTGTTGCTAGTTTGAATATAAGCCTAACAGGTGAATGGTTGCTTAAGAAAAGACTTTGTTTCTTTACGTGTATTTGTCAAAGCTGTTGTCATTGAGGCATCTATGTTAGTAAAAAAACACGGAGGAATAGTGTTCTTGAACTGAGAGCATGCATTCAGCCTTTGGCTTTAATCCAATACAGAGGGCAAGTAGAACCCTATGCACACAAAGGACTGTTATTTGTGTAACCAGTTTGCACTTCCCCCTTTGCGATGCGTAAATATCTTTTAAACTCTTCCCCTAAATAGGTTATTGGGGTAGGGGGTGTGTATTTGCCCCTCCCATTTATTTAGTAGCCTTGCTGCTATAAAAATTTAAGTGTAAAAAGAGTATAACCATGGCTGGTTCCATGCCCCTTCTAACCTCATCCGACCCACCGATTTCCCACCTGCTAGTAGAGAGCGAGCCATGGTACAAGGGATGTGGTTGGGGCAGAGTCCAGCTGCATTCTCCTTCACGGTTGCAGGTTTGAAAGAGACAGGAAAGTGCTAGAGGTTGCCCTCAGGCCATCGCTTGGGATTGTTGCTGTTATGATAAATAACATTTAAGTTCAGCTCTCTGCATCTGAGCACTTCTGTCTATCTAGGTTGGGGGCCTACATGTTTTGGGGATTCGTGCCTCACTCTGTGCTAGCCAGTATTCCAGAGAATGCTGTGTCTTGTCATGTATAGGATTGGCTCCTATAACTCTTCCACCGAGGTTTCCTCCCACAGAGAAAGGTATCCATCAACAAAGACTGTTCTTTACCAGAGGAAACATCTTTTCATCAGAAAAAGTCATCATCCGTTGAAGTAAATCTTTCTCTGTTGAAGGAAAACTTGGTAAAAAGAAAGTGTTCAAATCCAGCTTAGCAGAATGGAGTCATAGAAACTATCCCAATAATGAGGGAGGAAGGAAAGAGAGAGCAGGAGGAAACAGCCCTGTGTTCCTCCATAGCAGCTTCACTCATCTGAACAGGGTCTCTTGCAGCTGCCAGCCTGCACATGGGCAAAATGAACAGCAGCCTGTACATGAGCTTTCTCTGTGGTGGCCCCTACGCTGTGGAATGGCCTGCCTGAGGAGGTCAGGAGAGTCCCCACTCTCCTAGCTTTCCGCAAATGATGCAAAACCAAATTATTCAAAAAGGCTTTTGTACTGTAGGGAGGGGCTCTCAGATGCTTTGCTAGTGACTTAAGGACCATAGACTTCACCACTATGTTCATTGGTTGTTGTGGGTTTTCCGGGCTGTATTGCCGTGGTCTTGGCATTGTAGTTCCTGACATTTGACACTCAGTGACACTGAGAGATCTCTGTCTTTTGGTGCTACTCCTCTGAAGATGCCAGCCACAGCTGCTGGCGAAACGTCAGGAACTACAATGCCAAGACCACGGCAATACAGCCCGGAAAACCCACAACAACCATCGTTTTCCAGCCATGAAAGCCTTTGACAATACATCACTATGTTCATTGTCTGTTTTCTGTGCAGTCCCACATGGGACTGTGCACGTGTAGGCCTGCCGATACGGTAAGGTTTCCAAGCTAAAATCTGCTAGGGGGCGTTTGCCTACCCAGTGCACTTGCATGGCATTTCCCGGTGAATACACCACCAGCAGGCGGTGCCCTTTCCACCCTCAGGTCATTCTTCGCCACCGGCTAGGAAGGTTCATGCTTTTCATCTGCTTCATTCTGAAAGTGAAAGAAAAATAAAGATGTGTTAAAATGGCTGATAAAGCTTTATTTAAATGCTGTTCTACTTGCCCTACTAAAATGACCAGAGCGGATGGCCATTCTGTCTGTCTGGAGTGCTAAGGGGAAGTGCATAACGTTCAGACTTACGAACGTTGCTGCAAATTCACCCCAAAGGCAAGGGCCGAGAGGGCCACTAGGCTGAAGGCACTTCTCTGGGAGAAAGCTATGAGAGCCTCTGATATTCCGAAGACCTCTTTTCCCTTCAGTGGGTAGCGGAGATCTGATAGTCCCACAAGCGCGAACTTCAACCTCAACAATCACATTCCCCACTCAGAGTCAGTGCCCCTCGAGCCACTCGGCTGCCTTGGTTGCGATGACTTTGGATCCGTCTCATACTCGACACCGATCACTTGAGACCCAAAGTCTCACTGGGGTCCCTTGGATCTGACATCCTCCTACTAAGTCACCTTTGAGATCGGAGCCTGCGAGGCTTGGATAACGAAGTCGAAGAAGAAACACCCGGAGTTGACTTCTACCAGACTGCATTGGATCCGAAGAGCTTGACTTCGAAGTACACGGACCCAAGATGCTTGGAACTGAAGCAGTTGGACCTGAAGGACTCGGATCCGAGACCACATTCTCAGACAAGATCTACACCAGAGGGCATTAGCCGAACGCTTGCTGAGGTAGTCGAGTCTCCAAAGAAGAAGGCTAAATCCAAATCTAAACATGTAGCGAAGCATGTTGAACAGCCTGATGTCATTGTTATTGACAAGTCTTGGATCCCTTGTCTTCTCTCCAGATTCTCCTCTTACATTTCCGCAGAGGAGGGTGAAATAGAAGAAGGGTTCACTGCTGAACTGCCTTGGATGGGTGAATATGATGAAAGATGCCTTTGTTGTGCACATGAGTGCAGAGATTGGCCACAGCACACCTCTCAGCCTAGACAAGGGCTGGAGGAGATCATATAGGAGCCAATCTGTGACATCGGCCTTTGAAGGTTTTGACAGCCAACAGGGACTGGGGATGCAGTATGAAAACCCTCATTCATCGGCTTCTTACCAGACTTTCGAACAGGAAGACAAAAGCCCCAGTCCTGCTTCTGATCCAGCACCGGATGAAGCTATTATGAGAACTGGCCAGATTTATCCCACAGAAGGCTATTGCCTTTACACAGAACAGACATTTCGTGGGCTGGGCCAGCCCAAACAGAGTTGTCAAAGTCCAGTCCAAAGTCAGCACATGAGTCCCAAGCCAGAGGTGAGTCCAAAATCCAAAAGCCAAGTCAGGAGGTCTGAAGGTCAGTTACCGGTAAGATTAGGCCTAGGTGCAGACAGAGACAGGGCACAGTCCAATGCTACAGGAGCAAGGCAAGGTTCAAGGGAGTGGTCACAGCAGTAGCAAGAATGCAACACATTGCTTCCATGTCTGGCAGTTCCTCTAGGTGTGGTTTGCAGCCAGCTGCTTGGGTTCTATCCTGATGCTACTGATCATCGCTATCCGTAAGCAGCTGACGTCGGCCCAGGAGGTGAGCTCTGCATCGTCTCTCCTGCAGTTCCACTCTCTGCCTTTGTCTGCAGCACTCTGGCTGTGGGCGAACCTGGGGGAGGGGTGGAGGTGGAAGCCCCTGGCTGGGCTTCAGTGTGGTGTTGGAAGTCCTTAGCTGAGCTTCCTCTGTGGTGTTGGAGCTGGAGGTGCTGTGGCTCTGCCTCAGCTGCTGGCTGTGGACTCTGATTAGCCAGCAGCTTTTCTTGATCGCTGGCTTCTGCTGAGTCAGGGCTGGCTACACGAGGCTCCTCTCCTCCTGTGGAGTCCTCACTTTCACTGAGCCCAGATTGGCCCATGACAAGATGGTCAGGATGGCTCGGTCCCTTGACATGGAAATAATCTGCTGTGGACCCAAAACCAAAAGATAAAGCCCTTCAATACCTCTACTCTGGAACTGCAACTAATACAGCCTTTCCTATCATTGAAGGGTATGTGGAGCTTATTAACTCCATCTGTGAGAAGCCAGCCTCAGCTCATGCCACCACCAAGAAGTCCGAAGGGTTGTATAAAACCAGGGAGGACATTTGCCCATTTTTGTTTGGCCACTCCCTGCCGTCATCTTTGATGACTGAAGAAATGCAAGCCAAGCAGTGTCAGGGCTCCCGTATCTCTCTTGCCGACAAAGAGAGCAGGAAGTTGGGCACTATGGGCAGAAAATTGTATTCCTCATCTGCCTTAAACATCAAGATTGCTAATTATAGTGCCATTATGGGAGCCTATCAAGTGTTCATCTGGAACCACATGTCCACCTTCGTTAAGAAACTGCCTGAAGACCAGAGAACATTCACTTATGTCATACTAGAAGAAGCCCTTAAGTTGTCCTAGCAACAGATTAATGCAGGAAGGAACTCTGTTGACACATCTGCCAAGGCTCTAGTATCGTCCATCACTCTCTAAAGACACGCTTGGCTACTCACTACTGGCTTACCACTAAAAACAAGGGCTAAAGTTGAGGATTTCCCCTTTGAGAGGCAAATGCTATTTTCTGCCAAGACAGATGAAAATCTGTCGCAGAAGAAAAAAAGATAGGCAAACAGCCCGCTCCTATAGTGTGCTTCCCCAGAAACAATAGTCCATACAGTGGTATTCCTATTGTTCCTAGCAGCCTTACAGAGATAGACAATACTGCTATCAGCTGTTTCCTACCTACCAGCAGTATAGACAGCCCCAATCACATCAAGGGTACTTCCAACGTAGGAGATCAACTACTAGATCTCGCCAAGGGCAACAAGCCCCTCTGTCCAAGGAGGCACAGAGTTCTCAGAAACAGTTCTAAGTAGGTGTGGAACAGCTAACTGTTTTTGGGAACAGGCTGCCTAACTATTATTCAGAGTGGCCAAATATAACCACTGATTCATGGTTGTTACAAGTTGTGTTATTTGGTTATAAAATTGAATTTTACTGTTACCTGACTGAGAGTCTTCCTGATTTCTCACAAGATACCTCTTCTGATAGTTTACTTGGGGAACTGACTGAATTGGAAAAGAAAGGTGCTATTCTACCAGTACCTATGCATGAACCCCTTCAGGGTTTCTACTCCAAAATGTTTCTGGTGGATAAGAAGGATGGGGGATGTCAGGCCCATCTTGGATCTTAGAGGCCTGAACAAGTTTATACACACCCAAAAATTCAGGATGGTAACACTTAATATGGTGTTACAATTACTCCCCTTTGATACCTGATAGCGTTTGATAATGCTCTGCGTACATGAAGTGTGTATAGGGTCCTCCACTCCCTCTTTCAGTGAGAGCACACCCACCTCCAGGTAAGAAGCTTGTTAATCTCCCATGTGGGACTGCACAAAAGACGGACAATGAAAACAGAGTTGCACTTACCGTAACTGCTGTTCATTGACGTTTTCTGTGCAGGCACACATAACCTCCCTCCTGTCCCACTGTGCCTGAACTATACTTACCTTGGACCGGCAACTCAGGAAAACTAAGGGTGGAAGGGGCGCTGCCTCCTGGTGGTGTGTTTGGCATGAAATACTGCGCATGCACACTGGGTAGGCAAGCACCTCCTAATGGGTTTTAGCTTTGAAACCTTGCCGTACTGGCAGGCCTGCGCATGTGCAGTCCCATGTGTGCCTTCACAGAAGATGTCAGTGAACAACAGTTACGGTAAGTGCAGCTCTGTTTTGCCTTACCTACTACCTGTTGTCTTAAATATGTGTTCCTATGAGCCACTTGTGCTTCATGTGGTCTAATGTCATCCCTAGAATTGCTTATGTTCTATTTCACTCAACTCTACTCTGCATGGATTCTTACTAATGCTATGTCTTTGTGAACTTGTATCCATTTACCCTATGGCATTGTTTATGGAAGTGTCCTTGAAACTGACTGTACTAATCTCACACTGTATAATCCGCCTTGAGTCTCAGTGAGAAAGGCGGACTATAAATGACATTAAATAAACAAACAAACAAACAAACAAACAAACAAACAAATAAATAAATAAGGAGAAAGGAGAATATTTCTTACTTTTGTTGTGTCTTGTAAATATGCTTCAGAAGCCAAAAGTCTAGACAGGCGTAGGTTGAGGGTGTTTTCTTTTAAAAACACAGCTTATCTCTATACTATATGAATTGGAAAAATAAAAAAGTCAGAGCGTTGCAAGTTGACTCTTTTAAAAATTGCACCTATCTTTATCGTAAAAAGAACAACACAACAATACATGGTGAGTACTTGTAGTGTTAATCTCTGAAAAAATTCTCGTGATTTTAAGTATAAAATGGGATAACAAAAATTTACAAAATGGGATAAATTAGTTATGGAAGAATTTACATGACAAATGAAGCATGTCAAAAAATCTGGAGCATCTCACATGGTTTCCATTCCCAACTTTTTTTTCTTATCGATAACTATATTTTGTATTGTTTTTATTTTTGGTAACCCCATATGAAAATCCTTCGATAAAAACATATTTAAAATATAAATCGTAAATTCTGATTTCTTAGCAGCCTAAAAGTTAACAGTTTGGCTTGGTGCCATCTTGACCAAAGAAATCTTTGGTGGCTAGGTGGCTGCTCCATACAGTGAACTTTGGTTCGAACTTCCACTTTAGACTGTAGTAGTAAACTTCTGACTGAAACATGATGGTTTATTCTGCATAATAAAAATTCTGAATATTCCTTGCTAAGTTTTATTTATTTATTTATTAAAATATTTATTTAAATATTAAAATATTTATTTATTTTATTTATTTATTTCACATTTCCATTCCGCCCTCCTCAAGAGCGGGCTCAGTCATCGTTGCTTTATGTAGCTAAATTATTTTTAAAATATCAGTTAATTGTATTTTGCTTGGGATGAAATGAAGGAAATAAAACTCAGTATGACTGGTGTATCATTTTTTTTCTTTGAAGAGTGAAGCCTTTGTAAATAATACATAACACAAATACATTAGCTTATGACTACTTGAGAAAGCTATTAAGGTAACATTTGAAAACCATTTAGAAACATTCTTTATCAAATATAAGCTATATCTTGAAAAAGAATGAAACACCATTCCTTGCTTGGTATAAAATGACATAGCTGTTGGTTGAAGTGGTACAGATTATATTTTGCATCAGTTGAGAGAGATGGCCGCTCCTTTGAAGACTGCAGTTTCTCGTTTTAATGTAGGACATGTGCAAAGCTGAGCAAAGGGCGGGCCTTTTATCATAAATGCATTTTTACATGTGTGCAGCAGGTGGTGATTGTGGGTGTTCTGCAGCGGGTTGCAGATGTGCTGCTGCTATTGCTAGAGAGAGAGATGCTATTACTTGCAAATAACCAGATGTTTGTGAAGGGGTTTAATTAGATTGCAACTTCACTGGACACCCGCTACATCTGGAATCCAGAATAAATTGGCCTAGTTGACATGTGGAACAAATTGAACTGATGGAGCTGAGAGAAATAATATTGTGGTACTTGAACAGCTCAAGAGCACCTCTTCTAATGGTGAGAAGAGAGGCAGTGTTGTTTAGTGGCTAGGGTGATGGACTAGGATTTGGTGACCCAGGTTCGATTCTCTGATCTGCCAGGGAAGTTTGCTGGGTGACTTTGGGCTAGTTACAAACTCTTAGCTTAATCTACCTCCCAGGGTGGTTGTGAGTAAAAAAATGGAGGAGAGGTGAATGATGTAAGACGCTTTGGGTTCCCAGTGGAGACAAAGGCAGGGTATAAATTAAGTAAAATAAAAAATAAATAATCATGGACTGAGGTGACAAGTTGCTGGCCTTTTAGTGAAATCCTGAAGTCCATTGACTAAAATAATGTGTCTGACTGCCTAATGATAGGGCTGACCCTGCAGTGGAAGCAAAGTAAAAATCTTGCCTGCTCGTCCTGTGGGTGGATGGGTAAGAGTTTTCCTTTCTGACACTGCTGTTGGGAATCCCATCTGTATCGGGTTGTTGCGTGTCATTTGACAAATCGTTTCAGGTAACAACTTGGAGCACAGTTCATTGAGACTGTGCGCAGATTCCCCTTCAAATATATGTGAAATGCTGAAACCTCAAAATTTAGTAACTTTGTATGAGAAAATCCTACAAACTTCTTATTTAAAAAAAAAATACTCAAACATTTGGAAAGCCAAGTGTTCACTTTTTATTTTAATGAAGAAACACGCTGATAAATTCTGGCTTAATTTTCCTTGGCACATAGCCTGTAATGCTTATGTTGAAGTGTTGTATAAACTGTAAATGTAAAACATATTTTCATTTTGCCCTGAATCACGGAGACTCTCAATAAAAAAGAGCAGCAGCACACAGTAGTGGACAACTGTGGGTGTGATAGCTGGCCATTTTGGCCAGTGTTTAAACCTAGATCAAGGACACTTAGATTTGAATCTCAGCTCTTCCTTGGTTTCCTAAGATAGTCTTGAGTAAATAGTTCTCTAAGGCTCAAACTGGAGGTGACAAAGAACCTGAATCTGTCATGAAGATCGAAGATCTTGAATGGTATAGAAATCTCCACTATTATCTTCATGCTTCTGAGTTTCAATCACCTTTTTTTTCTTAGATAAGGGTGAATGAATCTTAAGTAAGATTGATTTGCTAATTGGTCTTGTCGCTTGTCACTAATACTACTATTCTATAGATTTTCACTTTATCTGTTTTGTATTATTCCCTGGGGTAAGCAAGGGAGCAACTGTCTAATTAAAGCTTTGAAATAATTAACTTGTCTGTGTAACTCTTTTCAAAGAAGGTTCTGAGCAACCCAGGTGAGTAAAGTGTGTGTTAGGAGCTAGGTGGGATAAAGATGTGAAGGCTCAGAAAAATTGGGGGGGGAGACTTTTCCCAAAGACCTTTTTCTTCCAGTTTTTCCAGTTGAATTTTGGTGAGCACTACAATGAAACATTATCTCTTTCAGAATGAGTGAAGTTGCTTCTTAAGGCTTCTTTACACTTAGAATATATATTTATTTAAAAGGAAGATGGCCATGAATGTCATGAGCTTGAGTTGATGAAGAAGAGCATTGATGATTATATATACTGCAGGGTTCTTGCTTTCTGTGGCATGAGTTAGCTTGCATTTCATTTTCACACCTTGTTATTTCAAAGCAAGAAGTGAGAGATTTGACCTTTAGGTGATATTATATTATATCACTTGATAATCTGAAGCTATTTTAATGGAGCCAGCACACAAGTTCAGTCAGATGCTGGGTTGGCAGCTCTTGGCTGGTAATCCCTTGAAGCATTGGGAGACTGGAGACTTCTGAGATGGCACTTCCTAGTTTGGAACAAGAAGTGATATCATGAAGATCTAGGAATTCATAATCTCTACAATAAAACCATAGAGATTTTTGAAATTCTTAGTGTCATGATGTCACTTCCTGTTCCAAAACAAAGTGATTTCCAGATGCCAATCAATGTCATTTTCTTCCTGCCACTCCACTGAGTGATGATGGTAAGGAGCTTTGCTGGGAGGACCCATGCCAGAACTATGTAAGTGGCATCCCTGCAACATGGAGATTATTATTCCAAATATTGAAACAAAGTGTGTTTGCCAAATATGGAAAAGCATTCCTGGAATCAGAATAAGTAAACTTTAGCTTTATGTAATCATTTTCTATATGTGGTTTTTCGCTGTCTAATGTGATTGCTCTAAATAATATGCCTATATAATTCTGTTGAAGATTTTCTCTAGCTGTAAAAACAAGGAATATGTAGTGACTCTTTTCTTGATTTCCTGCTTCTTCTTGGAATCTCTTCACCTGTGGTAGAGGACAAAACTTTGTTGTTTCAGTACTACTGAAATTCAGTGCTTTTAGGACATTTATTCTGGCACAGGAGCAATTTTCTGCCATGAACACAAATCTCCAAGCATTTTTTGTTTTCAGCTGTAATACTTTTTTCTTTTCTTTAATGGACCAAAGAACCATTTCCCCCTATTTAGTACCAAGCTTCTCAGTATATCCTTCAATATTATAGCAATAGTTGTCTTATTCTCAAAACAATATTGCTCCTTGCCATCAAACTGATCTGACATTACTCATGAATCTGTTTTTCCTCAGATATTTCTTCTCTTTAAAATACACGTTTGCTTTATAATAAAGATTAATTTTGTTCCTAATGAAGTATTTCTTTTGAATTCCTATTTATAGTTGTGAACGTATATTATAGTTTTTAGCTAAGCTGATTCCGAGACACAGCTTTATTTTCTCTTACAGAAATCAGCTCTGTAGCAATCAGATCCCTAGCAGTAATCCTGCTTTGGTGTATTCTTAATAAATCAGAGGTTTAGTCGTACATCTTCGCCAGAATGAACTGTACTGGGGAATAAAAGCTTTTGGAAGTGTATACTGTATATAGTTGATTATGCTTGTACAGTTATATGTATTGATTATAAGTAAACAAGGACTTTATATTAGCCAATGCCTACTGCTGTTTGTTTAAATAGTTTGAATAATGTTTACTCTTTTTAAAGCTCCTTAGATAATGTACCATAATTAAGTTATAAAGAACAAACTCTGCCTGCAGGTTTGTGTTCTGAAAAGATGACATTTAAGTTTAGCAGAATAAGATGAATTGCATCACAAAATGTTATTTATAGATCATCTATATTAATTTCCTTGGACAAAGCATCTGCAAAGAATGTTAGTGCTTTTAATTTTTAAGTATGATGTGTTTGGGGGCTGAAAAGCAACTTTACTTTTACTTTTTTATTTCATACCCATTTTTAAAATATTAATTTATGCGAGTGAAAAACTGCAGCTCCCTTTTAAGCATGTTAGTGCAAGTAACAGCATAGCATCTGGATGGAATTTCTTTCTTTTGTTGCCAGTATTCTTGTAATGTAATAAAATATCCTGCAAATCAGCATTGTTTGTTTAGAAATTTCTTGTTGCTGTTCAAATGATCATATTGCTTTCTCTCTCTCTCTTTTTTTTAAAATGCACAGTTCCCCTGGAACTAAATAGAAATGTTTGCTATCTTTTTGGGGCTAGATCATGTGAATTTAAGCAGTAACTATTTATTTTGTTAGGATTGAGAAATGGGGTCTTGAATATAACTGTGGCAGTATTAAAGAGCAAGTGTAGCACTTATAAGACTAACAAAATTTGTGGTGGGGTATGAGCTTTTGTAAGTTACAGCAGATACCTGAAGCGATCTCTTAGTCAGATCTTAGAAGCTAAGCAGGGTCAGCCTTGGTTCGTAATTGGATGGGAGACTTCCAATGAAGATCAAAGTTGCAGTGGCAGGCAATGGCAAACCACCTCTGTTCGTCTCTTGCCATGAAACCCCCACCAGGGATCGCCATAAGTCAACTATGACTTAAGGGTACTCTCTGCTGCCGCATAGGTGCTTTTTTCTACAGTTACAGACAGACTAACATGGCTACTCATCTTGATCTATCTCTGTGGCAGTAGTGCAGCAGTTGGGGATGGCTAAGAATCGGTAGAATAATGAAATATGCCAGCTTGTAACCCTTCAGATGTTAATTGACATCTTAACTCTGTAAAAATTTCTAAGCCCTACTCAAGCCAGATGGTTTCTGTTTGTGGCCCTTCCTCCTGAAATGATAGCAATAGCCTTGCTGTATGTCCTTTTTTCATTGAGAGCTGCCACTATAATCCCAGCCAACTGGCACCATGTCATCTCCCTCAATCAGTCTTTGGGCCCTACATTGCTCAATAGACTTTTGGTTCTCTTTCTTATTATTTATTTATTTATTTATTGCTTTTTATTTATGTAATTTATGTAATTCATTTATGTAATTTATAGAGCCCCATGGCACAGAGTGGTAAGCTGCAGTACTGCAGTCAAAGCTCTGCTCCCAACCTGAGTTTGATCCTGGTGGAAGCCGGGTTCAGGTAGCTGGCTCAAGGTTGACTCAGCCTTCCATCCTTCCGAGTTTGGTAAAACGAGTATCCAGTTTCCTGATGGTAAAGTGTAGATGACTGGGGAAGGCAATGGCAAACCACCACATATAAATTTACCTAATTTATAGTCCACCTCTCACTGAGACTCAAACCGAATTACACAGTGTGAGATTAGAACAGTCAAGATCAAAAACATTTCCATAAACAATGTCATAGGGTAAATAAACACAAGTTTACAAAGACGTAACATTAGCAAGAATACAACATAGTGGGTGACGTCTGTGGTTCCTAACTCATTAGCGGATCATCTTAGATCCCCTTCCTACAATACAGCCCTCCTATCTAGGATTTCTCATTAGGTAACTGCCTTGTTATTCCAGTAGCTTCTCTTATCATTTTTCTGCCTCTGTTGTATGAATTCCATCGCTGGTTTATTAGACCTGTTGAAAAAGTCACATCACATACGTTTTTTAGATGTACAGAGAAGATATGTTTCAAGTACGCCTAAAGTGTGAATGAACACATATTCACAGACAGTTCATAAACTGTGAACACATATTCACAGACATGTGTATCATATGGGTACACTTGTATGAGAGCTGAGGATCATTTTTGAGTTAATGCTTGATGAGAGGTTTGTTGCTGTATAATTTTCACATGTGCAGGTAAGGCTGTGGGAGGGAAATAATTGGAATCATTGGGTAGGATCCAGACAATTTACACCAGTTCCCTCTTCTCACTGCAGACCCTTCCTTGTTATTCCTTAGAGTTTCTTACCCTCAGGAGCAGCATTACATGAAGATCAGCGGGTTGCATAAAGGGGGGGATTTAGGAAGGTTCACTGATGGAACATTTAGCCTGCATCTAATCTCCAGTGTGTACATAGTTTACAGCTGCACCCCGTAGAGATTCAGTGCATGTCTTCAGCTGAGTGGGTGGTTGTCAATGTGATATGATGCCACTATCCTCTTCAAATGTATCCAGATACTTTGTACAGATAGGGCATTGTGTAACAGCTGTCAAATATAAAAATCTCTAACGAAAATGAATTCACATTTCTGAAAATCAGGGTTCTTTCTAGATAATGATACCTGCTTGAAAACTCCTTTTTATGAAATGTCACTTGTGAAAAGTAGAAGTTTTAAGGACTTTTGTTGCATGTTCAGGGTTTGGGCCAGAATTTCATGAAAACTTCCATTAAAAAAGCAAAATTATTACAGCAACTACCATAAGGTTGCTTTCCCTCTTTAAAGTTTTGCTTTAAAATAGTTTAACTAGGACTGCATGACAGGTTAATTGTTCACTAAGGTTTGCCATTAGGCACTATTTATATTGAGGTTGGTTATGCCTGGACAAAAATCCCTGAGTGTATGGGCTGCATAAGTGCTAATACAGTGTGGATTTAACTGTGGATGATGCAAAGATAAAGGGAGAAATTCTGTTCTGGACTGTTTCCCCAAGCATTGAAATGCAGATATTTTATTGTTTGTGTGTTCCTGTACACATATGAATCACATCTTTCCATGGAAACAGTTGGAGATATTCCTTCATCTTGTAAGAAAGTTGCGTTTTTCTCCAAACACAAATTTCTAGATGTGTTGTTGGATCAATTCAATTCAGTTATCAAAAAAGGCAACAAACTGTAGTGAAATGAAAATAAGGTAGAAATAATGTGTGGATCCCATCCTCTGACGTTCTTTACTTTGCAAAAGATAAATCCCTATGTGACCCATTTTTTAAACAGCAATACTTAATTGTTGATCTCTGACCATTTTGTATTAGAAAAGATATAGTAGAATAGATGAAAGAAATAATTAAAGAATACTGAAATAATTAAAAAATTGAGAGCTGAAACTGTTTAAGGCAAGATGGAAAAGTGATTCATAAAATAGTTTAATAAGTGAATAAGTGTGTATGTTAATTACTCTCATTGACCTACTTTTTCATTTTTCAAGAACAAAGTATTAACATAAGCTGATACAAGCTAGCAATCCTAGTGTGTAACTATATAGAACCTTTATAGTTGCTTAGCAGAAAAGATGTAAAGCATATCCTTTTGTCTATTTTATAGTTTATACATGCTTTACATTTTGAAGTAGACGTTCACTTTTTTCAGGATACTCAAGAATTGTTTCAACACAGCAACTCATTCTGTATTGTAGCTGATATTTACAATAGTGAGCTATTAAGCATTATCTTAAAAGGTTTGTAGTAAAAATGTTTCTTCATGGGCCATCTTGGGGTAAGAATCAAATCAGTTATTGTGTATTAAGTAAACTTTAGGGTGCATTAGCACACTTTTGTTTTATACAATGACTAGAGGTTATTGCTTGCTTGCTGTACGTTTTAATATAATTATCATGGATTGCTTTACCTTACCATATCAGTGAATTTCTTAACAATGGAAGCCTATAATAAAGGAAATGTGCTAATTTTCAGCTCAGTATAAAATGTGAACAAGAAATACTTGTTCATTTTAAAATACTTTTTTTCAGAATTCCCCTCATTATGCTGATAGTAAGATTAAAGTGTACGCACTTTAGATGTAAGAAAAGTGGCGAGTAGAGATGGGCACGAACTGGGCTGGTTCATGGTTCGTGAACTGGCAGTTCATCAGAGCCCATTTCTGACCAACCACCATGAACTTTAGGCTGGTTCGTTTTTTGGTTCATCACTGCAGACACTGGCGCCGATCAATCAGTTTCCTAGGCAGCAGGGGATGGACTTCCTGCAGACCTTCTGCTAACCCGGAAATGGCCTTCTACTGGCCCGGAAGTGACCTTCTGCTGACCCAGAAGTGGCGATTTGCTGACCTGGATGTGATGTTTGCATGAACTAAATGAACTGGTTCACGAACTGGGACAGGTTCGTGAAAGTTCGTGGTTCATGAAATGTGACGAACTGCATGGTTCGCTTTCCCCCCCATTCATGCCCATCTCTAGTGGCAAGTTTAATTTTTCATTCTGCATATAGAGATAACACATTTAATGACAATTGTTACTAACTGAATTATGTCAGAATTATTGTTTTCAAAACAATAGAATCCATTTGCCTTTCTTACAATTCATATGATAAAAATAAAGGCTTAAATAACATTCAAAGAGTTACTCCACTGTTTTTAATTGAATGTGTATTCTTGGCCCGTGGGAAAAAGTTATGGCCTCCTAATAGATGTACAGTGTTGTTCAACATAAACTAATTTTTAAAAATTATTAAAATTTTAAAAGCCCCCCCCATTCCCCCGTGTGAAAGCAAAGGGAGTGAGGCAAGCCTCTGTCATGGCTGGAGAGACATGAGGGGAGCTGTCATAGTATCCAAGCTATAAGTTGCCCCAAGCTACAAAACTGCATTCATTTCATTGTACATTTGAAGAGAGACTTCCTCTGTCCATTAATTTTAATAATAGAAGATAATTCATATGAGATTCCTGTATCCTGAAGGGTGTATCTATACTAAAGACTTAAATTAATAGTCTCCCCAGTTTCATTTTAGAGAGAGGAGGCAGTTTGGGGGCAGTTTCCCAGTGATAGTTATTTGAACAGGAATTTCTGTTTACCCAGGCAATTGGAAAATGAAAATAAAACAGCTATGGATGCTAGAATATGCTTTTCATAACTGTCCAGTTCCCTTCCAAATACATTACTACATACCACCCCTTTTCATTAAAATCATAATATTTCAAATATATGGGTACCTTTAATTCTTGTTCTGGGCTTCTTGAAAGCTTGTAGCCTCAACTCTGCTAGCATCAGTTCCTTCTTTGTACTGGGTTGTTTTGGAAATCCTTGCAGCTAAGTTCCCTGGACCCCTCTGCTGCTGCTCATGTTTTTTTAGGTCATCCCACCCACCTCTACTCACTGTAAAGGATTTATGTGCCCTTACTCAAATATTATCTTGATGCCATTTCATGTCTAGGCTTTTCCCTTGAAAAGACACTCCTCCTGTATGAGTTTTTGATAATTCCAGGGACCCCTGTGGGCTGGTGCGCATTGAAATGTTTGACATAAATTGGGGTCCTCCAGAGCCAAACATTTCTCTCAGGCATGGTAATAATAATCTCCCTTCTTACTTTTCTTGCTTCTTCAACACTTCTTCCTCCAGCCTTGGATGTATTAAGTCCAAATGTGTTCTCGTTTTTCTTTCCATTAACGGCCAGGCATGGCCCTCTCAAGTGGTAGTTTGTGGTATGGTCCGGCACTTCAACAGATATGTTTCTAATTTTCCCTTCCCCATTTTCCTAATGCCTTCCTTAAAAGTCTGAACAGCTGTCTTTACTAATCCATTTTCAGCATCATAATAGGGCTCACTGATTGTGTTTGATGAGTCCATTCTTATTCTTATATAGGAATTCCTTAAAATGTGCCATTATCAACCACCATTACTGTGGGCAGGCCATATGCTACAAAAATTTGCCAGAGTTCTTAACATATGGCAGATGAGATTGAGTGCAACACATGTACGACAAGCCAGCCACTTGAAGTGGGTGTTCATGATGATTAAGAAGCTGCGACCTCCATATAAGAACTGGTAAGATCTAAGTGTAATCTGAACCATGGATCTCCTGGCCATTGCCA
This sequence comes from Eublepharis macularius, assembly GCF_028583425.1. Classification (NCBI taxonomy): domain Eukaryota; kingdom Metazoa; phylum Chordata; class Lepidosauria; order Squamata; family Eublepharidae; genus Eublepharis; species Eublepharis macularius. The sequence continues at coordinate 64,671,129 of NC_072800.1, read as the reverse complement.
GGGGCTGAAGGAGGCCACTCCTGAGGTTCTCTGGTATATTTGGCATATGGAGCCTTGACCATTTTTTTTTCTAAACTCTTGTCCATTCTAGGCCACCACACACATAATTTGGGGACAATGACTTCATTAAATGCATGGATGGGCCTCATGGAGTTCCCAGAATACTCATTGTCTGCCCTGCCAGGCACTACAGCTGTAGTTTCCTATAACATCCATCCATTCAGTGTGCTTAGATCTTTGAAAGCTGACTGATATTCATATGCAGCCGCTGGCAAAACCAGATGTTGAAGTCTCATAGTTACTATTATAGGAATTCGCTTTTTTCATTCAAGAGTTCTGTTAAAGGTTTGTGATCTGTTAGGCTGGATAATGTCTTTCTATACAAGTATTGACCAAAAAGAATAGCTAACTCTTCCTTTTCCAGTTCTAGAAGCATAACTAGTAGGTCCCTTCCCACCAATTGCATGGAACAACACCACCCCTACTCCATAAGAGGAAGCTTCGCAAGATAGAATTAGTTCTGTTACTAGATCAAAATGTGTCAAAAGTGCTGTGTGGAGAAATTGTTTTGAAATCCTGGAATAAGCATTGTAGGAGTGGCCCATTCTGAGAAAGTTACAGGGGATTTTTTTTCTGTTGACATTTTACTGCCGTAAGTACAGATCCCATCACCAAAACTTACTCCTCTGTATAGGTTTGCAAGGCCATCTCTGCCTTTCATAATCTTTAAGTTCTTTGTGGCATTTATAACAACAACCACAACAACAACAACAACATTCAATTTATACACCACCCTTCAGGACAATTTACACCCACTCAGAGCGGTTGATGAAGTATGTTATTATCCACACAACAATCACCCTGTGAGGTGGGTGGGGCTGAGAGAGCTCTGGGAAGCTGTGACTGACCCAATTTCTGATATATATTGTAGCCTCTTGATTACTGTGGAAAAGACTACCTGTGTCTAAGTTAATGTAGTTGTTCAGTTCAATGGTGATGTTTATGGGCCCACTTCCTTCACTTTTGAACAAGTACATGGTGTTGATTACTACCTTTGAATCTTCCTCCCCTACCCTTCCAGGTTCAAGGCAGCTGTAGATGTCTCCGTTTCTCTGGCTTTCATTGAGTTTGTGGTTTGAGGAGCACTTCCTACTTTATATTTCCTGGTGAGCTGTCCCAATTTGTAGCACTTATGACAACATGTAGTTATGATGCTGGGAGGGACTCTGCCCATTGAAAACTCCCCTTCAGATTTGGGCTCACTTACTGGGGAATTTGAATATCTTTGAATATCTTCTTATGAATCTTACGAATTTGATTGCCTTGAGTCTCTTAAAGGTCTAGAATTAAGTCTTGTACATTCTTTACAGCAGCCTTGGTGGCCTTTGCCAGCTCTACTGCTTTTGCCCATATTAAATCTCTCAGCTGGCAGTCTTTTAGATATTCTTGTCATTAACACTACAGAAAAAGTTCAGACAAGGAGGGAACACATACCCAGCGCAGTATTCTTCAGCTGCTTAGATGTTCCCACTTTACTTCCTCTTTTTTCCTCTGGCCTCTAGTGCCTTTGGAAACCTCATACAGGATTATTGGCTGTGTTTGATGTTTTTAGGAATGTGCTTGCTTTTAATAGGTTTTGTGTGGATATTTTAAAATAAAGAGTAAGATTCAGGTCCGGTAGCACGTTAAAGACCAACTAGATTTTCAGAGAATGAACTTTCAAGGATTAGAGCTCCATTTGTCTGGACCTGAATCTTGCTCTTCTACTACAGACCAACATGGCCACCCACCTGAAACTTTTTAAATAAAGTGAATCATCCAAAGGAAGCTTTCTGTCACTGCCCCTGGACTGCTGACTCTCTGACTGGGGGGTGAGGTGGGGAGGAAGTTAAATATTTAATGAACATAATTAAGGCTGAGTCAGATATGTGTCCTGCAGAAGATTTCCCGGAATCCTTCATCCGCTGTCTTTGAGCTACTGAAAACATTAGCCATTGTGAGAGAACGTTTTCATATACAGGAAATCTACCGCTTCATGTTATGGTTTTAGGGAATTTCTGTTCTACTGTTCTATTGTTAAAAATACACACTTATACACAAGGTGACATGTAACAAGATAAAAAGCAAAATGTCAACTTGTAACTTAAACGTGGGCTGTGGTATACACATAACTATTTAAAAAATCTTTGCCCTTTACATAATTTGGTTCCACTTCAATGATGATTACAGTGTAGATCTGCCCTCAGTAATGCAAAAGTTTAATGGTCCAGATTAAATCTTCCTTTTGAATGCTTAAAATGTTGTTTACCCTCCTGTATGTGGGAGATTCTTTTATTTCACTCCATAATTGTTAACTATAAAAATTAGCTTTTAAATATCGGACAACCTTTCTGCAAATGCGATGACATCCTGGTCTGTTCAGCCCACAGACCATGATAGCTACACATTGCTGCAGATAAATAATAGATAATTTCTTTTTGCACTGTGTGTTTGAAGCAAGCAGTTGGGGGTGATGGTGATATATTTTCCCTTGCTGAAAACAGTAAAGCAGTTTGATGCTGACTGGCTTGAATATAGTTTCTGTAAAGGTGTTATGTGGTAAGAACTGTGTTGCGCTTTAAATAAAAACACCCAAAGTTGAAAACAAATTTATCAAGTGACCCCATTCTGTTCTTCCTATTTTATTGTGTCTGAAAAGAGAAACTAGAACTGAAATCTGATGCAATACCCCATTTGGTAAAGGAAGATGTTAGTTCCTTATATGAAGTAAAGATTTGGCTTAGGGCATAGCAGGCTGTCTTCTTCCGGGAAACGCAGTTGTATGATTGGAGGAAGGATGAGTTCAATCCCATGTGGTCTAGGTTCAGTAAAGGCCCTTGGTGTCATAGTGACTAGTCAGTAAAAGCTAATATCTTCTTTGATTTGTCACTGATGGATGGGGTAAAGGGAGGAACATGATGGGCCGTTAGTCATACCACTTGGCCAAGTCTTTAAAAACTTTTTCCTCCGGGGGTGACAAACAGATTTCACTGAGTTTAGACTTGAGTAACTCTGCATAGGATTGCACTGAAAGTTGTAGTTGGGTGATGGATAAAACTCAATAAAGCTGTCAAATGGTTCCTCCTCCTCTGGAGGTCAAGGACTTAAGAACATAATAGCAGTCATGCTAAATCAGACCAATAGTCCATCTAGGGGTGCCAGCTCCAGATTAGGAAATACCTGGAGATTTTTGGGGTGGAGCCTGGAGAGGGCATGGTTTGTGGACGAGGGGGACCTCATCAGGGTACAATGCCATAGAGTCCACCCTTCAAAACAGCCATTTTCTCCAAGGAAACTGATTTCTATGGTTTGGGGATCAGTTGTACTTCCAGGAGATCTCTAGCCATTACTAGACTGATTAGGCTGACAACCCTAAGTCCATCTAGTGCAACATCCTATTTCTCTTGGAAGGCTAAGAAACCCATGAATTGTTACTACTGAGAAAACATAAATTGAATAACAGCATTAGTTGTTAAGTTCTGAAGCTCTGTCCACTTATAATGAACACCTTTTTAAAAGTAGATAACTTCATTGCCCCCTTGAAGTACCCTGCTGAGCTCTGAGTCACAGTAGCTAAAGAATTACTTCATTCCTAGAAAACATAAACTCAGCCACCTGGAACCCAGGAAAATCAGGAGTAGGCAAGTTTGATAAATGCAATTTGGAGCACTATCAATTAAGATGGAAGCTATGACTGTTACCTTTCTAAAAACCAGAAATGGTTGTGTTGAGAAAAAACAGTTTCAGTCTTTTAAATGGAAGCTGCCATCTTATAAATTAAAAATCACTCTTTTTTCATTCAAGAGGGGTATATGCATCTGATGAAGTATACTCTAATCAGTGAAAGTTTGTGCTGGTATAAACACTTGTTAGTTTTTAAGGTCCCACTTAGGGCTGCCATTCCCCCACCTGGGGCGGGGGATCCCCAGTTCCCACCTCTTCCCTCGAACCCCACTTACTAGCCAGCGGGGGGGGGGCATGCAGGGAAGGAGAGTTAAACCATTCCCCTCTACATTATCCCCCCAATAGAAATTAGTTCCCCAAATAGAAACTCCTATATTGGACTAACTTTGCATAGACGGCACTGTATTTCATTAATTCACTGATTTAAAAAAGCTGGTTTCCCAGTGGTGGACAAACAGATTTCAGAGAGCTTAGATTAAATTCTACATAGGATTGCACTGAAAGAGAAATAACAGTGGAGTTGGGTGACGGGCAAATGGTTTCCGTCTCTCTGGAGTTTAAGAACATAAGAGCAGTCATGCTGAATCAGACCAATAGTCAACACTATTAGCGTAGTTTCTTAAATGACCTTTTGTGGAAATGTACTATCATTTAGAGAGCTGGAGAAAATGGCACATGTGTCTTGGAGCATAAATACATTGTTTGAAAAATCTATCTGGGCTAAGATTGTTCTTGCGCATTAGAGTTTTCAGAAACAGGAAAGCAGTTATTTGGTAATTCAAGCACAGTAAAAAGGAAATTGACCTGAGTAATTAGCTAGTGTTAGCTAGGAATTTTGATGAATTTCTGCCTAATTTAACATATGAAGAAACACACAGTATAGTCCAGTCCTCGACAGAAGTAGAGTACTCTTATCGCTGCTGTTGGCCATGTTAACCATTTTGGTTGCAAAACTCTGTAAGGAAATGCAAATCATTTTCTTAAGTTAACGATCTTTCTTAATCATCATGGGATTTTTTCTTATTCACCAGCTGAATTAAGAGATTTGCTAAATAGATAATTCCAGCAGATTTAAACAAAATGTGAGAAAATAGCTCTCCATTCCTGTATAATGCAGAAGGACCAGGGTTGGCATTTGATAAACATCAGAACAGTTTATCTTGCCTTGGAGGCTGCGATTATAGATGCCACGGTTGTAATTAAGCCTATCCCAAGGCGAGTATGTGTTTTTTATTGGTTGCCACAGATAAGAAGGTGTTAGGCACGATATTTAATTACTTTTCCCCCACAGCCTATTATAGTTGCTCACCAGGGCCAAATTAGCCCCAAATATAAAATAGGGCATTTCTTTTCTCTCTTTGACATGTTGAACATATTTTCCTTATATGACAAACGGTCTGTAAACACTTTGAATGTCTTAATTAAAATTTGGTAGAGCTGCCATGGGCGGGATAAAATTATATCGGGGAACCGCCTGCTGGCCAATCCTATAGCATAGTATACGGGCTCAAAGAACAGCCAAACTAGTAATAAGATGTTGCTATTTGTTTACCATGATTTACTAGGCGATACAAAATGCTAGTAAGATGCAGGTCATCTCTTCATTTGCACAAAATAATAACATTGTTACTCCCTAACATAGGGATCATAGCCTTGGTTGCCCTGATTGATGACTTTCGCTGGGAAAGTAACAGGGGGAATGTGTCCCTGTTGATTCTCCTGGACCTCTAAGTGGCTTTTGATACCATTGACTACGGCATCCTTCTGGAGAGGCTGGCTGGGCTGGAAGTAGTGGTTCTGCTCTTATGCGGCCGGCTGATTACTGAAGGTGGTGCTGCTCCAGGGCCCCATGGCATTTATGCTGTGAAGTCCCCTATCTTGTCCTCAATGCTATTTAACATGACTGGGAGAGGTGTTCTGGGTATTTGGAGTGAGATGTGACCAATACACTGATGATACTCAGCTCTGTCTCTCCTTAACAGCTAAGCCGGGTAGGTCTGTGGAAGTCCTGAATAAGTGTTTGGAGAAAGTAAAGGGACAGGTGAAGGTGAATAAACTGAAGCTCAATTCAGACAAAACTAAGGTGCAGTTAGCTCATGGAGCAGGCTTATAGCTTTGGGAGATCCTGGATACTGGCCTAGAGTTGGAGGCTCAGATCTCCACCATGATGCATAGTGCCCAGCAGCAGCTAGTTCACCGGCTATGGTCATTCCTCAAAAAAACATGATCTGGCCACTGTGTTCTGATCCTCCCATACTATCCAGCCCATCAGTAAAGATCTGCTTCACAAGCAGATCTTAAGACTGGCTCTGGTGCTTAACCTTTGGAGGTGGATTGGGTTTTTCTGTGGTGACACCTTGCCTTTGGATTCCCCTTTCCCTTAAGGCTCAACCGGCACTTTCTTTCTGGTGTCAGGCCAAAACATCTTCTTACCCAGGCTTTTAATTAGGGCTTTTTATCAGCTTGTTAAAGTGGCTGGAGCAGTGACCGCCCACCCTAGACTTGGCCCCAGGGCCAACCTCCAGGATGGGAGAGGAGTGCGGGAAAGCCCCACCTGAGGCCCCAGCCCACCCCCAACAGTCCCCATGAGCCAACTTACAGGACGGCAAGGCATAGAGGAGATCGCCCCATGATGGCTGGAATAGGCCAGAGGAGGCCACCAGCCAGCTGGGACTTGCAACGGTGCAGCAGCAAGCCGCCTGTCAGCTGAATTCCGCAGCAGTGCAGCAACAGCCAACACAACAGGCCCAAGCCAAGCTGGAGAAAGCACAGGCTGAGACGATGACACCTGGTGCGGTGCAGCTGAGCATGGAGTCAGGAAGGCCAGAAGCTGCAGCATTCAGTGAGGGAGATCCCAGGCGACCAGACCCGATGCTGCCGGGCAGGGCCCAGGTAGGGCTGGAGGCGGGAACTGCAGGAGGAGGGGTGGGGTTACGGCTAGCCTGGAGCCAGGTCACCATTGGATTGAGGAGAGGAGGAGCCTCGAGCTGAGAGACGGGCTTGTCCTGTACCTAGAGGCGGCAACAGATGAGGGTGGTGGAGGGCTCAGGGAACACATGAGGCATAGAAGCAGATTGACGGCCGCGAGGGGGAAGGGCTTGAAGGATGCTATGTTTTTATGCCACTTGTGTCCAATGCCTTGTTTTAAATGGCTGTTTTTTAATACTGTGAGGTGGTTTAATTGTAAGCCACCTTGAGCAGGACTCTGAAGAGGCTGCATAGAAATATCCTAAATAGTTATTATTTATTTATTTTATTAGATGTTTAGCCCATCCTCCCTGTAAGCAGGCTCAAGGTGTGTTACATCAATAGTCAATACATCATATAAATAACTAAATAAATGGTTGTTGTGGATTTTCTGGGCTGTATAGCCGTGGTCTTGGCATTGTAGTTCCTGACGTTTCGCCAGCAGCTGTGACTGGCATCTTCAGAGGTGTAGCACCAAAAGACAGAGATCTTTCAGTGTCACAGTGTGGAAAATAAATATTTGCATGGACACCAAATTTCGTTAATCTTTCTGTTGCTTCGTTTCTCATTTCTTTGCATATTTTTGCTTCTTTATGTCTGAATACATCTCAGTGATTTTCATAGGAACAGGAACCATTTCTCACAAAAGAAGAATTTAGAATAATGTGTTATGGTTCAATGTGGAGCCTATTAAAATCAGTATTAAACACTCCTATTGATATTAGTGGTTCTGGATTGCTTTCTTAGACAGTCATTTCAGCACTATAATAAATTAGTCCTCTGATAGGAGGACTCCTTTTTCTGGAGGAATACTTTTTACAATGCTGAAAAGAATAATTGCATCCAACCCATTATTCTGGTCTTGTGTGGTTCTATGCAAAGTTAGTTTTCTGTTGTTTAACTTCTACATGCGAAAAATATAGAGCACTTTTGTTACCCTTCTCTGTGCTGTACTACTTTACTTCCTGAAGTAAGTTAGAATGGAATAATAGCAGAGCATTGTACTAATTCATCTCATTCAAATAGTGGTCACTAGGGAAAAGATTCTACCTGATGGATTCTTGGGGGGGGGAATTAAAAGGAGGGGGTAGCTACACATAAAAATTACTTAATTTTTCCAATGTTCTTAATAGGAAAAATGCAAAATTTTATACAGCATAAAAATGATTTAATTGTATGAAAACAATTAGCAAGCACTATAATTCTCTCTATCCAAAAGGGAGCGGGGGGGAGACAAAAAAAATGTAGCAATCGCCATTCTGTCTGCTTAAATATTTAACAACGTTGTCTAGATGATGGTGTAAAAGCTTTGGCTCAAGAATTTAGGATTGATAATTATTGTTGCTAAGCCTCTGCCCCATGGCTTCTCCTTCCTTTCATTCTCTCCTCATTTAATGCTAAGTTGATCCACAGCAAGTGTGGTGTTTCGGTTTGGGAAAAAAGTCCAGCTCGCAGGGAGCAGTGAAGCAATATTAAGCTTCAGAAAAGAACAGTCCTTCCATCTACTGAGGGAATGCAAATGAGTGTGAGCGTGTTTGTGTGTCAGTAACCCTGTGGGCACGATGCCCAGAAGAACTGGTGAGGGGAAAGGATTTTATCACTGAAGGGAGGCTGTAGGAAAGGAGGTGGCTGAGGAAAGGAAAAATTCTGAGGCGAAAGGGTAAAGAAAACTGAAGTGTGTTCTTTTGTGCAGAAACCAATGAAGCCTGGTGAGGAGACTAACAGAGAATGGCCTGCGAAGCTCTCACAGATACATCAAGAGCAGCAGCTTTAAGTGCCACAAAGAGCTAGCCAACCTGCAGGAAAGACTAACAGGTCCACCCTAAGCAATTACATCCTAAATCTATTGAACTCAGTAGGTTTAGAAGGGTGTAACTGAGCTCAGGATGGCACTGTCAGAGGCTTTCTGAAGGCCTGAGGATGAGGTGGAGAGTAAAAATGAAACCCTTTGTCATCCTCTGGTTCTACTTTTAATTGTTTGAGATTTTATCTGTGTTTCCTGCTTTGATTTCCCACTCTCACTTGTTGAATAAACTCTGGTTTAAGTTTTATTGATGGAGCATAAAAGATGATTAGGTCTATGAGTTTTTTTCAAAGAGGAATTTTTCTGTCTTGCTCACTGGTCAGTATCCCACCCCCCTCTGTTTAGTAATAGAGGAAGCAGAAGGCACTGTTAATTTCTTCTTTTCACCCCACCTGTTCCATTAACCAACTCAGGACCCCTAATTTGTTCCCTAGACTGGAGCTGGTGGGAGAAACTGATTACATGTAAAAAACTAAATAGGAATCTAATTGGTCCATCTAACCAACTTGTTGCCTACTCTGTCAGTCTTCCTCGATTTTGCTGCTTGAGGATGTAATTATTCTTTTTGGCATTGTAAAAAAAGATTAAATCTCTTCTAGAGATTTAATCTGGGAACTTGTGCAGGCAAGCTGTATGCTGAAGTTGTGAGGTTTGGCTCCCCCTCTGATGTAATATACCTAGGTGGGAGTAGATCATTTATAGGTTTGTTTATACAGATGTAGGAAGTAGGAACAATGGTGTTGATCCTGCGGCTCCATTCTGCCGAGGAATTCTCCATGGCATTCGGGACTCTTTCCTCCAAAGGAAGGAATCTTTCTGTAATGGAAGACTCCTAACATTGCAAGAGAGCCATTGGATCTAAAACATAGTACGGTAGCAATATAAAGATTTTATGTAATATAACTTTTATACTTGCTTCTGGGAGGTGAGGATAAGAAAAATGTGTTATGCAGGCAACATTCAATCAAATCTAAAATATTACTTTAATTATAGAGAATTGAAATGGGAAGGGGAACGTGCACTAGAAAGGCCCAGACTACTGTCTCTCCACCTTCCTTCGCTCCTTAGAGATGTTTCTTCTTTAGAGTTTCCAGCCAGAGCTCCCGCCTCCTGTTGTATGAAGCTAGGGGACTATGAAAGCTTTGAAGCAGCCCTGTTTAAAAATTATGATGTGATGCCAGAGAAAAGCAGAAGCTTTCTTTTGAAGATTGCTGGCCTCCTTCCTGGGTGAGTTGCCAGTGGTGAAATCTTGCTGGCTGAGCGGTTGCATTCCTGCATGACTTGCCAGCACTGAAATCTTGCTGGCTGAGAGGTTGCAGTAGTGCTTCCGGCATCGCCCCCTGCTTCCCAGCACCTTGCTGAAAATGCTTTTGCGGGAGAAATGAGAGTCTTGTCTCCAGTGCAGAGCTGCCTTACTGAACGGCTTCCACAGGAAAGCCACTGGCTCAGAGCTGAGAAGAGAGCCTGCAGCACCTATAATGTACAGAATTTATTTGCACTCTTTGTTAAAATTGTCAGTGTGCCTGTCTGCACAGTCATGATGTCACCAACACAACAAGAGAAGCCTTCCAGTTTGTAAAAATGGCTTCTTCCTTGTAACTCCTCCATATTGATGCGCTTGATTTCAATTTTAAAAAACATATCCTCATTTGTTCTTGATACTTGGTTCTGCTTTTCATTATGTAACTCTGCAAACATATCATGAAGGCCAGTGCGATGGACTGTTTAGAGTGTTGCACTATCATCTGGGAGACCCAGGTTCAAATTCCTGCTCTGCTATGGAAGCTTGCGGGGTGACCTTGGGCCAGTCACATGCTCTCAGCCTAACCTACAACACAGGCTTGTTGAGAGGAGAAGAGGAGAATGATGTAAACCGGTTTCGGTCCTCTTTAAAGGTGGTATACAATAAATAATAATAAATAAGTTTTATTAAGCATTACACAGTCTGATGGAGATGGCATTTGACTGTATTTGAAAAAACTGTGTTTGTAAATACCAGGGAGGCAAAAGAGCAGAAAAGGACAGAGTTAAGTTCTGTGTGGGCCTGGTCTGTTCACAGCTTAAGTTATCAAGACTGAAGAGACAATTGAGGCATCTTATTTTGCCCCAAGTGTTATATACTGAAATCTACTCAAATGATTACAGAAGTTATTACTGGTTTGGAATGGCTTTTCTATGTGAAAAGGCTAAAGAGACTGGGATTTTTCAGTTTAGAAAAAAGGTGACAGGAGGGACATGATAGAGGTTATAAAATTATGCTTGGGTCAGAGAGAGTGGAATGAGGGAACTTTTTCCCCCTCTCTCAAAATACTAGAACTCAGGGACACCTGGTGAAGTGGATGGGCAATAAATTCAGGACAGACAAAAGGCAATACTACTGTACTCACCAAAGGATTAAAATATGGAATTTATTTCCAGAGGAATGATGCCATTGTCTCGCTGGGGCCGGGGGATCTCCCACTCCTACCCTCAGCCCCCCGCCTCTATTCACCGGTCCGGCAAGAGAGGAAAAGTAGGGGAACGGGCCTCCTGGGTGTGCTCCTGGGCTGGTGCAATGATGTCACCTCTGGGAGTAACATCATGCTGCCCCTGAGAGCACTTCTGTGTGTCTCAGCGAGCCAATTTGGGCCCTTTCCCTTAGTCTTTAGTGGAGATTGCAGCCCATACCATCCCTGCTTTCTATACTTCAACTGGCCTTGTAGTGTGAGTTGAAAACTACCAGGGCCTGGCTGCTAGGAGGCTTAGGTTAAGTTCCACTTGGGTGCCTTACATCTGTGGACCAAAAGAGTCAGTGTGGAATAATGATAGGAGTGGTTGGATGAAGCTTGGGCAGACTTGAGTTCAGATCCTCAAGGGTAAAATGGAGATACGAAGACACACGTATGCCACTCTGATCTCCTTGGAGGACAGGGCTGGGAGGACAGTATAATGACCTTGTGTGTTTTGCTGACATCAATAAATTGTAATCTCATGAGTGAAAAATATACTTGATTGGACTAAAGGTTTACAATTGTTTAAAAATTTAAAATGCTGAAAGAACTAAAGGACACATTTGACTTAATTTGCTGTTGCTTGGAAATCTTCATGATTCCCAGTTCATTACTCCATTCATTGTGCGATTTTGTTTTCAACCTGCTATATACTGTGACTGTCAGCAGGATAACGATCCAGGGCCATTGAATCCTTATTTAGTCCTCTTTTAAATATATAAATAGCACACAGTGCATCAGAATGGCTTTTTTTAGAAACATCAATATTTTAGCAGCATTGAGGGAGATTTCAGAGGGTTGCACAGAAAAAGAAGCTGCTGAAACGTTCAGAGAGCTGGACTGTTGTGAACAGGGTGGGAGTACTACAAAAATACAGTGCTGTTTGGTTGATTGGTTTAAACAAAAACAGCTTTCATGCAGCACTAGAACTGCATATCATCAGTGCTCTGGATTAAGCTGTTTTAATTGAATCATGGGGATTTGATCATTCATTTTTATTTTTACACATTCATATTACACTTTCTGTTTTAAACCTTTTGCCAGTATACACATACTTCAGGTATCACTGTCTGTTTCTGTCAATAAGCTGTCAAAACATTCATATGGTTAAAAAGTAGGAATGAATAGATTCTCCCACGTTCATTCTATTATTCTTCTGTTTCCAACAATCAGAATCAAGCAATCTGTATTTTAAATGAGTAAAACTTGTTTTGGGAGGACCGATGGCTGAACAATAATAGGGGTTTAGTTCCTTGAGCAGAAGATCAAATATCTCAACAGATTAGATTGAACCAACTGCTGCAATAAGCATCGGTCGCCCGACTTACCCGGGTGGCCACAGTTCTCTTTGTCAGATGCATCTGGCAGGGAGAGCTGTGGTTATCGAAGGCTTATACTACATAGGAATTGGACGCTTTTACTGCTGCAAACTAACACGGCAAACTGACTCCACACCAAAAGGAGATGTTTACATTTACTAGCAAAGGAATGTTTTGGTTGCCTCCCCGCTAATTGCATCCTGTCCCCTTCTGATATATGTCTCCTTCTCTCCCCTATCTCCCCTCCTCTTCTGTATTTGACCAGTTTGGATCATGCATCTGATGAAGAGAACTTGATTCTCGAAAGCTTATGCTACAATAAAATTGGTTAGTCTTAAGGTGCTACTGGACTCTTTTTGATTTTGCTACTACAGACTAACACGGCTAACTCCTCTGGATCTATGAACATAGATTGGGTCTTCCATGGGCCCATATCCTTTAAGAAAATGTGCCTTCCTCCTATGCTCTGCATATGATTTCACCAAAGAGACCCTGTACAAGACACATCAGTGTTTAGGGCAAAGCATGTTACAGAGGAGCAAGCCCTTTGGCTCTGCCACTGTTCATAGTTGATGACTCTGCCCTTTCTACATTGACACAGTGCTTACAGTGCAGCACAGTCTGTAAGCACAGAACCCCCATTCCTATGATAAGGAGCGCTGGTTTTCAAACATGAGGCAGTGATTATGCCCATAAAGCTTGCATGTGTTGAATGTGCGTAAATGGGGCCAGTTTGCTCTATTGTATGCAGGGATGGGACCAGCATTCTCCCACTGCCGCTCTATGTGAATTGTCCCTGTACACTGATATGAAAAGTACCCAATGTTATTGTTAACCACTGTATGAATGTATTTCTGAGCACTCTTCTATCGAGGTTCCTAGTCCACCATATAGAACTATAGTTCTGTCTGAGAGCCAAACTACACAAGACAAGTTACATGAGGCTATGTAAGTTTCTAGAATCATGTCTGCTCCTATCTGCCCATGTCCATTTTATCCCTAGTGAACACGTGTCCTGTAACCCTAGTTCGTGCATGTGTCAGGGAACTGATACAGTCATGGTTGTGAGTGTCCATGGTTATAATCCATAAGTCATCATTGCAGAGTGTTGATTTTGGGCGGCTTCTGCTTCCCTCTCCCCTCTCCCCTCTTTTTGCCCTTAGATCTGGCTTCTACCCAAACTGTTTAGCTTTTAATATGGCAGATATTAAATTATCCCATTTTCTAGTTGACGCCACTGCCTCTCTACTCTTCCATGCAGCGTCTTCGTTTGGGATAAGGAGGAGGTGGGAAGAAAGATTGTGGCAACACGACTGAGCATCTGAGCAAAAGTTCAGAAACATGCCTGATACATGAACCTGAAAAGGAAGAGGTGGGGGGGTCCTTGCTCTCCAGTTTGGCTCGGCAATAAAGAACAAATTGAGTAAAATTTGGCCATTATTTCAAGTTCGGAGCTTCCCGGAGGGGGGCATTTTAGGACTGAATTTTACCAAATTTGCTGGGGACCTACTTCTAGCTGTTCTCTAAAGACTCACCAAGTCTCATGAAGATTGGACTTCGAGGGTCCACTTTGTGGGTCCTGAAAGAAGGTGCCTCCGGCCACCTCTAATCTCCTTATTCCCTGTGGGGAAAACTAGGGAAGCTATCTTGGGGGCTGGGGTGGCATTTTGCAAGCAAAATCCTCCAACTTTGCATGAGACTTACTCCTCACTGTCCTCTAAAGACCGCTCAAGTTTCAGGGAGACTGAACCCCTGGAAAGGCATGATCATTGGGTTTCCCCAGTTGCTGTCTTTTTCTCTCCACAATAGTAAAAAATGGGCTGGCTGATGGCACCTTCTTTGGGGGGGGGCGCTAAAATGGCTCTCCAAGGTCCAGTTTTCCTGAAACTTGGAAGGTCTTTAGAGGACAGTTAGCAGTAGGTCCTCTGCAAATTTTGTAGATTTATATTGCAAAATGCCACCTCCATCTCCCTGCATAGCCCCCGTAGTTTCCCCTGTAGATAATAATGGAGTTCGGAGATGGCTGGGGGCAAACAAGCAGGAAAGAGTTGATTCTGGCTGACGGCAAGAAATGCTGCCGTTGCTCCCGAAGTGGAGATCGCCCATCCCCATTTGCATAGGTGCCCCTCCTTCCTGGAGAGCTGAGCTGCAAGATCTCAGCAGAGGTGTGAAACCCCCCAGGGAAACTTATGTAAGTGCGTTAAAGTGTCATAAGCGTGTAATTCGTCTCATGTAGTTTGGCTCTATGTTTGAAGCTGTGTAGGGATTCTCTGTATTTCTCAGTTCTTTTTATTTTTAAAAATACTATCCAGATCTTAGAGTATAAGGACTGGCAAAAAGATAAAAGTCAAATTGAGGTGGTGTCATTGTAAACACAAGTATTACATTTTTCATGTGTATACATTTTTTCATGTGTATATAGAACCCTTTCAAAGGACTGTAATACTACTTTTCTTTTCCATATGGTTTTAAACAAGAAATTAAAAACAGAGATCTTCTGGATAGCATTAATATTACTACTACTTCATTGGAAAAATCCCAGTTCGCATATGTTTTCTGTGAAATACTGCTCAGAATTAATGCACATAGCGCTTTGCTTCTTTTCCAAGACACTTAATATCAGTGGCTGACCAGATATTTCAATAATACAGTAACAAAGTAGCTGTGTCAAAATGTCTATAGGCAAGAACCATTATTTTTCATAACCATAGCAGCAAGCATTCCATAAATCCACCGTATCAATAATAAAAACAAAGATGTGGGTGGATCAGGGGGATGTAGCCATAGTGAGGTCTGGATATAGCAGGTACAGAGTTCTGGAGTGACAAGCACCCAGCTGCCACCATTTCCACCTCCATGTATTATTATATTTATGTAGCACTTACACATTCGTAGAACACTTCCAATGCTGAAAGCACCTTTCAACAATAGCCTTGAAAGGTAGACCAGTGTGGGATGTACAATTTGGATTCAGAAATATTTGAAATTCACCAAATTATGCCATATTCTGAAATTTTCCAAGTTTTCCATGAGTGGAGGTATGCATTTGGAGTGGAAGTATATGCATGTATGAATGTTCTGAGGAATTATGTACTGTTGGTTCATGCAACTTTCAAATACAATGTTTGCTAAACTGTTTTCCAAGTGACCATCATATTCATACTCTTTCTTTTCTATCATTGCAGTGATTTACTGTCTTCAGACTACCTTGAGAGACATATTGAACATGGAGGAAAGAAGGTGGAGGTTAAAGTAAGAACTTGCACACTTGTATTTTTGTTGTTCTTTAAAAATGCACTGTCATCATGTTGCATATCATTAAACTGCCCTGATTTTACTGCAAGCAGTGCTGCTGTGGATGTACTTTGAACATATAAGGCCTCACACCATACATTTGGTAAAATGAAACATAACACATAATATTATAGTTTACATACTGAGCTGTAAAGCTTCTATATGATTGAAGCGCCTGACCATTCCTTGTATAAAGGCTCAAGTGACAGCAGAGTTGGGTATCTGAGAACAGACAGTCGAAGAGGAATACAAGAAGGTGAGAGAGCCAAAGAGAAGCAGATGGTTGCAGCTGAACAGACATTTTGTAAGTCCATAACATGTATGCTAACTGATTTAGAATGATAAATTAAGAACCTAGTTGGACCTTAAAGATGAACAAGAATGATTCCTGCATAAGTTTTTTTATGAATCAAAACTCACTTCATCTAATGCACAAGAGTTCATCTGTAAGGCCAGGTGTTCCCTACGTGGTTCCTTTGGGCCCATCAAGTTTTTTTAGAATGTGAGCAGGACTGGATGGAGCTTTGCTCAGCAAGGATTGTGATTGGCCTGTGCAGATCTAAAAAAATTGCTTTGGCAGCAGCCGCCACAAAGATCTTTACTGTGTGACTGAAGATAAGCTGCCAGTCCCCTGGTGAGAGTGGGGATCCCCTGCTACCAGCCTCTGCCCTCGCCACCGCTTACCTGGCTGACGGTGGGGGGAGACATGGGGAACCTCCTGGGCCAGCACAAAGTGGGCGTGATCCTAGCGGGTGCGGTCACTTCCACAAGCAATGTCTTTGCACTTGGCAGCGGGCGTGCTTCTATGCTTTGCAGGGGCCAATTTTGACCCCCAATGGGATCATGTGCCAGGAGGCTCCCCCAATGGGAGCCTCCTGGCGCGATGTCATCACCAAAGGTGCCTGCAAGCTCAAAATGGTTAGGGACCTCTGCATTAGGCAGATGTGTGTATAGTAAAAGCTGCAAAATATAGAAAGGTGGGTGATGGGGGTGTAACGTTTTAGGTACAGCCACTAAGATGCCATTGGGCATCACTGAGGAGCAACACTCAGGATTGACTTTTTTTGTGAAAGTCAGGTTGTTTTTTATACCAGATAAAGATTTACTTCATTTTACTGCAAGTAGTGCTAGGGGTCTGTGATCTGGGATTCATGAAACAGCAAAATAGCCAGATTTATATTGATCCAGCATAATCTGGCTATGCTGGATCACATTGAAGAATCCCAGATCAGATAGCATGATACAATCATAGAATCTAGGGAGCTGAATCGTGACGGACCAGATTATTCGGCCACAGAAAAAGCACGCAGCCAGTGGAGCAGCAGTGAATGAGGGCAGCGCTAGTGGTGCGAAGTGGAGGCACACCTCACACCACAGCAGGAAAGCAGCATGGTGGGGAACAGGAGGCAGCAAGCAGAGTAGATTCCCCTCCCACCCAACCCCGCCCTGCCCAGGCTTCAAGAGAGCCCTTCATGCTGCTGCTGGCCACCTTTAAGCTCTGTGGTTCCAGTGAGCCTTCCCCTTTGCTTCAGTAAGGATTCTTTTACATGGGGATTTTGTGGTGTGACATTGGTTCCCTTGGTTCTGTTGGGATTTGTTTGAATGGGAGTAGGACTTTGTGCTGCTGCCCTCTCACTCACTGCTGCTCCACCTTTGCTGCCTATTTCTCTCCACTAGGCAAGGACTGTGGATTCCCTCCCATCCCACCTCCACCCCTGCCCATGCTCCAAATGAGCCCTTCAAGCCACTGCCAGACACCTTTTAAACTCCTGGACATGTCTAGCAATCCTCACCCCCCCCCCCGTTTCGGTTTGGGATTCTCTGGTTTAACGTTGGTTCTCTTGCTGTAGTTTGGTTCTTTGGGGCTTTGTTGGTTCAGCTTGCACTGGAATGGGACTTGTACTGGGACTGGCTTTTGGCCAGGGTTGCCTTTGCTTAACATTTGCCAGGAAAGCCTTGGAAGTATTTCCTCCGTAGGAAACAATCAAGAATGGTTGGGGGCAGCTTGTTCAGGGGCCTGTAAAATTCGATCCCATGGTCCAGTCTTCCTGAAATTTAACGGGTCCTTAGTGAACAGTAATTGGGAAGGTTCTCTGAAAATTTGATGAAATTTTCTTGAAATATGCCCTCTAGGCCCCCAGATCCAGAGCCCTGGGGCGCAGAATGGTAAGCTGCAGTACTGCAGCCCAAGCTCTGCTCATGACCTGAGTTTGATCCTGGTGGAAGCTGGGTTCAAGTAGCTGACTCAAGGTTGACTCAGCCTTCCATCCTTCCGAGGTTGGTAAAATGAATACCCAGGTTCATCTTCGTTCTTCTGTGCCTCCACACATGGGGACTGCGCAGGCGCAGGCCAGCCGCCGGAGAATTTTCTATAGCTTCTATGGCTCCAAAGGGGCCGTTTGTCGCGCGCCTCAGCGACCGTTTTCCCGCCCAAACGGTCACATGCTCCTCCAGCGACCAACGCCCCCTTCCCTCAGTTCTCTTCTTGCTGCCGCTTGGAGAGAACGTGAGCTTCGTTGCTCTGTGCTTTTGTGCTTTTCTGCTTTGACTTCTGGATTGATCTTTGGCTTTTGACTTCGGACTTTGGACTTCGTTTACTCTTCTGCTTGCTGATTTGGACTTTGGATTGGACTCGGTAATATACGACCCGGACTGTTTGACCCCTCTTAGCGTGCCCCTGAAGATGGCCTCAAAGGCGCTCTTCAAGCATTGCCTCCAGTGCCACACTAAAATGGCCAAGACCGATGGCCATGAACTGTGTCTGTTTTGTTTGGGGGAGACCCACAATGTTTCAGCCTGTAAAATCTGCCAGGGTTTTACCAACAAGGCCCGGCAGGAGCGCAAGACTCGATTGAATTCATCCCTGTGGCAGAAGGTCATGTCCGGAGGTACCCCGTTGCCTTCCCCCAAGGCCGGCCCTAGCCCCTCTGCCGGACAGCAATCTAGAGCGGGCTCAGTGGCTTCCGCGAAGTCGGGGTCGAAATCGCGTCCCCCAAGTGCCTCGGCGTCAAGAGCGGCCTCACCGGCGCAGGGATCGGCAAGGCCGCCCCGAAGCGCGTCTTCTACCCGCTCGGATCCGAGACCAGCTTTGGAACCGAGGATTGTGGTACCGAGTCCCCGTTCGGAACCGACGGCCGGCTCGATTCCGATCAGAGCGAAGGGGTTGAAGCCGAGGTCCACTTCGACGTCGAAGAGCCCATCGGTTCCGAGGTCTTCGTCGGAACCACCGGCCAAGAAGAAGAAGACCAAGCATCGCCACCGGTTGCCGCGTCCCGCTCCACAAGAGGACGTCATTGTTCTCCCTCGCACGCCTTCTCCCCACCTAGGTTCCCCGGAACCGGAGGGGGTCTTGGAACCGGTGCCGGAACCGTTGGCGTTTGAGGTGGTGCCGGGCGAGTTTTCTCCGGGGCCGGAACCGAGCCCACTGCCGAGTCGGAGTCGACCATCGCCTGCCCGTCGTTCCCCCTCTGCTGCCAGCTGTGAGCGGCATCGGTCCGGAGGGAGTGCCAGTTCCGGCCGTTCCATCGCATCCCGTCACCGCCAGGCTTCCTATCTCCCCCCAACGTACCACTGCCAGTGGGAAGGGGCACCCGCCGGGTTCTCCGGCTCGGAACCGAGGCCTTCGACGTCGAGGCAAGCGTGGTTCCCCCCACCGATCCAGGGTGAGGAATCACAGCACAGTTCCGAAGTGGAAGAAGGAGAGAGCATGGGGGACTACTGTTCCGAGTCCTGGTCCGAGCCTTTGCCGGATGACAACGTGGCGCCGAGCACCGGCTCACCATACGAGGATCTGAGGATCTACTCGGACCAGATGGCCCGGATGGCACAGGCGCTGGAGATGGACATCTCATCGGCGACCCCCCAGACCAAGGACAAGCTCCTGAAGAGGATCTACGGGGACAACCCGGCGTCCATCGGCTTCCCCATGTTGGAAGCTATTGAGGAGATTGTGGAGAGGGTCTGGAAGGTGCCCTGTGACCAGCCTGCGACCTCCAAGAGGATCGAGCAGCTTTATAAAATCAAACAGGGCACCTGGCAAGCGTTGGTGAAACACCCTCCACCCTCCTCACTAGTCAAGGAGGAATTCCACCCCCGGCGTTCAGGCCACACTTTTGTGCCGGCTGACAAGGAGAGCAGGAAGCTTGATGCGCTTGGCAGACGGCAATACTTGGTTGCTTCGCTGGGCCTTAGGATCGCCAACTACCAGACCATCATGGCTGGTTACCAGCTTTATCTCTGGGAGAAGTTGGCGTCCTATGTTGGAGACCTCCCACCTGATAAGAAGGCGGTAGTATCCCTTCTGCAGACTGAGGCTGTGCGGCTGTCCAAGCAGCAGATGAACGCGGGGAGCCACGCTGCCGACACTGTTGCACGGGGAATGGCTTCGGCGGTGGTCCTCAGGCGCCACTCCTGGTTGAGGTCAACTGCCCTGTCACAGGAGGTGCGTTCCAGGGTGGAGAGCATGCCCTTTGAAGGGGAATCGCTGTTCTCCAAGTCCACCGACGAGACCTTAAAGAAGAAAAAAGAGGACAGGCAGACGGTGCGGTCCTTGGGGCTGGCTCCTGCGGACAAGCCCACCTCCAAGCCACGGTACGCTCCCCGGTACGGCCCTTATCACTACCAGGGCAGGTACCAGCAGCAGCGGCCGGGCTACCAGCAATATCCTGCCTACCCGCAACGGACCTATCCTCCTGCACAGCAACAGAGGAGGCGTAGACCCTTCAAGCCTCGCCCGTCACAGCCACCGGCCCAGCAGAGAGATCAGCAGGGTGCCGGGAGGCAGTACTGACGGGTCGCGTCAGCCGTATCCCCAAATTTTTCGGACGGACTGAGTCCACTCCTCGCTGAGTGGGAGTCAATAACATCTGACTCATGGGTCTTAACGATTGTTGAGAAGGGATACGGGCTGGAGTTCGTTGTGCTGCCTAGATGCAGTTCACCCCTGATAGCTGTCAATAATACTATGGCCGAGCTGGATGCGGAGATCGTGTCGCTCTTGGCCAAGGGGGCTGTGGAAGAATTGGCCTATGAGGACTCTGTAACGGGGTTCTTTTCTAGGTTCTTCCTGGTTCCCAAGAAGGATGGGGGCTTACGTCCCATTTTAGATCTGAGGGGCCTTAATGCCTTCCTCAAGGTGACCAAATTCAAAATGTTTACATTGGCGACTGTGATCGCCTTGCTGAAACAGGGGGATTGGTTTGCAGTCCTTGATTTGAAGGACGCATATTTTCACGTGGGAATACGGGAAGAGCACAGGAAATACCTGAGCTTTGTTTACCGGCGAAGGGTTTTCCGGTATAAGGTGCTTCCCTTTGGCCTATCCACTGCCCCACGAGTGTTCACGAAATGTGTGGCCCCTGTGGTCTCATTCCTTCGGGAAGAGGGCTGTACCATCTTTCCATACCTCGATGACTGGCTTATCGTGGCTGCGTCGGAGTCTAGGCTGGTGCAGGACATTGGCTTAGTACTTAGCACTTGTCAACGCCTGGGGCTCTTGGTAAACTTTGAAAAGTCCAAGCTGGTGCCCAACTGCAAGGTGTCCTACATTGGTGCACTGTTAGCCTCCGTGGAGGGTAAGGCTGTGCTCCCCTCGGAGAGAGCTAGATCCCTAAGGGGTCTTGTGTCCATGTTTAAAAGGAACCGTTTCCAGTCCGTGCGCACTATCCAGTGCTTATTGGGTCATATGGCAGCGTCCACCTCTGTGGTACCCTTCGCTAGGCTGCATATGCGCCCTCTCCAGAACTGGTTCGTGCGGAGGTACGATGCTCAGCAGCACCCTCCATCCCTCAAACTCTCTGTCCCAAGGGTCATCCTATCCTCCTTGGACTGGTGGCTGTCTGATGACCATTTATTTAAAGGGACCCCTTTTGGCTATCGGCATCCTGACGTCACGGTTACCACTGATGCCTCTCTGCTGGGATGGGGGGCTTATTGTGGTGATGTGTGTGTGCAGGATGTCTGGTCTGAGAGGGAAAAGACCCTCCATATTAATGTGCTTGAACTAAGAGCCATTCGTTTCGCACTTGTGTCCCTTACAGCACTTTTGAAAAATCGCCAGGTGTTGGTACAGACGGACAACACGACTGCCATGTACTACATAAATCAACAAGGGGGCACAGTGTCCATGGCGCTCTGCAGGGAAGCCACGCTCACTTGGCAGTGGGCAATCAGGAATGGCGTGACTATTCATGCTATACACGTGGCAGGGTCAGAAAATGCCCGGGCGGATGCCCTGAGCAGGGTCCTTATGCTGGACCACGAGTGGGAACTGAACGTAGAGTGCATTGGGCCGATCTTTCAGAGGTGGGGTCATCCGGATATAGACGTGTTCGCAACTGCGGCGAATACCAAGGCCCAGACATTCTGTTCGAGGGCAGGGAGCGACCCCCTCTCTATTGGGGATGCCTTCCAGTGTATGTGGACTCAGGGATTGCACTATATGTTTCCCCCGTTCCCTTTGATTCCAAGGGTCCTATGCAAACTGGAGGAGGACGGGACAGACTGCATCCTGGTGGCCCCGTTTTGGCCCCGGCAGGTTTGGTTCCCAAAGCTCCTACGGATGTCCCAATGGACATATGTCAGTCTGCCCCCTCGTCAGGACCTCCTTCTGAACGGGGACTTAGTCCATCACGACCCCGGGAAGCTGCACCTGACAGCTTGGCGGATCCTTCCTCCCCTGTAGGTTTTTCGGATGAGGTACAGAGGGTCCTCTTGAATGCTCGCAGACCATCCACTAGGCGCTCTTATGCGGCCAAGTGGCGCAGGTTCGAAATTTGGGCACTTGCTAAAGGGGTGGTGCCTGCCAGCAGCCCCCTAGGGGTTGTATTCGATTACTTGTGCCACCTGCGGAACCTGGGCTTGAAGGTTTCCTCTCTCAAGGTCCACCTGGCAGCTATCTCTGCTGCTCACACCAGAGTTGATGGTGGTACAGTTTTTTCTCACCCTCAATCCTGTCAATTCCTTAAGGGCATGTTCAACCTATACCCACCTGTGTCAGCACCGGTACCTCAGTGGTCGCTTTCCCTGGTGCTCTCACAGCTTATGTTGCCTCTGTTCGAACCTCTGGCAACCTGCCCCTTGGACATGTTATCGTACAAGGTGGCATTCCTGGTGGCCGTAACATCGGCCAGAAGGGTCAGTGAGCTGTCTGCGTTGCGGTCTGACCCTCCCTTCCTTGTGTTTCATCCAAACAAGGTGGTCCTGCGTCCCTGCCTAGGTTTCCTGCCTAAGGTGGTGTCCGCTTTCCATCTCTCGCAGGATATTGCATTACCTGCGTTTTTTCCTCACCCTTCCTCGAAAGGGGAGAAGGCCCTCCATTCCCTAGACTTGAAGAGGGCCATAGCCTATTATCTGGATAGGACGAAAGGATTCCGGTCGAGCCCTCACCTGTTTGTGTGCTTTGGGGCCAAGGACAAGGGTAACAGGGCTTCTTCACAGACCCTGTCTAGGTGGATTGTAACGGCCATTAGCAAGGCCTATTCCCTGGCAGGGGTAGCTTGCCCGCTTCATGTCAGGGCCCACTCCACGCGGTCCCAAGCATCCTCCTCGGCGCTCCTCAGGGGTGTGCCCCTGGCTAACATTTGCAAAGCGGCCACATGGTCCTCTGCAGACACCTTTGTAAGGCATTATGCCATAGATGTCAATGCGGAGCAGGATGTTTCGGTGGCCAAGGCTGTCCTATACTCCCTTTTTTCCTGAGGGAGTCTTGAAAAGGGTTCTTGGTGTACCTACTAGGTACCCTTGAGTGAAAGGGTGTATATATGTATATATATATATGTAAATATTGAGTGCGTATTTATTGCTGCACAGCTTGCAGAAATGTATATATGTATATCTGTAGTGTTGTTGTTGTTGTTCTTTAATAAAATTGTGTTGGATTTCACCCCACCTTCCTTATTGTGTGAAGCTTGGTACACTCCCATGTGTGGAGGCACAGAAGAACGAAGATGAAAACAGGGTTGACATACCTGTAACTTATGTTCATCGGCGGTCTTCCTGTGCAGTCCCACATGGGACTGCGCACGCGCAGGCCTGCCGATCCCGGAGATTTTTACAGCTCTGAGCCACTAGGGGGCGTCCTCGCCTCTCATCGCGCATGCGCGGCCGCTTTTCCCGCCGAAAACGGCTCCTAAGAGGCGGGGCGCCCCCGACGTACCCTCAGTTCCTCTTTTGCCGCCGACTGAAGAGGTTCTTCTGGCTCTGTTGCTAGTGTTGGTTTGTCTTTTTGGAGTTGCGAAGATGTCGGACAAGGCCTTATTCAAGAGGTGTTCGACATGCGACAGAAAGATGACTAAATCTGATGGTCATAAGGAGTGCCTGTATTGTTTGGGAGAAACTCATAACCCACAGGCATGTAAGTTCTGCCGCACCTTTACTTCGAAGGCTAGGGCGGAACGCTCGGGGAGGCTCCAGGCTTATCTGTGGCGGCGGGCGATGGCGGTGACCGACACCGTTCGGAAGTGCAGGTCGTCCGCTGCGGAAGCATCGTCTACGCCGACTTCGAAATCGTCGAACAAGTCTCCACGCCCCCGCCCATCCCCGACCTCCACCGTTTCTAGACCTCCGAGCCCAACGCACGTGGCTCGGAGTCCTCCGATTCCGACGGTTCCCGCCCCATCGGATCCGACGTTGGAGTCGAGACCTGATGCAGAACCGGCTGGTTCCAGCTCGGCTGGCTCCCTCAGGAAGGAGTATCCTACCCCCTCGGAACCGAGGACTCCTCGAGTTGGATCGGTGTCGGAACCTTTGCCTTCGGATCCGGTCACCCCTTCTCCTTCGGAAAAGAAGAAGAAGAGAAAGAGAAAGCACTCGTCTAAATCTGACAAGCAGGTGCTGGAGAGCGTGATTACCCCACAATCTGGGGGTACCCACGCACCCGTTCCTTCTCCGAATCGGATGGTCGGTTCCAGGGATGTTTCTTCCCCGAAGGGAACACCTGCATCCCGGCGATCACATGAGTCCGACGTTATTATGCTGGACAGACCCCTGACTCCATCTGGGGCTCGCCGTTCACGTTCTCGTGACTCGTGGTCTTCACGTTCTTCTAGGGGCCGTCCGTCCCTTCGTTCGGACAGATATAGTCCTTATTCCTACAGGCGTCGTTATCGGGAAACCTCTTATGGTTCTGATCGTGATCGGAGGCGTCGTTCCCGCTCTCCTTCGTTCCGTGAAGTATCCATGGAGGGGTTCACTCACTCCCCGATTCCTTCGGACACTGAGTATGAGCACCTCGCTGCCAGTAGATCCTATGATTCTCCTCCTTCCGATTCTCCTGACCGGGCGATTGGTCCTTCTGAAGAAGCATCGCCCACGGAGGATTTTCGTGCCTACAGTGAATTGCTTCAAAGGATGGCTAAAGCCCTTGAAATAGATGTTGTCTCCTCGGAACCACGCTCCAAGGATAAGATTCTAAAACATATGTACTCCGGGTCTACTCCGACCCTTGCCTTTCCTATGATTGAGGGCTTCGTTGAGCTCCTGGATGGTCTCAATTTAAAACCTGCATCTATTCCGGCAACCAATAAGAAGATTGAGAATTTGTATCGAGTGAAGGATGAACATTGTCAGTTCCTATCCCTTCACCCACCTCCGTCTTCCCTTGTTACGGAAGATATGCAGGCGAAGCCTAAACAGGGGTCTCTATCTGTGCCTTCCGACAAGGACAGTAGAAAAATTGATTCTCTTGCCAGAAAGGTCTACGCTTCCTCGGCCTTTGGTATTAAGATCGCTAATTTTGCGGCCATGATGTCCGCTTATCAGCTGCTTCTGTGGACAAAAGTAGCCACCTTTGTCCCTCAATTGCCTGAGGACCAAAGGATCTTTCTCAGAGTAATACAGGAGGAAGCAGTCCGGTTGTCCAGACATCAGATTACCGTCAGTAGAAACATGGCGGATACCTCGGCCAGGGCCCTCCTATCTGCCCTGGTCCTGAGAAGGTTTGCATGGCTTAGGACCACGGCGCTGCCTCTTGAAACACGTTCCAAGGTGGAAGATCTTCCGTTTGAAGGACAACATTTGTTTTCTGACAAGACAGACGACTACTTGTCTAAAAAGCGTAAGGACAGGATGACTGCCCGTTCCTATGGAGTGACTCAACAACAACAGGCTGGTCGTCCGCAATACAAGCCTTACCCTAGGTATAGGCAGCAACGATATCGGCCGTATTATACTTATGGTGCCCAACAGCAACGTCCGTATCAGACCCCGCAACCCTCCTTCCAGAGGAGGAGGCAAGGTGTCAAGAACAGGCATGGCAATAATCAACATCAACCCAAAGATTCTGGACAGACTCAGAAACAATTTTGACAATCACAGGGCCCTGATCCTCACTTTGGGGACAGGCTGGCCGTCTTTTTGTCTGAGTGGTGTACGATCACATCGGATACTTGGGTTCTGGACATAGTTAAAGTTGGATATAAAATTGAGTTTATTCAGTGGCCCAGTCTCTCGTGCCCTATTTTTTCGTCTCCGTCCCCTCAGCCCGGTGTGGTTTCGGAGCTATCTGCCTTATTGTTGAAAGGGGCTATTGAAGAAGTGTCACCCTCTTCTCATTCCCTGGGGTTCTACTCTAGTCTCTTTGTGGTCGAGAAGAAGGATGGTGGCCTTCGCCCCATCCTGGATCTCCGGAAACTAAATAAGTGTATTAGGGTTCAGAAATTTAAAATGACCACATTACAATCAGTGTTGTCCCTCCTACCCCCTAATTCATGGTTTGGTGTCTTGGATCTCAAAGATGCCTATTTCCACATTTCTATTTTTCCAGACCATAGGAAATTCCTCCGGTTTACCTATGGCTCTAGGGTTTTTCAGTACAGGGTTCTCCCCTTCGGGTTGTCCACGGCCCCTAGGGTGTTTACGAAGTGCGTGGCAGTTGTTATTGCCTTCCTTAGGATGCAAGGTTGCTGCATTTTCCCGTACCTTGATGATTGGCTCTTAGTTGGCCATTCTGAGGACGATGTTTCTTCCCAAATTTCGATCACTTTGGCCACCTGCCTGCGGCTGGGCCTCTTTGTGAATCGGAAGAAATCCAAACTCACCCCGTCCAGGGTTATCCAATTTATTGGGGCTATTATTGATGGTGATCGAAATTTTGGTTTCCTACCCCAGGAAAGGGCTTTTAAAATTAAGGCCCTTGTCAGAAAGCTCAAGAGGTGTAGGTTTCAACCTGCCAGGCTTATTCAAGTTTTGTTAGGTTATATGGCCTCTTGTACTGCTGTGGTTTCTCTGGCCAGGCTTCGCATGAGGCCGCTTCAACTCTGGTTCTCGCGGGCTTTTAGCCCTGAGAGAGACTCCCAAAGGAGAAAGTTGAGTGTTCCCCGTAAGGTCCTTTCCTCTCTTGAGTGGTGGTTACAAGACCCTAACCTTTTTGGGGGTGTGGCCTTTGGGTATGTGCAACCGGATATCGTTGTCACTACTGATGCCTCTATTTTGGGGTGGGGCGCTCACTGTCAGGGACTATTTGCTCACGGTTTGTGGGATGAGTTTGAAGGTGCACATCATATCAACCTTCTGGAGTTACGAGCAGTTTATTATGCTTTATTGGCTTTTTCTGATTTAGTTTGTAATAAGACAGTACAAATTTTGACAGATAATACTACAACTATGTTTTATTTGAATAAGCAGGGTGGCACGTTGTCTAACGTGCTGTGTACGGAGGCTCTAAAGATTTGGGATTGGGCTATTGCCCACTCGGTTTGGCTGATTGCTGTTCATATTCCAGGTATGGACAATGTTATGGCTGACCGCCTTAGTAGACTGGAAGGGGACTCTCATGAGTGGTCTCTTCACAACAAATATTTACGTCCTGTCTTTGCAGAATGGGGTACCCCAGAGCTAGACCTCTTCGCTTCAGAAGAGAACTGCAAGACTTCCCAGTACTGTTCCAGAGGAGGCGTCGGCCTCGAGTCTCTTGGGGACGCATTTCAGTTAACTTGGTCAGGCCCTTTTTTCTACCTGTTTCCCCCGTTCCCGTTGTTAACCAGGGTAGTTTCCAAGATGCAGGTGGACGGGACGTCAGCCATTCTGATTACCCCGTATTGGCCGAGACAACCATGGTTCCATGCCATTCTGAGACTTCACAAGGGGATGTATCAATTCCCGGATCGCCCGGACCTATTGTCATTTCGAGGGGTCCTACATCACAGAGTGCATTCACTCAGACTGACGGCGTGGCTGATTCTTCAGGACACGGATTCTCCACGGATGTGATGCACGTCCTCCAAAATGCCCGTCGTTCTTCGACTCGTCAGTCTTATTCCCTGAAGTGGAATAAATTTTCTGAATGGTGCAGGGACAGAGGGGTCGACCCTGTTTCCTCCTCCCTCTCTGAGATTCTGGAATTTCTGTGGGGACTTAAACAGTCTGGTCTAGCTAATTCTTCTGTTAAGGTGTATTTGGCCGCTATTTCGGCTTTTCACCCTCCCATCGACAAGAAAACTGTTTTTTCCCATTACACATCTAAATTGTTTTTGAAAGGGCTCAATAATTTGTTTCCCCCAATTAGGGTTTTAGTTCCGCAGTGGTCCCTACCTTTGGTATTGACAAGGCTCATTTCTAAACCGTTTGAGCCTTTGGCTACGTGCCCTATGAATCTTCTTTCTTTTAAAGTGGCCTTTTTGGTGGCTATCACCTCTGCCAGGAGGGTGGGGGAGCTGGCAGCTCTCTGTTGTGACCCTCCTTATCTAAATGTCCATCCAGATAAGGTAGTCCTTCGGACAAAAGTCGAGTTTTTGCCTAAAGTGGTATCAAAATTTCATTTGGCACAGGAAATTGTTTTACCTGTATTTTTTAAGGGTTTTTCCTCTGAAGCAGAGCGTTCCCTTCATACCTTGGATGTGCGAAGGGCTCTCCTTTTTTATTTGGACAGGGTAAGGTCCTTCCGGAGAGACTCTCATCTTTTTGTTTGTTTTGCGGGCCCTAAGAAGGGTAAGAGAGCTAATTCTCAGACTTTGGCCCGTTGGGTGGTACAGGCTATTTTGTTGTGTTATGAATGTGCTAACTTGCCTTGTCCGTTGGAGGTACATGCTCACTCCACTAGGTCTCAAGCGTCTTCGGCGGCCCTTTTTAGAGGTGTCCCGATGCAAGACATCTGTAAAGCGGCAACTTGGGCGTCTGCTGATACCTTTGTGAAGCATTACGCCTTGGATGTCTTGGACAGGAAAGAGGCGGCAGTCGGAACAGCTGTGCTGCAATCAATCTTCCTGTCCTGATGTGCTTCCTCCTACCACCCAGGTATTTAAGCTTTGGAATCTCCCATGTGGGACTGCACAGGAAGACCGCCGATGAAAAACAGTGTTTCATACCTGTAACTGTTGTTCATCTAGGTCTTCCGTGCAGTAACACATACCCTCCCTCCTTCCCCGCTAATTCTCTTGGTACTTACCTTGCAGTCGGCGGCGAAAGAGGATCCGAGGGTACGTCGGGGCGCCCCGCCTCTTAGGAGCCGTTTTCGGCGGGAAAAGCGGCCGCGCATGCGCGATGAGAGGCGAGGACGCCCCCTAGTGGCTCAGAGCTGTAAAAATCTCCGGGATCGGCAGGCCTGCGCGTGCGCAGTCCCATGTGTTACTGCACGGAAGACCTAGATGAACAACAGTTACAGGTATGAAACACTGTTTTTCATCGAGTTCTTCTGTGCTGACACACAACCCTCCCTCCTACCCCGCTGTGAATTCCAATGCACGACAATGTGATGGCTGTAACGGGAATTGGTGTTTTTAAGGTGTTATGGCTAAATGTATTGGTCAAGCGGCGGCAAAGGAGAACTGAGGGAAGGGGCCATTGGTCGCTGGAGGAGCATGTGACCGTTTGGGCGGGAAAACGGTCGCTGAGGCGCGCGACGAACGGCCCCTTCGGAGCCATAGAAGCTATAGAAAATTCTCCGGCGGCTGGCCTGCGCCTGCGCAGTCCCCATGTGTGTCAGCACAGAAGAACTCGATGAACATAAGTTACAGGTATGTTAACCCTGTTTTTCTGGGGGTAAAGTGTAGACTGGAGAAGGCAGTGGCAAACCACGTAAAAAGTTTGCCAAGAAAACGTCATGATGCGACGCCCTCCCATGGGTCAGTAATGACTCGGTGCTTGCACGGGGGACTACCTTTACCTTTAGGCCCCCAGATTGTTTTCCCCATAAGGAATAATGGCTGGAGAAACTTCAGATTCTCTAACCAGATTTGAGAATCTGACATGGAATTCAGGGATACTGATTTTTTTTTGTATCCTTGAAACTCAGATCTGGATCGCACAATTTTTTTGGTGCACACCACTAAGAAGTGCTGCTTTTGAGCTATCTGCCATAGCTGAGGGAGTGAGGGAGCAAAGGTCAAAAAGTGTAAATGCTCTTTTTAGTTATGTGTTTGGGTAGAACTCAAGCTAGCTCTGGGGCATTAATTGATGTTATCTGGGTAGAAAAAGATGTATCAGGAAGCATAGAATGTGCCAGGTAAGGAAAACATAGACAGTTGGAGCCCATCCCAGTGTTGTGTTCTGTTTGTGAAGTTGTGATATGCAGTATGCACTAAAAGGCCATTCCACATTCCAAATTAATTTATTTGTCATTTATAATCCACCTTTCTTATTGAGGCGCAAGGTGACTTGCAAGTGTACTCCACCTCCAATGCTAATTTTTAAATTTCTTGTACTTGATAACCTCACTGTACTTTTCCTTCATGACTTGGAAGCTGGCTGCAGAACATGAAAGATTTTTTAGATTTCACAGAAAGAGGAAAAAGTTCAGGAAGGGAGCATTTGCCACAACTTGCATCTAACAAAGAGAGCTGTGGTTCTCGAAAGCTTACACTACAAATAAGCTGGTTAATCTTAAAGGTGCTACTGGACTCTACTATTTTGCAACTACAGACAAACACGGCTAACTCCTCTGGATCTTTGCTATAACTATAATCCACACATTACTTTATCTGAACAGTATTAAAATGCTTATGTGACAAATCTCAAGCTCAGTGCATACAAGCAATATACACACTTTGATTATTAATTATGTTTTGTGATCTGTGAAGTATTGCCAGGAGATGAGAGCTAGCATGGTATAGTGGTTAGAGTGACATATTAGGATTTGGGAATCCCTGGTTTGAATCCCCACTCTACCATGTACAGGGCTTTTTTTCCTGGGAAAAGAGGTGGTGAGCGGCGTGGAGGTCAATCTAAACTCCCCTCTGTCTGGAGATCAGGGGGCGGGGCCACCAGCCATGTGACCATTTTCAAGAGGTTCCGGAACTCCGTTCCACCGCGTTTCAGCTGAAAAAAACCCGTAAGCTCACTGAGCAGCCTTGCATCAGTCACAAAGTTGTAAGCTGCCTTGGATCTCCACTGTGGAGAAAAGGAAGGTATACATTTTTTTAAATTTTTACCAAGGGGCAGATTGTATTCCATGCAGAAACACTGTATGCATTGTAATGACTGCATTAAAATGGTGGGAAATTGGACAACATTGCCAGTTTACACAAAACTGCAACTCTGAAATATTTCATGACACTGTTCATTCAGACCTTTTTTTTAAGTCAGTTTGTTTTTCTTGAAGATTCTGTTCATGATTTTGATATGCCCAGATGATGCATTACAGTACAGCTGAATGAGTACTGCTTTGCTTTAACTTTTGAGTCTTGCTTCTTCCAAGTTAAGTCTGTCATATCATAGACAGCAGGATAACACAAAGGATTATGCCGTGCATTTTGTCCTTTCAGTAACTATTGTTTTTTAAACAACAAAACAAAACAAAAAATAAGTCATGAAACATTGAAACAGGCCTCATTGCTCTTCAGCATTTCTAAACAATCCAGCTGTTTGTGCTCCAATTTCCATGGATGTATTTCTGAATTTGTTTGCAATAAAGATAATCTTCTTCAATTGCAGAACCACAGATCAGCCTGATGAAGTCATGAGGCAGAAAAACATGTGATCAAGCAGGGAAGGGACTTAATCTAGATTTAATCTAGATTTTATACATCACAGAGATGGTTTTATGTTACTGTCCAGTTTCACAATTAGTGAATCCTAGTTTCATGGTTAGTTATGTCACTAAGTTCACCAATTGCTTTTATTCTCTATCTGGTATATTGTTATCTACAATATATAATGTTGTTATATATTTTATCCTAAATAGTTCAATGACATTCACTTACTAGAAAAAGTATAGCAGTGATGTATGGCAGCTGCTTCTACATATCATGTAGCTTAAGGTTTAAAGATATTTTCTATGTTAATGTCTTACATTCCAACTGATAGCAGTAACTTTTTACCTCCTCACATGGTATGAAACAAAGACAGAATTTTCATCCCTTTGTTTGCTTTTGTATTGCTGATGTGGGAACGGCAGAACATTTGCAGGGAGAACTGGCAAACTGGGAAATTCCCTCTGTAAGGATTCCTCCTTGCAAATGGTTCCTGCAAGCCATTTCTAGCCCATTTCTCTCCAGTCTGACTCCAGTACTTTGCACTTGCATATATACACCTTAAATTACATGTCCCTTTTGATCCTGATGTTTATAGGGTTACCAACTTCCAGGTGGGGCCTGGAACTTTCCTGGAATTACAGCTGATCTGTATACACTCCAGAGGCCAGTTCCCCTTAAAGAAACGGCACCTTCGGAGGGTGCGTTCTATGGATTCCTGCTGAGCCTTCCCCATCCCCGAACCTTCCCCAGGCAGTGCCCTTAAAGCTCCAGGCATTTCCCAAACTGGAGCTGACAACTTCAGCTGTTTACAACCTTTTTTCTTCTTAACTTCATAGTTATAAATATTTGTGTAGTGAGAGCCCACAAAATGCATTTGCCAAAGTGAGAACTAGTCGGTGGAAATGAATACTACAATAATAATATGCTTAGTCTTTGGTTACAAGAAGTAGGCTTCATTTATAAGACTTCTGTTTGGTTTTGCTGGAACAAATACAGCTGCTTCTCTGGAATTATTATCAAAGGTCTTGAAGAATCTCCAGCTGGGGAAAAAAATGAGGGGATGCCATTGATGGAGAAGCATCAACAGAGGCAATGGAATTTCCTCTTGCAGATTGGCTTATTCTTCACCGCAGACACCCTCTGATCTCCCTCCAATGGCAAGTGAAGGTTTGGGAGCACACATTTGCTGAAATAATGTATAGTTCCTCCCAGCCTCTGAAAGCTAATTCAAAATATTGCAGTAAATTGGTATATACAAATTATCATTCCTTGGATTTATTTTGAAGAGCCATAGCCAAGTCCATCCTCTTTTCTTTGCCTGCCGATCTCCTTTGTATCCTGGTGGTCTGGCAGAGAATGCCAACAACGGCCAAACAAGATCCTGAAGGGAGAGAGAGGGGAAGGAACAAAGGATAAAAAAGAGCTGTTAAACTGCTGTTTGAGTCAGATAAGGTTTAGAGGTTCCTTAGGCAGATGAGCGATCTTGCTCTGTCTCCAGTCATTGCAGGTGGAAGTGGGCTGTTTAGTCTGGTGGCCTAGTGTGCTGCACACTGGTTAATGGTTCTCACATGTGATCTTTCATCTCATTTGGAAGCTAAGGAGCAGAAGGAGGTCTGTGGTTTAAAAAAGGCTCTGGTGAAAAATCCTAAATGTTAGGAAACCTGAGGAAAACGTGACACCTTTGAAAAAATATATATTTTCTAAAAAGAAAATGTAACTCTATAATCCTGATATCTCAATAAGTTACAGTTGTATAAAGCTGATCCTAAACACCCACAGTTTACTTTACCCTCACTGTAAAATAAACTTTTTCCTTTGTTCTCCCATTTGATATTAAGAGCGGAAAAAGTTATGTTTGGGTTTTACCGAGGCAGGGGAGAGAGTACCACAAGAGCATCATCACAATTTACTTCAGCGGTAGCTAGCTATAAATAGTGCTAAGCAGTGAAAGGCCGATTTCTTTGGTCTCTTTCCCAGGTGTGCTTGATTGTGTGACAGGAAGTTGTGATATGGGAAGTACTCCTCAGCTAATCTCCATTGTGAAGACGGGGGCACTAGACTGAGGGAGGGGGAAGGAGTTTCCTGCCAAAAATATATTAGTGCCCACTCCTACTATCTCAATCTTCCATCTGTTCTTCATCCAATGACAAATGAAAGTTTGGGGAGTGCACATTTGCTGAAGTAATGTCTAGTTCTCTCAGACATTATTTCAGTAAATTGGTATATGCTAATTATCAATGCTTGGGTTTATTGCAAAAAAGATGGCATTTCTGTTTATTTGTGAGGAATTGTTCCTGTTAGTTTCAAAGTTTAATTGTGTTTTGAAGCATATGTTTTTATAAGATAAATAAGCCTGCCTTCTTATTAGCAAACCTAATGTCAAATGACAGGGTTTCCCCCCCCCCCTTTGGGATCTGAGATTTATTGTAGTACCACTAATTGATATTAATGCATGGGCACAAAAAGCTGCATATTCAGGAAATCAGATTTCCTTCTGGACAAGGTATGCTCACACTAAGCTGCATATTCAGGAAATCAGATTTCCTTCTGGACAAGGTATGCTCACACTAAGCTGCATATTCAGGAAATCAGATTTCCTTCTGGACAAGGTATGCTCACACTAATGTGGCAGTACTCAAAATAGTTAGAGCAATCAGCACTTATCTGGTGGGAACAAAGTCCTGCCTTACCAACCACTTGGAATTCTTTGATCAGGTTTACAGACATATGGATAAGGGCGTTCCAATAGACATCATATACCAAATAAATGATAAATATTATGATTGAAGTAACCAGATCAAAAAGTGCTTATCATGTTAAAACGTGTCACTTTTCCTATACAATTTTCACCTGTATTTTCTTGGTTGCCAAGGCAAACAACAACACTATATGAAACAAACAAGTCAGTATCCAAGGGAAGAAAAGTCAGCTTCTATGCTTCTAAGGAAGAGTTTGAGCTCCTCAAGAGCATTGCAAGAAATTTGTTTTGAGGCTGTGTGTAAAGAGGGCAGGACAGAATATAATGAGGCAAACCTTCTGGAACCAGAGCTCTGCCAGTTCATTAGCATGAAGCAAATGTTTTTTGAGTGTAGCGACCATCAAGCAAGGCTGTTGTCTTGGTCTGGAACCAAATAGATGTAAAGCCTGTTCTGAGATTGAGGAGGGTAATGCTAGACAGATAGGAAGCTCTGAAGTGGTCCGTTCTCCCATTCTCATTTCAACATCTCTCATGTAGATGTTGAAAAGTGTGGGAGCCTTGTGGGACCCCATAGGCCAAGGGGCCGAGCAGCAATCCCCATCACCACATTCTGACGCTTACTTTCAATGTAGGTCTGAAAACACTGCAAAGTAACACCCCCCCCCCAGTCCCAACTCAGAAAACCAGTCTAGAAGGATGATGAGATGTCCAAGAGAATCAACAGGGTTGCATTCCTCCATCCATCTCCCAGTGTAGGAGATACCAAGGATACCAAGGTTATTTTTGTTCTATAATCAGACCTAAAATGAGACTGGAATGGATCAAAGCAATCAACTTCATCCAAGAATCCCTGAAGTTGCTCAGCCACCAGTCACTCTATCACCTTGCTCAGGAATGGTACATTTGAGACTGGATGGTAGTTATTCAACTCTCTTGAATCCAGAGGAAGTTTCTGTAGGAGTGGACTTTAAGGGAGGGACAACCATCCCCTCTCTCAGTAAGGTATTTCCTGTCTCCTGGACACAGTCCATCAGTCCCCCCCCCCAGCAGATTTAATCATCAAGTAGGGACAAGGGTGAAAGATGTAGGTGGTGGGTCTCAAACTTCCAAGAATCCTGTCCACATTCTCAGACTGAACAAGATGAAATCTATCCCACACAACTGAACATGTTAGCACCCTGGGATCATCTGATCCTGTCACTGCTAATGTAGAGTCCAACTTGGAATGGATGCAAGAGATTTTATCGGTAGAGTGTTGAGCAAAACAATAGCAGCAAGCTGCAGAGCGATCCATATGCTCCTGTAGACCAGAACCCAGTGGGATCCTAGCCACGCTGAAGAGGTCTATAATGTCACTCAAACTGCTATACATGTAAAGGCCTCGTAACAAAGATGTCCCCTTGCTGGCATGGAATGAACACATACGTTGTGGGGTGTTTAAAACAATATATTAGGATCTTTAACCTGTGTATACCAAGGCCCATATTCAGCACAGCACCCGAAATGACGAGGGAGAATAAGCTTTCTTAAAATAACATGGTTTTCATTGAATAAACACACAAGCCAAATTAAACAACTGTTACTAAAAAAAAATGAGGAAAGGGAGAGAGATTATAAACAGCAAACCTGCAACCTTTCCTAATGTCTACCTGCCTGGTAGGGGGGAATAAAAAGGGGAAAAATTAAAACATGCAAGTCTCACCTTTGATGAGAAGTGGGAGGGATTCCATGGCAAAGCGGCTGGAGATTGACCATGCAGTGAAGAGAGCGCGTCGCAGCAGATCGGAAAAAGTGAGAGAGGCCAACCATAGAGTGGGAGGTATCAGATAGAGCTCCAAACTGGCTACAAAAATTGGGAGCTAAGAGGTGACTTTTATACTTTTTTTGCCAGAAATGAGGAGGGGAAGAAACTTTGGCATCTGAATGAAAAGATTTCATTCCTGGAGATAGGGAGTTTGGGTGATGAAAATCTAATCTAGCTCCTGAAGATGAGTGTGAATGGAGTGATGAGGTCATGTTAATATTGTAAAGAGGAGTTATTAGCAAATTGAGCAAAGAGAGCAGTAAGCGCAACCAGGAAGGGCCAAAGATAGAAGTACACTCTTTTGAGGAGCTTAGGGAAGAAAGAGTCACTCACAACTAGGTGATTGATTGGATTAGAGGAGGGCAGGAGTGGGCCAGCTAGAATCGGTCCATTGCTTATTGTGTTGGGAATCTTGGGTGGTTCATTAGGGCTAAATTGCTTATGGGGGAGGCTCTGAAGTCCTTGGAGAGATGGCTGTCTGGTTTAATCTCTCTTATGAGGGGGTTTTTCATGATGGATTGATAAGCTTCTTGGCATTCCATTATGTCCTCAGTGTGACTTGCTGCTGCTTAACCACTATTTGATACTAATTTGATGTAGACTCCATCCTTTCCTAGGCCTATTCTGAGACAAAAATGGGGGAATCAAAATAGAGGGTCCCCATGAGGCGAAGGGGCTAAAACATGGTGCAGATGCAATGATGGCAGAGAAATACTGTTTCCTCACAGCTCTTGTGGCAATGGAATAAGCTTTAACATGAGCTTGTATTCATCAAGTCTTTCTCCCCTTTCACTCTGACTCCCTTGTCTTTTCATTTGTAGTCCCTCAATAAACCATGAGGTGGCCAGGTCTCTTAAGCCTGAGTTGTGTTACAACAGCTCCTTAAGGGATGTTGTATTCCACTCGTTACATACATGGGTTTAAATTAGCAGTTAGAATATCATCTCAGCTTGACTACTTTTAAAAAACAAAGTTTGCCAGTGCCTCACTAATGCTTTGTTTTTACATGCACTGATAGCACCTGCTGCTTTCACCCAATGAAATACTTCTCTGAGTGGCACCTGACTATTGCACATGGCAAGTGGAAGACCAGGGAGTCTTCTTAACTACTTGTTCTGTCTTGCTTTAATTACTGCTGTTCTGTCAAATCATGCCTAATACACATTATTTAATTAAAAATAAACTTTTTATGCCTATAAGATACTGCCTTTTAGATAATGCATATAGGTGAGACTTAGGAAAATTAGTTTTAATTGAATCATTCTTCCAGGGCAAGGGGACAGAGGGGCTGTGGCTCAGATGTAGAGCATCTGTTTGGCATGCAGAAAGTTCCAGGTTCAATCCACAGCATCTCCAGTTAAAAAGGACTGGTAGTAGGGAGTGTGAAAGACCTCTGCCTGAGACCTTGGGGAGCTGCTGCCCGTCTGAGTAGACAGTACTAACCTTGATGGACTGATGGTCTTATTCAGTACAAAGCATTTTCATGTGTTCTGAAGAACAGGGGGATATGTAGGAGTAGGTGGGAGAGGATTGGTGCATGCTGCTGGTATAACTTTGACGTATTTTTTTACAAAATGTGTCATTTCACTAGTGCACAGAGATGATTCAAGCTAGATAACCATAGTGGTCTGTGGTAGCTCATCTGAACACCTGTAGGCGTTCCCCCTCCTAGTGGGTATGCTCCCCCAATGGTTCTGAGGGTTCGGGACAAACGTATCAGCCATTTCGTGTTATGTCATACCAACTTTTGGTTGTTGTAATTCAATGGAAAGTTGCACTGCAAGATCCTGTGCTGCAAGAAAAGCAGAAATATTTCTGTTGTATAGGTCAGTGGTATTCACTAGGAAATTGTCAGTGGCTTAGTTCCATGAAGGAAACATGTAACAGAGAAAATAAGGAACTATGTAAGAAAATGTAGTTAATACAGAAGATAAATTTTATTTTTTTAAAAATGCAGCGGCAAAAAATGGCTTCAGATGTTATGTTGTTGCAACAGTCCTCACTCAGACGGCTGCCATTTTAATAGGGATCTTCATTATTCTCTTGGAATAAGGGATCCTATCGCTCCCTTATTCCAATAGAGTCCTTTATCCATGATGCTGCTACTCATCCCTTCAGAAGATCAGGTTTGCTCACTTAACCAGTGTTTGTTTTCTGAAGTAGTACTCAGGAGTACTTGAGTGTGAACAGTAGCTCAGGAGGGAAAGCTGCGAGGGGTGATGGTGCTGCCGAAGAGGCTTTGGGGGAAGGGAAGAGGTGCTGTGATATGGACAGACATTTGTCCCCTTCCCATCCCACTGTGTGACATTAGTTTTCTTCTCCTGTCTTACCCAGAAGTCTTGGCGTGGGCAGCAGCTGACCAAAGCAAGCCCTAAAGTGCCTTCAGTTGCTCATGAGGTTGTTTGAATTGAATTCTGTAGGTACTAGGACACCTTGAGTGCTGTTCAGTAAGTTGTATAAAGGCGGAGGATACATTTTCTAAATCAGTTTTTAAAAGATGGCATAGGTGCAAACCTATGAAACTGGGAAGGAAAAGGAAGCTGCCAGTGAGGAGGGAACGTGTGCGGCTCCAAGACTGTTTAATTTGCACCACTCATGATAAGGCCACCCACTATGATCTACAGCTATAACTAAAAATAACATATCTTGCTAACCTGATTTCTAAAACCAGTGACCTAGCTTCCAATTCAGTGGCATTTGAATGTTTCTAAATATTGTTACAAAGCTTCTCAAATATCCATTATAAAGGGGTAAAAAGGAAGGTTTTGTTGTTTGGAATACCGGTTTTTGAACCATTCTTTCTCTTTTTCTGTTTGTCTAGAATATTTTGCTTTTGTTATTCTTGAAAGCAGACAACTATATGTGTTATTCTGGCATCAGGTCTCAGTTGCAGGCTTGGGTTACTGGTAAGCTTCAAGCCAGGGTGCACATTGATTCAATCAGGTGAAAAGAATGCATGAATGGGAACTCTGTGTATGTGTGTGTGTGTGTGAGAGAGAGGGCAGAGCGGGGGGGGGGGGGCTCTGCGTTGTATTTGTTGACTTCAGGTGAGAGAAGCGTTGA
This sequence comes from Eublepharis macularius, assembly GCF_028583425.1. Taxonomy (NCBI): domain Eukaryota; kingdom Metazoa; phylum Chordata; class Lepidosauria; order Squamata; family Eublepharidae; genus Eublepharis; species Eublepharis macularius. The sequence continues at coordinate 64,632,063 of NC_072800.1, read as the reverse complement.
TTACAGTGGAAGGCCTGCAAAAATTGAGACTTTGCTTGGAAAATATTGAGAAATCAAGGCTGGAATGATGTTGAGGTCCATACTATGCCTGTAAGCTCAGCCAACAATATGTAAGTTCTGCACATTGTTTCATAGGTCACTACCAGGTGCTACCAAGTTTTGGGTTGGAGCTCCACATTACATACAAATTCATGTAAATGAAAACTAATGGCCCCTTCTATGGAAAAGCAGCTTTGGAGGGGATGATTCGGAGTGGAGAAGCAGAACCAGGGAGGTGTTTAACCTTTCCCTTGCCTACCGGTTTTCTCCTGTCCCCCAATCCCAGACCTCTTTTTCTCACACGTGGTTCCAGATTAAAATAGTTCTGGAATCTTGCAGGGGAGGAGAGCACATGGGAAGCAGCTTTTAGGAATGGTTAAGCATTCCCAGTTCCAGTTCTATTTTAAACAGTCTCTATTCAAATATGCAGTTCTGCCGTTAACTGGCCTGCGCAAGTGTCTTATGCCTGGGTAGGAGGAAGAGTACTCTTGTTACTAAGAGTATAGGTTTTCTGCTGGTAATGGGTATAATTTGTCTTGAAGTAACAGGGCAGAAGTAACAGGGCAGTGAAAAATGGCCCTTAGCTTCCTTGCATTTTCAGTAGTTCTTAGGTGCTGTTCAGAACCAGTGTCTTTGACTCTAAAGGAAAGCAGTTTCCAAGCAGATGCTACTCTATTTCCTTTGCCAGATGTCAGCAAGCAGTAAAATGAGCTAGCCATCTTTCTATGCCCTGTGTTTGGACCCACTGAGTGTCTTATTGGTGGCTTGTGGCCAGGGAGCACAGAATGTTGTTTGACCTCAATGCCCTTATTCTAGAGGCCAAATAATGTCACAAGGTCTCTTGATTCTGAACTATGCAGTCATGCTTTTTAAAGCAGGTGTAGATAACTGCTGCCTCAAATTCTGTTTTTATCCACAGGAAGGTTTTTGCAGTTGATCTGAGTTTACATCCCATGTCCAAGTCCTGTTCCCTCCCCGAGTCCTGTTGTCCCAACAAAAGATAAATATAAAACCTGGAAGCGAGCATTATATCGCTGCTGACTTAAACTTGTGGATGCTTGAGTAATTGGTAATTAGATTTGGCTACATGCTGAGGATGGTGTTTTCTAAAACCAGCAACCTTGCAATAGCTGCCTGATGCAAAAGGTTAATCATCCGTTGGCATTTCATAAATAACACACGCTCATTAGGCTGGCCCAGTAAGGAAATCTAGCAAATAATACTAGGGATTGCACCTTCTGTCCTCAAGCCTACCAAGTAGCTGGAGGATTTCTGTATCGGAAGTGAAGAGAGTGACATTTTTATTGCTACCTGGAGCTATAAATAAGATGCTGTGTTAGAACAGTGGCTGGAAAGTCCAAACTTTTTGGTGTTGCTTACTGGAATCTAAAATGGAGGCTGAAATCTATTTCATTTTCAATCTCTTTTAATGTATTTTGCAAATATTGATTTTTTTTCTGTACCTTTTCACCAAGTGTGAATTTAGGTAACACTAGCTTTGTCAAGATCTCTTCTTTCCTAAAGTTTATGGTAGATAGTGAATTAACTTCCTCATGAGAGGGCTTTCCCTTAACCAATAGTGACAGTCGCACCAATAGACACTTACGACAAGCCATGCTTGGCATTCTTTTGCTAGTTAGTTTTGGTCAGTTTGTATTATGACAAAACTCTGCAGAAATGATTTGACTAGATCACACAAACATTTTGCCAGAAGCAACAGAATATTGAATTGAATTCGACCAACTGTTCCACTGGTGAGAAGAGGAGGAAGAATTTCCTTTAACTATAAGAACATCTGTGTTGGAAGACATGGAACTTGCATGGACTAAAACCATGTGTGATGGGAGCTATAACAGGAAGTGGAATTTGTCAGGAGACATCCTAGCCTGGAGGCCTGTTCTCTGCTCGGAAGGACAATGGGGAAAAGATGGGGAAAGGATAGTTTGGCATTGGGCCAATGTGTGATGTCATGTCTGGCGTGAAACTGGAAGTGATGTTATTGTAGCAGCATGCTACTCTTAAGATTCACTAAAAATGCAATTATGAATAGGATTGCCAGGTCCCTGGGGTCAAAACTCAGGGATGAGGAGGCTTGGGGGGAGTCATGTAGGGGGAACTTACCTCACCCATGCTCCAAATGGCATCATTCCTGGCATGATGTGGAAGTAATCAGTTGTGCCTGAGGGTGATTGAGTGAAAATTGGTCCCAAACACTAAATTGGGGGCCAGTTTTAACTTAATTGGCCCCTGGCTCAACCCATTGCTTCCGCATTGCACCAAGAATGACTTAATTCCTGGCACAACATGAGAACATGAATGGGTGGTCTGGATTACACAGGAGCACTTCTCATCAACCTTTTGGATTTGCTTGAGAAACCTTGTGATTGACGTGGTAGAAAATCATATAGGCTCATAGTTTGTTTCTAATTTCAGGGAGGAGAACATTGTTATTACCATGGCCACCTGCGAGGGAATTCAGAATCATTTGTTGCCCTGTCAACATGCCATGGACTTCAGTAAGTTTCCTTAAGATACTCCCTGTACATTGGTGAAATGACAATGGTTGTTTTTTAAATCAGCTTTTGCTAAAATTTAAGCCTTTTTTTTCATTTGTTTTGACATTTTGACAGAAGTTGTTTTTAATGGCTTGTTTTATTGTTAGTTTTTATTTATTTTTACTGATACGATATGATTGGGGTTTTTTGTTCTTTTTACTGTTCTGTTTTGTTCTGGGTTTTTTTTTGTTGTTCTTTGTTCTGTTTTACTGTGCTTACACATAAGCAATAGGTATACACATCAGATAGACAAACAGTGCCAAACTAGATACACTAACAGTGTAATCCTGTGCAGAGTTATACTCTTCTAAATCCATTGAAGTCAGTGAGGTTAAAAGGGTAGAATTGTTTTGGATTGCACTGCTGATTTTAGTTTGAAATCTGACCTTGGACATGCTCAAGAAGACATCGGCCGAGCCGCCGGGTCAGTTTGAAACCGTTTCCTCCAATGAAAGAGGCTTTCCTCCATCAAAGATTGCTTAGCTAACGAAAAGAAAATTCTTGCTTCTGACCTGCTGTCTTGGAGCCTCAACCCATGAGATGCAATAAAACTGGTCTAGGTTTATAAAGTATGGATTATGAGATAATGCATGTGAAGCATTTGGAATCTTTAAATGTATTGTTGTGTGTGTGTTTTTATTTTGCATATGTAGGAATGCAAAATCAATCCTGAGGGCTATATAATTTCTAAGGTCATGTAGTGAATGTGGTATTTACTATAAATAGAAGCACTTACCTCAAGATCCTTTGTCATCATTCAATTTCCCCGCAAGGCATGCACTTATCTTATGGGATATTTATTGATTGATGGTTTTATAGTATCACTTATCTAAATACTTCTTAAATAATTATGTATGTATTTGTGGGGCTGATCAATAATTATTTTAGGTGGTCAATAATTTCCCCCTTTTAATACTGTACTAAAAATTTGTATCTTTAAACATTTTGAAATAATGAAGGCTTGGGAGTAGGACATGATAACCCTAGAAATTTGAGTTCAAGTCAATATTGAATTTCCATGTTGAAAAACCCTGCAGAATGCATTAACTGTTTGGCTTCTTTTAATGGTACGGTATTGGCTCTTATCTGTGATGCTTCATCCTAACTGGATGAAGATAAAGAAGCCTTGGGATGCTAGAGAAACCTGATATGCTTTTACTTATCCTGTGCTGATGGCTGATGATTCGCAGTGAAATCTTCCTGTTATCAAGTATTTTGGCTTTGACTTTCAGCACTGCTTTCAAACATATGAGACTGGCAGTCGAAACACACGAGATGAAATACCTAGGTTCAACTCGTGTTCTGTTACCTAAAGGTTTGTCGGGAAGTGTAGGCGTCCTTGCAGCTTAAAGTTTAGCATTTACAGAGCAGCAGGGAGAAGTGCAGGTGTCCTTGCAGCTTAAGGTTTAGCATTTACAGAGCAGCAGAGAGGGATGTGCGGGGGTCCTTGCAGCCAGGCGTCACTCTGCAGGGCCAGGTCGGGTGAGGGGAAAGGAAAATGCCGTGATGCACCTTGAGAGTGGAAGGAAAGGCGCCCCACGCCTGCACTTCCCTCCTCGCTGCTCTGTAAATGCTAAACTTTAAGCTGCAAGGACGCCTGCACTGTAAATGCTAAACTTTAAGCTGCAAGGACGCCTACACTTCCTGGCTAACCTTTAGGTAAGAGAACACGAGCTGAATCTAGGTATTTTGTCTCGTGTGTTCTGACTCATTATCAGCTCTAGGTATTCTTTAAGAGGGACAATACACACACATACACTTTGTCTCTTTCAACTGCTAAAATATTAAATTTTGGATATACTATATATATATATATATATATATATATATATATATATATATATATATATAAATTTTGCATACTAGCTGAATAATACTGGATGTTTTGTTTTCAGTTCTTTTCCTAATAATCTCCTGTATAGAGTTTTCCTTTTCCACCACTGCTGCACAGAGTGAGGGGGTTGTAGGATAGCTCAAAGAAAAGGTCAACCCAGTGTGCAGCTGTAGTGAAAAAGGTAAACACTATGTAGGAGCTTATTAGGAAAGGAACTGAAAACAAAACAGCCAGTATTGTAATGGCCGTCGTATAATGCTATGGCGCAGCCTCGTTTGGAATACTGTGTACATTTCTGGATGCTGTATCTCAAAAGGGATAATGCAGAACTGAGAAAAGTACAGAAGAGATCATTAAGGAGCTGAGGCATCTTTTCTATTAGGAAAGTCTTAAAGAGTCTTAATCTTCCCAGTTTAGGAAAAATGTGACTGAGGTGGTACATGATAGAGGTTTATGAAATGATGCATGAGATTGAGAAGGGAGCTTTTTCTCCCTGTCCCATAATACTAGAACCATGCCTGTTACAAGACACTATTTTGCTTTACTGCATATTGCACTGTATAAAAGACATAGTACTTTGTTACCGGCTTGAGAACTATGGCCATTTATATAATAAAGGGGCTTGGTATTACTGTTAACAATTGTAAGGTTAAATGTGACTGTGCAACACTTCAAGCAGACAAGATGTTATGATTTTGGCTGCCCTCTGGTGGCAAAGAGGCGGCACTACTGCTGTAGTAATTAATGAACTGGAATTAGGATTTGAGTCCAGTGGCACCTTAGAAACCAACAAGATTTTCAGAGCATAAGCTTTCAAGAGTCAGCGCTCCCTTCTTCAGATATAAGCTCTGACTCTTGAAAGCCTGCACTCTGAAAATCTTGTTGGTCTCTCTAAGGTGCCGCTGGACTCAAATCCTGCTGTTCTACTGCAGACCAACACGGCTACCCACCTAAACTATCCTCATGGAATTCTTAAATTGATTGCTGTCAGTATTTTCGATAGGCAGAGAATTCCATTTTAACATATCCTATGTTAGCAACATGCACTTCAGTTGAAATATTCTGTGTAGAGGCAAGAGCTCCACTGCATACATGAAGCTTCACTTGCCTAAGACTGGGGGCCCACCTAGCTTGTGACAGGTGGCCCCTGGTTCACCTCAGGGATGTAGCACCATTTTAGAAAGTGAGTTCCAAGTTGGGAACTTCCTTTAACTATGCTGCAGAGGGCCAGTTCTGGGAATTCACTTTTTAAAATGACAGGGTGAACCCAGGGTCTGTTGTCACATCTAGATGGGCCCTGAAAGTGAAGCTATTCTAGGGTATGGTTTTTCTCCAACTTTTTGATCTCTAGCCTGAGTAGTCTGACTCTTTGACAGTGTATAAAGATAAGAAGTTAAAGATGGTTGATGATAAATCATTCCAAAATAAATTGTGTTTGGACAAGATTTACTCATATAAGTCTGACACCACCGTAAGTGTGAGAGAGATTTTAAAGGAACTGATCACAGAAGTTGTCAAGGGTCTTCAGGATGTAGTTTTTTAATTGTTTTAAAATATCTGGTGTTAACAATAACTCATTATAATTACATTTATATTTTAGTATGTCAGTGATACTTTTATTTCTTTTAACAGTGGCATGTTCTACGATGGAAATCACACATATCTTATTGAACCAGAAGAAAACCACATCTCACATGTAAGTAGAATTTTAACAACTGTACTTTTTTATGCAAATGTACTGATATTTAGAGGAAGAATATATCACAGAGGTCAAACAGTGCTTTTAGTAAATAGCTTGGGAATCTTTATATAGGTCATAGATCCGGAGGAGTTAGCCGTGTTAGTCTGCAGTAGCAAAATAGCAAAAAGAGTCCGGTAGCACCTTTAAGACTAACCAACTTTATTGTAGCATAAGCTTTTGAGAGCCACAGCTCTCATCATCAGATGCATCTGACAAAGAGAGCTGTGGCTCTCAAAAGCTTATGCTTCAATAAAGTTGGTTAGTCTTAAAGATGCTACTGGACTCTTTGCTATTTTTATATAGGTCAGTTACTAGAACATGGAAGGGTTAGAATACAGTACTGCTTTGAATGTTTGAATTGTGAGGTATGCTGCATCAAAGCATGGATGACATGCTAGGGTTGTTAGGCCAAGCATCTAGCATGAGGGCTGAGGAGGTGAGGATATGGGTGGGGGGGGATGTGACATTAGCAATGTCACTACATCACTTCTGAATACTCTGTGGTTTTACCATAGAGTTTCTGGCAATTCCTAGAGCTACTCATATCTGTGACATACTGACACACAAGCTGGCAGAATTTTTATTTTTATTTTTCTTCTGCCGCTATCAGCAGGAGGCCTTACATCATACCAGAAGGCCTGCAAACCCTAATGAGACCCGTAAGGTAATGCATTTTATTTTTATTTTATTTATAGCCTGCCTTTCTTGCTGAGACTCATGGCAGATTACAAAATATAAAAACAGTTCCATCAGACAGCATATGATATACAATAAACACTGTAATAGGACTAGAATTAATGAACTGGAAACAATGCTGATAAACACACAAGAAAAAAAGAAAAACCTGCCTAAGGCCTGACATAAGTGGTTACAAAAGTGTGGAAGACAATGCACAAAAAGCAAGGTGATGCATAAAGTAATAAAAACAACAACATTCAATTTATATACCACCCTTCAGGATAATTTAACACCCACTCAGAGCAATTTACAAAGTATGCTATCAATATCCCCATGACAATCACCCTGTGAGGTGGGTGGGACTGAGAGAGCCGGGAAGCTGTGACTGACCCAAGGTCACCCAGCTGGCTTCAAGTGGAGGAGTGAGGAATCAAACCCGGTTCTCCAGATTAGAGTCCCGCTGCTCTTAACCACTACACCAAACTGTAATAGACTACTGCCCTATTCCTGAGTTGTTCTATTATATTAGACTTAGTAAAAATGCCATGTATTTATGTAACATAATGTTTCAAGCTGTCAGTTATGTTGCTCAGTTGCATTAACATATAGTTTTAGTGCTGTCCTTAGTGTTAAATAGAGTCCTGACTCCTGAGATTTTTATTTTGTATTAATTTTTGGTATTTCTTATTTCAGGAGGAATTCCATTTACACTCTGTTTACAAATCCAGATTAATTGAGTTTCCTTTGGATGATCTTCCCTCTGGTATACTTTTTTATATGATTGTGGTTTTTTTTTTTTTTAGGATTGTGGGGGTTTTGTTTGTTTGTTGTTAAACTATAAGCAGAAAATAATCTGCTAGCCTGATTGGGAGATAGTAAATCCCAAATTTTGGTGTGATCTTACAGAAGAGTTTTTTTCCACCCCAAAGGATGCTTTTGGCTTTTTAATATTGTAGCAGTCGTTTACAGTTCAGTTCTAAGCAGAGTTACTCTAGTCTAAGCTCACTGGTTTCCAGATGCCTTTCCAGAAATACTTTAATGCTTGAATGCCCTTAGATGAAATTTAATGAAGAAGAAACTCAACTCATAAACTCAACACAGTGTTTTATTGACACACAGTCTCAATTATATCTGATTCTGCATTTTTAAAGAAGCTTCCTTTTTCTTATATAGGGGTGGCATCCCAACCTGCTGGCGGCAGGAGATTCCTTGCCCCCAGTCCCTGCCCCTCTGCTTCCAGATTCCTGCTGGCAGGCTGGAAGGCATCTGGTGTGTGTGTGGGGGGGGGGGGAGGTGGTGTGGGGGGGGGAGGTGGAGACTCATGCTATAGGTCCTTACAACGTGGCATTAAAAATCGTCCCCAAACTTAGTATTTGAATGCAATTTTTAATGAAATATCCCTGGTGCTACCTATAGCTTTCCTATTGTGCCAGAAAATGCCATCATTTTCCAGCACCACAAGGGAGAGTGTGCATGCAAGGGAAAGTACCCACTGTGCCCCCACCCCACTCCTGTCCCCAGGCTTATTCTGAATAAACTAGACTTCCCCCTTTTCTAAAATATAATACTTTTACACACACACATCTATATATGCATATACAAACACACACACATGTATATACATATACACACATACAAGCATGTGTGCATGCGCACATATACACCCATATATAATGGCTGTGGAAAAAAAATATTTTTGCAGTTTAAAACTGTTCTATCACTTCCAAAAATGTTCACAAATGGAATAATATTTTTAAATCATTAAAAAATCCCAGAAATTGAACATAAAAGGATTTTTTATAGAAAAGCCTGAGTAGAATTATAGTTATTTTTTTCTTGTATGTCACAAATTTCACAAACTGGACTATTTTGTGTTAGAAGACAATTGTAGCATTAAAGTTCTCTAAAATATCTCAGATAAGGACACTTTGCCTTTAGTGAAATTCTGTAATGCTTATTAAAAAGGTATATTGTGCTCTTTGTTAGCTCTTCTTCATGAAGACTGTTTATCTGAAATTTGTACAATCCTGCATTGACATTCCTGCTATTATTAAATACTGATGGTCACTCATGATTAAATTTTAGTTTATGTTTTCAAGTCTACCATCTTGCACCACTTGCAATACAATCCCTTGTAAAATTTCATTCTGAATTGCTCAGGAAATGCTTACAGCAACTTGTGACTCAGTGTATTTGTGACTTAATTCTGCTCTTGAAAATACATATCTTTATTACCAGTCTTACATTGACTTGAATATTGAATGTATATTCCATTTTAGAATTCTGGCATTTGAATACCACATCACAGAGATTTGTTTTGAAACCAAGACACAGAAGAAGCAAAAGGCAGGTATGTCTCCCTATTCTGCAAGCCCCAGTTCTCCCTCTCCCCTGGTCAGATGTACCTTCAGGTCCTAGATGGTGGCTGACTGAGAGGCACATTTCTTTGGGCTCCCATGCCGATTCTGTTTCCTGGGCTTACTGCCAGGCAGGGTTGGGAAATCAACCTGAGCCTGTCTCCTCACTTATAGGCGATGCTCCAGCTGCCGTGTGCTGGAGGGTCCGTTGGGGATTTGGGGGCTCTTTTAATTTTTTTTTTTAATTTCTGACCTTTCGTTTAGGAGTTGGGGTAACATAGTGGTAAAGTCACTGAGTTGTAATCGCAGGAAATCCCTGGTTTGAATGTCACTTGTGCCACACAAACACACCGGTGGTCTTCAGGACCAAATTGAGAAACTGACCCTGAAGCAAACCAAGCTGAGTGCCCCCTGTGGGGCTACAGGATAGTGCTGCAGAGCCGCTTGGCTCAGTGGTGCCAATGGTGGGCACTGGGTCACCCATTGTTCCCTCCCAAAATGGCAATGTGGAAGGAGGCAGCAGGTAAACTGACACTGACCAATATGGCTGCTGAAGGATCCAAACCACGTGGCCGTTAGGCGCAGGCTGAGTTGCTGGCACTCGACTAAGCTTGTTTCTGCCACACTGCTGACTAGGAATGTTCCCTATAAGTTAAATGGCTAGTCCGCTCCTCATGGTCTTAAGTGAACTTTACTCTGACATCAGTAATACAGGAATAATAATACAAGCTTGCCTTCCAGGACTTTTGTAAGGATTATAGTGTACATAAGGGGTGTGGGGTTTGTCCTGTTCAATGCTTTCACCCATGCTGTTTAACTTACATGAATGAAGTTGTTTGTAGATTTGGAGTTGAGTGACACCAGTACGCTGAAGTCATTCAGCTCCATACTTCTTGGAACAAACTACCAGAGGCCATAGTTTCCATTATCAGATGGCTGAGGAGGGAGGGAAACCAACTGAAGCTGAATCCAGACAAGATTATTGGCCAAATGGAGACACTGAAAGGGCTTTCCCTTCGTACATGAAATGAAGTTGTATTGATCATGTCAGGAAACAGCTTGGGGATACTGTTAGACCTGACACTTTTTAGAAGGTTGAGTGAATCCAATGGCAAAGGATTCCATTTAGCAGTGGCACGTTGTACTAAGATGATCTTTTTTCCTACTGCAGGAAAAAAACCTCTTTTGCTCTATTGGCTACTCACATATCAACTGCCACCCTTCCCATTCAGGTAGATTGAAAGTTGCCTAGAAAACTTTGGCTACTAGGAGATGGCTGTTTTGAGGTTAACTCTGAGCATTCAGCATAGTGCAAATCAAACATTTCTCTTCCAGTGCTATCAATTTATCATGTGACTTACTTCAATGCAAATCATTTCATTACACTAGAACTTTGAATTCTCTCCAGAAACAAATTGGCAGCCCTTGAAAATACTTCAGAAATATGTGGCATATCCCTGGAAAGGGCAGTGACTTGTTTCCTACCTACACCCTATGTCAGTATTCCTACAGGACTTAGTCTGAGCAAAGGTTGATCAAGTCATTATAAATACCAAAGTTTGTAATTCTTTGGCTCATCAAAGTGAGGTGAGCGTTACAGCCCTCCAAACATCCTCTGGCTTAGATAATATAGCTGAACCAACAAATGCGTTTATTTTAAAAATTATTTTACTTCATTTGTAGTCCACGTTTCTCACTGATAGTCAAGGAGAATTGCAGAATCAAAAACAATGCATCGTCCATACGATGCACACGACCAACAATGTGATAAAAGAGGATTGTAAAATTAGAGAAAGGCTCAGTAAAAACAAATATAAGACATACAGCATGTAGTGCATGCAACAAACTGGATTACAGAGAAAACTGTGTTACATCCATAATTTAGTAGAACATCCTGCTGCAATGGTTCTCTACAAACAGTGTGGAATTGTTCTGGATTTAGAGCATCGATTGTACAGAGCAATTATTCCGGGAAATCCAGTGGGAAATGGGGATGCTGCAAAAACATCCTATGCATGATATACATGTATAAAGTGGGAAGCAGTGTGATACAAAAATAACTATTGAAAAAACCTTTGGGGGTTGAAAAACCTAGCAGAAAAAAAAATTGCAGGCAAGTGCTAAGTGGGGGAGGAGAGTGGGGAGGGGGCATGGCGACAAAACACACAAACACAGTGCTGAAGAAAAGAAGGCCACAACTTTATTGAGATTACAGCTCAGGGAGCAAAGGCGCACACAGGGCACGAATCCGAGCGTCGGCTGACCCGCCTGCTAAGCCGATGACCCACATGCCCCCTCAGACCCCTGCTGAGGGGGGAACCATGGGACAACAGTCATGATTTATAGCATTGACTGTACAGAGCAATTATTCTGGGAAATCCAGTGGGAAATGGGGATGCTGCAAAAACATCTTATGCACGATATACATGAATAAAGTGAGAAACAGTGTGATACAAAAATAACTACTGAAAAAAGCTTTGAGGTTGAAAAACCTAGCAGAACAAAAAAAATTCTCAAAATAAGCAATTTTTTCCCTTATTTTTTTAGCTTGCAAGTTATCAATAGGATTTTAAAGCTTTATTCATTATTCAGTAAATGTAGGGGTATTCTGTAGTAGAAGGAGTGTAGTATTAGCATTGGAAAGAAACCAGTATTTTAGTATAAAACTTGCCCATCATCATTCTTTGGAGGCATTCCTGAGTTTATTATATTAGAATTGTTAAAGCTGATATAAGCAGCCAAACACTGGAAAGCATTTTAGATGCTTTTTAAAATGAGGTCTCAATGAGGGGAATAAGTTCAGAATTGGATGTTTTGCCACTTACCGTTTAAAACATGTACAGCATCTTACTTTTTCTGCAGGTCCATCAGAGCCCACATAAGGTTGAAGAGGAAACAAAATATGTTGAACTAATGATAGTAAATGATCATCTAATGGTGAGGTTTACATACTGGGTCTTCTTGAAATCATCAATAATGCAAGTGTGCCTCTGTGTTTGTAATACATTAACAATAATGTACCTACTGCAGAATGACTCTAACCGTACAGCAGATGTTGGGAAAAACAAATCTGAGCTCCTTGGAGTTATACCTGGTGTCACTCAGTAGCATTGCTTAAAAAAAATAGACAATCCAGTAAATATAGACAGCTCCCAGTCTCGACAGAGCATTATTCCTTCTTGTTTCTTTCCTGAATAGTGTATTATGCTATGAGAATTCCACCAGTGAAGTTTGAAAGCAGTCATAATTGCCATTATGTGCCTTCTCTCTGGTATAAACATTTTTCTCAGACAGTTTCTGAATTTTCTTCAAGGAATATATTGACTTTTACTTACAGAAGGGCGGCTGTATTAATCGGTTAGTGTCAAAGTAAGAGAGGCTCAAAGTCTGACAAAGGCATTGTGGTGTAAGCATTCATGGCCTACAGCTCACTGAATAAAATTTGAGGGCTTCATTCCACAGAAGCTTACACCCCAACAAATCTTTGACAATCGGATCAAGTGACCCCCCCTCCACTCTTAGAAGTGGAAAAGACTTTGATGAAGGAACACTCCGCTCTTAGCATACAGGAATCACTGGATCCAACCCTTCCCACCGTGCCACAAGACTAATTTTTGTTACTGTTGGATTAAAGAAATGGAAAACTAATGAGTCCTCTCTCATTTGTGGAATTCACTACCACATGTGGGGAAGACAACCAGCTTAGATAATCTGTTTTTTAAAAAGTAGACAATTAATGGAAGAGAGGTACCAGACCTGCTATTAACTATTAGAGGTAATTAGAACTTTCCATCTTCAGCATTCTCTCTGAAATACCAGATGCTTAGAACAAACAACAGAGAAAGTCTATTCATGTCCAGTCTGGGTTTCTCAGAAGCATCTGGTTAGACTGCTGCAAGCAGAATCTGGGACTAGGTAGATTTTTTCCCCCCAGCAAGATGGTGCAACATGGTTTTGTCCATAGTTTGTTTAATCTTGAGGGTTCTGGCGGTTGTCAAACTTGAGTGTGTGTGTGTGTGTTCAGCTGGATCCAGAGGAGTTAGCCCTGTTAGTCTGTAGTTGCAAAATAGTAAAGAGTCCAGTAGCACCTTTAAGACTAACCAACTTTATTGTAGCATAAGCTTTCGAGAACCACAGCTCTCTTTGTCAGATGCATGGAGGATATGAAGAAATTGGCCAGAGATATATAGGTGGTGAGGGGAGTGGGAGAGGGTGCAGGGAGTGAGGGCCATGTAAATATAAATCAGTTGCAAAAGTCATGAAAAAGGTGGAGTGCACAATCCAGACTGGATGTGACCACTTCCCTCTGTTGCTGAATCTGAATGGAATGCCTGAAGGTAGTTACTTCTGGTAATAAGATAACCATCCAGAGTTTCTGTTCAGTCTGACTGAGTCAAATTTACATATTCATATGTATTCATATGCATTACATATAGAATTCATGTGTAAATTTGAGGGTGCAGGGAGTGAGGGCCATATAAATGTAAATCAGTTGCAAAAGTGATGAAAGTGGTAGCGTGCGCAATCTAGGCTGGGTGTGACCGCTTCCCTCTATTGCTGAATCTGAATAGAATGTCTGAGGTCAGTTACTTCTGGTAACCATCCAGAGTCTCTATTCAATCCAAGTCTGACTGAGTCAAATTTACATATTCATATGTATTACATGTGGCATTCATATGTAAACTTACATATTCATATGTATTACATATGTATTATTTTTTGTCAGCACTAGTGTATTTAATTTAACATTCTTCAAGGCATCTTAAAGATAGATTATAAAAAATACAAAGAAAGCAGAAAATAAAGCAGCAGTAACACCTTACAAATAAATAACACTAGTCAACAGTAGAATAAAAGCAGCAGCAGTAAGTATTCTTAGATACTAAAAGCATTGAGAATTAGACAGACTTTACGCCCAAATGTTAATATTGATATTGCCGGCAGACATGTGTAGTCTCCTTCCCCCATCCCAAAACGTTCCTTTGCTTACCTGCAGGTGGGGATACATGGATAGGACCTCAGATGAAGATCTTCACTGATAGATTCATTTGAGAGAAGGTGATCCTATAAATACAAAGGCATCAAGACCTTTAAAAGTCAAATGCAGCACTTTGGTTGAACCTGGAATCAAATGTGAAAACTAATAAAGAGCTCATAATATTAGGATGATATGTATGCACTGATTTAAAAATTAACTGAAAGAATTCTCCATGCCAATGCTTCCTTGAAATTGAACAGCCACAAGAGTGGAGAATGTGATTGCCATGGGCATCTCAATAATGGGGTAGGTGTAGGGCTGCCAGCAACCTGGAGAAAAACAAAAGATCTATCTAGATCCGTTTCTGTCAGAAAACAGAACAGAATTTGACGCAAAGCCAGTTCATTGCAGAATTATGAAACAGAAACTAAGAAGTTCATTAAGTCCTCAGTCAGATTACTCTAACATAGACAATTGTTTCAGTCATAGGTTATTCTTCTTTAAACAATTGGAGTTTGCTGATGATGAAAATATTTGAGATTATAGTCTGGGGTTCCTTATGACGACTCTTGTGCAAATCCACATTCTCTGCGGAGTTCTTCCACAAGTGAGCTTCATTGTATGTTTCATCTAGGCATTTTAAAAAACAATCTTCCTCCAAATTATTATTACATAAGATATCTGCTCATAGAATAAAAGGTTATTGATTCTTTGCATCCCTGAGAAACAGGAAAGTAGTCATCTTTTATTCAGTGCACTTCGGGATTATTTGCTCTCCTTGCATTTATTCAGCTATCTAAACTAGCGGCTGCCAAGGGTGTATTCTTTCCTTCATAATAGGTTGCAAATTTAGTTTTGCTGCCAAAAGAACGTAAAACATCCATCTCTGAATCTTCAGCAGCATTTATTTATTCAGTATTCACATATCTAAAAGACTTGTGAAGAAGATGGATAACACCTTGCCACAAACCCACATCCAACTCAGGTTTAGGCTGACCTTCTCCTACCCTGAGGTAAAACTTCTCTTTAAGCCTATGAAGGGCTAGGAAGCCTCTGGTAGCATGGTTGATGATAAGTTTCAACTTTCCTTGTCCCACCCTTAAGGATTATTAAAAATGGTTACCCAGCCAAGTCTTAGTAGGGAACAGATCAGGGGTTTGCGCTTCTCTTTAGCAGGAACTGGCACACAAGGCTTGGGGAGGTTCAAAAGATAAGAGGTGGTTTATTTACAGTAGGTTAAAGTCAAAAGGCAGGTAGGCAGGTGTTTGAACTGAAGTAACAGGAAGGTTTTTGTACAGGAACTTCACTGGTGTGAGGCACAAAGCACTTGGTATAACACTAGGTTACTGGCTTCATTCAGAGGTTGGCACTGCTTCACAAATGCTCTACTTTCAAAGCACAGACACAGCACGACTTCCCCTCCTCTCCAGACTTAAGGGTGCTCCACTGAGACAAATCTTTACTAGATACTGGACAGGTGTTATAGTTTTTCTAGTACCCTCACGAAGCGGAAATACCGAACATCCCCACCCATGCACAGCCCTAGTCATCCTTCCATCTCTTCTTTCTACTTCTTAAGTGTACTGTTTCCATCTTTATTTTGTCCTGAGTGGATACTGTATTTCCACGTTGATTTTTCTGCATCCCTAGCTGTGGTTTGAATCTTCCTTTGATTTCCTGGATCTTGTAGAACAGATCTTGGTCTTCCTTTTTTGTTGTTCTCTTCTATTTCTTTGCACTTTCTTTACATTTCTTCTATTTCTTTGCAGTATTTTTTATAATAGAGTTCTTTGTCTCTGTGTGCAAGTCACTAAAAAGCTGCATTTAGAATTCTGATACTATTTCTGTCACTTTTTGTTTCCCATCTTGTTATAGCAATTTTAAGAGTTTCCTCAGTCACCCATCTAGGATTTTCCTTTCTTTTGGCTACAGGAAGAGTCTTTGCACATTCTTCCTTGACAATATCTCTGGTTTCAGCCTATAGTTCTGGTTCATGCACAATTTAACTTAGTAATAAAAATCTGTTTTTACACGATCTTTAAATTGTTGTTGTTGTTGTTAACAATAACAATAATAACTGTGCTTATATATCGCTCTTCTCGACAAATTAGTACCCCACCCAGGGCAGTGAATAAGTTAGTGTTATTATTATCCCCACAATACAGCTGGGGAGCTGGGACTGAGAGGAGTGGCTTACCCAAGGCCACCTACTGAGTTCATGGCAGTAGTGGGATTCAAATCAGTAGAGTGCTGATTCACAGCCAAACCACTTAACCACTCTGCTACAGCAGCTTCAAGAACATTATTTAATATTTTGGCTCTGAATATCAAAAATTAGAATAAACAATTCATGAGTTGTACCACAATCTGCTCTTGGTCTTCCAATTATGTAATATATTTGGTTCTTGTATTGACCACTTGGTGATTTCCATGTATACAATTATGTGTTAGCAAATGAACAAGTTGTTGGCTTCTCAAAATTCTGAGTTGCTCTCCTTCATTTTGTGATCCTAGTCCAAATTTTCCAACGTTTGATTCTGCTTTGTATCCTACTTTTGCATTCCAGTTACCTATGATTATCATCAGCATATCTTGTTTAGATGTATGACTAGTCTCTTCTTGGACACTTGCTTTAAAGTTTTCCATTTCTTCCACATCAGCATCTACAGTTGGGGCATAAACTTGAAAGATGGTTATGTTAATAGGCCTTCCATGAAGTCTGATTGATATTAATTGGTCAGACTTTGTATTATAGCTCTTGTGCTACATCTCGTCTCACTATTAGAGCAACACCATTTCTTTTGAGTTTGTCACTTCTACTGTAAAACATTTTCTGCCTGAAAATGTCCTAATCCAGTTCACATTATTTCACTCGCACCTAGGATTGCAGTGTTTAAATGTTCCATTTCTCATTTTACAATTTCAAGCTTACCTGGATTCATTTGCATCTGTTCACATTAGCAACTGGATGTCCTTTCAGCTTTAATCCAGTCCCATTATTAAGAACAGCACTATTCATACTTGTCCTCTGCTCTTCCCTAGTAGCCAGTAGTCTTCTTTCATTTTCAGATTATCTCATCATAGGGTTTCTTAGGTAAGAGATGATCAGAAGTGGTTGCCATTGCCACCTTCTGTGCAGAACTAACCAAGGTTAGCTGAAGCGTCACTACCATTGTCTGTGAAAGATCCTCTGCCATTGTCACCTTCCACTACTGCTGCTGCCCAGTAGCTAGCCTTCAAGAATCCCTCTGCTCTCATCACCATTGGAACGGTCAATTCTCTTCTGCTGATATGACCACTGATTTCTGAAGGGGGGGGTGGATGCATCTTAGTCTGGTGTCTCAACTTTGACCATTCAGTCTTGAGTGACTCTTCTAGGAGTTTAGACGCTTGACCAAGTCTGCACTCCTGACAGTATTGCTCTCAGCTTCACAGACACACTCAAACCCCCTCACCATGTTAAGCTGTGTATCCAGAGTCTCTGAAGTGGCCACAAGGATTTTCAGTCAGATGCTGTTTTGCTTTTAGAGATAACTCCATCTATTAGTTTTGCTTGTTCTATCCCATTTTGTAGTTTACTGTTCCATATTTTTTGCATATTTTACCTATTTCCCCCATATGTTTTAATTATTTCCCCCAAAATATTTTTTAGTTTTTTCTGTCAGTCGCATGAAATTTGTCTACTTCTTAGCCTTAGAGGTCATTTGTAGCAATGATTGCAAGATCTCATCATCTTATCTGTTATTTCCAGTTTTTAGAAATGAATATTCTTTAGTTTTTTCTGTCAGTCACATGAGATTTGGCATCGTCTAATCATAGATGTTCCCCAAGGTCCTGTGTACCACTTACTGATGCACTTCAAAGGGAACTCACTACAACAAATGAATCGGCACTATATTAAGATTTCAGTTTATGTAGAAATAATTATTTCTCCTATTTTCTTGGCATGTTGATTGGAAACAACTTTTTAAGTTTGTAACAACAGCAACTGGGCCTGAAGGCTGCTTCAGTCATGACAAAATTTCTACATAGAAAGGGATTTTGTAGCTTGCCATGTGATGAATCTCATGTATGTATGTATATATGTGTATTTATATTACTTACAGATCTTTTTCACTGAGACTCAAGGCGGATTGCACAATGTAAATCACTGCAATCAACAGAATGAGATATCTGATGAGAAAAGTAATAGGCCTAGGATAACATACATCTGAAACAAAGCATATTTTTTTTAAATTTATGATATTTCTATGCTGCCTCTTCAGACTCCTGCTCCAAGCAGTTTATACTGAAAAACATAACAATGTAAAAAAGGCATTTAAAAACCATTAAATATAACAGAATAAAAATATCCTTAAGATTATCCTTGAGATGAGCCTCAAGGGAGGGGGAGGCATTCTAGAGTTGAGGTGCAACCACAGAAAATGCCCTGTCTCTGTTCATTACACATGATACGTTTATAAGGCCAAAAAATCCCACCCAATTATATAGGTCGAAAACAATGTAGTAATAGCAAGATAATATAAATACAGCCAACAGAGAATATATACAAAGTGTATGTATGTAGTCCACAGCCCCTTCTACTTTACTGAACACATTGAACTTTATGGAACAAATTGAATCATTGCATTATAATATAACCCTATTATCTTTATAAAATTGCGCTCTTGAACAATTCTGTTTTACATAGTTTGTGGAATGCGAGAAGCGTGGGGCCTTCCTGACCTCAGAAAGACAAAGTGAAAACCACAACAGAGAATGCATGTGAATGGGCAGTTGTAGATCTCATCTATTTTCAGGGTGGTACCTGCAGATGGCCCTTCTTGGATGAGCAAAGCTGTCATGGCAGGGCATAGGAGGAGAGGGTGGAGGAGCAAGGATACTGTTGCAGTCCTTTACTTTTGTCTACTGCTAAGCAGATATGCATGACACGGCCTCCAGGAGGAAAACTTGAAGCAGTCTAGAATTCTAAGAGAGGACATGCTGGCCTTCTGCAAAAACTCTCTTGAGGGTATTAAACTCTGTGCTGTTTGAGAACTGCAAATGTTAAATAGGGTTTGTGAGAACAGTTTGGACTGCTGATACATAATGTCTGGAGACAGTGACTTTTAAAATATATTTGTCCCCTTGTGACTTGGGAAGTTGGGAATGTTTTACTTTGGGAAAGAAAAACAAGGTATCCGTGGCATGTGTTAATTGCAAAGTATAGTTGAGACATGACCTGTGAAACTCAGCAAGTTTTGTGAAATAACATATTTGAAGTTAAAAATTCACCTTAAAGCGCTTCAGCGGAAAGGTTTTTTTCCCCATTGGTTGTAACACAGTACCGTTATAGACCTTTGCACTACCAGTAAGCAGCAAGCAGACATAATGTCATTATTATAAGGTCACATTTTGGAACACTGCAATGGCATAGCTGTTGGTGCGTTCCTAACCTAAGTACACATGTACTGAGCCAGCATACTGTAGTATCAGGCTTCTAATTTTGTTACAAATTAGACCTGTTCTGTTTGTTTTCTTATTACCTTTTGTTGAATGTATTGTCTGCCAATGAATATATTTAAATTTCATACTACCGTTGTGAGCAAATAGAACTGTATTAATGATTGAATAATTTGTCTGTCACAAGCAAGCCCCTCCTTGATAAAGTTGTTTCTGAATGGAAATTGTATTTCAAAAATATGTTTAGAATTTTTCTTTCTTTGTTTCTTAGTTGAAAAAGCACCGATTATCGGTTGGCCACACAAACAGCTTTGCTAAATCAGTAGTGAACATGGCAGATTTAGTAAGTATAATTCACCAGCTGCTGTCCTGTGAGTCTTATCCTAGGGATAGTAATTTCAGGGCAGAGTGAGAGAGAGCACAATAGCATCTTTATTCATCAGTGTCAGTTTAGCCAGATTCTTAAGGGTGGATGAAGTAAGGTTTATCTCTGTAGAACCATTCTTGCATTTAAGATTACACTTGTCATGAAATACGTTCCTGAATCAAAGCTGTGATTTTAAACCTATCCCTTTTTTAAAAAAAGGGGGAAAAAAGATGTTTAAGTATATTCTAATACTTAGGCCTTGATCACAATATGTTTAGCCTGTTAGAAAGGAGTTGACAATGGCCCTTCATTAATGTAGTGTTGTTTATACTGGGGAAATGTATATTTAAATAGAGGCAAAAGTTACCCTGTTGTTTGCTGATAGTTTGATTTGTTAATGTGCTAGATTTATAAAGAACAACTCAACACCAGGATAGTACTGGTTGCTATGGAAACCTGGGGTACTGATAACAAGTTCACCATATCTGAAAACCCACTGGTGACTCTGCGTGCATTTATGAAATACAGGAGGGATTTTATCAAGGAGAGAAGTGATGCAGTTCATCTTTTTTCGTACGTAATTTCATGGGGTTTATTTGTTACTGTTTGAGATAGGGAGGCCCTGATCCTCTGTCTCTGTTGCTGGTACTGACTGGCACGTGTTTCCATTTGTACTTGTAAGTTAGAACAAAATGTTTTTTTTATATTTTTATATATGTTTTTATTTTTATATATTATATATTTATTAATGTTTATTATTAAAAATTATTAAAGATTATCTGGGTTTCAACTAAAATGTACTTTAGAATAAAAAGATTAACCCCAATGGATGTTTACAGAAACAGCTACTTGGGTATTATATTTAAGCAGCTGTTTCTGTAAACATCCATTGGGGTTAATCTTTTTATTCTAAAGTACATTTTAGTTGAAACCCAGATAATCTTTTGGGTTCACCTGTACTCTGTTTCAAAGTTCAAAGCAAAAATGACAGCAGTAGCAGATAGTTGCTTAAACTCAATCCCCTATAAAGTCGACATGGGATTTCTAGAGCCAGATGGGAAAGTGGATGGCAAGTGCTAATAAAACCAACCCTTCCACCGCAGTGTGTGGTTTATTACAGTCTGCTGCTTCAGGCAGTTGATTCCTCAGACGAGCTCTGATACAAAGAAAGGGGTTTTTTTGGAGCCATATTCCTTGGATTAGCTTAGAAGGGTTTACCTGTCTCTGCTAATTGGTCCCCAATAGTTAGACTGGAAGTCTGTACTAATCTAATATTTTTATGATTGACTTCCTATAGTAACATAGTAAGCAAGCATCTCTTGTTTTTCTTAGTTGACTAACATTGTAAGGTAGGATCTTTCTAATCCTGCTTTCTGTGGGGACTTCACAACAGTCCTA
This sequence comes from Eublepharis macularius, assembly GCF_028583425.1. Lineage (NCBI taxonomy): Eukaryota > Metazoa > Chordata > Lepidosauria > Squamata > Eublepharidae > Eublepharis > Eublepharis macularius. The sequence continues at coordinate 64,610,674 of NC_072800.1, read as the reverse complement.
CGAGCAGCACTGAAACCATGATAACAATATGGAATCCTACACAGCAGGCAGATACAAACATGGAACAGAGCGGGTAGCCCAGTCTGCCCAAAGATACTCCTGGGGGACCTCTTCCCGTGTGTTTGCCTTATTATCAAAGTGGTGAATCTACAGAATGGGAAACCCTCAGCCACATTCCCTATCCGTTGTCTGTTTGTGACATGATAGTTTTTAGATTGCTGTGGTTTTATAATTGTTTCCTTCTGTTTTTTAAAGAGGGAGTCAGTTTCAAAGCAGTCGCAGTGGGGCAGCTTACATTGGTGGAATTTGCTCATTAATGAAAGGTGGAGGTGTGAATGAAGTAAGTCTATACAGCTCTAGAAATAAAAGCTGGCACAGAGATCTCAGCATTTAATTGTATATTTTGACAAAGCCGTCTCTAGTTCTGTGTTCATTACACAAGGTTATGTGATTTCCCACACTCTGCTATGTGCTAGGAAGTTTCAAGTGAGTTTCAGAGAGCCAAGAGAGTTACAGTGTAGTGGTTAGAGTGTCAGGCTAGAATCCAGGAGGCCCAGGTTCAAATCTCTACTCTGCCATGGAAACTTGCTGAGTGATCTTGGGCCAATCACACCCTCTCAGTCTAGCCTACTTCACAGAATTGTTGTGAGGTGAGGAGAACAGTATAAGCTGCTTAGGGTCCCTCTTAGGGAGAAAGGCAGAGTATAAATAAAGTAAATAAAATCCCCCTGGTGTCCTTGAGTTCTGCAGTTACCCAGGCCAGGAAAAAGTGCACTCATGCATAAATGATAGACATCTTGGTCTAAAAATAATAAAAACCTGGTACTAACCCAGACTTTGAAGAACTTCTTGTAGTGGGATGTTTAAGCCAAGCCACCACCTTGCTTGACCTTTCAAGTTCCTTTACTGGGTGTTAGACAATAGTGCTAGCAAAATGGACCAAAATTTTGCACAGTCCAGCCCAGTTCGTGGTTTGCGAACACACAGTTCATGGGACTCACCTTTTTCACAAATTTTGGTCCATTTGGGCCAGTCCATTGGTCCGTGGTCCATGAGTCTAGGCATCCTAGTGTTGATCTATCAATTCCCTAGGCAATGGAGAGGATGTCCGCAGACCTTTTGCAGACCTTAAAAACTTAATAGGCAGCTCTACCTGCTGAGCAGAGAGCTCCTATTCTGCTCTATGGAGCAAAGAGCAAGAATGAATTCCCTAGGCAAAGGAGGAGTGGACGTTCTGCAGCCAATCTTAGCCCTCAAAACCTTGATAGGCAGCTCTGCCTGCCTGCCAACCAGAGAGCTCTTGTTCTGCAAGGGATGGGTGGATGTTCTGCAGCCAATCTTAGCCCTTAAAACCTTGATAGACATCTCTGCCTGCCAACCAGAGAGCTATTCTGCAGCCATGGCAACACCAATCTTAGCCCTCAAAACCTTGATAGGCAGCTCTGCCTGCCAACCAGAGAGCTCCCATTCTTCTCTATGCGAGCAAGGAGCAAGAATGAATTCCCTACAACGGCTGGGAACGTGTCTGTGTAGTGAGTGAGGGGGCTCTTCCCCCACCCTTTTCTGTTTGAGGGCTGCCGGAAGTGACGGACTGACAAACTGGTTCATGAATGGGGATGGTCTGTGAAAAGTTAGACGTCTGTGGACTGTGAAAATTGACGGACCATGGGCCAGTGGTCCGTGGGGTATTCCCAGTCTGTGCCCACCTCTGCTCTGGAGAGCTGTGACTGACTCAAGGTCACCCAGCTGGCTTCAAGTGGAGGAGTGGGGAATCAAACCCGGTTCTCCAGATTAGAGTCCTGCCACTCTTAACCACTACACCAAACTGGCTCCCAGATGTGATTTGTTTTAAAAGTTCTTTTTTTCTGTTAATCTTTCTGCTTGTTTGGTGTTCATCTGTAACTAAACAGTTAACTTGTGAACTGAATGCTACAAGTTTGAGCATCATTTTTTCTTCAGGACTATTGTTTGAAAAACTGTTTAGAAAGATGTACTTAAAAGTTAACATCTTGCTCCCTAAGCAATTACTGTCTTTTTTTTTCCAGTTTGGAAAACCTGATTTAATGTCAGTTACTCTGGCACAGTCCTTAGCTCACAATCTTGGTATTTTCTCAGACAAAAGAAAACTGCAGAGTGGTAAGGTTTTCAAATGAGTATAGTAATTTTTTTCAAAATATTTCTCCCAACCCTTTTCTAAAGTTTCTTTTTATTATTTGTGGCTTTACATGTTTGTTTTTAAGAAACTTCAAAGTGAAATTAATCCAGGTGAATTTTTTTGGGAAAGGGCCATTTGTTAAATATGGAATGGGGGATAATTGATTGTGGAATCATATATGTAATTTTTGGCTTTCTTGACATCTCTGTGGGAGTTCAGTTGCAACAGTTTTTTTCCACATTGTTTAAAATATTGTTTTAAAATAGAAATTTGTATGAAAATAATTTTTAAAGGTCAAATCAAGTGTGTCTTATTTGTTTATTTTTAGGTGAGTGTAAATGTGAAGATACATGGTCTGGATGCATAATGGGAGACACTGGGTAAGGCATTTAATTAGGAAAATTGCAATGAAATGTAAATGTAAATTAATCATTAGTGACCTTTGAAAAGCAACTATGCCAAATATATAGCCTCAGCTGCATCCATGCACAAAAAGTTACTAAGATAAAATGATATGTACACTTTTAAGCTGACATTGATAATGTAAGTCAATGACCCTGTCTTTAGTAGCATTACATTTTTATGTAAGTTACCACCAAATCACAGTAACAATCAGAAAAATGATGTCTTGTTAGTCTCTAAAGAAGCTACATTGTCTGAAATGCTTCAAGTTTATGCTCTTTTAGATAACTGTAGGTTGGATCCAGGAAGTCTCATCAATTTCCTGTGCATATTACAGGCCCTAGCTACATGGCTTTTGTACATGATTCTCAGCAGAGCCTTCTTTGGGTGGTCAGAGCTGCTCATGGAGCAGTTGCCAATACATGAAGTTGCCTTATACTGAATCAGACAATTGGCCCATCAAGGTTAGTCAGTATTATCTACTCTTGATTGGCAGCAGCTGTCCAGGGTTTTAGGTTCAGATCTTTCACATCACCAACTGCCTGGCCTTTCTAACTTGGAGATGCCGGGCATTGAACCTGGAAACTTCTGCCTGCAAAGCAGATGTTCTGCCACTCAGTCACAGCAGAAAAACTGATTGGGCCAACTCCATACTTAGGTGGCTGCTGAACATGATGGCTAAATAAAATTACAAACAATGGGGAAAGTCATGAAGCATCTAGCTAGTAGAAACAGGATGCTAAACCAAAAAGACCTACGATTTGATTTAGCAGGACTATTCTGCTAGATGCCCTGTTATTGGTTCAGTAAGCTTTTGGATGGTTCTTTTTTTTTTCTTTTTTTTTCTGATGAAGATAAAATGTTTGTCCAAGTATTTTTATCATCTGGACTTTTTCAAGTTCTATTTGACTAATGCCTAAGTAATAAAACCAACAATAATCGGTATAGCAGACTTCATGTTTAAGAGTAGCTTAAATTATACTTGGCCCATTTCACTGAGAAAAGTGATAACAAAAACATCAGCAGCATGCCTAAATACTAAAATATGCAGTGCTCTTCCAGGCAAATCAACCTGTTTAACCACATATATAGTCTTAGCTGAATTCAGATCTCACACAAATATTTTGCTCTGCTGATTAGGCATGATATTTCTCATATGAACTGTACTGTGTTTTGCGTTGATGACATTTAACCTAAAATTTAAGTGCCATTTGTCCTCTGTTAACCTTCATGTGGGTTTTTTCATGTGAGGAATCCCAATCATATTCACATTAATCTTGATGTATTCATTATTGCCCCAGATAACTTGCCATTTTAACAGTGCAATCCTAAGCAGAGTTACTCCAGTCTAAGCCCATAGAAGTCAATGGGCTTAGACTGGCGTAACTCTGTTAAGGATTGCACTGCAAGTAATGGAAGCTAAGTATAGGAGTCAGCTAATTTAGATTACTTAGGATATACTTCCTAAAATGCAGTGCCATTTTGATTACACTGTTTTTAATTTATAATAATACAGCTCAACAAAACAACTAAAAAAGTCACATTTTCAGCCCTAAGCCTGCCATGTGTATAAATTCAAGTAACTAACCAACCAGTAACCAACTTCTTTTATTAACAGCTACTATCTTCCAACCAAGTTCTCCAAATGTGATGTTGAGGAGTATCATGATTTTTTGAATAACGGAGGTGGAGCCTGTCTTTTCAATAAACCTTCTAAGGTAATATAATTTGACATGGAGGAAGGTAGCATTCTGTTGTTCTGATTGGGCTCTGTTATTCTGTTCAGGTCACTGTCACAGACATTGTCTTGAAATGCTTGCCAAGAAACAAGTATGAAGTAATACGATAACAAATATTATATGTTATCTTTTACCAGTTCTGTGAATGAGCCATATGTAGGCTGTGTCTCCACTAACTTGCCACTGTTGCCGTCGCTGATTTTGAGCCTAATTGTGCTAAATTGTTTGGGCACCTTAGAGACTGCTAGGTTCCTGTATTTCATTACAATGAAGAATGTGCTCTTAATTATTCCATTGTATAATGGGGTTGCATAGAGAACTGTTCTTGATAACTCAGACTGCCTTTGGGGTAGAAACACACACAAACACACGCTTTTTGAGACAAAGAAGTGATGAAGTTTTGTGTAGTTTCACAAGCCTGCAAGACGGAGATGTTCCGTCAGGCATTTGGTGGGGGCTAGGCTGTCCTCTCGCTGGCCATACCACTGAAGACCATCCACCACCCATGTAGGAGCTCATAGGTGTGATGCAGGGCATGATGTAAGAGCCATGCCCTGCGCCTAAAATGCTGTATTTTAATATTTATATCAGCCAATTTGAGAATTTTTTTATTGTATATGGAATAGTATTTTAATGTTTATTTATAATGTTTTTATTGTTTTTAAACTGTTTGTTACAAACTGTATGTTGTCACACCGCCCTGAGCCTGTCTGACAGGGAGGGCGGTCTAGAAATGCATTAAATAAATAAATAAATATTTTGCTTAAAACATTGGATGCACATTCCAACACCAGTAGTGCTTTTTTGGCAGAATGTAGAAGGATACAGATCTACAACTTTTTCCTCTTAAGACAATGTCCCTTGCACATCTGTAAACAATACCCCCAAAGTACAGCCACTTATACTTTCTGTACACACACAAAAATCTGGGATACAAAACTGCAGAAATACACTGAATTTGCTGGACCACCAGCAGAGGTTTTGCACCTCTAGAGTTAGTTCAATCGAAATTTTTGAGAGCGGTCCTTCAAGTTCCAAAGTGTTTCTAATGCAATGGTTTGCCTTGAGACTGGCATGCAGAAAGTTGAAGCAAAGATCACCCTGCATTCCATTTTCCTATGGATAAGGATAAATTCAATCCCTTGTGGTTTATTACCCCTAGTCTTAACCGATGATTTCCAGTCTAAGTGGATGATTGCCACTAGACAGAAAATTATGGCAATAGGATTTTCCCCTCAAGTGCTTCTCATGATGGGAAGCGATCAAGCAAGGCAAATGGTTAGGCAAAGGATCGATGATATTGAACGACAATCTGACTTACAGGGCACTCCAGCTTTTATAGCTCCTCCTAGTAACAGATATATTTCTGCACCTGCTCCCTATTTATCCATTCTGGAGGTAAACAAACTCAGGAGAGCGCTTACTTTGGCCAGATGTTCTGCCTTGCCCTCTGCTGTTCTGGATGGCAGATTTAAGAAGATCCCTTGGAATGAGAGGTTATGCCCTTGTATACTTGGGGAGGTTGAAACCCAGGAACATGTGTTCCTGTGTTGCCCTCTCTATAAGGAAGCACGTACGAGATTTATTATTCCCTTTTTGGAAGGTATCTCAGAACATTCGGAAAAGAACAAATTAGAGAAACTGTTGTCAAACTCAGTTTTTACTGCACTACACCAGATAGCGAAATTTTGTGTTCTGGTTGTTAAAGCCCATTAGAGTGTAGACCTCCATTTTGGTTGCTTTCTTAGAACTATGCCGACTTCCTGGTTTTTACAAATTTTGATAGATATTAGCAAATTATGTTTTTAAACTGTATATATTCATATGTTCCATGTTCAAATGGTTGTAAAATGTGCACTTAAATTTCTATGATAAATAAGTGCTGTAATAAAGAATCATCATCACTGAATTTGACATTTGGAGTGCATTTTAACCCCCATCTCATGAAATACATTTGGGGTAAAGATACATATCCTGTGAGTGTCGTCTCCCCCCCCCCCTCCCCCAACAGTTCTCCAGGGAACCAGAAGGGAAGATAACGTTCTTCCTGATAATCCTGAGAATATCTACCACAGAAATATTTTTCTGCCCCAACATATATTAGAATTTATTTAGCTTGGGGTTGAAATATACCCTGGAATACATTTTTTCCTGAATGCTGCTTTAAAGATTGAGTTAGACATTGTTTGGACTGGAAAGGAATCCCCCTGTGTTTGGGGATTAGATGCAACAACAGCCGAAGAGGAAGCTGACAATGACATGCAGAGGGTTGTTTTCCCTGGCCTTCCTTTCAAAGTGTTCTTGTGCCTAATCTCCAAAAGGTTTTTTGCTTGTGCAACTTCTAGAAAAGTAGATTGGGAAGCACATCAAATGTTAGTGTGCCCCTTTGGATCCTGGTCATGGAACACATGACCTCAAGCACCTGAATTAAATGTAATTTTTATTGTTCATTGGAGTATTATAAAACAAAAAGCGTATTGAGTCATTTCTACAACATTGTGCATGCTGACACATAAAGCTCATTCTCCTTGACAAAACTGGTTGTTTTTTGGGTTTTTTTAAGTGTTGTGCTTGAGAGCAGTACCGGATCTCTCTGTGTTTTCTTTAAACAGCCAGTGGCAGAGGGAGAGGATAGTTAAATCCTCTTTATTCAGTTATTCCTGCAGGTTTACAGCTATTTCTTGTTAAGTACTCTTCTTAAGTAAAAAAAAGTCTTTCTTTTTCAGTAGTCTTGCATAACTGTATTATAAAATATGCTGTATAGATTTTGTTTAGCATCACAGAATAGATTTTTTACTTATGCAGTACTGAACTATAGAAAGCAAAGTTCTGAAAAGGAAGAATAAATCTCTAACTGATTCAGGTTCTTCTAATTCTATATCTTTTCCAGCATTGCACATAACACCTAAATATAGCTTTAAATGGGAAAACATGTTAAATATTTTTTAAAATAAATACTGTAAAAGGAGTATGCTTATTAAACTGACAAACAGGTAAAGATGCATTATAAATGCCTCAGCAGAGATACAAGTCTTTCCAAAGAAGCAAGAAATGTTAACTCTTGCTTAACACAGGAAAAATGATTGCCTGGAGTATATGATTAATGGGGAAAACATGACTCTGACTTTTTAATAAACTTTTACAAATGAATAAAGTGTTTCCACATGAGTAAATATTTTCCCCACTGCATTGTTTTCTCCTGCAGCTTCTTGATCCTCCAGAATGTGGCAATGGTTTTGTTGAAGCCGGCGAAGAGTGTGACTGTGGTACTCTTGCAGTAAGTCCTCTGTGACGGATCCCCCAGCCTTATCTGGCTGACACCCTTCGATGCCACCCCTTGTGAATGATTCTGCTAGCTTAGGACAGTTCTGATTTGGGATCTCACAGCTCCTGTCACCACTTGTGAAGTATTCACTGGTTGAGGGACCCTTCTGACAGGGAATAGAAATAGGGACCACTTACACTCCGGCTCAGTAGGTGTGTTGTAGACCTCTCCTCATGAGGCTAGAACTCAGGCTGGAAGCGGGTTCACTCTCTGAACAGAATGGAATCCTCCTCAGCTCTCACAGACACAAACTGGAACTAGAATGTCACTTGGTTGCACCAGCACCTCCTCAAACTCTGCCACTTAGTCTGACAGGCTGAGAGCTGGTTCCCCTCAGGGCGTATAAGATAGGCAGGAATTATCAAACAGGACTCAGATGGTTAACAGAACAAATTAACTTTACTGAAGCACATTTTATCTTCCTCCTGCACAGCCTTAAACGGTTAAACGTTCCAGATACCTCATTAACTAGTCCTCAGAGAACTCTCTAAACACATCTGCCTTCTCTGGTCGCTAGCCCTCGACTTCCTTTTCCAGAGTCTCCCTTAACTGCCAAAACTCCCAACTAACTCTTCTCAACGGTCATAACTGCTCTTCACTGCCACTCTCTCTCAACATTCTGTTCAGGACCTGTCACTCAAACAGGGCCTGTCCGTCACATCCTCCAATGCATAGTTACAGGATCAGCTTTTCTAGACTGATGCAGAGCTCTTTACTTTGAATTTGGAATCGTTAAGATATAAAGAATCCCTTGCCTTAACTTTGGGTATCTTCTTTGTAACTAGCTACTTTGTGAAATGAACAAGATGCGCTTGTCATGTACACATGTACAGTGTCACTGGTGAAGAGTCCCTGTTCATGCTTTTTAATCTACAGTGCAAAAAAGGGAAAATGTACTGTAGTACAGTAAATACAAGACAACTTGCCTGTCTTTTCTGTGGAATTCTAGAAGCCAATACATGTAGTAACGGCATGGGTGAAAAGTAAAATGGCTTCTTCCTTCATTTGGGAGATCCTTCTTCATTAGTGGCAACATAAAATGCTCAAGAGAGGGGAAATCAAACAAAAATGATATGTGCTGTTTCTTTTCCTATCAGAGAACACTGATCCCACCAGTTCTGTGTCTCTGCTGTGTTTTGACCATACAAGAGTTTCCTGCCTTTCAGTAATTCAGTGTAATGCATTATGATAATAGAAGTTATGTACTTGGCTTTTCACAAACTCCATCACCAAAAGTTCCTGAAGCAAGTAAGCAGACATAGGACGAATCTTATCATAGATTAGAAACTAGCTAAGCAAGAGTAAGCAGAGTGTAGCAATAAATGGACAGATTTCATAATGGAGTGACATCCTCCCAGGATTAGGATCAGGGTCAGAGCAATTTAATTTGTTTAAAAGTGATCTGGAATTGGGAGTAAACTGTGAAGTGGCAGGTTTGCAAATGACACCAAATAGTTCAGGATAATGGATTGTGAAAAACTCCAAGTGGCTCTTCCCAATTTGGGTGAGGAGGCAACAGTGTGACTTGATTAGATTCAGTATAAGTATACAGTGATGTATATTTTGGCAGTGTATACATATACACTGAATGGAGTGGGATTTGTCCTGGTGGGGACTGACCAGGAAAGAGATATTGGATTTACTGGGTAGCTAACTGAAAATGTTGGCTTCACAATGCAGTAATAATGAAGAAAACAGATTCTGTGTTAAGAATTCTTAAGGAAGGGATTGAAAATAAAATGGTCAGTATTGTATGGTCCTACATTGAGACCACATGTGGGATATTCTGTATAGTTTGGGCACTGTATCTTAAAAAGGATGTAGTAGACTTGAAAAATGTGCAGGAAGGGGTAGTCATAAATAATGATCAAAGGGTTAGAGTACTTGCCTAAATAGAAAACACTTTGGAGCTTTTTAATCTAGAAAAGAGGTAACGGGGGGAGACGGGACATAACAGACGTTCATAAAATTGTGCATGTTGTGTAGAAAGAGAACTTTTTTGGTCTCTCTGAAAATGCTAAAACTTGGATGCAGTCAGTGGAGTTATGGAGAGTATATTCAAGATGAAAGGAAATACTTCTCACATAACACATCGTTAACGTGTAGGATTTGTTGCCACAGGATGTAGTGATCACCACTTAGCTTAGGATAAATTGGATCTCCAATTCTGAATGCCAGCTGTTGCGGGGAAAAAGCAGGGTGAGGCTTTGATCTTTGTTTCTGGACCTTAGGAAATTGGTCTGATCCAGGAGTGCTCATCTTCCGAGATTTTTCATGCCATAAATAAGAGAGCCAGTGCAGTGTAGTGATTAGTGTACTGGACTAGGATCTGGGAGACCTAGGACTGATTCTGCCATGGAAGCTTTCTAGGTGACCTCAGTATCTGGGGTTTGAGGCGCAGCCCCCAGAGTTGCCGGAAGGAGGGGACAGGAGACAGCTGCCCAGCCGCCCCAACAGACACCCAGGGCCAGAACCTGCCAGCACCCGAGGGAGGGAAAGAAGCACCCAAGCCTCAGAGAGTTAGAAGGGGCAGGTGGAAGCCAGCTAGCCCCACCCTCCAGTGGGAGGCTAGGAGCGCTGGCAGGGAGAGTGAGGACAACCAGGAGGGGACCAGACCAGAGGGAGAAGGCACAGGAAGCAGGGACAGCCAGCAACTTTACCAACAGTAGAGGGAAGGCAGCCAAGGCACCACAGAGCCACGCCCCAACCTGCAGGCAGGCTAGAAGGGATTAACCAGAGCCAGGTGGGACTGGGAGACAAGCAGCCTCAGCTGGGGCTGCTTGGGGCAATTAGCAAAGAAGTCCTGGCAGCCAGCAAAGAAGGTGCAGGCGTGGCTGCTCAGAGCAGCCACCAAAGCAACCACAGGTGTGGCTGCCTAAGACAGCCCTGGCTAGAGGGTTGGGGGCGTGGTTGGCAGGTGGAGCTGGGGATGGGAAAAGGGATATAAGGGGTGGTGAGTTAGGAGTGGGTGGTCTCTTGTGGGGTGGTGAGTTAGGAGTGGGTGCATGGTGGGTTGTTTAGGAGAGAGATGGAAGAAGAAAGGGAAAAACGAGGGAGAGAACAACAAGCGAGGAGGAGGAGGAGGAGAAGGAGAAGGAGAAGGAGAAGGAGAAGAAGAAGAAGAAGAAGAAGAAGAAGGCTTTGGGAAGCTGGAGGCAGGAGGAAGCAGCTGGGAGTCTGGTTGAACAGGCCTGTGAGTGGGTTGAGAGGGAACGAGGCTGAGGTATACCCCCCTCCTTCCACAGAGCAAGGCCCTGCACCATCCCTGATGGTTTCCAGGGTTGAAGTCAGGTGTGCTGGCGTATAGAACCATGGTGCCAGCGGTAGAACATGACACTCAGGCCAGTCACACACATTCAGCCTAATTCACTTCACAGGGTTCTTCTGAAGATAAAATGGAAGAGTCCCATAAGCCTCTTTAGATGCCCATTGGGAGAAGGGTAAGGTATAAGTGAAGTAAATGTTTGAATGATTATGCAGAATAAGAGGGAGGGGTGCATGTGCTATCTAAATTTCTTGTCGGGACACTGAAAGAGCAGCAAACCCTCATGCTCTCATGACTCAACTTGTGTCAAAAGTAATGTTTGTTTTGGCCATAAGTACCTTCCTCATTGTTCCTCTTCCTCAGTGCATATGCATTGCAGCACGCCAGCACATGTCCATAATAGTAAGGGATGTGTGCCTTTTATTTGTTTCTGTTTATTTATTTTCATTATTTATAATCCACCTTTTTCACTGAGACCCAAGATGGATTACCATCTTGAGTTAGTACAGTCAATTTCAAGGGCTTTTCAATAAACAATGTAATAGGGTCTATAAATGCAAATCTGTAAGATTTAAAACTGGCCGAAATCTAGTTCAGAGTAGAAATGCTGAAACAGAGTATAAGCAATGCTAAGAATGGTACATAAAACAACCTAGAACTAACTGGTAGGATCATACTCAAAGCAAAAGACAGCAAACAGTAGCACATAGTAGTAAAGTCTATGTCCCTGTTTCCCTACTGATGCATCCCTCTGAGACCACTTCCTTACAGTACAGCCCTCCTATCTGAGTAAAAAAAAACCTCTTGAATAATTCAGTATTGTATCATTTATAGAAAGCCAGAAGAGTGGGAGTTTTTACTTTTATTTACTTTTCTTTTGTAGCCTTCCCTTCCCCAAGGCCCTAATCTTAAAGCTACTCCCACTTGCAGAGTTTTATTTATTTAACCGTTAGTAAAATATACAGATGTTTTTGATGAAGTGTGCTTTTCAAACTTCCAGTACACAGTTGTTTCTGCTCCTCAGGAATGTACCGTGGAAGGGAGTGATTGCTGTAACTCCTGCTCTCTAACTGCTTCCTCCCAGTGCAGTAATGGTCTGTGTTGTAAGAAATGTCAGGTATGTATTTAAGTGGCTTTTGTTTTCCAATTGAAAATTATGTTATGCATATTTGGGTTAGCAGGACATTTTCTAAAAGTTCATTTGCTTATTTTCTGAAAGTTCATTTTTGGAGTTTAACAAAAACACTAGAAAAGTTTCCTTTGCTGGGAGGGTATCTTTGTAAATAAACCTGTTTATTCCCAAGTCTGCAAAGTGAGTGAGCAGGTATCACTAAGACAGTCAGTGATTCTGCACACGTTGGATAATGCACTTCCAATCCTCTTTATAGATCATTTGGAACAGATTTTTTTGTGTGCAGAACAAAAAATCCACCTCAAATGATTGATAAAGTGCATTGAAAGTGCATTATCCAACATGTGCGGAATCAGCCAGTAACAGAATGAACCAGAAAAGCCGTGCCAGCATCACAGTAGTGTCAGCTCAGCATTCCAGAAAAAAAGGGTTGTAGGATGTTCTGGGACAATCTATTGGCAAAATATAGATCTGTTGTGATCTTTCTTTTTCCAGTTTGAAGCAAAGGGAGTTGTGTGCAGGGAAGCAGTAAATGATTGTGATATTCCAGAGAGCTGTACAGGATCTTCAAATCAGGTAAGATTTCAAAAGAAAAGCAAAAGTAAGATATAACTAATTTTGGGGAAGGAGGCAGTTATGAAAGTTATGTGTGAAAAGCTACATTTGCATTAATTTTAGATATTATAATACAGTTTTAAAAGCTCCTTCACAATCCAACTAATCAAGTGGTTTCCTTTACTTTATCTCTAGTGTTCTCCAAATCTCCACAAAATGGATGGGTATTCATGTGATGACAAACAGGTTAAGTATGATTTTTTAAATTTGATTTTGTGTTTATTGTAACAACATAAAATAAGAGAATCAAAGGCGGTCTAGTCAGTTCATGTGCTTACAGGGTCTGTAAAAAGGACACAGGTGAGGTACTGAAATTTCTGCTGCAGAACCGATTTTCTTTTGTATGAGCCCAGTTTTTTTTTTTTTTAAAGATCAAGTTCTTGGGTTGAAAAAAATAATCGGAAAACTGCTAATTTATTTCTGCATTTAGAAATCCCACATTGTGCTGCCAGTGATGTTACCAGGAGCACAACAGTGTCTAAAGCCTTCCCAGCATCCCTTGCTACACTTTCCAACACCCCTAACGCCGACTGTAGTAGAAAATAAATCTGCTCTTAGAAAATACATCATACTCTTTTTCAATATGGAAAAAATATTGCTTTATATCCTCTTCTTGCTTTCCCTTTAGGGCATTTGTTTTGGAGGACGATGCAAAACAAGAGACAGACAGTGCAAATATATTTGGGGAGAAAGTGAGTAAACCCTCTTAAGATTGTGTATGATCTTTTTAAAAATAAGATTTAATTTTTTTAAAAAATAAGGTGATTTTTTTCAATCTCTCTCTGTTTTGAAGTTATCAGACATCACACCTTGTCAGAAATATTATGTTCCATTTTTTTAAATTTCATTTATTTATTTCATTTATACCCCACCTCCCTCCCCAGGGGGGATCCAAAATGGGTTACAACAACTCTGTGGTTAAGAGTGCTGGGACTCTAATCTGGAGAACCAGTTTTGATTTCCCACTCTTCCGCTAGAAGCCAGCTGGGTGACCTTGGGTAAGTCACAGCTTCTTGGAGCTCTCTCAGCCCCATGTACCTTGTCATGAGGATAATAATAATGCACTTTGTAAACTGCTCTGAGTGGGTGTTAAGTTGTCCTGAATGGCGGTATATAAATCAAATATTATTATTATATTATTATAATACAGTGCAAGACTGCAAAAGACCATTCAATAACTAACCATTCCACTCGAAGCTGCTGCAAATTCCTAAAATGAAAACATCCTCCAACTTGCCTGCTTTCAAGAAGATGCAGTGTTTTATAAACTCTGCGATTATTCCTTCCTTGCTTGCTTATTATTATTTTAAAGGTAATGGAACGAAGCATTGAGGTGGATCCCATGGATCCAGTCTGTTAGCACAGGCTCCAGAAGGCTCTAAGACAGATTCATAGGATCAAACCAAATAAAATATTTGGAGTAGCTAAAAATATATTTTATAGTTTATACTCTGCTTTAAATTACAATTACAATTACAGTTCTGTTTTTAAAGCAAAACGTCGTTAACTAAAGAAATGTATTTCTGTTTTCAGAAGCGACAGCTGCTGATAAATATTGCTATGATAGACTGAATATAGAAGGGACTGAGAAAGGTAACTGTGGCAGAGACAAAGATACTTGGATACAGTGTGAAAATCAGTAAGTTAAACTACTCTCTTTGCCAAGCAACTTTATTTTATTTTAGAACTGTTTCTTCCAAACATTCACAGCCATGAACCAAACCTAAAAACACATTATCAGACACATACATTTGCAATCCCTAAAAACCTCTCCTCCACAGCATCCAGCTGGGTCTTTTTTCTAGCTGCCTTTGTTACTGTTGTCCACCACATTACTCCCAGAGGTTGAGTTTGGAGTGAGATGATAGCAGGCGACATGGAAGTTAGACTTCCAGATGGTTTTCTCATGGTCTGATGGCCATAGAATCACATAACAAGAAAAGTCCTGGTTTCCACATTCATTTGCAATGCTAGATGATTTCTACGTGGTGAAAAAAAAATTATCTGAGAAATTAGCATGTACTTCTATAGAAGTACAGAAAAGAATTCTTCACACCAGAGGGCTGCAGAGGAAGTGGGAGGAAGGCTTCCTGCTGTTGTAGGATTTTTCTTTATGAAAAGGCTTTTGAGAACTAAATGAGATCTGATGCTGGGAGATCTAGGAACATATCTTGCAAGTGGAATTTTTTTTAAAAAGGGATATAGCCACTGTATGTGTGCATTGTGGTGCCCAGAGAGGGTCGATGTACTTCCTCCATGTGGTTTTGCTGATTGAAACTGACATTCCCCAAGTTGTTGTTAGGAAGGGAAGGCAAATATCCTGGTTGCCTACCTTTTGTTTCCTTTCAGAGCTACTGAGTGTGTATGTGAGGGGGTAGTGGTTGGTTTCATTTGGCAAAAACTAGAGTCACAGGTAGACAAGCTAAACCCTTCATCCCGCTGCACTTTTACCCCAATCGGAATAGAGACCTTGTGTGGTTGATATTTCCCTTTAAAATTATATTCATTGATCTCCTAGTTTTCATTAACTCTGAACCTGTACATTTCCAAGGGTTGTGGTGGGGTTTTTTGAGAACTAATAATCTGCAGGTATTCAATATAGTTTACCTATTTCTTAGTTTAAATTAATGTCTGTTCAATCTTTCCTTACAGGGATGTGCTTTGCGGCTATCTTCTGTGCTCCAACATTGTCTCTAACACCCCAAGACTTGGGGAACTTGAAGGTGAAATCACTTCATCTTCGTTCCAAACTCAGGGGAAATCCTATAACTGCAGGTAAAGTTTACTATGACATATGCAATGTAAAAACTTAGTAGGTGAATGCCTTGTGGAATTTTTTTTAAAGTGTATACCCTACTAGCTTTCCCACTTAATCTTGCCAGATTCCTTTCCTCTCCTGGTTCCATGCGACTTTCACGTGGGTTCCATGATCCCTGATTTAACCTTTCAGAGGTCAAAATCTGCCCCTCTTCCCTGTTTCACTTCTGGCAAAGCTGGTAGAATACAACTTTTTGTAGCTTGCACATTTATCTTGAAAAGCAAACTGATACTGTTGCTGTCTAGCTCTATCACATTTTGAACTTTGGGGAAAAAAGAAGAAAATATTTTAGATAGTAGTAAAAATTGAACTGCATTTGACAGTGGTTTGTTTCTGGTTGTTTTGCAGTGGCGGTCACGTTAAGCTAGAGGAAGATGCAGACCTTGGCTATGTAGAAGATGGGACACCGTGCGGTCCTGAAAGGATATGTTGGGAACATAAATGTCTTACTGTGGATTCCTTTAACTTCAGCTCCTGCCCAGGAAGTATAGGAGGCAACATTTGTTCAGGACATGGAGTATGCTTATTCTTTAGCATCTGAAGCGAAAAACACACATTTCCATTTGACAATATCTTAATATTAGCATTTATTCATTTAATTGTTAAAGTTAGCCAGATGAGCCAGTTTGGTGTAGTGGTTAAGAGCACGGGACTCTGATCTGGAGAGCCGGGTTTGATTCCCCACTCCTCCACTTGAAGCCAGCTGGGTGACCTTGGGCGAGTCACAGTTCTCTGGAGCTCTCTCAGCCCCACCCACCTCACAGGGTGTTTTGTTGTGGGGATAATAATGACATACTTTGTAAACCGCTCTGAGTGGGCATTAAGTTGTCCTGAAGGGCGGTATATAAATAGAATGTTGTTATTATTTTTATTTATTTACGTACATTATTTATAGTCCGCCTTCCTTGCTGAAGACTCAAGGTGGATTATGTAGTCTAAGTCGAATCCAGTAATCAGGATGGGGCATCCAGTAAACAGTGCAGTAGAGTTTGGTGTGCAGAAATCTGAAATATTTCTTTCTGAAAGAATTACAGGCTAGGTGAATGCTTGTTCATGTGATTCTCATTAAAGGCAGGAGCATCCCACCGTAAAGCAATAGAACTGTTCCGGTGCTTCAGTCCAGGGCACTCACTGAAGCTCCTGACCATGTAGATTGTCCCGTTCTCTGGCATTTCTCATGGTGAAGAAAGATTGTGCAGGTGTTGGAGCTTCGTGTGCTCCTTATGTGTCTTTCCTGCAAGGAATTGCAGGGCTGAGGTGATAGACATAAAACAGAGGGTTCGCTGGCCAGAGACTTCAAATGGGGGATTCTGTAATGCAAGGTTTAAACAAGGGCTTCGCCTCTCACCATGATTGTATTGCACAAGCCTGTCTGAATACATCTTGACCGAGAACATCCTGAACAGATGACAGTTTCTGTTCCTTTGTTAGCTAGGCATGGTTGGATAGAAATTTCAAGGGAAGAAGCAAGCTGTGTGATTCGCTGCAGCGGCGCGGAGGGCAATCTAAACCCCCCTCTGTCTGGAGATCAGGGGGCGGGGCCACCAGCCATGTGACCATTTTCAAGAGGTTCCGGAATTCCGTTCCCCTGTGTTCCCCCTGAAAAAAAACCCCTGCTTTTAAGTAATCCAGTTTGTCAATCAAGCTATAAGGCAGTGGAAGTGGCCAGTTATGTATGAGTATGTGTGTGTATTCAGGGGCTTGAACATCCTCCTGACCCTTCCAGGAACACTTCTTGATAAGGAGCAGTAGTCATAATCACAACATGTCTACATGTTTCCACAACATGGTGGAAATCAATGTAGAAACCACTTTTATATTTATAAGCTTTTCTTAGACACTTTTAAAGACCGCCATAACTTTTGCTGTTTTCCTTTTATTCTTTTGTCTTTTGATTAAGAATTGATGTAGCAGAGTTTTATTTTAAAACTTGGGTTTTATCTTATTATAGGTTTGCAGTAATGAAATACAGTGTGTCTGTGATCCGTTATGGACGGGTGAAGATTGTAACACCACCCTCTTACAAGAAAGAAGCAGCAATATTACCAGTCCAGGTAAGGTGTTGTTTGTGTAATGATATTTGTAAGCCTCCTTGATTCCCATTTATTGGGAGAAAAGCAGAGTGTAAATATTTTTGAATAAATAGGTGCATATTTTTAATGAAATGATTATAAACTGCTCTGTGATCTGACTCCAAAGGAAGTATGCACTGATTCTTCACTTTCCATACATTAAAAACAACAGCATTTGTTAAAATTTATTATGCTAACAAATGTCTGTGCCATGAGCTTTTGTAGGATGTTTATTCTGATGAAGTGGATTCTGGTCCATAGAAGATGATTGTGCAGTAGTATGAAATGAAATCCTGCCCTCAAGTCATAGTTAACTTATGGCGACCCCTGCTAGGGTTTCATAGCAAGAGATTAACAGAGGTGGTTTGCTGTTGCCTGCCTCTGCAATCCCGGTCTGAATTAAAGTATTTGAAACAGTTTTTATTTTTTTACTGTCTTGATTCTGAAATCAACTCAGCTAGTGTGTCATTATGGAATATCTTAACAAGAAACACTTAAGATCTCTTAGTGTTAGCAAGAACCTAGTGCAGACTAATCATAACATTGACCAAGAGTAATGCAGTCTGCTGCTCTGTGATCTAAAAAACTCATATCTCAATAGAAAGCAAAGCATTTTCCTCTAAATACTCTAGAGATCTAGCCAAGCTGCAGTCTGCAAGGCAGTACTTGTTACGGTTGGGTAAGGAAGAAAACTGCCTGAGCCGAGAGTGCTGCAACACAAACATCAAAACACAGGATTTTCTTTAACAAATTAATTCAACTGTCTTGAACCTTGCATTAGGGATGTGCACAAAAAAAAATTGGTATTTTTCAGATTCAGGTGTTGGGAAGACCATAAATAATCAGTATTCCATATCTGTTTAGTATTTAAATCCTTTTTTCCTCAGGATTCTGAAATTAATCAGGTTCATTATTTCCTATGGGGAAATCTTTCTAGTTTTTTTTCTGTTTTTCAAGCAAATACCACATGACCTCCCCCCCCCACCCCCCGGTTTCACATAGGTTGGGCTTAGGGGTCTGATTCTGTGGGCCCCTGAGCAGGGTCCACCCAGCTATTCTAGGTGTACCAGTACATCCAAGAATCCTGGTTATCTCTCTGGATCCCAAATATTCCTCTGCCCTAGGAAGGTTATTTCAGAACTTTACACCTATAATGGCACATTATTAAAAAGGAATTTTCCTTTCCTTTATTCCTTAGAAGATCCTTAATACATAGATCTTGACTAGTGAGGTTGTTTAAAAATATTTCTTAAGGGACATATGGACTGATAAAAATTTTGCAACTGTCTGTGTAACTTTAGAGACCCTATCCCTTAATAAAAAGGGTATTACTGCAGAGACAGGTAGTCCAGGCCTATCAGTTAAAAGAGGAGCAATATAACACAATTGAAGATCCTCATTGTCGAGGAGTTCCAGACCCCTGGGCCCCAGCCCAGCTGAGGGAAAGGGACACAGGCTGCCTGGAAGGTCCTTTTGCAAACAGCACACAAGTTACAAAACAGGAAAGAGGAGAAAGTCCCACTCTTGCCAAAGTAGGCTGCCACCAGCTCCCCTATCTATCCCTAGGCTAAGGAGTCAGGGAGCAATGCTCCAAGCCTGTTAGGGAATTAACCAAAGCAAAGTCTACCTTGCAAGGATAGTGTTGCAAGTAGAGTTCACAGCAAAAGAGTATTTGTATGGTAGGTGGTTCACAAGCACACACAAGGTGAGTTCAGCAAAGATTTTATAGCTTTGAGACTTCAGAGTCACTGTAGCCCACACTGGGTAAAAAAATACAAATGTTTATTAATTAGAGTGCAAGGTTATGACAAGCACAAGACAAAATGTGAGAACAAAAAAACCGAAATCTATAGCGGTTAGCTCTACATACCACAGTAATTACTTAGGAGGCAAAGCAAGTTGGTTTCACAAATGTGGCAAACAAAGTCCTTGATCAAAGATCCATAAAAGCAAGCAGCTATCTGAAAAGATGGAAGCTTCAGTCCCTCTCACAAAACGAAGCCAGAAGCAGAACAAAGGGGCAAGGGCAGTTGTCTGTTGCTGACACCCACCACAAGCTTGGACTCCATGTTTTTGGGTAATCAATTTATGCTAATTGGAAGTTGGAACCAGAGTGGTGCAGGCCTGAACCACCAATCCGGTCACAGCTTGACAATATCACCTGAGCATAGATGTCCAGTGCAAAAGGGGAAATGTGTCAAGTCTGCAGCTCTTGGCACATGACCCAAATCCACAGGTGCGAATTTGATTGCCAATTAACTCTCAAACACACAACGTTCAGCTATAGAGGCTCGGCTAAAACAGCTTATCTTATCTCAAGGACGGAAGCGAAAGTAACTTGCTACTAGTAAGAAATGAAGAGGCCTCTCTGGGGAGGTGTGTGTGTGGAATTTCTCTAGGCAAGGAAGCCTTTAGACTCTCTCTCAAAAAGGGCTTCTCATATATTCTAGAACAAAGCATTTTTTCTCCACACTCATAAAGGGGACTATCCAATAACATATTCACTAAAGAATAAATCGAACCAGAGGAACATAAACAGGTTATTTCTGAGTAAGGTAATTTAATATATCTGCCTTTCATGACCATAGAGGGATTGGCATTTACAGTGCAATCCTGTGAAGAATTTTGCCATCCTAAGGCCATTGATCTCAATGGGCTTAGACTGGAGAACTCTTCATAGGATTGCACTGTTAGTCTGGCAAGAAAAAAAGCTCTTAAAAAGCATGGAATTGTCAGAAGATAAGCAGAGTGGTGAGCTGTAGTACTGCAGCCCAAGCTCTGCTCACAACCTGAGTTCGATCCCAGCAGAAGCTGGGTTCAGGTAGCCGGCTGAAGGTTGACTCAGCCTTCCATCCTTCCGAGGTCGGTAAAATGAGTACCCAGTTTTCTGGGGGTAAAGTGTAGATGACTGGGGAAGGCAATGACAAACCACCCTGTAAAAAGTCTGCCAAGAAAATGTTGTGATGCGACTTCCCCCTGTGGGTCAGTAATGACTTGGTGTTTGCACAGGGGACTACCTTTACCTTTTATTAGTATATGATGGCAAGCGCCTTGAGGGAGGAATACCAAAAAACTGAGATGACCAAGCATGACATGCTTGAATCACCGTACTGGCATAATCAGCCTCTTTAATATATTTTTATTACAGTAAAAGCATCCTATTTCCCAAGTTCACTAATCATATCTGATAATAAGCCAATCAATGACAATTTCTCACCAACAGCTTTTTGTCAGAGAACTATCAGGATAACTTCTAAGTTAAAAGCTTCATTGAGCTCATTAACTGATAGGTAGCCAATGGAGTGACTGTAGGATGGGAGTGATGTTCAAGCTCCTGCTCGCTCCTGGTAACAGTTGAGCCGCAGTATTTTGCACCAATTGGAGCCTCCTAGTTAACTTAGATGGGAAACCAATGTATAACGCATTACAATAGTCAAGTTTTGATGTTACCATAACATGGATCCAGGTGGCTAGGTCGTGTTGAGATAAGAAGCCAGTGGGTTTAATTTTATTGCATACTGCCTTTTTGTGGAAATTTTGATTCAAAATAGGTAAGATAAACAATTTTTTTAAAGTGTTCAACTTCATCGTCATCCACAAGCTAGCAAAAAAAGTTAATTTCCCCTTTTTAGAGAAAATTATCATCTTTGACTTAAGATGATTTATCAACATAGAACAGTACTTAGAGAAGATTTTTAATGATCTTTGCAATCTCACCGTTGTATGGGATAGTAGAATTGCATCATCTGTGTACAACAACACTGGAATACCCACTAGCTTTGGTGGTGTCATGTCTCATGAAAATTTCCTGATAGGTCATTCAAACATAAATTAAATAATACATATAACAGTAAAAAGTAAGAATAAAACAAGTTACTCTAAGCAAACCAGGAAGTCTATCAAAAGTTTTCAATGGAGCTTGGTGATCATATGTTTTCCAAAATGAACTGATCAAATATTTTTTTTTCCTCCAGGTGTGGCGGCTAGCACAAATATTATTATAGGTGCCATTGCTGGTACCATTTTGGTACTGGCTCTCATTCTGTGCATAACCGCTTGGGGTTACAAGTAAGTACATATATATTTTTAGTACATTAAAAGTATGTGCGCTGCTGCAGTATTCTCTAACAATGTAACTGAAAGAGAATATTAGACTGAGCAAAAGAATGATGGGAGATAAATTCAGCCATTCAACTTTTAAATGCCTTTGGGCATCTTTCCAATTCCTCTCTTTACAAACAGTTACTTGGTTCATTGCATTAGGGTTGGTGAATACAGTGCTGTCTACATTAATGCCAATATCATTGTAAAAACTAGGTGTTGGATCCAAATGTTATGTTTTACTAATAGCCTTTCTCTGTTAGAACCTGCCTTATTCACTAGAAGACTCCTTGCATGGAAGGAAGGCTCCAGTGTTAGCTGAACCTTTGGATCCAACCCTATATTCTCTAATAGTGGCAATTATTTTCAAGTAGAACATCACTTGAGTACTTTGTCTTTTTAATTAAGTACTGTTTATGCACCTGAATTTAAGTGTGTCTGCAGCCAGATAAATAGTGCAACCCTCAACTGAGTTTCTCCAGTCTAGAATAACTCTGTTTATGATTGCCTTGTAAGTTGCAACTGACTCAGGCACCTTCATGCATCAAAGACAGAAAATGGATGATGGTTACAATAAAAACAAGGTATTCAAAATTCAATCAGGTAGAGGATGGGAACACCAGAGATGCTGCTTGTCAGGGGCCTCATTTGGTCAGGGCCTGTCTTGAATGTATTTATCTAAATATAGCAATTACAGTGAAAAAGTATTGCTGAGACAAAATGACCGCTGAAATGAAATATACTGAAAGTACATCTTCTTAAATATCAAGAATACTTACACTTACATGTGTTGAGTCATCTGATTCTTAAATACTACGAATAGCAGTAACATTAATACTTATTATGAATAAAGGTCTGGAGAAAATGGAGAGAAAATTTTTTTTTACTTATTCAGGAGAGACAAACAAAAGCATTTCTTTCACAATGCTTCATTATCTCCTAGAGTTCACTGCCGCAAGATGTACCGATGGCCATTGGTTTAGATGGCTTTAAAGAAGCTTGGATACATTCGGGGGGTTATTGTGATATCTGAATGGAACCTCCCTGTTCAGAGGTCATGTGCTTCTGAAGAGCAGTTGCTGGGGAACAGGAGAGGGGCATGTTGCCTTTCAAATCCTGGTTATGTGCTTCCTCAAACCACCTAGCTGGCTCTGTAGGAATGCAAGAACAGGTGGGATCTTAGTCTAGTCTAGCAAAAATTTTCTTATGTTATACCAGTTTATGACATAAGATGGCTCTAAAAATAGCAGAAGAGATTATGCTCTTGCTTCTTGAGCAAAACTTAAGTTGTAGTCCAACGGATTGTCCAGGGCAACATTTTTTATACTTTCAGTAAAGCAGAAATTTCTTTTCCCCAAACAGGGCTTCCCTACACCTAGACTGTGTATTTCAAGCATAAAGTGATGCTTCCTTTCCATGCTTCCTTGCATGCATTTTCCTCACAGTGTTATGAAACATTTTCTCTTTTTGTTCCAATGACAACTTAGCAAAAAGAAGAACTCTTAGGGCTTCTTTAATATTTGATACCTTTTTGTTTATGACACTGAATAGAGTGATAGCAAAGACGATGTGGTAATTCACTCTTTCTCTCTTCCCTCCTCTTGTAAGAAACTATCGAAGACAGAGGTAGGTGAAAAAGCAGTGTGGCTACATTGTCTGAGGAGGCTTGAAATACTTATTTAGTAAAGGTCATGTTTGGGGGAGGGACTATGGCTTAGAAATTAGCCGTGCTTTGAGTACAGAAGGTCCCTGTTACCTTTGGTATCAGGTTTATGCAATACTGGGCAGAATAGCATTGATCTGAGTCTACGTAAGGTAGCTTCATATTCCATAACAGGAATCAGGAAGCAAACAGCCTTGCCCAATTCAACTAGGTTTGAAAGGTCTTTGCATATACCTCCAACTTATTTGAATCTGTCTTTGCAGTAAAGTATTCTTCCTTAACTCTATTTTTTTAAATAAAAAAAACATAATTTTTTTTCTATTACAGCTTTACTTTCTTAGGAGCCCTAGTGTTGAATTTGCTTTTAGATCAATTGAATTTGCTTTTAGATCAAACTAAGGTTTGGCTACCCTGTAACAATCCTTTACTGAGAATTTGCAAATGACTGATTAAACACACACACAGGGAAGGAGAGCAGCCATGGGAGACTGAGTCAGTCAAAGTGTGAGAAAAATTGCCGTGTGGATGCTCAGTTGCTGCTGAGAATGTCTCTACCTTTACAATGGCAATGCGAGTTATATGAACAATCATTGCTATATGGAACCTGCCTAGGAATTAAATATTGTTTCATTCCTAGTACAAAGCCAGAGTGCTCCTTTTATCTTCTCATTTATTCAGGATCCAAGGGAAATGTGAATGTTTGGATGAGAATTTGTAAAGGTATAGAGAAACAAGTCACATGTCATTACACAGTCCATTCTTATTCGCCCACCCATCCCCAGTGACATTGTGCTACCTATTCTGCAGCCACGCTCTTTTGGACAAGAGCGTTTTGTATACATTTAGGAATGTTTTCTCTTCTTTAAAAAGCTGTAATAGAAATACAACTTTACATTTTAAAAACAGATGAATGAATGACATTAAGACTAGATTTTAATTTTTTTTTTTTTTTACTTTTCAAGATTGTAAAAAAGCCCCCCAAACTTTCTGTGGCAGGAAGTGAAGCTGTGTTTCTACATTCCCTATTTGCTGTAAAATAAATGTCTGCTCTAGTGAATTAACTGGAATAGTGTCAGAAAACTACTCGGAAACTAAAAATAGCCCTCTTTTAAGAAATGCTCAAAAATCCACTAGCTATGAACACAACTTAAATTTAAAAAAAACAATGTTGCTCACAGTTTCAAAGTAAATCCAGTTAAATCAACTTGCTGCACTTAAATGATATTTAAAAAAAATAGAATCATTTTAATATTCAAGTTAATGTTACAGGAAAGAAATCTGGTTTTTTTGCCTTTGCCTTAACCCAAATGGATTTTAAATTAAAAAAAAAATCTTGTAGCGGATGAGAGTATACAAAGAACTTCTGTTACTGTGTTTTGTATTGTTTTTAAAGGAGGAGTAAAGCATCCCTTAGTGGGCTAGTTTGGAGGGAGGGAAGAAGGAGGCAAATAACTTTCTGGTCACCTGTCAACTGTAGGAAAATCCACTCAACTATTGACAGGTCACACCTGAATACAATTGGGGGTCTTTAATTAAAAAGGGCTTCTTTGAATGTTCTTTCAACTGGCCATTTGATGGAGGACAAGAAAGGTTGGCAAGGCGGAGGGAGAAGGGAAGGTGGGAGAAGATGTGGTCTCCACAGGATTTCAGTACCTGTGTATGTCCCACTCTCAGCCTCAAAGGATTCTTAAATGAAACTGTTGTCTGTAGAAACCTTAAGCTTAATTTACTTAGTGTGCATGATGCATCTTAATTAGATATTTAATTATTTCAAGGAGGATATTGCAAATCCATTTATCCTTTTGTCTGAGTCTTTATTTACATAGTGCTGTGACAAAATATCTTAAGTCTCATCTAACTTTTTTTTCCTATGCTAAATATTTATGTTACATATATTGGGTATCTGCATGTGTTTGTTTCTGACTTGAAAATGTTCATTATGCTTTAGACAAATTCCTCAGGGAGATTATGTAAAAAAGCCTGGTGAGGCCGACTCCTTTTATAGCGACATGCCTCCTGGAGTCAGCACAAACTCTGCGTCTAGTTCTAAGAAGAGGTCTGCTTTTCTGTCGCATTTTCAGATTTCTACCTGTTCCATCACACATTATTCCATTAGTCAGAACCTTTCATTGTTTTGCAGCAGGTTTGATTACTTCCTTCCTTTTGTGAATTGTGTTAAAAGTGACTTCCTTCAATCTTTGATTACTGATTGTTTGTATCCTCCATATTACCCTGTGAAAAAGTATACATTTTTGAGTACTAGAAATCAGACGGGAAGAAATATCATATCCTAGGATATGATATTTCAGACAAGCCGCCACATCCAAGGTCATTGGTAACCTTGATTGTAACCTTTGTTATCTAGTCTTTGCCTCCTTTCCTGCCCCCCAGCTTGGAAGCAAATTATTTGCTGCTTATGAAGTGCGTCAGTTCATAATCAAGCAAACCTATAACAAACTTTTGCCTGCATATCTCCATACATTTTATATTATGATCAAGTAATCAAAGAATGGGGATGTAGTCATTTGTACATTAACAATTGTGCAATGTAATAAATTAATATAAATGTTAGAACACAGTGCTGAATTTTATCCTTGATGTTCTGTCCTTTTTTTTTTCTAGCAGCACATCCAGTTGACTTACCCAGCATGCATTTGTCTTTCCCCACTGCTGAATGAAGCCTGATTTATGAATGCAATAATCAGTACTGGTGGCTCCCTGCAATGCAGACACATAGGTGCTACATCACATGAGTTGTTACTTTTTGCAAGTGATTTCTCATGTACTTGGGCCAAAGTTGAGAGAGACATTCTGAACATACGTGAGAAACTGCTTCACACAAACAGTATCCTGTGCGGCTGATTGTCCATGTGTGTTTCTGATATCAGCTCTTTGAGTCTGTCAAATTTAATTCTTAATCGAAAGCCTCCTGGGGCCATTTCTAAATCCCCAAGTGAGCATAGGTTTCTCATACTCTTCTATTAAGGGATATGTTCATGACATTCATGTGCAGTTTAATTATGAATCTGGTGCTTTGTGCATGAAGAGAATCATGCATAACCCTTCCAGGCAGCTTGCATGCATGCTTCATCATTCTTAAATGCTAATTGTCAAAGGTTAAGTGATGCTTTATTTAGCTGATGCTTTGTTGCTCCATTTGTGAGAAAAGGCATATATACCATTTTAAAATTATAGGTTCATGTCTGTGCTTTAAAAATATTATGAGTAATTGATCTGTAACGTTTATTTTTAACAGTAGAATTCTGTTTATGAAATTGTTCTTTAATGAGCATCTTAAAACAGTTTACAGTAATCACTGTGTAATAAAACTAATAATGGACAGACC
The DNA here is from genome assembly GCF_028583425.1 of Eublepharis macularius. Classification (NCBI taxonomy): domain Eukaryota; kingdom Metazoa; phylum Chordata; class Lepidosauria; order Squamata; family Eublepharidae; genus Eublepharis; species Eublepharis macularius. The sequence continues at coordinate 64,584,041 of NC_072800.1, read as the reverse complement.
TCAGTTGCGTCATTTGGAAACTTAAAAGGTTTTTTTTTTTTAGATTTTTCCAATTTTTACTCTTTTGAGGATTTTCAAATGAGAAATTAGGAGAAAATTAAGAAAAGTTTTTTTGATTATTTGAAACTTTTAAAGTAGCAGTTGAGAAGTGCACATATTTTTAGTAACTGAGATATTGATGCATCTGCCAAATTATTCCTGAGGGTTTTCATACACACCCTTTGTGAGGTTTCTGTTTATTTTAATATATACCGGGCAGCTATAAGAAAAGTTACTCAGTTTCGTGACCCTAAGTTCCATGTATGTGGGAAAATTAAAATTTTGGTTTGCTGAAAATCGCCTTAAAATGAAGTATTCTTCCACTGATGATGTTTTCATATAGTTAACCATATTAACATCTCTGGAAAACTATTTTCCCAAGATTGTGGTTTTACATATGCATAATGGAGCAAAATTTTACTCATCCCAAGAAGCAGTGGTTTTATTTTTAAAATGGGTGTTGCTTAAATTTCACAGATTTATGCTGAATGTCTTTTCTCCACCCACACCCCATATTTCCACGTATTCCTCATTTCAGTCACTTGTTTGTTCTTTAATGTACAACATTATGAAATTCCTAAGGTCTGTCTGCACTAGAGTGTTTGAAGCCTCATTCTCTTGTCAGTTAACCTGCAATGCTTAAAAGGAGCCCATGACTTGTGTAACAGGTGCTTATTTTCTGCCAAGCAAGTTGACATCATAAAAAACTTGGCTAACAGCTGTTAGAATAATGAGCAGTAAAAATATTGTGAGATACAGTCCTTGTGACTCCTTTATCTCTACAAATCTGGAGCAGATGAGAGCACAAGAAAAATATTAGTGGCCACAAAATAGTATTGACAGATGTATCATATCTTGTTGCGCTTATGTATGCAGAAGAACCAAAGCAGTAGAACAGTCAATGTGTGCGTGCGCGCGCACACACAAAAGCCAGTTCAGAGACAGACAGGAGCTTTTTCAGGTCAAAGGGTACGATGTGCAGGCAGGTTTGAGTTCAAGGACATCTCATTCTGGGAAAACAAAGCAGGAAAAGAAAAATCTCAGCCATGTAGTTTGCTTTAAAGGAAGGAAAATGAGACTGAGACTGCACTTCAAGAGGAAGAACCTGTTTCCGGCTCTTCTTCTTGTTTGATTTCTGCTATGTACTTAGAACTCCAGACCGGAGCCATTTTCAAAGGCCACAAAGGCTACCCAGTGTAAAAATCTTTGCACCTATCGTTGAAGTGATGTATTCATCTTAATTATCACCTATCTTTATATGTTGCTGCTCACTTGTTTGACTTACACAATTTCATGCAGCATACAGCAAGGTGAACCACAAAAATTGGGGTATTGGGGTAGCCTAGTGTCTAGAAATAGACCCTGTATATCCAGTGTCTGCTCAGCAGTGTGTAGATGAAAGATCCTAGCAAACATATCAAACCGTTACACACCATATTAATAAGTAAAAATAAAGGACCAGTTACTGTAGTACCAGTGAAATGCAACCAAAAATACATGGGCTGCTATTTTAGGCAGACCTTTGAGGTATTGTAGACAGACCTTTAAAAAGCCAACAAATGATGGAATTATTATAAATTAATCTGCTAGAACCAACAACCGCATGCAAGTCTTGCTGTTTTCTCTAGGTCAAACGGATTATCTCATTCATGGAGTGAAAGAATCCAAGATGCAAAGAACCTTTCGGACATCTGTCAAAATGGGAGACCAAGGAGTAACTCATGGCAAGGTATGAAAGACTATTGCATTCGCAACATTAATCACAGAAGCATGCCTGTGGGCACATTTGAAGCATTTAGAGCATTGTGTGTTCATGAACATGGGAGCACACTGGAATTGTAAAGAGGCAGCTTAAACTCTTCTTTACTTGCCAACAACCAAATACAGGGAGATAATGGCCAAATACAGGATCAAGATCATGGATCTCTGTCAGTTAGTAAAAACATGCTTGTGCATGGCTGCAATTCGGATTGGGGTCATGCTAGAAAGAATAAGGGGACTGAACACTTCCACCTCAGCTTGCTTTGAGTAATTGAAACCATGTTTCCTGCAATGTTAGCTATTTAATGGGAAAAGAGCACATTCTACAAAGAGGTTTTTTTTCCCTTTAAAACCACTGTTAACTGTCTGATGTTTTGCAAAAACTGTTTTGGTTAGCAAAATTTGTGTGGGGTTTGAAGGGCTAAATCGCTTCTTTCCCTATCAAGCAAACCTATTTCAAATTGTAGTTCCATGTGCAATTTACTTGTTCTACGTTTACAAAGGTCTAATGATCTTTGTTTTGGGCCTTTTTTATACAAAGTATCAGGAATACAGCAACATTGGTGTACAGCTAAGAATAATAAAGGACTAAGCCTTAGTAAATCAAAGTGCAGGCAAGCAAAGATATCTTACACTGTTGTAAATTTATTTTGAATGTCAAAAGAAAGAGAGAAGGAAAAAGAAAGAGAAAGCTGAAGATAAACCACCACATAGACAGAGGATGTTTGTACAAGGCACAAATGGAGGGAGAAAAGAGAATCAAAGGCCTCTAGAGCACTGCATTTATGATTCTGAAGTGTTTTTAGCTATCTTAACCTTTGCTGTCTTTCAGGTAATATAGGAGGAAACAAAAAGAAAGTCAAAGGCAAAAGATTTAGACCACGGTCCAATTCAACTGAGTAAGTTTGGCTTTCTAGTTGGAATAGCAAACAGAAAAGTTCCTGTTTTGTTTCTTATGAAATTATTTGAATGGGATCTTCAGATATTATTTCTATTCTTTTTTCTAAGTACTAATTGGTAATGGCAAGGTAACCATTTTTTAAATACTTTTATGTTTTTTAAAAAAGTTTTTAAAATGTATCCCAGTTTTCTTTACAGAGATACCAGCCCATGATTGCAATGTCCAGAGATTTTTTTTTAATATTAGTTATATAATAAATAATCTGCCACCAATCTGTTGTCCCCATTGTGAGGAAAGCAACACAGTATGGTTAGTTTCTTTCACTTGAAAAAAGTGTGCATGTGTTTCATTTTTCCCCGCTAGAATGTAATTTTAAGAGCACATTCATGACCAATTAAGCTTGAATATGTAGGAATTCTCCAGGAATACTTCCCTATTTATTGCCAAATAGACTATAGGTGGTCATTTGAAAACATAAATTTTAACAATATACTCAGATGCTTCCCTACTCAGAATTATGAATGAATCCTAAGTCAGTACATTCTGTGCCTCTGACCTACAATAACAGATAGTGATTGATTTGTCCTATTGATTCATAAAGTGTACGATTGAAGCTTACCAGTTATAAACAAAAGGGAAAAGTAGAAAAAACAAATGGTAATGTATGCCGTATTTAAATATGCATTTTTTTAAAAAAAGTTTATTGTGTCTGTTTTTTAACCAAACTCTACTTTTTTGAATAAATTTGTGTTTGCCTCCTCCTGTAAGAAATGCTGTTTCTTACAGGAGGATGGATAAAACTGGCTTGTCTACCCTGTTCTCCTAATACTGGCATCAGTGTCGCTTGGCTCCAGTTCAGTTTGAAAATCCTATCTGCCAGTTCTACTATGTGTAAAAAGGGTATATTCCTTTGTGGATATGGAGGTCCACATGAAGCTCTGTTTCTGAGAAATGCTGTTTTTACACAAGCATATCTAACTCAAAGCATATTATACTTAATATGCTTGTATGGCAAGAATTGCAAATGATAAAGGCAACAGCAACTTTCTCAAGACTCACAGAAGACACTGCCATTTAAATCTTAAGTAGTTGATAAAGTGCAAGAGATTTAAATGCTTTTACCAATTTTTACAATACAAAAATAACTTTCTGGTTTCACAGTGCAATACTCCTGCACTCTGTGCACACAGTCCCAATGAGTTTCCTAATAAGGATGTTTAGGATTACGTTCAGATAAAGTCACCCGTGGGGCCAGTAAAATTGCAAATTGCAAATTCGTCACACACCACTCAAGAAGGGAGGGAAAGTTGGGGTGAATAAGGAAAGGGGGGTGAGGCATGCATGCGAGCTCAGCCGCAAGCTAGTTCATTCCGACTGAATGTCAGTTTGAAGCCGTGTCTCAGTGTGGCCTCATTTACTTGAACAGAATGTAACTCAGAGTTCCTCAGATGTACAAATAATACAATAAATGTTTTAGGGGGGCGGGAACCATATGATAAAATGAATCACTATTGAGGTAAAATTGTGTTTCCAGAGAAGCAATAGCTTTTAATTATTTTGAGACTACAATATCAGCTCAAATTGGTTATTCCCTTTATTTCACTTAATAACAGCCAGACTGCTCTGGGATTAAGAATGCCTGGAGATACTTGTCCCATGTTGCATGTCTATACTGGTATTTCTTATTCAAATTCCCTACCACCACTGTAGATAATCTCATGTGCATTGGTTGATAGTTGTAATGGAAGAATAGCTAAAGAACTCTTAAATCTCAACGTACATGTTTTGCATATAACTTACATAATTTGCATCACAGATGGGCTGCATGTAATAAGCAATTCTGACCAAGTGGCATTATCAAGGAGAAACTCATGGGTTCTGCTTTCACATTCAGTAAAAATGCTGAACACAAATTTGATTCTAGCCCGTGTGTGTGTGTGCGCGTGCGTGCGTGCACACACATGCATGCCATCAGGGCACAATTGACTATATGGCAACCCCAGCCAGCGGTTCCCCTCCAGGGAATCTAACCCCTGTCAGAATCTTTACACAAGTCTGGACTTCTTTTTGACAACCAACTCCAATCCAGACTTACAGTTTTATAGATTTTCCTGCAACATTAGAATAACTGTTTAACCATACCAGAATTTAAGGGTGCAGGCCCAAAGTTTCTCTCCAAAGTTTCTCTTGACCAATCAAAAGTCTGAATAACAGAGATTAAGGAACCAGCATTGATCCATCACGGAAATTTACAGCTTGGCTAAATGGCAATTGAAATTAGGATTCATAGCTGACTTGAGGGCAGTCTCCACAACCACATGAGCTAACCAAAGGTTTTCACGGCAAGAGACTAACAGAGGTGGTTTTCCATTGCCTGCCTCTGCAACCCTGGTCTTTGATAGAGGTGTCCCAACCAATTACTAACGTGTTTAGCTTCTGAGATGTTGATGAAATCAGGTTCATCTGGGCTATCCAGGTCAGCTCATAGGTCACCATATACTTGTGTGTCCCTTTCCTGGAGATGTAATTTTAAGATATAATTGTCCCCATTCCCACAGATAACCCTGTGTTATTCTAAGGGCACATTTTTCTCCACATCAGGCACATAATAGTGGGGGGGAGAGCAACTCACTCTAACCGTCTTCCCTGTAAGTCAGAAGACTAGTACATTGAATTCTGTTTATACTTTTAAAATGTATATGCTCTTAATGGTCCTTCTAGTGCTATCCCCTTAATACTGCTCCACTGCCCTTTGCACACATTCACTGCCTCTGAATCTGTGGCCAGTAATTGAATGATATAACTTCCAAGCATAAATGTCAGGAGACACCAGTTGGATGGTAAAGGACATAATGTCATTCTCCATTGAACTCCAACTTCCTTCTTCTTTGTAGTTTTAACCTAAACAAATCCAAGTATCCTTCCAGTCATGGCTACCCTGACTGGCAAATAAAACTAGTCAGCAGAAGGAATTGCTGGTATTCATTTGTAATTATCACTTGCTTGTGCCTGTTTAATGGCTTTAAATCATCCGGTAATTACATACTCAGTTCTGTTGCTACATGAATCTAAGAGAATAATTGAAAGAAAGACTATGCAATATGAGGGCTTTACCTTATCCAATTAATAACAACAACAACAATGTTCTATTTATATACTGCCCTTCAGGACAACGCCCACTCAGAGTGGTTTACAAAGTATGTTATTATTGTCCCCACAACAAACACCCTGTGAAGTGGGTGGGACTGAGAGAGCTCCTAGAAGCTGTGACTGACCCAAGGTCACCCAGCTGGATTCAAGTGGAGGATGGGGAATCAAACCCGGTTCTTCAGATTAGAGTCCCACGTTCTTAACCACTACACTAGTTAAGAGTCTTCTTGATATCTTCAAAATGTATAAAAAGCTCTATTAATCACAGAGCCAGAAGGCACAGATACAGTGCAAACTAAGTATTGTATGCAATAATCTCAGAGTTTACAGCATAGATTTGCTGGTCTGGTTTTGCCTCAAGAGAGGACAGGTTATCCTATATTCTGCAGCACAGTGCTGATGGACAGAGAAAGGGAGGAGGGCATGGCAAGAAAAGACACAACACGATTGATTGGTGTAAAAAGAGGCCACAACTTTATTAAATTACAGCTAAAGGAGCATTGGTGATGCATGGGGTCGGATCCCAAGCACCTGCCAGCCAATGCCCCCATGCCCCCTTAGACTGCTGCTTAGGGGGGGAAACCATGGAGTGACATCAAATGGGATATCACGTGGGTGTACACCCCTGTGTGAATCCTCTACCACCTGGCAGCCCCCGAGCTGGGCATGTGCCACCATGACTGACTCCAAATATTCCTTACGGGAATCCGCTTAATGAGGAGATTGGGCACACAGACCCTATCTTTCCCCAAAAAGATGGGACGTAAAGGAATATACAAAGAAACCACAACCCAGCCTGCATAAGCCAAACCAAACAAAAATGTAGGAAGAGCCGGGTGGGATTATGCTGGCAGAGTGCAAAGTGAGGAGAGGTGGGGCCAGCTGCCTTTTAAGAATCCAGCGGCCGGACCTGAGGGAAAACTGCCCTGCCCAGCCTGCAAACCCCCGCCCAGCCCTGATTGGCTGGCTGAGGAGTTTGAACCGATTGGGCCATGGGCCCCAACCAGGAGGCTCCTGGGAGGGCCAGAACATGGCGGCCGCCATGCCTTGTGCCCTCCACTGCCCCACGGACCAAAGGAGCTATTGACAGCAAAGGGTGTTTTTCAGTCTTAAAAGAACATATTTTACGTGGAACACATCGGATGCTTAATGATTCCCCGGTAGCAATCCCACAGCAACAGGCAGAATACCAAATAGGGTCAAATACCACTTCATGTCAGTGACATCAAGTTGTGCCATTAACCTGTGTTTCCCAAGATTTCTTCCAAGACATCCCTTCAGTAGAATTTTGCCTTTGGTACCACGCCAGCCCTGCCCACACCTCTTACTTGTGTATACTGCACAATTCTCAGAAACTCCTGAAGATGGCATGTTAACTCACGTGAAAAGATTCAGCGAGTCATTGATGGATCCTGGTTGACAAAAAAAAATGTTTTCTACTTCCACAAAGTTGATATTAATGCTCTCCTACACTAATGTAGAAGTCAGTTAGAAATGTTTAAAAGGCCCCATATTATCTGTTAGCTTTGACAGTCTGGAATTTAAAATATACTCTAAAATCAAATAACTTGAATCGGTTCTTGTGTAATCTGTATTGTTCCTCAATCTAGATTTTCTTTGCCACTCATTGCATGTACAATTATAAACACCGTACACTGCCTTCTGCTATGTTTAGCAATTTTGGATCTACTGGGGGTCTGAAGTTTGGGAAGGCCTCTGCAATAAAAGGAATAGGCTTTCCTATGTGTTGATTTATCTGGAAGCTTACACAATAATAAAAAGTTTAATAGGAAACTATATATTACTAAGTAAGATTTATTAAAGTCATTGTGAAATGTCATTAATATGCACATATACTGAATATTTTATGGACAATCACATTATTTGTATCAAACTAGCCACATGCATACATGAATATTTCCTTTGAATATGTGATTGCTACAGCCTGTTGTGTAGTATGGTCTGGTTGCAGTGACACAGCTGTCCAAAATGAGGCTAAAGAGAAGATTCAGGTTTTGAGAAACTTTTTAAATATTTTGTTTTATTCATTTTATGATTGTTATTTATATTGTAAGCTTCCTTGAGTTCCTGCAGTGTAGAAAGGCAACTAATAAATGTTTTAAACAAATAAAAAAATTAACTGGCAGCATTTAGTGAAGCTCTCATTGAAGTGCACTGCAGCACATTTGGATAGTTCATGAAATTTTACCCACAAGGATATTATAATTGAAGGAAGTTGCAGCGGTGTCACAGATTCAGGGAAACTAATAGTTTTTGTCATTGTGGTTTAAAACAGTGGAAGGTTTCCTGATCTCTTTGTGTATGGGGGGGGAGGGTTTAATTAAGTGGCTTTTTTATGTCGGATGCATAAGGTTAATGTCCTGTTGGTCCCAAGGATCAGACCTGCAAAGTGGGTAACACAGCCATTTTGCTTGGGTTTAAATTGTTTATGGAACAGTAATGCAGTATTCCCTAGTAATGTTTTAAACTGTCTGAGCAAAAAACATTTACAGCGTAGAATTGCAAAGATAAAACATTATCAGTCCAACTTTTCTGGGAACAGAAAGGACTGGTTACATAGAATAATATTTATGAAAACTAAGAGCTGGGCAGTTGGTGTATGAGCATGTGTTAATGCATGTTGGCGTGGATTGCTTTCCTGGATAGCCAGTCCTGGTTTTCTTTCTTTATTTGTACTAACTTTGCCTCCAGGTGTGCATCTTCTTCATTGTTATAAATGATATAAACTTTGTCTTCGATTTTTTTCCTATTATATATTGTGTTTTTGCAGCAGGGTATCCCATGCTTCTGAGCCTGGGCTTTCCCACACCAACCAAATCCCGACCCAAGGCATAAGCCAAGGGGGTTCTCACCACCCCCAGACAGGGAATCGGGATCACAGGTCAGTTTCAACTGCCTTTCCTTTGGGGCAGCCACTTTTTCCCATTAAAAATTCGTTCCCAGTAGTTTCACTGTGGCAATATGCCTTTGATCGCTTAGAAGATTTTCTGTGGATGGCAGCGCTAGCGAAGCCCTCTTCCTTGCTGGCCTAATGTGTAAATTTTCACTCTTAAGCCTGGAATTCCTGCATTGTTGCATGTTATGCTGCAAGCCAAACCAGGCCATCAGTTTTGTTTCAGACATAGGCTTAAGCAAAGTTTTTCCATTTTGATGTAATGGGTTATCATATATCAATGATGACTGATGCACAGTTACCCACAGAGTCTACATTCTTCTGATTCAACACTGCAACCTGGCACAAGGTTAAAGTACAATAGCAGGTTGTTTGAAAGAAATAGAAGTAAAATTGTCTGTAATTGGTACTAAGAAGCTTCAAAATTCTTGGTCCAACAGTTGCATGCTTTGTTACCATGTTAACTTTCTCTTTTCTCATTTATAAAATCCAGATCAGGAGTGCTTCATGGTTACCAAATGAGCCTTTCCAATAAAAAGTGTAGGTTAAAGGTTTAGGCATTTTTTTCTTGCACAAGCTCATTAAAATTTGCAGGATACGAATGAGCGTGCAGTGTTCTGCCGTCAACCCCCATTGCTTTGCTAGCAATTTTGCCTTGCGGCTATGCTTTTAACTTTTACTTTTTAATCAGGAACTGACATGGAAAACATCAAGCACTCCTAGTTTTTCTTGTTCTTAAGTAAGTAGACTAATTTATAAACAATTTTGGCTTATAGAACATTAGAACTATCCCTGCATGATGGAGGTTGGGAGATGCAGGGGATAAATTTTATTACACACTTAGACAACATTATGCAAACAGGTTTCCATAACAATATTTAATAAGCCAACCAGATTTGTTTTTGTTAATACTAAGGATATAAACTCTATTCATCACAAGCAAAAAAAGAAAACCAAAAAACTTATGCATTTCATTCCCAAACCCTGTCACTGCCATTAGAAAAGGCAAGAAGGGAGTAGGGATGTATGAGATATTTAGAAACGGAGACGGAAGGTGGTAGGGGAGGAGTTGCTAAACCATTCTGTCTCCTCCCTGTTCTTTGGAAACAGCAGAGATCAACAGACAGTGCCTTGACCTTTTCTCTACAACACCAAAGAAATATAAATGACTTTAAAAATAAAATAAACCCCAGGGTCTCCAGAGTGTCTCAATGGACAAATCAGATCATATGCTGCAATTTGCAGCAGGAAAGAGACCGTTCAGAAAGACAGGGTTACTGGGTATGACTCAGCCTCCAGATACATTTAAAAGTAGTTTATAAAAGATGTGTGTGTTGCCATTGTGTTCTTGCATGACATGGGCTTTTAAATATTACCATGATACTGTATATTAATGTGTTACCATTGTGTAGTAGAGCTTGTGTTAAACCACCCTAAGCAGGGGCTCGTGTTGGTTACAAGAAGAAAAGTTACAGTACAAATAAGTAAAACAATGACAATTAGGTCCACCCTAAACATTTCAGTCCTAATGCCATATATTGTTTATATTTATAATCACCCAGTGTCCACGTGATGTCCTTTGTGTGGAGCAGGATGGGCATAAAGACCACCCTTGAAGTCTGCCGAGTGAAAGATACTCAGTAGACTTTAAGAGGAAGGCAATGGCAAACCACCTCTGTTAGTCTCTTGCCATAAAAACTCCCACCAGGGGTCGCCATAAGTCAGCTGTGACTTCAGGACACGTCTGTGTGGTGCAGGAGAGTGCCCTGAAGTCATAGCTGACTTATGGCGATCCCTGGTGGGAGTTTTTATGGCAAGAGACTAACAGAGGTGGTTTGCCATTGCCTTCCTCTGCAACCTTGGTCTTCATTGGCAGTCTCCCATCCAATTACTAACCAAGGCCGACTCTGCTTAGCTTCTGAGACTCAAAACACACGAGACAAAATACCTAGATTCAACTCGTGTTCTCTTACCTAAAGGTTAGCCGGGAAGTGTAGGCGTCCTTGCAGCTTAAAGTTGAGCATTTACAGTGCAGGCGTCCTTGCAGCTTAAAGGTTTAGCATTTACAGAGCAGCGAGGAGGGAAGTGCAGGCGTGGGGCACCTTTCCTCCCATTCTCAAGGTGCATCACGGCATTTTCCCTTCCCCTCACCCGGCCTGGCCCTGCAGAGCGACGCCTGGCTGCACCGGGAGACTGCTCTGTAAATGCTAAACTTTAAGCTGCAAGGACACCTGCACTTCTCCCTGCTGCTCTGTAAATGCTAAACTTTAAGCTGCAAGGACGCCTACACTTCCCGACAAACCATTAGGTAAGAGAACACGAGTTGAATCTAGGTATTTCATCTCGTATGTTTCGACTGTGAGATCTGACGAGATCATACTCACCTGAACTATTCAGGTTGGGGCATAGTATATCTATACTGGGTCCTAATTTAGAAAACCCAGTTTGATAATGTGGTAATATAGTAAAACAGTGGTATTTGTCAGTTTAGCCAGAGAGAAAACAATTGGAATACACCATCTTAGAGGCATGTATTCTGGTTTAATCAATTTGTCAGTATAGCTGAAAGGATTTCAGGATTCCTTATTCTATTTATAAGATATGAAAAAAGGTTTGTGAATGGGTAAAAATTTGCTAATCACTTTGTCATCTGAACATCAAACTATGCCACAATCTCTTCCATTAATTCAGAGGCCAAGCTACAAGTGATGAATTATACTTGAATGGCAAGTGAACAGACTCGCGTGTATTCCTCCCTGATCTGCAGAGAGACAGAGGAAATCTTGTGTTGCGAGCTACTGCACACAAACCGCTTGCCGCGTGGGAATAACAGCCATGAGTTAAATGTAGAAGAGGAGAATGATGTGAGCCACTTTGGGTGGGGAGAAAGGCAGGGTATAAACAAGTTAAATAAATAAATAAAACAGAGAGCAGTGTCTGTGCGGTAACCCTAAAAGGTGGGCCAACCCTAAGCATTTGCATTGGACCACAAGTCAAGATTCCCTAGCTGGTTCTGGAGATCATTTATTTGAAATCATAGAGGAGGCCAAAAGTGTCCCCTTCCCCTGTTTCAAAATGGAGACCATCTACCCACTAATTTCCCTCCGATCATTTTCCACATATCCTGAACAATGTGTCTGTTTTGCTGTGTAACTAGCACAAGGCAGATAACATGCCTATATTTCATTAACTCTCTGTAGGGTTGAATATGTAGCACTGAGATAGAATTACTTGCCCAAAGCCATTCTAAGGATTTTATCCAGGATTTTATGTTTCTGAATCATCCCTCAGAGAAGACCCACCATTTCTCTTACTGCTTTGGACATTAAATTGCCCAAGCGGAGATGCTTGTAATTTCCTTTCTTTCTATTCTCTCCCAGCATTATGTAATGTTGAAAATCTGTTTGTATCTCAAGTGAGCTCTGCTCTGGAGATTTAAGAGATCTGTAATTCTCAGGGCTACTAGCCCCTGAATTATGTGCATGTGTTTTCTTTTAAGGAGAATAAAGTGAAAATAACAGCCTGATTAATTTTGAACCCTGTGGCTCAGATTTTCTGATGCTGTGTGTGCATTGCCAACATTTTGTGCAACATTCACACTGATTTAACATAATCCCTTGTGTTTGGGAGCTGGAAAACATCTTTGCTGAGCTTGTGCTGTATGTTCTCAGATATTTCTCTATTCTTCTGTTTCTTTATTCCTCCCATTGCTTTTTGCAGGTATTTAAACCCATGGTTCAAAAGAGAATATAATGTAGCTAAGTGGGTAGAAGATGTGAATAAAAACACTGAAGGACCCTACTTTAGGTATTTTTGTAAATTTTCTGTCATCTTCAAGAGCTTTTCCAGCATATTTCAAATATGATGGGACCTCGTATCTTGTATCTTCCAATACAAGTGATTTTCGTAGGTGCCAAAGGCCCTTGTGCATTTGCTGCCTTCTGGTGTCTTTTTTTGGGCTTCATTGTGCAATTACTGTTCTTTTCTGAATGTTTCAATGAAGCCGTTGAAGAGGATGTTCATAGTGCATGCATTTCCCATCACCATTTCTAGCTTTCAGTAGCTGTTTTTTTATTTGACACCAAGTAGTATATTATGGGCATGATCTATGTCTAGCACTAATCAAGTAGCATTCAATCTAAATAGTTAGAATTTAGTGTATCAGTAGCACCTTATGCATCATAATACATTTCTCTTCAGATAAAAGTGTTTAGAGCTTGAGAGAGCAACGCAGAGAGAGAATGTACCTAGCATATCCACTGGAGGTCAGTGTAGCAATATGCTGGGAAGAATGAATTTCTCTTTATGGTTAGAAGATGAACATATATATTGCAAGGAGGCAAACTGCATTCACTTGTATTTGATCGGGATGTTGATTAAAGCAATGAGATCAAAATGAGAATGACCCCAAAAAAGAAAAGCAACATCCAGGTCCAATAGCATCTTGAAGACCAAATAGATTACCCAAGGACTATACAAGCTTTTGAGAGCGAAAGCTCCCTTTGTAGCAAATGATATGAATTAACACAATCCACTTGCAAAAGAAACACGATCCAATGTTGTGTCAGACAGTACTAAAAGACAAAGAAGTAGTTGTATTAGCACATAGCAAAATCTAAAATCGAAAGCTATGGTGATACCTTTTATTAAGACCAACCAAAATAACACAACACAATCTGCAAGCTTTCTGGTTCTCCAGTGCCCTTCATAAGGCACTGTTAAAAAACAAGGGGAGGATAATAAATAAATGAACCTCATACCTTCCATCCTTAAAATAGATGCTACAGTGGATTATGGTTTGCTGATCAGTACTTTCCTAATATGATTGCTTGTCTCATCTCTTTTTGAAAACTTGCACATAGGAGTTGGAATCACCCAGGTTTGGTGGTGGTTATTATATAGAGTCTTTGAGAATGTGAAAAAACAAGGATGTATATCCCTTCATTAGAGCGCATCTTCCTAATTAGACTTTCCTCCTACTAAGATGGAAGCGCATAGACCCAGGTAGAGGCCTTTTTTTCATGTCAGATGAAATCACAAAACTGCAGCACTAGAGAAAATTCCCACTTCATTCTTCATTTATATGTTGCGTTGGCTCTTGTCTTTTTTTCTTTACTGCCACTTCCCATTAGGTTAACCTACAAAGACATATTTGTTTCATGACAAGCAAAATGCATTTGTGATGGGGTGTAAGAAGGAGAAAGGAGATTCAGTATATTACAGTAATGTCATTTATGGAAGAATTCACAATTACAATGAAATGTAGGTAGTCTGAAAACCTGTGGGGCAAAACCACATGAACAGACTTGCTTAAACTTCCCTTCTATTAAGAATGTTGGGAATTTTAAATTTCTGAGGTTGGAGATACAGTTTCCATCTTTAAAATATGAATCTTCTCGAATTCTCAGGGAAACACAAATCAAGATGCACAGCAGGAAATCTATATACTTTTCCAATAGGAAGTTAAGACCTTTTCAGAATAGTTATTTTTAAATTTAACATAAGATTGTAAAAGCTAAAATTAGCAAAAAGCTGGTTCAGGTGGGAAATAATAATGTAAGGGCATGATATAGTGGGAACTGTTGTATCTTAGATAGAATTAGAGAAATGAGTTAGCTGCTAGAAATTTCTTAGAAATAGCAAGGTAGAAATGGGTTTCAGAGCTACATATAGCTTATAAGGGGGCCCTTTCTAGATAGGGAAGCAGGTTGATAAGGTGGGTGTGTTTGGAATTTTGTCTGTGCGTGGATTATTTGGGTTTCAATCAGGGAAAAGTCCTGCAAGGAATTTTGGTTTTGCTTCTTTTTGTGTTTAGTTGAATGCCAAATACTGGAAGCAAAGGCCTCCACATACATGTAGCAGTGAGATTTTGTAGAGAAGCAAACTACCTTTGTGTGTGACTTCTTTACCATTTCTCAAACACTGGGTAACTATGCAAATCATTTTAGAGCATACATTTAGTATTGATCAAGATTTAGTGTCTTGAGAAGCTGCAGAATAAGACAGTAATCAGTAAAATAAATTTCAAGGAAGACAAATAGGAAATGGATAGGGTGGCAAGGTAATTAAATTGTCAAACAGATTGCAAACTAAGGCTGCAAATCCAAATGTGCATAACTTGGAAGCAGGTATCATTGAAACAGGTGGAGCGTTTCAGATAAATCATGTTTATGATAGGAATTTAAGTATGAACCCTGAAAGTCAAATCCTGCCCTTTAGAAGCTTCCTCTGAAAGTTATTGTGCTGTATTTAGTGATTCCCTTCTTCTAAGTACTTTTACCCAATTAGAGGAAGAAGACTTGCCCCCATGTCCCCTTATTTTAGCGCCCCCCCCCATGTTAAAAACTTAGATATTCTAGCCTTATCTCCTTTCTTCTGTATTTGTTTTCCACTTGAAAGGAAATGATTTTGCAAGGGAGCAGCCAAAAGTGTGATTTCCCCCCATTCACTGTCTGACATGTGCTACATTTCATTTTACCACCTCACTCTCCTTCGTGTGTAGACGAGACTTGACTCTAGATCATTTACAAACAAGTCAGATGGCACTAATTCCAGTATGAATCCTTTGGGGGGGGGGGGTCTCAGTGGTTCTTTCTTTTGCAAGAGCTGTCCATTTACTCCTGTCTTCTGACTTCTTTTCTTTAACTATTTAACTGATTCATAACAGAATCCCCAATAAGAAATGGCATCTCATTATCTGAATATGGGAATGTTTGCTACTTTCTCATACACACATACATATTCTGAAAATTGCATAGTACTGATTTCGAAAGAAATATAAAAAAGTTTAACTTTTGAATGGAAATTATTTCAATCTTGGTTTGGATAGAATTTGTGCTCTGCTGAATTATTTTAGAGCAAGTATTTCTGCAAGGTATGACAGTTTTGAACGTTTTGCTGGAGAACTCTACATAGTTAATCAAGAGTGTCAGTTCCTTTTCCTCAGTCAGTTGGGTATAGGTAGCTGCCTTTGTACTGGTGTACATAGAAATACATATACTTTCTGAAATTGTGCTCTTCATGTAAAATTCTGCTACTCAGTATGTACTTTGTGTGAACATAGAATTAGGAGATGAGTGAGAAGTCCAGTAGCGTATTGATTGTTGCTAGGTAAGTGTGCAGCAGCTGCTGAGATCGGGTGTTTTAAGGTTCCCGATTCCATGTTCATCTGTGGCCATGCCACTGCTACTCTGAGAAACTTCTGCTTTCACTTGAATGCTTACTTTACCCACAAATAACTCCAGATAGGTGAGCACCCGTCTACTTAACCATATGGGTAGAAGATACCGACATTTTCTGGGTGTGGTGGAAACTACACTGCCTTGCATTAAATTATAACAAGAATCTTGGATGGATGGAGAAGAGGGATAAACCTGGAATACAGGGAGGCGTCTGCCACATCTGTAGGAATTTGGGGTTAAACCTGTCTTTATTGTGGGTTCAGCAATGCTAGTGAACAGGGTAGTTTGTAAGGAAGATCTGTGATATGTAGAAGAGCAGGGTGGGGTGGAGAGTTGCTAGCATTTCATTGGAATACTAAAATGGCTGGAGATCCACTGCTATTACAGCTTTCATATTTTCTTGCATAGATATAGGCCTTCCTAGGTCTGTTTGATTCTGAAAGAATCTAGAACCTCAAAATAGTTCCTGTCCTTGTGTGTAAAATTCCAGTCAATAAAGTGCAAAAGCCTTATTGACCTGAAAAAAGAATGCCTTCCATGTGATGCAGACATTGACTTGCTGCTGCTTCCCCTTACTCACCCTGTACAGAAATGCTGATTGCTTTTATTAATCAGTCCATTTTTGTCTATCTCCCCATCAGACTCTTTCTTTGGCTGGAACAAATATGCACTGCATGTCTAATAATTTGGGTGTTTGTAGCACTTTGTATTTGCCTTTGTTTCTTCATAATTAACAGTTTTGGCCTCTGAACTGCATGCCCTTGTGAAACCTAGTCCACCCTTTATTCGTTGTGATAAATGTATCTGCTATGTTTAAGGTATGAGCTAGTGATAACTTCTGTTGATGCAGTTGCACATGTATCAGTGGGACTTGCCTCAATGTAAGTGGTTGTTGCAAGTGACCTTTCAGTATGCAATAGCTTTTAAAAAATACTCCTCTTTGCTGTCAATCTATCAACCAGTACAGAAATATGTGAATAAAGTTAAGGTATTAATTCATCTCACATACACACCATCTTAGACGAATAGTAGTACTTGACATATTTATTAGACTTCAGAGTATTTTTGTGGATTTCATTTACATGATCTCACTGATCCTTGAAACAAACATGTAAAATATTTTCCCCGTAGAGAACTGAGACCAAGACAAAAACTACATGTAATTTATCACACAAAAGCAGCTGCAGGGGGACCCGATATATATTGTTCTAGGGAAGGGGAAGGGGAGACAACTCTTTGCCCTTTATAAACCAGTATGTTACAAAGATGGGCACTATGGTCAAGTGCAACTGCAGCTTTACGCCCCTCCCCCCTATGCTGAGTCCCTGATCCAAACTAAGCAGCTCAGTGACTATTTTGGAGGCTAATAGTACAACTCTAACCACAGTTACTCCAGTCTAAGCCCGTTGATTTCAAGACTGGAGTAACTCTTCTTAGGATTGCACTGAAAATTACACGTCAGGGGATCCAGTCATGAATCCACAACATCTCATGTAGTTTGACCTTTAGAGGGAGAGGCTTGCCTAAAGCCAACTTACTGGTTAATGGCTGCACTGGCATTCATAAGAGTCTCTTAGCCGTTATGTTACCCAGGCTGCGGTTCACAGCTCATCATAAATCATGTGGTCTTTTGTATACATTGATTGTATAATTTGTTGCGCAGTAAGAAAGATAAGAAGAAAATGTGTTGAATGTTACTTACCGTGCCATCCTAAGTAGAGTTATACCCTTCTGAGTCCATTGAGGTTGATAAGCTTAGAAAAGTGTAACTACTTAGGATAGCACAGTTAGTTGCTTCAAAGAATCTCCTGCACAACCCCAGTTGCTATGAATGGGAACTGCATTTGTGAAAGAGAGCATCCGGGAGACTTGTGCCAGCAGATTACAAAAGACCGTGGAAAGCCTTTGGCTTCCCTTCCAGCTATATAAAGCTGAATGAAATTCTGAACAAAGCTTCAAAGTGTAGTTGCTATTACTGTAGAAAGGCTGGTTATCCCAAGCTGTTCTGTTTATTTTATCTGTTTCAATACTCCAGGACTCTTTCTCCTGCAAAGTCCCCATCATCATCTACTGGCTCCATTGCCTCCAGCAGAAAATACCCATACCCCATGCCTCCACTTCCTGATGAGGAGAAAAAAGCCAACAGAGCAAGTGCCAGGGTAAGTTCCATCTCTGTGTTTTGGTGGCTGCTACAAACCTGGGTGCAAGCATCACAAAAGGTACAGGCATGGATCTTTTTAAAATATTGTGTGTCAAATATACCTGTCATATTTTACAGTCTATCTGGTGATATGTCAGCCATTAGATATGATCAAGTTTTTCATCATTCAGCAAGACACATTTAATACAGGAAACATAAGAGAGGAGACATTGGAGCAGACCAGATGGCCCATCGGTTTCAGCATTCTGTGTCACACGTTGGCTAACCAGATGATCCTGGAAGACCTGCAAGCATGAGGAACACCCAGGAAAAATAGGCATATTTAAGAGAAGGAAAATTAAATTTCTCAGAATTCCTTATTGACGTAAAGAATCCGTAAGATAAGGATGATGCCCTTAGATGGATTTTAAAATTAATAAATGGTACATTTGTGAATTGTTATTAGCCATTATATATTAGCTAAGGGTCAAAACAGCTATAATACACAAAAATTTGTGAACTAATCAGCTGACATTTTTATTTGGTGTTAAGATGAACAGGACTCTAATCTGGAGAACCGGGTTTGATTCCCCACTTCTCCACTTGAAGCCAGCTGGGTGACCTTGGGTCAGTCACAGCTTCTAGCCCCACCCATCTCACGGGGTGATTGTTGGGATAATAATAACATACTTTGTAAACCACTCTGAGAGGGTGTTAAGTTGTCCTGAAGGGCGGTATATAAATGAAATGTTGTTGTTGTTATTTTAAGTAAAAACAGCTGCTGGAGGCTTTGAAAGTAGAAAAGAGCAGCAGTGCAAGTAGGAGTTAACTCTTTTCAACCCACAATTCCCGTAATGTAAATTGTCTCTACTTCAAAGCTGCTATTAGCCCTGCAGGGGAAAATACAGTTGTCAGATCTGATCACTGTGTGTGTTTGTGTGTGTATGTGTGCAGGGGTGTGCATGATTTAATCAGGAAAATTGTGTGTGTAGGGACCCACATGTGGAGGAGGAGTTAACTGATACTAGGTACACATCAAAATGTTGAGAGATCCAATCACAGATGTCTTGCACCTCGTATGACTTGGCCCTAAATGAAATATCCAAGTTTAGAAGCAGTATGTGTCAAGAAACCAGGTGTAACGGACAAGCAACAGGCTGTTGCCTTCATTTTCTGCTTGTTTGCTCACTGCCACTGCTGGAAACAGAATGCTAGACTACATGATCCATTGTTCTGATCCAATAGCTCTTGTGAGCTTGACTGGAAAGCCTTATATGGTAGATACCAAAATCCAGAGGGAAACACCCCAGGAACCCCACAACTCTACAATAAATATATCAAAATGAATTTAATTACAGTATCATTCCCATTGTATAAATACAAGAGTATACAAAAATTCATACAGTATTGCAAAAGTTCATTCAATAGTACACAAATCGTACAGTTACATATATACAAATCCATACATCTCCCAAAATACTGTTAGTAGCAAACGCCAGTTCTTTTGCGCAGCTAAATCCTCTCCTATGTGAACAGCTGGAGAGGAAGTGATACTTAAAACCCGTACTCGTCCTACATATGAAGGCGAAAAAGTAACTAGTTCAAAACAGCCGTAAATACAACTGTACCTTAACATCGATTAAATGCGGCTTGTAATTTATAATATTTCTATGGCAGAAAGGAGGCCAGGATGAAGGGAAACCGAAATGAGCAACTGTAGCTGGCGGGCTCGTTGCCATTTACTGGGAGATCCTGCGGGGGATCCTGTGTGTGTACCTCAGAATTAGCCGCTCTGAACATTCACAGTTGTATTCACAGTTGATATATTTATTGTAGAGTTGTGGGGTTCCTGGGGTGTTTCCCTCTGGATTTTGGCATTTCTGGAACCCGTCCTGTTTAGTGTGGTTGCTTTATATGGTAGATAACCGTGTCAAGAGTCTCCACCTTTCTGTTCTTGTACAAACAAGTTTTATATATCACTGGGTTTGGACTGTTCCTCTACCTCCTTCCCATGAGTGGAGCATAAGTCACTAAATCTTTCTCCTGTCCCCTGTATATCAGTAGCAATATTTGCAGGCTGTCATTGGAGCAGCCTCTTTGGTGGACTTTCTGTATCCATGGAGTGTTTTTTCTTCCTATGTGCCGTTGTGCTCGTTGCCTTATGCCTACCCATCATTAAAGTAAGGACTTTGTTCTTCCACTTCAGTTATAACCTATATGACTTTTTGTTTCAAATCTTTTTGTCCTAACTTGAAAAGGCTTATGACAGTGAAACTTAATCAAATCCAGAATCATGCTTAGTTTAATAAATATTAAGCTAACATTAGATGTATCTTTCTTGGAAACTTGGTTCATAATGGGATAGTCACATAGTGCATTTCTCTGCAATTTGAAAGGGGCTTAAATGTGCCTACCTGATGTCCCTTTAGCACATTTTGTATAAACCAGTATGAAGATTCCACATTGGTCCACCGTATCTTCCAGCTTGGCCATTATGCAGATGGTCCCAGTAGCAGAAATAGTGGCAGGTAGAGATGGGCACGGACCGGCATTTGCCTACGGACCGCCGGTTTGGGGTTCGTGGGCTTCCACGGACCACGGTCCACGAACTTTTAACGGACCAGGCCCGGTTCAAGAACCAGTTCGAGTCAGAAAAGGCCTTGGTTTTCCCACAGATTTTCACTTCAGTCGACTTTCCCCACCAAAGGTTCTCATGTAATGCTCCTCGATTATCACTTTTCCAAAGAGACAAAAAACAACTTCCCCTCCCCTATTCTGACTGACCCTTACCCACCCTTGGGGGAAGGAGAGAGACTTGTGCTCCTGTCCAGGAGAGGTGGCTGCCCACAAAACCCACCTACATGGGGCTGCATCAACAAGAGATGCCCTCCCCGGGGGGCAGGGAGACCAACTCTCCATGATGGGAAATGAATGGATGTACTTGAGTGAAAGCCAACTCTGCAACAGGATCATGTAGCAATTCAAAGGCCCCTTGCTGGAATGGAAGGCACGGGAGGGATGGAAAGGATGTCTTCCACACCTTGAGGGAAGGAAACTTATGCTACCCTGTTCAGAGGGAGCCTCTTTGGGCAGTGGACGAGTCCCACCATAGTGACGTGGTGTGTCAGCTTGCTTGCTATCAAGCAAGCTGACCTGGGCCACTGTCCTACTTCTCACTGGACTTTGGGGATTGACCCTCAGAGGGGCCCTTGCGCTCGCAAGAGCAGGACGGTCACCGACAAAACCCACTTCACTGAACATGATGCAGTCCATCAAGGAAGCTCATCATGTGCCTTAGACTGTTTTGTCAGCATACAAATCATATCAAGAAAAAGAGGAGGTACTTAGAAGATGCCAGGGACAGGGCTTGTCATCGGGAGGAGGATAATATGTGTTTGTAAAGCTCAGTCATCATGTGCCTTACACTGTCTCATCAATATACAAATACAAATCCACTATTTAGGGAGTGAAAAAGGCTTAGAAAGAAGTGAAGTAGACAGAGCCCCCCAAAACGTGCTGCCAGTGGCCCTAGGGTGGATGTTTCACAGAGGCCAGTAGCAGTCTTCCCCCTGCACCTCAAAAGCCAGGTTGGAAATATCCCCCCAAGTCACCCACTATTTAGGGAGTGAAAAAGGCTTAGAAAGAAGTGAAGCAGACAGAGCCCCCCAAAACCTGCTGCCAGTGGTCCTAGGATGGGTGTTTCACAGAGGCCAGTAGCAGTCTTCCCCCTGCACCTCAAAAGCCAGGTTGGAAATATCCCCCAAGTCACCCACTATTTAGGGAGTGAAAAAGGCTTAGAAAGAAGTGAAGCAGACAGAGCCCCCCCAAAGCGAGCTGCCGGTCACCAGAGAGTGGGTGTTTCACAGAGGCCAGTAGCAGTCTTCCCCCTGCACCTCAAAAGCCAGGTTGGAAATATCCCCCCAAGTCACCCACTATTTAGGGAGTGAAAAAGGCTTAGAAAGAAGTGAAGCAGACAGAGCCCCCCAAAACCTGCTGCCAGTGGTCCTAGGATGGGTGTTTCACAGAGGCCAGTAGCAGTCTTCCCCCTGCACCTCAAAAGCCAGGTTGGAAATATCCCCCAAGTCACCCACTATTTAGGGAGTGAAAAAGGCTTAGAAAGAAGTGAAGCAGACAGAGCCCCCCCAAAGCGAGCTGCCGGTCACCAGAGAGTAGGTGTTTCACAGAGGCCAGTAGCAGTCTTCCCCCTGCACCTCAAAAGCCAGGCTGGAAATATCCCCCCAAGTCACCCACTATTTAGGGAGTGAAAAGCTTTGAAAGGAGTGAAGCAGACAGAGCCCCCCAAAACCTGCTGCCGGTCACCAGAGAGTAGGTGTTTCACAGAGGCCAGTAGCAGTCTTCCCCCTGCACCTCAAAAGCCAGGTTGGAAATATCCCCCCAAGTCACCCACTATTTAGGGAGTGAAAAAGGCTTAGAAAGAAGTGAAGCAGACAGAGCCCCCCAAAACCTGCTGCCAGTGGTCCTAGGATGGGTGTTTCACAGAGGCCAGTAGCAGTCTTCCCCCTGCACCTCAAAAGCCAGGTTGGAAATATCCCCCAAGTCACCCACTATTTAGGGAGTGAAAAAGGCTTAGAAAGAAGTGAAGCAGACAGAGCCCCCCCAAAGCGAGCTGCCGGTCACCAGAGAGTAGGTGTTTCACAGAGGCCAGTAGCAGTCTTCCCCCTGCACCTCAAAAGCCAGGCTGGAAATATCCCCCCAAGTCACCCACTATTTAGGGAGTGAAAAGCTTTGAAAGGAGTGAAGCAGAGAGAGCCCCCCAAAACGTGCTGCCGGTCATCAGAGAGTAGGTGTTTCACAGAGCCTAATAGCAGTCTTCCTCCCCTTGCATCTCATCAGCAGCCAAAAAAAAATGTGGGGGAATGAAGGCAAGAACTCAAGCAGACAACGCCCAAAGCTGCCTTGCACTCACTGTGGGTCTGTGAGTGAGGTGGCGTCACAGCACAATAGAACCCACCAGCAACCCAGAAAAAAGGAAGAGATTGGGGGGGGAGGGGGGATTAAGTCCAAGAAGAACCCAAGGACTCAAAACGCAGAAAGAAATCAGAGTAACCCAATAGTGCAATAAAAGGATTTTTTAAAAAGTGCTCTAGAATAGAAACGAGAAAAAAATTAAACAGGAATGGAGAAAAGAGAAAGCTCTCTTGCACCAGAAGCCCCAAAGCCCCAAGGCACAAGCCGCGCTCTCACAAAAAAAACCCCCTTCCCCACAGCAAGCAGTTGCTAAGCTAACTCACGTCCCTGCGCCAGCAAAATGGAGCGGAGTTTCGCGTGCTTTGTCTTTTAAGCAGAAAGGCTGGTGATCTCTGTTTGGCTGACAGAGCTGCCAATCAAGGTTTCCTGGCCTAAGATTGGTGTGTTCCAAACGGGGAAGGTGGCTCCACACCGCTGCCGAGGAAATTGTTTGAGCGGGAATCCTGGCATGACGGGCCAACGGACACACGGACAGAAAGCCCCAGTGTTCGGCGGTTTCGTGAGAAAAACACGCACCCACGGGCCGTGTGCTCGCGAAGGACGAACTGGGTAAGTTCGTGACGAAATTAGGTCCGTTATGCGGACCATGCCCATCTCTAGTAGCAGGTAGCGTTTTATGGGTACTCACAAAAGGAATGTATTAAAAGGTTTGTTTTTTTTACTTCCTGCACATTTGCCTTATGTCTATTGGTGCTAAAGACAGTGCAGGAAGTCACCATTCAAAATACCTTTTAATTGCATTTGTTACATAATCAGTTACGCTCAAATGGCTCCATGTTGTTCAGTAACCTTTAGAAGACCTGCTGTGTGCCTCCGGTCTGTTTCCACGGAAAAGCCTTTGCTTTATTCTGTTACTATTGTTCATGTAGCACTTTTCGTCTGCCGGAATGCTTTATAGTCCTCATTGTGTTGTAAGGTAGGTATTGTTTCTTGCAACTGCAGCTTAATTTATGTTTTCTAAACATACGAACATCATCTAATATATAGCACAATATGGCATAAATAATGTCATTTTTGCTCATCTTCACCTATTTTAAACATATACTAGGAAATTATGAATTTGCCTTGGATCTTAGGGCCAAGCTACAAGTGACGAATGACACTTGAACGGCAAGTGGAGCACAAGTGGAGGGCAAGTGAACAGGGAGAAATACACTTGCCGTTGAAGTGTCATTTGTCACTTGTAGCTTGGCCCTTAGAGTACCAAATTTCAGTAGCTGGGAAGGAGACTGTAGTTAGTGTTGGTATTCAAACTTGCCTAATGTTTTTGTATCCAGGACATCACAGCAGGTTTCTCTTAGACTGCATTACAGACGGGGCTAGGGCTGAAGCTAAAAAAGGCCCTAAAGCCACACATGAATCTGTGGCTGGGGAAGCCACTGTCCACTGGACCACACTGGATGATAATTCTAAAACCATAGCTAATTGGTAGTAATGAGTATTTATCTTTCTTCTTGTAGCTATGGGAGACTTCCATTTAGTTCCAATGTCTACCTGAGCTGATGCCAGAACTGTTTACTTCAGATTTTATACAAACTCAGCATCACTGAGTCACTGAACATTCATCTGCTTATTGGACATTTTGACAGAACAGAGAGGTACATCGGCATGGAGGAAACAAGTTCTTCTTCTGATGGAATAGTCAATTTTCTGCAGCTGACTAGAATTTTGTTAATGACACGTGTAAGAACAACCAAACCATAGAAAAAATATTAACATGGGAGACTGAATATGATGTTATTTTGCACGATGACAGATAATATGTAGACATGCTGCTAAAACCAATTGGAGTCTCAGCTGTGGGTTTTCTCTGGTCTAATATAGTCCCAAATAACTTTAAAAACAGAATTCAGAATTTGGTATGTAAACATTTATGCTATGTGCATGAATCCCTCTGTTCTCCACTTTCCATGTGTAAAGGGTTAGTCATTATATCTTAGTAGAATTAGCATGCAGGAATATGAAATGGAGGACTTTTCAACAGGTGGAGTCTAAAGCTATGAGACGCAAACATTTGACATAAGCATCCAAAAACAAGTGACTTTTTTACCTTTTGTGATTATATTCTCGGTACAAGAAACACATATATGTGTACAAAGTTGTAAAATATCAACAGAGCAATCATATAATGTGGTGTTTGTTTGAAAAATAGTCATCATGACTGAATATCATCACACACTTCAAAGATCTGTTGGAAATAAGCAATTCTAAAAATACTGTGGTTGGGATACCGGCACACTGTCTCTCAGAACAAGCTCTGGACCAAAATCTATGAAGTTTAGTCAAACTCTGGGGATGGGACAATCCAGCCATTGTCCAACCAAAGTTAAGCACATTTTTGTCCCATTGATTTAAATGGGAGAACATTAAGTAAATGTTTAATTCTTCCCTGACTCCCAGAGAATATTTTTAATTCTTCGGGATAGCACTTCTCCTTTGGAACTTTTGCCTTAACACCTCTGAGGGCTGGACCTTCCTGCTCTTCCAGACAGGTCTGGCAACACATGAATTAGGCAATAAAAGGTAACGATGCTGAAAAATGTGTCAGAAACTTAAAAATCGCAACGTGAACATTGTGAAAGAGAATGGATCATAGGACACCCTCATATTTCCCTGCCTACCTCATCCATACATATGGTGAGTCAGAAGACTTAAGATGCACTGGTACCCTTCAAATGGGGGGGAATGCCCTGGGAGGGTACTGGAGCCCAGAAATTCATGGTAAGAAATTTACCCAATCTCCTTTGACTCTCTGGTATCATTCTCAACCCTTTAGGAATCATAAAACTACTTTATCTCAAAGTAGGCTTCTAGTTGCTTATGGTATCTATATCCTCTGCAACACTACCATTCCCAAGGGCAGAACATTTTGCTATTTGGTAAACAAGTGGGCTTCAGCCCATGTTGCACATTCAGCCCAGTGGAGGCCAACAATACTCCAGCCGAATCCCTCTCCTGTTGCCTGGGAATGGGAAGGCTAGTCTAGGTCCCAGAAGGAAGGTGACAATGTTAGGAGTTCTAGTGACAAATGTCATTTAAGGGACACGAAGTAGTGTGACTTGGTTGACTTCCATTTCCTACCAAAGAAGGCCACTAGGAGTGAGGGGCACAGTGTCACAACTTGAGGATGGCAACATCACAAGTAATATTGCCCCTCGGAGGAAGCAAGCCTTTGATCAAGTGAGTCCTAGAAAATGTCAAAGAGGTCAGGTTCTGGAATCAGCAGCTAGATTTCTGCTGGTTTTAAATCTTTGCATTTATAGACCTTATTACATTGTATCTGCCTTGAATCTCAGTAAGAAAGGTGGACTATAAATAATGTAAATAAATAAATGAGAGGAGGACAGTAAGTTCTCAGTTTTAGAGGGCCTTGTTATGAAGTCCCAGGCATGAAGCATTGCTTCCCTAGAGTGCTTGCCAGATGCTAAGTCAGAAGGTGGGTCTTGTAATACTGGGTAGGTGGCACCTCTGGATGATACCTCTGGTTTAACCTGGACTTCCTGGAGGTACAGGAGGCAACGGTGGAACCTAGCTTGTGAGACTCCTGGTTCAATACCCTGAAATGTTAGCAGTAATTTTCTCTGCTTCTCTGAGATTAATAGTAAGTGAACCCAACCAAACTTCCTTTTGTTGTCAAAGTCACTTGAAGCAAGAGATGCTGACTATACACCACCAGTTGCAGGGGAACCACCTTTTAGTCTATCCTAGTCAATGTACAAAAAATCTAATAAGGGAAGAAAGATGCAGAAATATTTGTGCTCACAGTATAGATCCAGCACTAATATAAATGGTTTAGGACACTAGAAGCCATTTGTGAAAGAAATTCACCTTCCCTTCCTCTTCTCTGACCTTACTCTGTTTGGTGCCCTAACAAGAAGATACTTGTACTTAGGAAAAACTGTGGGATTATCCCACAGCAAAGGAGCCAGATTTTCTGGGATTATTGATTCTTTGAGATTGTTATTACTTTGAGTTTCCTCCAGCGCACCCAAAGATCATTCTCCCCACAACTGAATTGGATGAGATCTGGGTAAAACCAGGCTTCTGCCTAACCATACACGTATAGGAAGTGGGGAGGGGGGAACACGGGTGTCCTTCTGCCCTAATCCTCCTATTCCAAGAGGAGGTGCTAACCCAAAAGAGAAATTTCATTCTCTCTTCCATTGAACTCGATGAGTCTTTAAATGTGGTATGTTCTGGCTGCATCATTCCTTGTCTTACACAAAACAATTTTAACTCTGCTGCCTGGAAAAAAAAGAGTGGTGATGATCAGAATGGTAAATTTGCTGTATATATTACATATTCATTTTACAAAGTTCAGCTATATGCCATTTATCCTATATGATGATATAATACTTTGTAGATAGCACCATTTTGATCAAACTGGAAATGCCATCTGAATGGTTTGATAAAATTGCCATAGACTATTAATCTAAGTGGATGGTATGTTATGTAAAAAGTCTTTTTTCAGACATCTAGTAATAACATACACAGATGGTTCTCCATTTCTAGTTAAACAACAAGCAGAATTGTGTACCACATGCATCTTCATAATGTTGTGCAATCACCAGTTGTAAACTGATAATGGGTATGAACTGGTATATTTCGTATCTGAAAAGATGCAGAACCCTTTCACTTGGTTTTTGAAAACATATGAAACTCAATGAAGGCAGCATAATACTGCCAGTATAAATCCTTATATTTAAGTAAAAGGTAAAGGTGCAAGCACTGAGTCATTACTGACCCGTGGGGGGACGTTGCGTCACGACGTTTTTTTGGCAGACTTTTACAGGGTGGTTTGCCATTGCCTTCCCCAGTCATCTACACTTTACCCCCAGAAAGCTGGGTACTCATTTTACTGACCTCAGAAGGATGGAAGGCTGAGTCAACCTTGAGCCAGCTACCTGAACCCGGCTTCCGCCAAGATCGAACTCGGGTTGTGAGCAGAGCTTGGGCTGCAGTACTGCAGTTTACCACCCTGTGCCATGGGGCTCCTTTACCTAAATTTAAGTAATAATGTTAAAATACCAGGCAACTGTGATATAAAATTGAAGAAAATAGCTAAAAGGAAAAGAGGAAGAATCTTAAAAGATTTTTACTGCCTTGGGATTTTTTGTTGTTTAGATGGCATTAAAACACCATTAATTTTTTTTTTGCTGTAAAAATGGTTCCAATCAATTTTACTGTGGTAATCTTGAAAAGTGTGTTCCAGATTTATGCAAGATGAAATGATAGGAATAAGCACCTTATTGTAACTGTGGTAGAAAATTGTCTTCTCAAGATACATGCTTTGCAAGGTTTATGTATGGCGCTTTGCAGCTGCACAATTTTCATTGCAAACTTGCTGAAATGAGAGAGATGCATGCTTCCTTTTAATTGTGAAGGGTTCCACTATAGTGCTTCCTAGATACAACTAGGAAAGAGATCTAGGGAAAATATTCCCTTGCAGGGATTAGGATAAAATGGCAAAAGGGGCTATATGGAAAGGAACTGATGGGACTTCCCCCTGGCTGCTGAAGAACAAAATCAGTCAAAAGCCTACTCAAGGCAAGAACATCAGCCATTTTATAACATTTGAATGGGTTCATAAGTGGTATTTCAGAATTTCCTACCTCTTTTATGTGATTCCTTTGGTAGGTACGTTCCCTCTTGTTGCCTCCGTTCATGTAACTGAGTTTGTTTTAAGAAATTCCATTTATTTGAGCATGTTCATTCTAGGAGAAGATAAGATACTTCTAAGAATGTCCCTAATTGTAAAATATGTAAGACTTATAAAATACTATATTTATAAGACTTCACAAGGTTATATTTATACAATTTTGGCCTTGCAGCCATAAATATCCCTATAAGAGGCATAACACTTTGGTAAGTATTTTTCATTTGTAACAAATATGAAATATCTCAAAGTAGAAATCCATGAGAAGTGTCTAAGAGGTTGTTGATTATATATAAGAGATTAGTTTTGGAAATATTTGCCAGGGATTGGACAATGGAAGCTGGGGAATTCTGTTGAAGTCATGGTTGCCTTTCTGTAAGTTTTCTATAGTTTCATTGGATGTGTGGAATCCATTTCTAGACCATTTCCCAGTAAGTTCAAGAGTATTTAATGGCCAGTGATACGCTAATTCTGGAGAACAACCTTCTTATACACTAGTTTTTTATAGTCCTCCCTTGCTGAAGTATTTAGATGTTTATCATGTGCCTTTTTCAATGCTTTGGTTTGATAAAACCCATCTGCCACTTGAAACAGTTTGGTGATACTTTCTGTGTCCTCCTTCCTTCATCTTGTTTTCAGATGAAGTGCAAAGATTTTTTGAGGGACAGACAGCTGAATGTAACGTAGTGGGCATTGAGGCAAGTCATTGCTGAGAAAACATCTTTCTTTAGAAATAATGGCGTGCATTGTGCTCACCACTTTCATCGTCTTCCATTCATCTCATTAATGTGTAAACTTAGAATTGACCATTCTTGGATGATTGCTAATATTTGTAAATATTCAGCCACTTGGTAATTTCATTGTAAAGCTAAATAATAATTTTAATAAATTTTGGCTTTTACTTCCATGGTCTAGAGCATCTCATAAACTTGTATTGATGTGTGAAAGGGGTGTGATTGATGGTCAGTCTTGGACCAAGAAGGGCAATGAAAATTTGTTAAGGTAAGATACTCGTCCTGTTCGCAAGTCACAGTTGAATACACATACAGTTCATGTCAATGGAACTCTTGAGCTCTCTTTATATATGCATTGAGTAATTCTCATGTTACTTTCAATGTGTGTACATGTGACTGAAATCACATGGGTCTCATTTTTAACATGAATGTACACTGGCTCTTTCTTTAAAAAGATGTGCACATGTACCTGCAGAATGTGTATGCATTCAGTGTAACATGGACAGGGCTAACTAAGAACCCAAGTGCCTTCTGTTCCTTGCTACTTTTAGTGCACATGGCAAATAGACACATGGTTAATTCCTTATATAAGGAATGAGGACATGAAGGTTTTAGGCATTTGCACAAAGACAATAGGAAGTTCGTCACAACAATCCATCTTTTTCAGGAAGAAGTAAATCATGAGTTATATCCAACTTAGAAGACCCTTAGAGTCTTCTATTAGAGCAAAATATGATTGAAGTTGGTAGTGGCCTATTACCTGGTTTCTATGAACTGTTACACTGGCAAAGAATTAGATAGCAGAAAGACAAAAGCAGGACTGTAGTGTTTTTCAGATTCCCTAGCAATTACCCATGAATTGTAGATGTTGTATACAATAATATTCAACATCTTTGCATGGTTTGGAAACAAGAAATAAATGGGTGCATTTGAAAATATGACGACTATCCCTGATATCATCCATCAGAAAAATAGAAAAGAGTTCAGTAGCACCTTTAAGACTAACCAACTTTACTGTGGCATAAGCTTTCGACAATCATAGTTCTCTTCGTCAGATGCAACACTACAGACTTACATGGCTAACTCCTCCTTACATGGCTAACGCAGCAAGGGAGTATACCTGATATGTATTAGTGGAATATACTTGTCTCACAGCCCTAGTTACACTGGTGCAAACCATCAGTACCATATTGATCTATAGAATGGGGTCACCAAAGTGAATCCACTACTTAAGAAGTATTGCTTAGGCAAATCTAACATGGGTTTGATTTTATAAAGAATATTCTATAAACATTTTTCACATGCTTAAAACGATCCTTAAACCTGCAAATGCCAGTAAGACTTTCAGTAAAGCTAATTTGAAATTTGCTCTAAGACTTGTGAATATTTCCAAGTCATCCCCAAGCAACGCAGTCTTGACCTAAATGACAATCTGGTACAAGAAAGTGCCAGGTTTAAAAAAAATAACAACCATGAGTCCAGTGGCATTTTAGAGATGAAAATTTCTTCCAGCATAACATTTCATGAAATGCATCTGCATTACCCTTCATCTGATGAAGTGAGCTCTGACTCATACAAGCTTAGGCTAGATTAAATGTTGTTAGTCATTAAGGTGCCATTGGACCTCTGTTTATTGTACTGCAACAGACACAAGACAAGACAGAACCTTTATTGGCATAACCGTAACAGTGTTGAAAACAAGTGGAGCCTGCTAATTGTTAAACATTCTAAACACACTTCTCCTCTTGTATACACGGTAAAGGAAGTTTGCCACCATTTCAGTGACTTCAACCTTGGTTGAGGCTAAAAAACTATCTTACTCTCAACAGATTTGCCCTCCAGCGATTGCAGTAGGTAATCCAAATAAAATGCACGTAAATCGTCATAAAATTTGCACGATAAAAGTACATGGGCTGTATCCTCAATTTCCAACATCCCACAGGGGCATAACCTTTCTCCAAATGGGATTTTTTTGAATCTCCCAAATAGGACAGCAGAAGGGAGCACATTAAAACGGGCCAACATAAATGCCCTTCGAATACAGGGATCGATTAAACAGGCAAAATACTCTGCCGGCGCATCACTAAATGGAATCCCCCATTGAACAGGAGAGCAATGTCCTGAAGGGAGGCTTCTAAGGTCTTGCATCTCCATGTCAATTAGCCTCTGTTTAATCCTAACAACAGCATTCTTCTCAGATAAAAGGTACATATCTTCTATGTTGAGCCCCATCAATGTAATTTTCCTTTCAATATAGTTCAACCAGTCATACGTGTTAGAACAGACTAACATGTCTACCCATCGGGAATGATCAGCCTTTTAATTGTTGAGTTTCCTTAAGAGACTTAAGGAGTAGCTACCATTTATGGCAATTTGCAGATTTGTGACTTTTCTCTATACTGCATTTCTATACAAAATCTTAGTAAATTTGACAAAATGTCAAATAATCAATTGCGTGGAGCCCGCCTAGTTTTTGCCAGTCCCTCCTCCTACAGGACACCTCTAGTCCCCACTGCCCAATGTAATCCTGGGAATCCTTTATCCCCCAAAAGCAGCATTTCAGAGTGTGTTTTTGCCTTCCTTGTTCCATGTGTCATAAAAACCTAGGTCACGTGCCATGTGCTCATGGAAATGTCAGCAGGATCCACACCTATATGTTACTTACGTTAACAAATTTTGAGCAGAACTTTCATTTTTTCCTATTCACAAATAGTTTTAAAAATGCTGTTTATCATTCATTTTCACATTTCCAAAGACTGATGATATGGTTAGGACAAAATAAGGGCTTGGCTGTTTAATTTAAAAGGAGTGTCTTTTAAGGCCTTCTTTGCTAGGGCGATTTTTACCACTTTTGGCCCCATACCTCTTCAGGTTTTCTCCTGAATTCTAGATGATTATCTCCCCCTTCAAAAAAGGTATAGGGGCAAACGCAGCAAACTTCGCCCATGTAAAAAAGGCCTAAAACACAACTTCGTCTTTTGGCTTGACTTAGTATACTTTTCAGTCTCCCGTACTTCTTGCATCTCTTACAGCTAATCATACTGCATTTGAATGAATTCACTGTAAGCGGCTTTGGGCTCTGACTGCAAAATAAAACAAATACATGAAGAGTGGCAACACACACGAAGCCCTGGTCTGCTTTATTCCAGCTGTTTTTAAAACACTCATCTTACTATAACCACAGGAGCATGAAACCCTGTATTGACTCCTCCGGACTTGAAATAGCAGCAGGATGTGATAGTAATTGCCAGAAGTACAAATTTTAACATTTTTGTAAGGATCTGGAGGTTGGGGGTTGAGGTTTTTTTTGCAATTGTTGATGTTAACTGAAAGTGATTGTGTCTTACAGCTATCTTGTTTCTATGGGCTTCAGATGCCATTTTCTCCAAGAGAAAAATTTCTAATACTAATTCTGTATGTGATCAGACTGATATAATATCCATGTGTTGCTGAGGTTGGATGGTGTTTCTGTCATGATGGTGTCCCTGTGAGCAGTTTCTGAGTATTTTCATCACTACCAGTATTTTGTTAAGGAACCAAATAAATGCAATTTCTCTCTGAAAGTAGTTTCTGTTCTGCAGAATTACACCTGAAAAATACAATGTGGTAGGAGCAATTTTTTAAAGTTTATTCAGAACTTTGGATGATACCAACCTGTTGAGGGATTCACGACACGTTAACAAGGAGTTTCTGACTCCAACAAGAAGCTAAACTATACCAACATCCTGATAAGACTAGTTGCCAGCTTACTGTATCCTAAATAGGGATGCCAAAGAAAAATTCCTGTCAAGCTTCTTTAGGAGTTTCATTGGGTTAAAGGATTTTTAAACAGATTTACCATGTATATTCGGAAGGAAGATGATCTTGAAAGAAAGACAACTCATCTAAAGGTATATTATACACAATTCTTAATTATTGTATGTATAATTTGTATGTAAATGTAAGGTGATCCCTATATTTATTGATTGCACACTTGAAAAGGAAAAAAACCCAACCTAATCTTCTTTTTGAGTTGAGTTTCTTTTTGAGGCATTATGGTACTGTGTTGCTATAGTATTTTTGTAGAAATTTGTAGGGATAGTCAAAATTGTTTCCTATTCCTTTTAAAAAAAGTTTTGTCTTACATGTTGTGGTATTTGAATTTAGAACTGTCTCTCACATTTAAAGTCTTTTCAGAAAATGTGTTTAGTCTTAGTTATCCAATGCAAATGATTTTTTGGTAAAAATGATTGGAAAATTGTTAAGAATTTCCCCTACTTAAATTGCAACAGCCATTGGAAATAAAAATGCTGTGGAGAAATATACAAGGAAGGTGGGGAACAAACAATAGAATTATTTGGATTAAGGTGATAGCAGAGGATGATGCTGTCTTTTTCTGTAACAGACTCCATCTAGCTCAAAATGATCTTCTCTGATTCCACTGCTGAATTACTCTTAGCCTGAAGAATTTTTTTCTAAGGTCCAGCCAGTATCTTCCCTCCTATAGTTTAAACCCATTGTTTTGAGTCATATCCTCTGTTGCCAACAGGAACAGCCCCCCTCCTCTAAGTGACAGCCTTTTAAATACTTAGAGAGAGCAATCATGTCTCCCCTTAACCTCCAAACTGAACATTCCCAGGTCCCTTAGTCTTTCCTCATAGGGCTTGGTCTCCAGGCCCGATTATCCTGGTTGCTCTCTGCACCCATTCCAATTTGTCTACATCATTTTTGAAGTGAGGTCTCCAGAACTGCACATAATACTCCAGGTGGTCCTGACCAATGCTGTATATAGTGGGACAATGACATCCTGTGGTTTGGATGTTATGCCTTTACTAATACACCCCAAGATTGTATTCACTTTTTTTGCTGCTGCATCACACTCACTGCTCATATTTAGCTTCCCATTCACTTGTATCCCAAGATCTTATTCACACACAATGCTTCCCAGAAGTGTATCCCTCATCCAATATGCATGCTTTGCATTTTTCTTACCTAGGTGGAGAATCTGGTACTTACCCATGTTGAATTGCATCTTATTCAAATCTGCCCACTTTCCCAGTGTGTTCAGATCTTGGTGAATTCTATCCCTATCTTCAAGGATGTTTGCTATTCTTCCCAGTTTGGTGTCATCTGCAAATTTATTGAATAATCCCTTCACACTCTAGTCCAGATCATTGATAAAAATATTTAAAAGTACTAGGCCCAGAACCAAGCCCTGGGACACTCCACTGGACTCCTCCCTCTAATCAGATGTGATGTCATTGACAATTGTTTGTGGGTGTAGTTATCTGGCCAGTTTCCATCCATCTAACCATCCTAGAATCCAGTCCATAGTCTACCAATTTACACATCAGAATATCCTGAGGAACCTTGTCAAGAGCGTTACTGAAATTCAGATAAACTACATCAACAGCATTCATGCGATCCAGTAAGCCTGTCACTCAATCATAGGAGTAGATGTTGGTCTAGTAGGATGTGTTGCGGACGCATCCATGCTGACTACCGCATATCCCCATGTTCTCCATCAGATGCTTGCAGATTGACGCCTTTAATATCTGTTCCAGCATCTTCCCTGGAAGAGAGGTCAGACTGACATGCCTGTAGTTCCCAGGATCATCCTCTTTCCCTTGGAATGACATTTGTCCTCCTCCAGTCTTCTGGCACATCACCTGTCCTCCAAGCCTGGACAAAGGATCTGCAAGCTCTTTTGAAAGTTCTTTAAGCACTCTCAGGTGTACCCCATCTGGCCCAGGGGATTTGTACACATCCAGTGCAGCAAAGTGCTTCACAGCTTCTCTGACCATGTCAACTAGCAGCCCTGAAGCCATGCTTTGGCCACTACCATCTCTAGATGGGCCTGTTCTCTCCATCAGGGAGAGAACTGAGGCAAAGTAGGCATTGAGCCTACCTCTTTCTCCATTTTCACCCAGCAATTGAGGTATTGCCCCTTCTCCTTCTGTTGCTCCTCGTGTACCTGAAGGACACCTTTTTGTTGTGGCGAACCCCCCCGATCAGTCTCAGCTGCCCTACAGTTCCTCGCTACCCCTAGATACTATTCTTTGGATACATTTCCTTCCCTCCATTTCTTGAACATCTCCTTTTTTCCTCCCTAGCTCATCACAGAGCTTTCTGTTCATTCACACCGTCTTCTTAGATCCTCTACCGCATTTCCATTTTGCTAGGACAGTGATAGCTTGAGCCTGTGAGAGTGCTTCTTTTGGGACAGCTCATCCTTCACTCACTCCTTTCCCTTCCAGCATTCTTGTCCATGGGATAACTCTCATAATATCTCTTAAGTTTATTAAAATTTGCCCTACTAAAATCTAAGCTGCACAGTTGGCTACAAACTCCCTTCGTACCCCACAGCAAGAGGAATTCTTGGAGGATGTGAATATTTCTCCCTAAGGTTCCCACCATCTTTACCCTGTCAACCAACTAAGTTGTATGAAAGTTAGTTGGTTGTATGAAAGTTAAAATGCACGGAAAAGCAAATAAAAATATATTTTCTCCTTTAGTTTTGCAGTTTAGAAAAACAGATACAGATTTTAAGTATGAGAGGCCTTACATATTCAAGTTTTGAAAAGTATATTTTTACGTTTGGAAATACTTGTAAATATGCTTTACTGCCCTTGAATATAGTGGAGCTAGCAGACAGCTATAAAATCACAGTTGTAATTCTGCAATATATCATCTTACATGAACTCAGTAATTCCTATTTGGCATTTGTGTTCAGAATCTGAGCAGCCTTTGCTGAAACATGCAGTCTGCATACTAAAAATAGAAACTTTGAGCTGTCTTATACAATCATATTATTTAGAACAATCTCAGCATAACTTGTATGCTCTTTGTCCTATTAATTCCAATGAGATTAAATAAGTATGCTAAAATGTGGACAGTTTCATTTCAACTTTGCATGATAATTATAGCAACTACTACATTTTTAAATTTGCTCCTGAAAATATTTCCGATAGTTAATTTCAACAATGCTTACTCATTGGCTGAATTCTTGCAAAAGTGTTTTTGTGTTGCTGTTAAGGAAAATTATTTGACATATGAAAACTATCCCATTTGGTTAGACAAGATAATTATATTCACCA